>NC_141691.1:1749490364-1750232031 GCF_964263255.1 Lissotriton vulgaris
CCATTGGACCAACAATGTCAATCTCCACTCTTTCAAAGGGTACCCCCACCACAGGTAGTGGTATAAGGGGGGCCTTTATTGTGCCACCTGGCTTGGCAAGTGACACAGGAGCGACAAAACTCCTTGGTATCTTCATTCATGTGAGGCCAGTGAAAGTGTGAGACAAGTCTGTCCCAAGTCCTATTCTGGCCTAAGTGTCCTGCAAGGGGAATCTCATGGGCCAAGGTAAGAAGGAAACCTCTCTGAGACAAGGGGATGACCAGCCTCCTGGTTGCACCAGGCTTGGGGTCTCTTGACTCAGAGTACAGGAGTCCATCATCCCAGTATACCCTGTGGGCACCTGTGGCGTTCCCTGCAGCCTCAGCAGCAGCCTGCTGTCTGAGGGGTTCAAGTGAAGGGCAGTCTAACTGTGCCTTCCCCAGGTCTTCCCTGGAGGGTCCCCCTGAGCCCAGAAACTCAACCTGATCAGGTTCAAGTTCTTTAGGCTCAGTTTCCCTCAGTTCTTTGAGGTCAGCCTCCTCTGAGACTTGATCCACAACCTGGGGCAAGGGGGAAGGCAATGCCTTAACCCTACTGCTCCTTCTCTTGGAAGGTGTCTGGGCCATTGTTCCAGGATCCAGCACCTGTTCAGTGGGGCATCTTTTGGCCTGTGACCTAGTCACAGCAAGGACATGTGCTGGCAAGCCTAACATTTCCATGTGAGTCCTCTGCTCCACTTCTGACCATAGTAATGTTTCCAAATCATTGCCCAACAAGCATTCTACTGGGAGGTCTGAACTAACCACAACTTTCTTTTGGCCACTTACCCCTCCCCAGGAGAAATCAACAATTGCCATACTATGGTGGGTAGTGACATTGCTGGCATTAGTCACTAGGTAGTCTGTACCTAGCATGATCTGTCCAGGGTCCACAAAGTTAGGTGTCACCATTGTTACACTGGCACAAGTGTCCCTGTAGGCCTGAGCCATTTTTTCATTAATAAAAGGTGTCTGCCTGTATTTGCCCAAAGTATTGGGACTTGCACCAGGTGATATGTCCACATCCCCTGTACAGACAAGGACAGCCTGAGTGAGTGTGCCAACTAGGTTGTCATACCCCTCAGATCCCAAGGTTAACCCAACTAATCCCTTGGGAGGTGCACTACCACTACTGACTGTACTAGGAGGTGCAGGTGCCTTAGGGGCTGTAGTGGTAGGAGTTTGCCCTCCTTTCTTGGTGCACTCAGTAAACCAGTGAGTTTTACTTTTACAGTATTGGCACCACCTTTTTGACTGGCCTTCTTGAGTCTTCTTTTTCTGCTGTGAAGCCTGACCCCCACCCTCTTTGGTTTGTTGGGGACCTGTCGAAGACTTCTGGTCATTTTGTTCACTCTTGTTATTACCCTTTTGGTCTGATTTCTTCTGACCACCCTGGTTCTGAGTCTGGTTCTGCTTGACCCTTGTTCTGACCCATCTGTCTGCCTTCTTTCCCAATTCTTGAGAGAGGTCAGATCCGAGTCAACAAGGTGCTGATGCAACAACTGGTTCTGACAGTTATTTAAAATCTGTTCTCTCATGATCAGATTGTACAACCCTGTGTAATCAGTAACCTTACTACCCAGCAACCAGCCTTCCAAAGCCTTAGTGGCACAATCCACAAAGTCAGACCAATCCTGAGACTGAATTTTCTGGGTGCTCTGAACAGCAACCTGTACTGCTCAGTTGTTAAGCCAAACCCATCAATCAGTGTATTCTTCAGGACTTGGTAATTGTTAGCATCCTCAGCTCTAGTAGTGAGGAGCTTATCTCTACCTTTGCCTTCAAAGGAGAGCCACAAGATAAGGTGGCCCAGTACCAATTGGTTAATGCACCTAAGGTACACGTGTCAATTTAGAGAGAGAACAGCTAGGCTGTGGGTCTGATTAGCAGGCCCACAGCCAGGAAAGCCGTAAACCAGTGAAGCAAAAAGCAAAAATCTGGGGTGATCATAGGATTGCAGACCCTACTCTCCTACAAGTACATTTTGATAAAAGTGGCGTTGACGGTTTCTTCGTAGATGGTGCCGTCGTCGACAAGACAGTCACTTTAAGCGATGGTGTAATCTTCCTCGACGGTATTTTCGACAACGAGGAATCCTTCGTCGATGATGACGTCGTCGGGACATTTTTCATCGGAGCACTTGTCGACGAGGTAGTCTTCATCGACGGTGGGGTCGTCGATATCAAGCTGGTTTTCGTCGACGAAGCACTTGTCGGCGGAATCTTTCCTTTTCCATTCGGCGACTGAGCGTCGACGATGGAAGGCATTATCCTCGTCAACGAAATAGGCCTTACCTTGACCGAGACCAGCGTCGAGGGTGAAGAGGCCGAGGACATAATCATTTTGGGCTTAGGAGATGAAATGCGTTACTTACCTGTAACTGCAGTTATCCAGTATTAGTGTCTTTCATAGATTCACATGCCTGAATCATTCCCCGTCGTCGAGACGGGAGCCTCCGGTACATAAAAAAGTAATGTCCTAAGACATACATAAAGAGAATAGGTCTAAGGGTCTAACCTTAGTAACCTATCTAGGTCCTTATGCAGGAAGGACCAAATAGAGTAGGCTCCAGGGTCCCACCTTGGTAGCCTATCTGTGTCCTTTTGTAAAAAAAAAGGACCAAAACAAAAGGAACAACCAATCAGCTACTACCTCCCTCTAGAACCTTCCTGTGAGGAGCCTCAGTCTCTCAGATTTTCGTACGCACCAAGTTGGATAGGTGTAAACCTGTAGAGAGAGGTGAGTCCTTCCAGGGGAGGCGGGAGGGTGCATGTGAATCTATGAAAGACACTAATACTGGATAACTGCAGTTACAGGTAAGTAACGCATTTCTTATCCAGTATTTGGGTGTCTTTCATAGATTCACATGCCTGAATCAGAGTAGCAAGCAATACAATATGCACATTCTGTGAAGATACAGACAGTATATTACTGCAAGAAATGAACATTTGTGACTGTAGGAAAAAAACAACAGCATACAATGTCATGCAGAATCTAGTAACAAAGAAATGTGCATACCAGTCAAGGATGGTGGGAAGTAGGAGGGCTCACCTCACTGGAATAGATGGCGAAGCACTGCTCTGCCCACTGCTGCGTCTTTCGTCAGCTCAGCGTCCAAGCAGTAGTGCCTGGTGAAGGTATGCGGGGACTTCCAGGTCGCCGCTCTACATATGTCTAGGAGTGGCACTCCAGCAAATAGTGCCGCAGACGTAGACATGGCTCTGGTGGAGTGGGCTTTGGCCCGTGAGTCCAGAGGTCTTCCTGCCTTCTCGTGGCAGAGAGTTATGGCTGAGGAGATCCATCGTGATATGCTCTGTTTAGTTAAGGGCATGCCTTTCCTAGGCCTGCTGAATGCGACAAAGAGTTGGGATGACTTCCTGAATTGTCTTGTTCTGTCAAGATAGAATTTTAGGCATCTTTGAAGGTCTAAAGAGTGCAGTGATCTCTCAGCCGGGGTAGATGGGTTCGGAAAGAATGATTTAAGAACCACCGGCTCATTAAGATGGAAGTCCGAAGGGACTTTGGGTATGAAACGTGGGTTGGTACGCAGGATGACTCTGTCCTCCTTGAATTGAAGGAATGGGTCCTGGACGGAAAGGGCCTGTAGCTCGCCTACTCTTCTGGCCGAGGTCAGAGCAAGTAGGAGGGCTGTCTTCCACGACAGGAATTTTATGTCAGACTTGTGGATAGGTTCGAAGGGATGTTTCATCAGCTGGTGAAGAACTATGTTGAGCTGCCACGTTGGAGGGACAGGTTTTGGTCTAGGGAAGGACCTAAAGAGGCCTTTCAGAAATTGCTTAATGAGTCTGTCCGCCCACAGAGAGGGGCCCCTAGAAGTTCGAGTGAACCTAGAAATCGCTGCCAAGTGGACCTTGATGGACGCATGGGCCAGGCCTGAGTGCGCCAGGTGTAGAAGGTATGGCAGGAGTTGTTGGGGAGTGACCCGGAAGGGGTGTAGACCCTCCTTTTCACACCAGATGCAGAAGCGTTTCCACTTGAGAGTATAGGTCTTTTTTGTGCTGTTAGCTCTGGCGTTGGACAGGACATCTTTGCACTCTTGTGGGATGTTTAGATGGCTGAACTCACGGTAGTCAGGAGCCAGGCTGACAATTTCAGAGGGCCCAGGTTCGGGTGGAGAACCTGCCCGTGAGACATCGTGAGCAGGGTTGGGTGACTGTGAAGACGAAGAGGTGGGTGGACGGATAGACGGTGGAGCTCCGTGTACCAGTGCTGCCTCGGCCAGGATGGGGCGATGAGGATTAGAGTGCAGGGCTCCGATTTCATTTTCCTGATTACTCTGGGTATCAGTGGGAATGGCGGAAAGGCGTAAGCAAACACGTTCTGCCAAGCTATTGAAAATGCATTCCCTAGAGTTCCTGGTTGGGGAAGCCTGCTTGCGAAGCTTGGGCATCTGGCGTTCTCCCTGGTGGCGAAGAGGTCTATCTGTGGTGTCCCCCACTTCGTGAAGATGTGGTTCAATGCACTCTCGTCTAACTCCCATTCGTGGGATAGGGACTGTTCTCTGCTGAGGGCGTCCGCCAGGACATTGTCCTTGCCTGGAACGTATTCGGCTTTGAGGGTGATGCCATGTTGTAGAAGCCAGTTCCAAACTCTCTGAGATTCTCGAGAGAGAGATAGCGAGCGCGTCCCACCCTGTTTGTTCAGGTAGTGCATAGTCGTGGTGTTGTCCGTCCTGACTAGCACTGGGGAGTTTCTGATGCGCGGGAGGAACGATTGGAGCGCCAGGAAGACCGCCCGTAGCTCTAGAATGTTGATGTGGAGCTTGGACTCCTGTGGCGACCATTTTCCGTTGGTCTGCAGTTCTTGTAGGACTGCACCCCAGCCCTCCAAGGATGCATCCGTGGTGATGATATGTGGTTGCGCCGGAAGCAGGAACGGTAGTCCTTGCGACAGGTGTTTGTCTGAAGTCCACCATTGTAGACTGTTGATTAGATGTTGAGTGACTCGTAAGCGGTCCTCGAAGGATCCCTTCGCTTGTGTCCATTGTTTTGACAGTTCTTCCTGAAGGGGGCGCATTTTTAGGCGGCAGTGAGGGATGAGAAGGATACATGACGACATCATGCCAAGGAGCGATTTGAAGAGGCGGACGGTCAGAGACTGTTTGGATGCCACTGACTTGGCCAAGGAGATGAGTTTCGACTTTCTCTCCTGTGATGGAAAGGCCTTCGTGCAATCCGTGTCCAGGGTAGCTCCTAGGAAGGTGATGACTCGAGCTGGTGTCAGGGATGACTTTTCCCTGTTGAGGGTCAGTCCAAGGCGGCGGAAAAGATGCAGACAGGCGCTGGAAGATGCAGCTGCGGCTGCTCTCGACGGAGCTTTTACCAGCCAGTCGTCCAGGTAAGGGAAGACCTGGTGTCCCTGCTGGCGGAGATAGGCTGCGACCGGAGAAAGGCATTTCGTAAAGATCCTTGGAGCAGATTTGAGGCCGAAGGGGAGTACGCGGAATTGGTAGTGTATCCCTGCGACTGCAAACCTTAGGAACTTTCTGTGACCCTTGAGGATAGGGATGTGGTAATAGGCGTCCTGTAGGTCGAGTGATGTCATGTAATCACCTTTTTCCAGGAGTCCCAGGATCTCCTGTAGCGTGACCATTCGAAACGATTGCTTCTTGAGAAACACGTTGAGGGCTCTTAAGTCGAGAATTGGACGCCATTTCTTCCCCTTCTTGTGGATGAGGAAGAAGTGGGAATAGAAGCCCTCCCCCATCTGGGCGTGTGGAACTTTTTCTATCGCGCCTTTCTGGAGCATGGATGTTAGTTCTTGCCGAAGCAGCCGCAGGTGTCTGTGAGGACGCTTGACAGGTGGTGTCTGAGGAGGGTTTGAGAGGAATTCTAGAGAGTGGCCGAATTGAAGGAGTTGTAGAACCCACCGGTCTGTCGTTATTTGCCGCCAGTTTTGAAGGTAAAAGGAAAGCTTCCCTCCAAGTCGCAAGGGAAGCGATGGTGGAGGGGCTGGCCAATTGGAAAAGTCATTGTCGATTGCCTGCTGGTCTCTTCTGTCCTTTCCCTCTGTAGGACGATTTATTGAAGGAGGACTGACGTCCCGACTGGTTTTGGCGCTGTTGAAATTGCGTTTTACCCTGAGAGTAAGAGTAAGAGGACTTGTTTTGATAAGATCCTCTATAGGAGGATTGTCCCCTCCCCCTGTTGGCACGAAAGGACTGAGTGCGAGATTGCAGAGTGCCCAGGGCTCTGGCTGTGTCAGTGTCCTTTTTAATTGCAGTGAGGGCTTCGTCAATCTTCTCGCCGAATAGGTGATCGCCATCATAGGGCATATCTAAGATCTTGGTCTGGACCTCCTGTCTGAAAGAGGTGGCTTTAAGCCAGCCTTGGCGTCGCAGGACAGCGGCTCCCGCCAGCTGTCTGAATCCAGTCATGGCCACGTCAATGGCGCAGTCTATCAGTTCTGAGGCCGATGTTTGGCCCTCAAGGAGGAGCGAGTGTGCCTCCGCTTTAGCATCTTCCGGCAGGTCGGCAATGTAGGGCGCGATGTCCGCCCAGAGTTGGCGGTTGTAACGCCCAAGAAGGGCGATGGAATTGGCAATTTTCACCGTTGTCGCAGAGGTAGTGGAAAAGCGTTTCCCAACTGCATCTAACTTCCTGCCTTCTTTATCTGGTGGTGTCGATAAAGGTGATGCAGGGTTACGCGAGTTCTTCTGCGCCGCCTGGGTGACCACAGAGTCCGCCTTGGGGTGACCCGTGAGGCATGCTGGAGCTGAAGACGTAGCTCTGTACTTTTTATCCAGTTTGGGTACGATTACCTGTAGGGAAGCTGGAGATTGCATGAGCTGCTTGCCCTGTTTGAGTAGATAATCAATGATCGGAATCGATCTAGTAGTTTTCTTAGTTGGTTCTTTAAAGTCATAGAGGAAACATTCAGTTTCCTGAGATTCCATTGACATATGGAACCTTTTGGCAGCCCTTTCCATGAGGTTATGGAAACCTCCAATATCAGCAGGTGGAGACTCAGAAGATTGTGGCTCCGGAGAGGCTGGAGAGTGAGTAACATAGTCCTGGTCCGCATCCACGTCCGTATCATCATCTCGGACTTCCCCTTCTTCATGTTCTCTGTCCTCTTCCTCGGACGAGATAGGGTCTTGAGCAGGGTCCTGTGTCCTAGGAAGGACCAGTGGAGGGGGCCTAGGTCTTGTCCCTTGTGCAGGAACGGGCACAGATGGCTGCGGGGTTGGTGGGACAGTAGGGGTGGCTTTCTGCGGAAACCGCAGTTTGTAGTCTTGGACGAGAAAGCTCAAGTCTGCAACCAATGAGGCCGGCAAGCACACCATTGGGGTCACCTGGGTGTGGACTTGGGTAGGCACTACTGGAGGGGTCGATTCCTCAACCTCCTGCTCTTCGTCCGTACTCTGGCACTTGACAATTAGGTCGGAAGGACTAGTGGCTTGGGTAAACTCCTCCTCCTCCTCCGGCTCCTGGTCCTGTAAGAAGCAGGATGGTGTCAGCTGTTGGACCTTACTAGGTGAGGTCATCTCCGGAGTGATCTGCCTTTTGGTGATCCTAATGGAGACATGGGAAGTCTGAGCGTCCATTGCGTGTGACAAGAGCTCGGATTCTTTCCAGGTACCAGTAGCCGTCGGTATAGTCTTCGTCGACGGTGCATCCGTCGACGACCCTCTCGTCGACGGAGCTTTAAGCAGCGTTTCCTTCGTCGACTGCTTCGTCGTCGGCGCCGCCGTCGACGGAGCGCCCTTCGTCGACGGAGTGTCCCTCGTCGACGGCTTCGTCGACGGTGTGACTTTCGTCGACGGTGTCGTCGTCGACGTCTTCGTCGACGGTGCTGTCGTCGACGCCCTCGTCGACGGTGCCGTCGTCGATGTCCTCGTCGACGGTCTTGTCGTCGACGGTGCGGAGGATGAAATCGGTCGTCCTGCTGACGACGAGTAGGTTAGAGTCGTCGATGAGGAGGACGCCGACGATGCCATCGTCGTCGATACCGTCGTCGTCGATGTTGAGACGGTTTTAGGCGATGAGGTGGTCGCCGATTGCGCCGTCGTCACCGTAAGCAGTGGTTGCTTCCTAGGGACAGGAAGGTCCTTGCTAGATACGGCAGGCTTGCCCTCTGAAGCCTTTTTAGACCTCTTAGGAGGGGTCGCTGAGTGGCCAGGCGAGGAAGCCCTAGGCCTCTTCAGGGAAAGTTGTGAGGCGACCGACATGCTCCCACCCTCGGAAATGAGGTCGGTCGGTTTGTCTTTGAGCCTGTTCAGCCAGATAAGAAGTCTCCCTTCCCGGTCTTTCTGGGTTTTGACGGAGAACTTACGGCAAATCTTGCAGTCGATGGTCTTGTGGTGAGGGTAGAGGCAATACAGGCATTCCTCATGTTCGTCGTCCACGTGGAGCCTTAGTTTACCACAGGAGGCACAGGGACGGAAAAGTGCTCTTTTCTTGACGTCAGCCATAGTAGAAAGTCGAAAAAACTGTGAAGTTTGGAGAAAATACGATATTCCTGAGGAGAACTCAGGTGGAGACTCCCTAGCACAACGTGCGGTAGAAAATCTGAGAGACTGAGGCTCCTCACAGGAAGGTTCTAGAGGGAGGTAGTAGCTGATTGGTTGTTCCTTTTGTTTTGGTCCTTTTTTTTTACAAAAGGACACAGATAGGCTACCAAGGTGGGACCCTGGAGCCTACTCTATTTGGTCCTTCCTGCATAAGGACCTAGATAGGTTACTAAGGTTAGACCCTTAGACCTATTCTCTTTATGTATGTCTTAGGACATTACTTTTTTATGTACCGGAGGCTCCCGTCTCGACGACGGGGAATGATTCAGGCATGTGAATCTATGAAAGACACCCAAATACTGGATAAGAGAAGGTTACCGTCGACGTTGAGGTGGTGTGGACAATGGTAATCGACAACGATGGGACCGACGACGACTCCGTCGATGGAGTAGACTTTTTCTTCTGAGGTAAAACCTTCTCAGGAAGCCGCTTAGATGTCAAAGACTTTCCAGTCTTTTTTGGGGGCGAAACAGATCCAGAAGGTGGAGAAGCATTTTTTCCAGAAGACAGGCCAGAGCCCTTGGAGGGCTAAGCTTTCCTCAACACCTTAGCCCCAGTGGAAGATGAATCTTCCTCAGCCTTCTTCTTCCTTGAAGTTATAGATGACCCTGAAGCCACACTTCCTACCTCAGAAAGAGCGTTGTCTTGGTCTTTTATCTTTTGCAGCCACAGAAGTAGGCGTCCTTCTCTGTCCCTGAGGGTCTTTTGACGGAAGGTCCTGCAGATTTTACAGTCTTTCACCTCATGATCAGGATGAAGGAAGTACATGCACTTTTTGTGGGGATCTTCTTTAAAAAGCCGGAGCTTTCCACAAGAATCACAAGGCCTGAAGAGAGACTTCTTGTAGATGACATCCTGGATGAAGAAATTCAGTCAGAAAGTGAAGTACTGAGCAGAGCTCAGGGAGACTTCCTTCACACAACGTGCTCTAGAACATCTGAGAGCCTGAGCAACTGAGGAGAACATTCTAGTGGGTGCTGACGCCTGATTGGCTGCAGTTTGGTCTATAAAAAATGACTAGGATAGTCATGAGTGTGGACGTTTTTACACTGTAGCTTAGGGCTAGTTTACTTCCTGGTTGGTTATTACCAAGGGTTTTGGTTTCTTATATGCAAATTATTGCTTTTTTATGTAGTGTGGGACTCACACTCTGACAACGGGGAATGATTCAGGCATGTGAATCTATGAAAGACACCCCAATACTGGAGAACAGCTATTTCTGGAACTTGTCCTTCCTTCTGCTGATCTGGTACAAGCTGCTGACATTCTCTTGTACCATGCAGCCTTCTTAGAAGAAATGACATCAGCAATTATATAAACCTAGAGATGTTTAGTTTCTCTGTTAAGTTTATATAGCCCTATTCTCTACATTTGATATAGTGTATCACTGTAGTGTTGTCTTCCTTGATAATTCAGTTGCATCAAATTTGTGGTAAAAGACAACAAATAGTAAATTTGCTCTCAGCTCCTAAATAATGACGGGCCTACAGGATTGTTCACTGGCAATTGGTTCTTCTGTGTGTGTCTTCAACTCAACAGTGATAACATCATGGACGTCATTTAGGAGTTGCCAGGGGTCGCAAATGCGTCCCCTGCCTTGCCCCTTGAAACCCCTGGCATTGCCTTTGCGACCCCAGGTCTCAGAGGTGGCAACCCCAGTGCCAAGAATGCAGGGGCAGCTGCCATTCTTTATTTAAGCCTGTTTACTTTATACGAATTGTGAATAATATTCTATTATTCACTTAGTGTAATAAAAAGAGCACAGTAAGTGAAAATGCCTTATAATATATGTTGTGTGCATGCTCGAAGTTGAGAATGTGTTTATGTGAGAGAAAGTGTGTGTCTGCATGTGTAATCATGTATGGGTGAGTGAGCAAGTTTGTAGATTTATATAGCACAGCTTATCACCTGTGAGGGTAGCCAGGCAAAGGCAAAGTCCATGGGCACAGACAGATTAAGTTGCCCAGAATCACAGGATGTTGAGTCGACACTCGAACCTCGATTCCCAGCTCCCGAGTCGGCACCTCTGGTCCCTGTGCCACATCCTCCCCTTTACTATTCTTTGACGCAAAGCAATGCTGCACCAAAGAGGCTGCACTGCCTTGAATCAGAAGGAGAGAGAAACCAAGGCACCATTTCTGCTCAAATATAGTGTATTGTTTCTCGCTTTCGGTGCTTGTGCACTTTTGGCAGGTACACACCAATGACCAAAAGCTTTTCTCACTTTGTATGTGTGCTGTACAATGCACCAAACATAGAAATTTCGACAAACTTGGAAAAAGTTTAACATTTCTCCTTTTTATGCCAGCATCAAGTAGTAGTAAGATTTTGGTGCAAATTCCGCTCTACCAATGTTCGTAGATAGGGATTTGTGTCAAAACCCACTAGATGCAAAATAATGCAAAGCAGTGCACAGCCCAATTTGCAATATTTTGAGATACTTTCCAATGCAAATCAGAATTTGCATTGGATAGTAAATCCCACCCTAACACTATGGGTGCAGTGTGCATCACAAAAGTGAAGCAAACACAGTGCAAAGCATTAATAAGTCTGGGCCTGAGTGTCAGTAAGTGTGAGTGGGTATGAGTGAGAGTTAGGCGAAATGCAAGTGAGTGTTTGAGAATGAATAGAAATGAGTGTAAGGTGTGTAAGATAGCATTGGTGTGATATTCATGTTATATGAAACACCTTCCTGGAAGAAATCAGGGTCAATGGTCATATGCCTTAGCTTCAGGTTATATCATTAATGTCAAAGAAATGTGATGTGATGTGCACTTCCGCTAACCCTGGTATTTTGCTGAATCGCCACCCATGGTCCATGGATAACATGTCACTATTCAAACTTGACTAGAGCAGTTTTATGTTCCATACACAGCTGGATGATAGAACAAGCACTGCTTGGCTAGTATTATCTCGTTGAAAAAGTGCAATGCTTTTGATGATGTCTCTACCTTGTCAAAGAGTATGGAAGACTGATATCCAATATACAAAGACTGATATCCAAACGCCACACATCTTAATATCTCGTTGGTTAATGACTCTCAAATAAAGCTACGGTGCCTATATTTTAAAACCAGATCTATGGTTAAGCACCAAACAGACATTTTTCTATTGCTCACCACTGAAAAACCTGTCATTCTCCTGGTCACAGAGGCTTGGCTTTCCCAGTACTCATTGCCGGACATTCTCGTGGCGCTTCAATCCGAGTATTATATCATAACTGAGAATCGTCTGGTGGGCAAAAGGGGTGGGGGAGTAGCAGCCATCATCCGTAAAGAGCACAAATTTATACAACTGCCTTCTCTGACCCTGAGTGACACGGAGAATATAGTAATGAAAATGGACACAGCTGGTGGGGCTCTATTACTTGTCCTGCTCTATCGACCTCCTCAAACCATGATTACTTTCCCAATGTCTCTGGCAGAACAGATTGCACACCTAGTGACCAAGTATCCAAAAATACTCCTAGTCGGGTACTAAACTACTGGTTTGATAATGTCATCAGTGATCCCCAGGCGTTGGAACTCTCAGAATTACTTTCAAACATCAACCTAACCCAGCATTTACACGTGGCTACGCATGAAAAAGGTCACACGCTGGACCAAATTTGGTCGCTTAACCTTCACTGCTCAATATCGTCCATTATGCCCTGCATTTGGTCTGATCATTTTTTTATCCAGTTTGCGCTAACTATTGGCGGGCACACTAAATTGCCACCTATGGCGGGCGGAGAAACTAGGAAATGGAAAGCCATTAACATACCTGCCTTTATTAAAACACTGGCATCCACGGTGCCAGCACTCAATAAGGAGGTAAACCTTATGGAAGAGGAGATCTCATACTGGCTTTTAAAGGCTACTGACTCTCATGTGCCCTTAACAAAATTCACACGGGCACGCACTAGGGATGCTCACAAGTGGTTCACCTTGGATCTTAAGAACCTAAAACTCGAGGTATGTCAGAAGGAAAGAAAGTGGAGAGCGAAATATAAGTCCCAAGATAAGGAGGAATATACTGCGGCTCGCAGAAATTATTTGAAGATCATTTTACAAAGTAAAATTAATTATTTCTCTGGGAAAATTTTAAACTCTCAAAATAAAACCAAAGACACTTTCAACATAGTAAACGATCTGTGTAATAGCGAAAGAACTGCGCTTCCTCTGACGACCTCGCAGGAACTTTGTGACTCTCTAAATGATTTCTTCATAGATAAAATTGCCTTCATAAAAAAGAATATTCAAAGTCTCCCTGGTGGGGATCCTATCGAAGACATCTACTACAATCCAGCCACTTTAGACACTTTACCTTCTATTGATGAGAAGACCTTTTCAGAACTTCTTTTGCGTGTCAAATCTGGCACGCCCTTTGACAGTTGCCCCCCCCCCCCCACATATCCTAAAGGAGGTGTGCTCAGCTATTCCATCAGGAATCCTTCCTCTTTTGAATGAATCACTTGAACAGGGCAAGGTCCCTGATAGGTTTAAAAATGCCACTGTGATTCCATTACTGAAAAAACCAGGAGCTGACCCCTTAGTTCTAGCCTACTACAGGCCTATCTCTCTCCTCCCTTTTTTCTCTAAATTCCTGGAGGCACATGTATCCAGGTGTCTGTCCAATTTTATTGAAAGTTCGGAATATTTAGAACCAATCAAGCAGGATTTCGCCCATCTCACTCAACGGAGACTGTTATTCTGGCTGTCCAGGACACGTTAAGATCTAATGCTGATAAGGGTATCCATCAGGCCCTGGTGCTCCTTGATTTGTCGGCCGCGTTCGACACGGTTGACTATAACATTCTGATCAACCGTGTCGAGCAGGCCGGCCTTAGGGGCCCCGCATTGAACTGGATTGCCTCTTTCATCACAAACCGCACACAGTCAGTGAGATTAGGATCTTTCACAGCCCCTAAGATGTCATTTACCTGTGGTGTTCGCCAAGGTTCGTCACTTTCCCCTTTACTATTTAATCTTTTTCTTTGTCCACTGATCTATTCTTTAAAAAATCATAAACTTACCCTATACAACTATGCTGATGATCTTCAGTTAATCATCCCCCTAAATACTCCGAACTCAGCCGCCGAATGCTCGGCTGTAATGTCACATATACAGAGATAGATGACCCAAAACCATCTCAAACTTAACCCAGGCAAGACAGAATTGATCTTGCCTGGGGAAAGTGGACTGAGCTGGGGTCGACAGTTCTGGCCAACTGATATGGGAGTCCCTCCTACAAAGACCCAATCGGTTAAAAGCTTAGGGATAATACTTAATGAGGATCTATCTCTTAAAGGGCAGGTAGGAATGGTGGTTTCTTCTAGTTTCTTTCAACTCAGGAAGATTGGGACAATTGCCCACCTTCTAACTCACTCTGCACTCATTCAAGTAGTGATTGCCCTTGTCCTCTCCCGGCTGGATTTCTCTAACAGTCTCTACTTGGGTCTTCCGACTGGCCTACTAAAACGCCTGCAGATGGTTCAAAACCAGGCGGCAAGGCTCATCTGGAAGCAACCAAAGTGGCAATCAATCAGAGCTGGGTTGGAAAAACTCCACCGGTTGCCAGTGGCCCAGCGAATTGCTTTCAAGGCAGGGTGCATCACCTTCAGGGCGCTCCATGATAATGGCCCTATATTCATTAGGAAGTCCATTACTAACTATACACCTCAGCGCAACTTACGCTCTACACATCTAAGCCTTGTAAATGTCTCTTTATTTAAGAAGAAACGCCAGGGTGGCAGCTGTTTTCACCACCTGGCTACCTCTCTTTGGAACGCTCTTCCACTTCCTATTAGACAGAGCAATGATTTACTGGCATTTCGAAAGTCTTTAAAAACGTGGCTCTTCCAACAGGCTTATGCTTAGAATTGTGTCTAGTGTCTTGAACTAATAGTCAGTCATAAGCTTTTATTCGATACGCAGAGATATCTTATAAGCACATACATAATACAATCAATACAAATATACAAAAAGTTTTATGCCATAAGAAGTCAGTAGAAATGTTAGAATATTAAAAGTGATAAAAAGGTGTAAGGTGTACTAGCGCCAAGAAACCCAAGAAACCCAAGGGTGTACGTGCGCTCAAGAAATTGTTATTAACATAACATAACATAACATAACATAACATAACATAACATGTACAACAAGCGCGGTCTGAATGTACTGAGAATCTTCAGCAGAGAGGAATTAGGTGTGCTTTTTCAAAAAGGCAATAAAGGTGTGACACCAACCCAGGGGAAAGTAGGAGATGAGCACCATTTCGAATATGAATGAAGATCTTTGTATTGAAAGTTCTGCTTGCCTATCTCATAGCAGCAGACATTTCTGTGAACTACAAAATGGGCAATATGGGTGTATTGCTTCTGAGTATTATTGAAAAGGGTCATACGTTTCTACTGTTGTTGGCCTGATCATAACTGGTTAGTGTTTCCCAACCTTGGAACACCAGGCCCGTTTATGATGAGAGCAGACGTAGTTGGTAAAGTAAGGTGGGTCCCAATCAGGTGCTGTAGCCAGAGGCACAATCTGCCCTCATGCAACCCGATCCACATCCTAGGGGAGCATGGAACACTCCCCCTAAGCTGAACCAAAGATTGCCCTGGCCAAGATGCCCTCAGCACCATGCTCTCATTTACCTCCGGTGAAGCCTTTTAGAAGCAGCTGGTAAATGGGAGCAGGATCTGGATTTGTATATCTTTAGATAGTAGGATCTGACTGGGCAGTTATGCTGGACCTCTATAAAAAGCCCCACAGTCCCCTTTTTTGTTGATTGATATGGATTTACATGTCATTTTTGACAGGCACATTGTCCGTTCTGAGAAAAAATAACTTGCAATAGAGGAATTAAGGTGTGTAGATTCTGATCCTATATGTTAATTCCAGCAATCTCATATCCATATAACTAAATCTGGCAAACCCGTAATTGAGGCTGAATGGCTTAAATTAGAGCCGTCATTATAATCTTGAATTTTCCCCTTGCTTTAGAAACATTTTCAAATGACAAACACTAAGGGGTTGATTAGGATTGCGGGCAAATCACCACTGCCGGCTCGGCGTTTGGTGATCCGCCCGCCATCGAAACCCGATTTACCCCCGTCATACCATAATGGCGAGGGGTATCGCGGCGGACGTAAAGTGCATCCGCCGCTTTTCCTCCAGTCGGCAATTGTTCCGATTGCCGGGCGGGCGGGCCTGGGCCACAATATGGTGGCGGTGCCTAGAAGGCACCGCCATCCATATTAGGATGTTTAGCTTTTAAGCCATGGCAAGGCTAGCGGGGATTTACATTAGGGGCCCGTTGTGGGCAGGCACCGCACAGCAGCCAGCAGCACCCGCCGCAATATTGAAGATGCCTGATGTGACCGCCGCAGTAGCGGTCGCATCATGATTGGGGTGGCGGGACTGCCGCATGGCTGGCGGGCGGTCCCGTTACCGCTAGGGTGGCGGACGGACTTAAGTCCGCCCGCCATCCTAATCACCTCCTAAATATCAGATTAGGACCATCATATCTGTTTTTGGAGACAGAAAGCTTCAGTTTTCCTGATATTACCTTTTTATAGCACTATTATAAAGGTTGGCTTTAGTTATTGGGTTAAAATTGTGTTAGATCTGGTCCTGTGAAGAGGATGGTGAGGAAGGAAGTGGTCTATAGACCACCTCCGAAATGGACGACTGTACACTCTCTTTCATTTTATAACTAATATTTCTATATAAAAAAATAGAAAATAAAAAAAATATAGATTTATTACTGCACTTACAATGAAGGTAAAATTACTTACCAGTAATACCAGTTCACCTTTAGAGAAATTTCCATTGAACTCATAAGGACTGAATAAGAAAAGCCAAACTGTAAAAGCAAAATATTTTTTCTGAAACTTATTTTTATTGAGTTTAACAGAGGGGTTATCATAGCATTGAGCAATACATGTTTTCATTCAACCTGTAAACAGCTGACGTAATGCTTATTCGGTGTACAGAGTTACGGTTCTTACCGGACACATTGGCCACTGAGTGGTCTATACGCATAATCAATGTACTAAAAGTATTAAATTCTTCTTAGAATAACCCCACTCATGGAACCCTAGTCCTTCCCCCCTCCCCAACAAACCAGTCCCCTTGCGGATGAATCACTTGTACAGTCGCATAACATGGGTGTATAAGGGAATCTGGGGATGAACGCTCAACTGTTTGTGAACAAATCATATGAGAGAAAAAAAAAGGAAGAAAAATGAACAACAAAGAAAAAGAAACAAGCATTTACAATGCAATGGTCTCTGTATTTTTAAAGTTAGAGCTATTAGCATTGCTCATGACATTTTTATTTATGTTTTTGTTTTTAAAACATATAAATAAATGGCATTGTCATTTACAATGCCAATAGCTTAATCGCGCGCAAATGCGAGACCTATTGCATTTGCACCCATACACAGAGCCACACACACAAAGCCACCCACACACACATACAGAGCCCCGCACACACACACAGACAGTCACGCACACACACACACAGAGCCGCGCACACACACACACACAGCTGCGAACACACACACAGACAGAGCCACGCACACACACAGAGCCACGCACACACACAGAGCCACGCACACACAGACAGAGCCGCGCACACACACACAGACAGAGCCGGGCACACACACACAGACAGAGCCGCGCACACACACACAGACAGAGCCGCGCACACACACACAGACAGAGCCGCGGGCACACACACAGACAGAGCCACGTATACACACAGACAGAGTCACGCACACACACAGACAGAGCCATGCACACACACAGATTGTGGTAGGATGGCGCGGTGGTGCTGTGGAAGGATGGCGCGGTGGTGCTGTGGAAGGATGGCGGGGTGGTGCTGTGGAAGGATGGCGCAGTGGTGCTGTGGAAGGATGGAGAGGTGGTGCTGTGGAAGGATGGAGAGGTGGTGCTGTGGAAGGATGGAGTGGTGGTGCTGTGGAAGGATTGAGTGGTGGTGCTGTGGAAGGATGGAGAGGTGGTGTTGTGGAAGGATGGTGCTGTGGAAGGATAGAGTGGGGGGTGCTATGGAAGCATGGAGTGGTGGTGCTGTGGAATCATGAGGGAGTGGTGCTGTGGAAGCATGGGGGAGTGGTGCTGTAGAAGGATGGCGCAGTGGTTCTGTAGAATGATGGCGCAGTGGTGCTGTAGAAGGATGGCGCGGTGGTGCTGTAGAAGGATGGCGCGATGGTGCTGTGGAAGGATAGAGTGGTGGTGCTATGGAAGCATGGAGTGGTGGTGCTGTGGAATCATGTGGGAGTGGTGCTGTAGAAGGATGGCGCAGTGGTGCTGTAGAAGGATGGTGCTGTAGAAGGATGGCGCGGTGGTGCTGTAGAAGGATGGCGCGGTGGTACTGTAGAAGGATGACACTTGGATGCCTGTGGGAGCGCGTACACTGCACACACATCAACATTGCCCCCTCACATCCCAGACCAGCGGTCACCTCGCCTGACCCCAGCATGCGGCTCCCAGGGGCCGGGTGCCAAGGCGCTTTCCCTCGAGAGATTGTAAATTACAGACAGACCAGAGCTGCACTGGAAGACACATTCCAGACACGACAAAGCGCTAAGAGGCCACGCCAGGGGTAGACGTGTTCTCTATATATACACACCACTAAAGTTTTGTGACACAGAGGGTTCTATAAATTGAGTTAAAATACAGCCCCCGCAGTTTTCTTGAGGAGGAGGCAGCGAGGAGTTAAATTGTTAAGTTAGGGGTAGCGCTGGGAGGGCCGCATTTTAGCTGTTTTGGCAGCGGGAGGTTCGTGGTCAGGATGGAGGAAACGTAATCGGGGTTGGGACTAAGGTGAGCCAGGGGGTGCGGTGGGGGAGGGGCAGTAAATTAGACAGCTGGGGAGGAGGTAGCGAGGGGTCTGGTGGCAGGACAGATGGGGGGCGAGGCCGTAGCCAGAAGGGACAATTGCGGCTGGGGCAAATGGGGGGGGGAGAGGAGTATTTGTAATGCCGTGCACTGCAGGCCGCTGCCGTAAACCATCACTGCGGCGGGCGGTGGGGTTTGGAGTCAGTCACTCAGCTGAAGCGCTCCTGCCCCGCAGTCTCCCAAGTATGCAGCTAGACCTGCACGCCGGGCGCCAGCATCTTCACGTAGAACTCCGCGCCCAGGGTGCACACCGCCTGCTCCAGGAAGGACTTCTCGGTGTAGTCTTCCCCGCCGTGGTGTCCCCCAGCAGGATGACTCGGAACTGGTAGTGCCAGTCGGCTGCGCAGACGGAGGCCAGGGCGGTGCAGTGGTGGCGGTCCATGCCTGCAGAGCCGCCCGGGCTTTGTACTCCCATTCACAGCCTGCATGTGGGGAGCGCCAATGGGCTCAAAACAACTTGACGAAGCCCCGCTCTCCCCACACTTCTAGCTCTGCCTACTCTCCCTGTTTCCCACGGCTTTCCTCTCTTTCTTTCCACCATAGAGAGCCAGCTTGCTTTAACGTGTTTGCTTTTCGTGAGCACAGTTACACTTCACACGGACACATTCATTTTTTAGGTACGGGGAGGATAAGTTATTTGCCCAGAATCACAGGCTGTTGAGGCGACGCTGATACTCGAACCTTGTTCCCCAGTAATACGGTCGGCAGCTCTGGGTGTCCGCCCGCGAGCCTCATATTTCTCCTTCCTCGTTGTTCATTGCAGATTTCCAGTTGATTTGTTTCCTCAGCAGCACTTGAATGATTAAAGAAACGCATTGAATGTGAAATATGCCTAGTTGTCCCAGCGCAAGGGGGAAAGGACCACCATCTTTCTACTAGGCGAGGCAGAAATGCCTCGGAGACAGCATCGTCATTTTGGGATTCGGGGCGTGGTTTTCGTTCTCCCCTCTTCCCATTGGCTGGAAGGTAAAATTCCAGCCAATGGGAAGAGGAGAGAACGAAAACAAGAAAGAAGAGAAAAAACACGCCCCGAATCTAGAAAAGACAGGGCTTGAACCGAGTGACGCCCCTCTCCTCCAATGGCTGGCCTCCATTTATCTGTGAATGATGGGTTTTGGCAGAAGAGATACTCTTCTCAAACAGAGGAGGCTGTTGTCTTAACTTATGACATATGTTTACCCCTGCCTGTCTCATTTTCCTTCTTTCTTCCTAGACCCGAGGTGTTGTGTTGTATTTATATGTTCTTAGGGGAAACACACCTTGCAGGTCTTTAAAATTTCCCTGAGACCTCCCTTAATGTTTTGTTCTCCATTTAGGAAGCCAGCCAAAGGAGAAGAGGGGCGGGTTCAAGCCCCCTACTAAGAGACATTCATTCTCGGCTGCGCGAGCACTGCTGCGCAGTGCAACGCTAGACCGAGACCTAATAAAAATGGGGTAGTGTAACCCAAACTAAGGAAGACCATGGGTGATTAGGAAGGGTGGAGAGAGGTCCATAAGGCGCTCTGATATGTGACGGGACATTAATCAGAGTTGGAACAGATGGAGTGCTCGAACCCTCGAGGAGCATGTAGTCATTGGTAAACCTGTGGGCAGGTTTTTCTCCAAGGGTCCCCAAGTGTATTCAAATTTTTTAATGCGTCTCTATATATATTGCTCATTCTTTCCATGGTTAGTGCTCTACATAGGCGTGCCTGCCATTGCGTCAAAGCCGGGGCCTCCCTCTTCTTCCAAGCTGTGGCTAAGGCCGTTTTGGCTGCCCCTAGTCAGAGCCACATGATAGTTTGGTCTGACGTAGTTTGATATTTCAGCCCGAGTCTCGAAGTCCCAGAAGAGCAAATTCAGGAGAGAGAGGAATGGGATAATCTAGTATGCCTTTGATATGGGCTAAAATGTAATTGCAGAAAGGCCAGATGACTGGGCAGTCTCACCATATGTGCCAAAAATCACAGAGTAGGCAGCATCCCCTCGACCTTAGCTCTGAAGTGTTAGGAAGGATCTTTCTAAGTTTGGTGGGGTATAGGTACCAGTCATAGAGTACTTTATAATTGGCCTCTCGTTATGTCAGTGAGTGATTGTGGCACTGTATGTCCTTCCATAATGCCTTCCACTTAGGGTCTGTAATATCTTGGCCCAGTGTTCTTTCCCAGAAATCAAGATATCGGGGGCGAGGAGATGGTAGTGGGTGTAATAATAGTGAGGAGAGGAAAGAAATGGCCGCTTTCATTGTGTCTGCACCCTTCAATTATTGCTAAAGTGGTGTGAGTTCCCTGTTGCCCCTTTTTGGATCGCAGGTTGCAAGGCCCAATGGCACAATTGGAGATAGTGAAAGTGTTCTGATTTAGGCCGATTAAATTCGCGCTGAGAGTTTTCAAATGTTAGGATATCCCAGTTATGGAATAGGTGTGTAAGCGCCAGACATCCCCCCTCCCTCCACACGTCGAAAGGCCGGGGTTCCAGTGTGGGTGGGAACGCTGCATTGTAGTGTATAGGGGTGTAAGAGGACGGAAACGTCGTCCAGTCAGTTTGTCGTAGTACGTCATCCCATTGTGCAGTGTTTTTTTGGTAGGTGTGCTAATATACGCGTTGGCCGGGAGGGTCTGATTTCGGTTTCCAGAGAAGATCCCAGATCACCTGGCCAGCTATCGCTCGGTCCATATGGAGCCAATGTTTGTCCGATTCTCGGTGGGACCACTCTACTATGAACCGAAGTTGTGCTGCTTTGTGATAGAGTGTTAGATCAGGCATCGCTAAGGCCCCTTTGTCTGTGAGTTTTGTTAGGAGATGGAATGGGAGTCTCGGTCTCTTGTTTTACCAGACAAAATTTTAAGCAATATGTGTGCTCTGTGCAAGAAGTGTTTATCAATGCTGATGGGGAGGCTCTGAAACAAATGTAAACATTTCGGCAGAACCACCATCTTAGTGGTATGAAGTCTGCCGATCCATGACAAGTAAAGAGGTGCCTAGCTTTTGAGATCGGTCTGCAGTTGGGTGAGAAGTGGAGGATAATTGACAGCGAACAGGTCAGATATTGGGGGGGTTAATTTAATAGCTAAGTAGGTCAAATCTTTCTTGGTAAGCTGAAATGGTGTGGCTGTATCCAGGTTGCTCATGTCCCTCTCTGGCAGTGTTAAATTTAATCAATCAATCAATCAGGAGTTTGTTAAAGCGCAACTACTCACCCGTAAGGGTCTCAAGGCGCTAGGGGTGGGTGCAGGTTCCATTCCATCAAGGAGGGGGTCTGTCGAAGAGCCAGGTTTTGAGGTTTCTTGCAAAGATGGGGAGCAATGTTGTCTGTCTGAGTTGGAGGGAAGGGCGTTCCATGCTTTGGCCGCGAGGAAGGAGAAGGAGCGGCCTCCCGATCTGGTCTTTCTGGTGCGGGGGACCTCGGCGTAGGAGAGCTGGGCTGATCGTAGGATCCTTTGGGGTGCGTGGAATTTGAGCCGGCTGTTCAGGTATGCTGGTCCGGTGCCGTGGAGGGCCTTGTGTGCGTGGGTGAGCATCTTAAAGGTGATTCTCGCCTCGACGGGGAGCCAGTGGAGTGTGCGCAGGTGCTGGGAGATGTGACAGTGTTTTGGCAGGTTGAGGACCAGTCTTGCGGCGGCGTTCTGGATGTTCTGTAGCTTGAGGATGAGGTTTTTGTTTATTCCGGCGCAGAGTGCGTTGCCGTAGTCGAGTCTGCTGGTGACCAGGGCGTGAGTGGAGGTTTAGGAGGAAGGATTTGGGGAGATTGATTTTAAGGTCGGCTACTTGTTCGAATCGGATCAGCTCCTCTTGTATGGCAGTAACGGAGCGTGGGTGTCTGACAACGTCAACAAGATGTCATCAGCGAACAAGGATATCTTGTGTTCCTCAGATCCAAAGGGTCCTCCTCTAATTTCTGGGGATTCCCTAATAGCTGCTGTGAGTAGTTCAATGCTCAGCGCAAAGAGGAGCGGGGATTTGGGGCAACCCTGCCTCGTCCCACTCCCCAGCAGAAAAAGATCGGAGGCTACCCGATTAACCACGACCTTGCCACTTGGTGCTGTGAAGTTAGCACGTATCATGTTAATGAAAGCTTTGCAGAATCCAAAACGTTCAAGGTTCTGGAAGAGAAAGGGCCAGTCCACCCGGTCAAACGCCTTCTTGGCATCCAAACACAGTAGAACTGCAAGATCTGTTTTTTTATGTGTTTTCTCAATTAAGTGGATCACCCTGCAGACGTAATTGTGTTTGTGTCTGCCCCTAATAAAGCCGGATTTGTCTGGGTGTTTCAAGATCCGGCATCAATTTGTCTAACCGTGAGGCCAGTACCTTCGAGTAAAGTTTGGCATCTAAGTTTAGGAGTGCTAAGGGGCGATACGAACCACAGAGTTGGGGACCCCCCTCCCCTTTAGGATCACAGTGATTAGGGCCTCGCTCATTGATCTGGGGGTTTGAGTAGAGGTTGCCATATGATTAAAGAGTCTTGTTAACTGGGTAATGAGATCCACACTGAAGCTTTTACAAAATTGTGTGTGCAGACCATCCGGGCCCCGGCCCTTATGCAGCTTGAGGGCTTTAAGTGCCAGGTGGACCTCTTCCTCTGAGATAGGCGCCCCAAGTTGTCCGTTCTGGAGATTCGTGACCCGGGGCAGCAACACTGAGTTCAGATAAGTTGCTTGAGCATGTACATTGCCTTGGTCAGGAGTGTAAAGTGCCTTATAGAAGTGTTTAAACAGTTACACTTGACCAGTTTCCTCCCAAATAAGGGCGCCTGTGGGATCTTTTATGCTTGTGATGTAATCCCTTTCCAGGCTAAGTTGTCGTGCCAAGTGCGAACCTATTTTATTCCCTTGTGCATATGATGTTTGCTGGAGGTGGAACAATGTCAGTTCTGCCCTATTTGAGTAAATAGCGTGCAATTTCCCTTTCAGGGCCGTGACCCTTCACTGAAATGTGAGAGTGGGGTTAGGTTTATGATCGCACTCAGCGGTCTTTAATTCCCCCTCTAGAAGTAACCTCTCAGCCGCCCTTTCTTTATTAAGAGCAGACATAAGGGACAGGCATTGTTCCCGGATAATGGCTTTGAATGTGTCCCAATTATTTGCCACTGAAGTATCCTGAGGGTTGTTTATTTGGAAGAAGTCCCTGGTGGAGGCCCTTAGGGCATCCCGCAATGTTTTATCTTAGATTAAAGCATTAGGGAAATACCATCCCTTGGATTTAGATGTGTTGCTTCTCCACTCCATGGAGACTGTGATTGGTGCTTGGTCAGAGATGATGATAGGGTCTTTTATGGCCTCGCGTACTTGATTATTGAGGGTTTGACTTAGAAACGTGTAATTCAGACGTGAATAACTGCAGTGAGCATAGGAAAAAAGGTATAGTCTGTGGTCCGGGTGAGGTTCTCTCCATGCGTCCTTGAGGCCCATCGCTTGTATCTCTTGTTTCAGGGTTTTTGGGAAACTGCCCATGTGTGTCTTATGAGGGTTGGAACTGGATGTTCTTGAGTGCCAGCTAAAATCCGCCATGAGTATTATGTCACCCGAAGCAAAGCCTCCTAGCAAAGATAGCGTGGAATGAAGGAATTTAGCCTGATTAGTATTGGGTGTGTATATCAAGGCTATGGTACATTGTCGCACTCTTAGGCGCCCCATTCACCAGTAAGACCCTCCCCTTCTTGTCTGTTTTATAGTCTTCAGGTTGGAATTTGAGTGAAGAGTGAATGAGCAGGGCCGCCCCGTTATGTTTTGTGGTGGAGGAAGATTTATAGATCAGTGGGTAGGCTTTGTGCTTCAGCCTAAGATCTTCGGATCGGTTGAGGTGGGTTTCTTGGAGAGCCGCCACGTCATAATGTTGGTCTGTGAGGCATTTCCATACCTTTTGACGTTTAGTGGGGGCATTCATACCTCGTACATTCCACGAAAGTGTGGTTAGAACAATATTAATGGTCGTATTGGAGTCATTCTCATGAGAATAAGATGTACTTCATATCCTTGCTCACATTTCTCCCTTCACCGACTCATCCCTCCCCCCATCCCGTCAGGTCGCTGTAGTCTGCTACTCCTCCCGCTCTCCCTCCCCTATATTATTACCAGCGCCCAAGGCCAAAATGAGAAAGAAAAACACAACTAAAAAAGACAATCGATAGATAAACTTAAACAGTGTTAACTTTGGGACTGTCTGTCCCCAGTCCCACATACCGCCGTAGTGTCCGTCTTAAACTGTGAGGCGAATACGACCATAGTCTGCTACCAAAAATTCTGCATTACTGCTGTGTATGAAGACAATCACCATCCCGCTGTGACTGGAGTAGGACTCTTCTAGCCTCTGAGCGTGTTTGGCGAAGATGAGGAAACAGTGCACAAGAGTTGATTGTAGGGTCCCAGAGTTCTCTAGCTGTAGCGGACGAGTAGCGTGACCGTCTCTGTCCCGTCCTTCGAACCAAACTGTTGTCTCTCGTGACTGAGTTTTCCTGCAATACTGTTCAGTTTGGATCAGCGGTAATTTGAGATTTCCTGGGTCTGGGAAGTCGACGTGTGAGCCACAAGCTCGTCTCTCCCCCCAAGGGCATGTCACTGCTTGGGACAGCCGATGGATTCTCTACGGGTCTTGAGCTGGTATCGGGACCCCTAGGATTCTGCAGGCCTCTTGGATCTCGGAGACATGACGTTCTCTGTTTTATATTCAAAACTGAGACCGAAGGGAAAGGTCCATTGGTATCGGATTTTGCCCTGCCTTAACTTGTCTGTGATGGGCCGGAATTGTGGCCGTTGTACCAATGTTGCTGGGGCGATGTAATGGAACAACTCACATGTGTATCCTTGAAATTTCACCACTTCCCTTTTCCAGGCAGCCTGGAGTATTGCTTCCTTAGCTTTGAAGGAGTGCATTTTGGCAAGGACGTCTCTTGGCCTGCACTTCCCGCCCTGTGGGAGTCTCCCCACTCCATGGACTCTCTCTATTTTCACATTCACCATAATTGCTCCCTAAATTTCGGAAAACAGCCCTGTGACGAACGCCTCAAGGTCCGGACCTTCAGCTCCTTCTCCCAGATTGCGGATTTGAAGGTTGTCTCGCCGAGAGCGATTCCCAAGGTCCTCCTGTTTTAATTGCGTTGCTAGTAGATGGGTCTGGAGTGCCCTTGTCATGGTTGAGATGTGTTCCGCTCCCTGTTCAATTTCCATGGTTTTGGTCTCCAGGTCCAGCACTCTTGTGCCCGCCGAATCAATATCCTGTTGCAGGGACGTGAGCCTACCATTCAGATACACCCTCAGAGCATCCAGCGATTGTGTCCAGTCCGCCTTTAGTTCATCCCTCAATTCCTGCTTGATGCTCTTAATGAGGGGAGTAGAACGTCCTTAGATAGCGCCATTCCAGCTTCTTCGCTTGCGCTCTGCTGTGATTCTGTGTTGGGAGTAGGTGCGAAGTAGGTAGACACCCTGTTGCTCTGGGGTTGCTTTTTTGCGGCATAGAGTTGGGGTTGATGTAGACCGTATTATGCCTGGGGTCCAGTCCTGCAGAAGCGCGGTGTCTGGAACAACCCCAAACCTCTCTCTAGTGCCAGTCTTTTCTGTGAAAGCTCAGGGAGGAAGATAACCTGTCCCGTATCGAGACTGCGCCTGTCTCCCGACGTGCCTCTGCGTGGGGCTTCCGGGCGCCTCCCACGAAATCCGCGAGTTTTATCCGGCCCTGTGTCCTCTGAGGCCTCCGCTGTCTCTCTCGCTCGTGGTGGCTCCTTACCTGGTCCACCTTGTGCTCCTACCTCCTTGTCATAGCCAGGCGCCCCTGAAATTGCCTAGTATATCTGCTCCCCCTTGTGGTATCTATGAATTGCCAGGTGCTTCGTTCGTTTGCATTGGGGACGGGACAAGGTGTGCCTCTTTCCTATGGTAGGCAGACGCACTCAGTTGAGCCCTTCGAGCCGGCGCCATATTGGAGTCAGGCACCCCTTATTCTTTTCCCTGCTCTCCGGTTTTAATATGCATTAATTGTGCAGGGGGTAAGAGAATCCTTGCCCTTCTACTGATCTCTAGCTTGTACTGGCTGCCGTTCTTCCCTAGCTGGCTGTTCGTCCCTCATTTGGTTTCCCCGGCCCGGTGAAGCTATTGGGCCGTGAGATGGCGGCCGTCTCTCCTCCCGCCTCACTTCGTTGTAACTCACCGGGCCACTGCAGACTGTGTGTCATATCCTGTCATCACGGGAATGCCCATAAGTCTCTTGATTTCTTCCGCGGCTGGTCCACAGAATGCCGGTTCTTATTTGCCCCGCAGCTGCACCAACGGCCACTCGGGAGTCTTCAGCGGGAACGGTGGCCTCTGCATACGATCAACCAACCCCCGCCATCACCCGGCCTGCCGCTTGGTTCTAAATGAAGCCAATGGAGCCGGGTATGTCTCTACACTTTCCTTTTTGCATTACGTTCTTTTAGGGATGTTGGTGTGGTGTTGTCTCGGGTTATGTCCATTTTGGCAGCGGAGCCGGCATCGGTTATTACCATACACCCATCTTGGCTGGCCACACCCCCCAGCAAAATATTTTTAGCAGGCTATTTTTATTTCTTTTCTGAGAAGAATTTAATTCCAATAAAAAATGTGATTATAGTAGTAAATGTGACAAGAAATATGCCTTCACAAACCTTTTACAAAAGTGAGAGAAAAGAGGACCAATGTAGCTTAACAAGTAGCGTAATAGGCTACAGCTGGGAGAGACCAAAAACGAACACTGCTCCTTTGAAGATCCACATTACGACAGTGTGCAATTATGCCCAGTCATTGGCAGTTGTTTCATTTCTTTTGTATGAAGACTGAGGGCCTCATTTATATTTTGACAGTTATGAAGAATTGTCGAGAACCGCTGTCACAGCGGTTCCTGTCAATGCAATCTGCTATTTGGTGTAAGGCTGCTCTGCATAACGTAACCCAACATCAAACACTATTATTTTTTATTATCAAAAAGATAATCCAAAAACTGGATTTTCTTTTTGAAAGTAAAAAAATAATGCTTCCCTGGCCATGAAAGTCATCTCCCATGGCAGGAGTAGCATTATTCGGTTTTTACTGACCTTCACCACAAGCATTTGCCTGGCGCTGGAAGACAGTAAAATAATGACTACGGGGCCAATTCACAGAACTAATCTGAGACAAAATCCTAAACTTACTACTTTTGGTATTCACAGAAGGCACTTACAATTTTTGGTATTCACAGAATGCACTTACGACTCATAACTTTACGTCTGCACTATTGCCAGAATTTCCGCACCCGGATCTTACTCTCCGCACCCGGACCGTACTCTCCGGCTAGGGCCGTAATCTCCGGCTGGGGCCGGATAAAGTGTAATCAATGGGCCGGATTGCAATTTTTACAAAAAGGAACATTAGGAATGTGTGATAAATGGTACAGAAGGTCATGAAAAACAGTTTGGGCAGGGAAAAGGGTACAGCCAGAAACTACATCATAACTATTAGACCTGGCATATCTTGGCGTGATTACCTGTGACTTTTTGCCTCTACCTCCTTTGTTTCTAGATGCTTTGGGTACTTTGCCACTGTCGATCACTGTCAAAGTACAATTGTTCCCTATGTAAAGTGTAATGGTAATTGGTTGCCCATGATTGGTATGTTTCCCTTACTAGTAAAGTCCCTATTAATGTGCACTGTGTGTGCCAGGGCTAGTAATGCAAAGGCGAGCAGAGAAGGGAAATCAGGCCTGCAGTGTAAGGCCTGCATGCAGTTTGCGGAGTTAGCATGTTGTCCTGACAAGTGCAGCCACTTAGCAGGCATTACTTTCCCTTTTTCATACACATTGGGCACCCCTGGGGTAGGTTCCGGGTAACCCCTGGGCAAGGTACTGTGTAAGTAAAAGGCAGGACATATACTGAGGTGTGTGCTATGTCCTGACAGTGGAAAACACTCAATTTCGTTTTCACTGGTGAAATGCCACTCTGCCCATAGGGCAGAATGGGGGAGGCTGGGTATTGTGTTTTGGTAGCCTAGTTTCTTGTAAGTTTATAATGGAGAGGTGGAGTTTAGTATGTATGAACTCACAGTGTCATAACACATCTTCCTATGAAAGAGGTTTTGTCACTGTGTGTTGTTCAGAAACCACTCTTTTAGAAAGTGGCTGAGTTTTGTGCTTTAAGCATTTCTGTGAATCTCTGCTGAATGTGGATTGACTGTCTGGATCTGAGAGGTGAGAGGAGCTGGGAGAGGTCTTGACCCAAGGGAGGTGTTGAGATGGCACTAGGCTGACCTGCATCTGAAGAGTAGGCGAGGAGAAGCCCCGGGAGGTGAAGAGGCCTGGGCTGCTGCTATAAAACAATTGACCCGTCTCCTGCTGAGTTATTAAGGATCCAGACTCCCAGTATCAAAGGGAGAAAGGTGACACTGGGAGGGAGACCCCCAGAACTGATTTACGGAGGGGTCAGGGACCTCTGAGCACAACAAACTTCAAAGACATTAAGGGGTATAACTATGAGAGCTGAAACTCCTGAACGTTGGAATGAAACAAAAATGGATTGAGACTGAAAAGGCTTGGAGCCATTTTGTGGTTAAGAGGAACCTCTGCTAAGGAAGGAGCAACTGAAGAGACTGCTGGGGAAAGACCAACCCTTGCTTTGTGATCTTGGGCTGGTCTACAGTTTGCTGTTCTAACCAAGGAAGAGGCTATTGGGACTGTGCTTAGAGGCGTTGGGTCCCCCTGCTTGACGAAGACTGTGCTTTGTGCTGTGTCTTGTAACCTCAAGGGCCCGAGGTGAGCTGGCTCCCCGTTTGAAATATAGGAACATAAAAGTTTCCGGAGAACTTTCAAGCGACACGGTAGGTGTGTGTTATGGCAGCTTGAAACCCTCAGAAGGTGTGCCCTGTAATCTTGGACACACGAATGAGGAGTGAGACTCGGATGCACCGGGTGCGTGTCTTGCTGCACAGAAGGTACAGGTGAAGAGCGCCTAGCCAACCTGGGCATCGCAGGTGAAGTGAGTCTTGGACGCGCTGTGTATGTGTCATGGTGCACCGCAGGCATTAGTGAAGAGCGCCTGGTCAGTGTGTGCACCAAAGCCGAAGTGAGACTCGGATGCGCAGGGTGCATGTTGTGGTGCACCGCAGGCACTGGTGAGGAGCGCCTGGTCGGGGTGTGCACCGGAGGTGGAGTGAGTCTCAGACGCACAGGGTGCGTATCGTGGGGCACGGGAGGCGTTGGTGAGGAGCGCCTGACCAATGTGTGCATTGGAAGTGGAGTGAGTCTCTGCAGCGCGGTATGCTTGTCTTGGTGCCAACTGAGGACGCAGGAAGGAGTGCCTGGTGAGCGTGCACTCGGAGTCGACGTGGAGTCCCATCAGCGTTGTGTGTGTGGCTTCTTGCCAGAAGAGACCCGGAGGGTGCAGTGGTGAACTTGCACCCAGAGTAAAAGTAATCTCAGGGGCGTGGGGTACGTGTGCTCTGCGGCCGCCTGAGACCTTTCAAACAGTCACAGCCCAGACTGGCAGCCCCGGAGGAGCTGAACTGCCAGGCCGAGCTGCTGAGGCCCGTTGAGAGAGTTCTGCACGGAAGGGGCAGTTCGCGGAAGGAGAAGAGGAGAGTGGGGTCATGCCCCCAGGTAACGGGGATTACTAACTGGGCAGGGTGCGGGTTCAGAGGGACACTCTCTCTGCCTCTCAGTCCTTCTGACAACGTGAGCCTTTGCTTCAGCTCAAAGTAGGGCCCATACTGACTAAACGAGTGGCAGTACAGGGGCCAGAGTAAGAAGCTATACTCTGTCATTGCTGAACCGTGTGGGAGGCAACTGTTATCGGAGAGGCTGATTGTCGCAATACACATTGCCAATATTGCTGCTAATGAACTGCCGGATTGTCTTAAGACACCTGACATTATTATTGCATAACGAAGTACATGATTGTAGCGCTACGCATATCATTATTTCTCCCTTGCCAAGTACAGGAGTGTAGCAACTCACACTACATTATTTCTTCATTGCAATATAAATGATTGTAGTTGCGCATTGCATTATTTTAAAGTACGTGATTGGGGTGTGACGCATTGCATTATTCCTTCATTAAGCAGTACATGAATGTAGCGGTACGCATTGCATTATTTCTCCCATTACTTGTACCGGGATGTATCGTTACACATTGCATTATTTTTCCTTTGCCCAGCACAGGATTGTATCATTACGCAGTGCACTATTGTTTGTCCATTACAACGTGTGTGATTCTGGCACTGCGCCAGCGTAGCATTTTGAAAGCGGTGGTTGGGATTTGAAACTACCAGCCAGCCTTGACAAATATTACCCTTTATTCTATCTATGTTGTCTTATGTATCATGTAGTCTGATTGTGTATCTTTTTGTATAATGTTTATACTCGTTTTTATCACACTAGTGTGGAGTCCATTTGTGGTGTCACCAGGGGTTGCTGTGGGTGTGGTTGCACATACAGAACACTTGTGCCTTTGAGATAGGCCTGGCTGCTCATGCCAAGCTACTAAGGGGGTGAGCAGGGCTATCTCAAACGGTGTCCTTACTTGGCCTAATGTTGAGTGGGGAGCCCAGGGTCTCACACTTGGTGACAGTAGTGCGGAACTGGGACTCTGGCTTCCAACAATAACCCAGAAAAGTTTTCCCCTTTACATCATGGTACATGCAGTGCACAATGTGCGCTCCCATGTACAGTCTTCAGGACCATGCCCTTTCTAATGAATTAGAAAATGCAGTATAAGCAGAATCCTTTTAGGTCAAGAACTGCTTTCACCTTAAACTCGGGTTCATCATCCTCATCATGTCCTTTCTTTTTAAACAGACAGTAAAAGGAATACATTCCCATAACATTTGTGAAATTCAGAACCGTCTCCACAGTAAGATTCTACAAACAAATGTTCACTTACTGCTATAGTTCTTCCTGATGGAAATGATTCAATCTTTTTGGAGGAAGTTTTGCAGGAGGGACTTAAAATTTGCAATTGTAGCCACTTTGCACAAAATATTTAGCACACATTTTTCTTTTGAAAACGTTTACCATTCTTACAGATGTTTTATGATAAATCTCCCTACTGAAGCAATAGATGGAGGGGGGTGAGGGAGGGGGTGGGAGCCACTGTTTTGCTTATGGAGGTTTCCTCAGAGCAGCAAAGGGTTGGTGACATCCTCTTCCTCTTGACTGGCGTCATTGCTAGTGTGGCTGTTGAGGGCATTTCTTCATCTGAATACGATTTGAAGAGAGTGTTGCCTGAGAAAGAATGGTTGAGAATGTGGTGCTGAACTTTAGGCTTCAGACTGGATAGACCCAGCAAGAAGGAACAACTTATTGCCAATCCATTGCAATATCGGAGTGTTGCCAAGTCAGATAAGTGTGAAGCTGAACTGATTTGGTTTGAAACCATCATTCCCACTGAGGTGATCTCATAAAAAACCTCTATCCAATCTCTGTGAAGGGCATCAGTGTATCTCTGCAGGGATTGCCACAGAGATCTGTTGCACAAGTTACTACTTGTGTAACGATATATCTGTAAGAGACATTAGTTAGTGATAGATTCCTTACCTTAGAATATCTCCAGGCGTCAGACTGGATCCGGAAAATTTCGCATAGCAATACCCCTGCGCGCCGGCAGGCGTCGTCTGCGGCTCTGCGTCCGTCGTCGACGTCGTTGGTGCCGGAATGACGTCGTCGGAGTACTTAGACACCGCCCATGCAGGCTAACGTCAGTTCTGATACACTGCTTTTCCGCGCCAGATACGCAGAGCCAGGATAGAACCAACACTGGTGCCATGAAACTAGGGCCCTGAAAGGGGGTGACCTTAACCCTAGATATCGGTTCGCAGAACGGGGAGGATGGGTGGGTCGGTAAGAAATCTATCACTAACTAATGTCTCTTACAGATATATTGTTACACAAGTAGTAACTTGTGCATCTGAAAGGGACACGTTAGTGATAGATTCCTTACCTTAGAATAGATACCTCAGCAATACCAACCCCGGTGGTGGGTCTGAAAACCAATAATCACACCAGAAAGTCCTGGAAGACAGGACGGCCAAAGAAGCCATCCCTCCGGACTTGGCTGTCCAGGCAATAATGTCTTCCAAACGTGTGCAGCGAGGCCCACGTAGCTGCCTGGCAAATATTTGGCAAGGGCACTGCCCGATGTGGAAGGCCGTGACAACCTTGGGCAGGAACGAAGGTCTCGTCCGCAACACAACCTTGTCTGGATGAACAGAAAGGAAAGGAGGTGTAGAAGAAAGAGCCTGGAGCTCACTCACTCTACTGGCAGAGGTGATGGCAACTAGGAAAGAAGTCTTCAAGGTAAGAAGACGGAGAGGACAGTGATGGAGCGGCTCAATGGGAGCACACATTAGGTAGGTAAGTACAAGATTGGGTCAGGAGGAAGATGTCCGGTGTGATCCAAGGGTGGATCAGTGAAGAGAAGAACCTGAAAGCAGAGGGGACAATGTTAAATGTCACTAGCCAGTGACTGGAGTGGAACCAGGAGTGGAACCAGATGTCGTCATCGCGATCAGGTGAAGGTGGACACTTGTCTCTGCAGCCACGTGGACTAGGTGGTGTTATCGACAACCAGGATGGAGGCACGAGCTGTCCCACGCAGGCTCTCGCTGTCGGCGGTGTCGGCTTCGGATTCGGAGTCAACAGGCCTTGGCAAAGGCAACCCACGCGGTGAGTGGAAACTGCGTCTGGAGTGGACCAGGAGGGTCCGGGGTGCTCCTCTTTTGGAAGAGAGCAAGGGCCAGTCTGGAGCAACCAGACCAGCAGTGAAGATTTCGGAGTTCGTCGTCTAGGAGGTCACTAGCCAGCCGGCAAGTGACCAGACAACGCGTCGAGCAGCAAACAGGCAGAAGGGCCCCACGCAGATCTCGTGGATGCTGGAGGGCTGGTCTTCTGTGCAGGAGCTGCTCCGGGTCGGGGCTTCTCAATCCCCAAAGCACTTGGACGAGGTTACCTCAGAAGTCGTGCTGGAGCGAAGTGCTGCTTCTTTCAAGCTGGTCGGTCCCACGTGTCTCGTCGCACCCACGGATCTCAGCTGTGCTGCAGATGTAGGTAGAGGTCGGAGAGGTCTGGGAAACCGGGTCTCGTCGGGCTCTGAAGTCTGGATCCTTGAAGGAAGACGACAAAGGGAAGCCGCTGGACGCTGATGGTGCCTGCTTGTGCAGGGTGGACACTCCTTGCCCACAAGGGAGATTTCTTCAGTCTTCTGTGGAGCAGAACGTCGAAGCCCAGAGTTTCTTCTAGTAAAGTTGTTCAGGATAATCTAATTTGGAATGGGACCAGCTCCTACCTTTATCCGGCTAAAGGGGGCTGTACTACGAATAGGTCCCTCCTCTGGGTGGGACCAGGAAGGGGGGTGGTTACACCCCCTATCCTTTGTCCGGTCTTGCGCCAGCTCTGGGGCTGGAGTGCCCCAGGAACTGGTTTAGACCGGAGTATGCACAGGGACACCTTGTGTGCCCCAGGCATGTCTCATTCCTTTCAGCCCTGTCCTACCTAATACACAAAATCCTGTCTGGGGTGGTGCTAGCACCTCCCAAGGCAGGAAACCCTTTGTCCAAGCCTCCCTCACTGGAAGGACTCCCAGCAGCAGGAGGTCAGACTTGTGTCTGTGGTGGCAGCATCCATTTTGTGATGATGAGGCTCGAGTCAACTTTAACCGGGGTTCACAGTTACATACATGTCGTGTCCCTCTAGAAGGGTGGAATGGTACCCCCGTCGCCAGAATTGGCGAGGGGGTAGTATTCCAATTCGTATGGCACCTTACTCGACATGTTTTGATAATGCTATACCAAAGTTGGCAATAACCGCGAGGATTATAATGCACTTAAGAGTATATGGTATAGCGTTATCATGGAAACAGCTAAAGGACTTGGTTCCGAAAGCTGCAGACAGGCTCAGCTCATTTAGAGCACCATCTCACTTTATTCCAAGCACTCTGCCTTATGGATTGATAAGGCCTGCCATAGGAGTGACTGATAGGAGGATATGTGTCCATTTTAGGGTTAGATATAGGGATACTATATCTAAAGCAAAGGGTGATTACACCACCTTGCCCCAGCTGATTGATCAGCCAGTTGTGTTAGATGTGGATGGCCAGCCAGGGGTGGCATAATACATGCTGCAGCCCCTGGTAGGCCCTGGGTGCACCTATGCCCTGGGTACCTAAGGTACACTGTACAGGGGCTGATAAGGTGACTCAGTATCCAATTAGATATGTACCTATAGTACATGGAATCCATTTTACAGAGAGAGCAGTGGGCCTGGGGTCCTGAATAGCAGGGCCGCAGGTCAACTAAACCGAAAAACCAGCTAAACACCAGGCAAAAAGTTGGGGGCAACCATAGTCAGATATCTACCTTCCTACATAAACCCACCCCCAAACGAAAGGAGATAAGGCTATCCTTGACCAGGTAAGCCTATATTGCCTGAGTGGCCATATGAGGTGTTATATGCTCTGGCATGGTTACCCCCTATCTTATGGTCCACTAAGCAATCCCTCACCCTAAGGGTATCTGAGGGTCTCCACCATAGGGAATCTCTACCTGTGGTGTGTTTAGGCAAAGTAAAAGGCTGGTGCTGGGATGGAGTACTGAAGTGAGACTCCACTAATGTTGGGCTCAACTTCCTCCAATCACTATCCACCATATGTGCCTTTCTTTCCAGGACTGAGTTGCTGTGAGCTCTCAGGGTCAACCTCTGGCTACCTAAAGCTGGAGGCTGGGTCCCTCTGTTTGGCTTACTGGAGGGACAGGTCAGGTTTGGGGCCTTCAGGTCCCAGGTTTGGCTGTGCCCAACAGTGTCCATCTGTGGGAGGTCCATAACTAAGTTTAAGGGGGATCCCTCAGGAGTGTGTTTTATTTCCACCTGGCTAGGACTGCTAGCCTGGGTGCCCTTAGTTTGCTGATTTGGGAGTTCTTTTGGATAGGGGGCCCTTTGGGGTCCACCACTGGCCTCCCTGACCTCTACAGCCCTGGGCTGACTGAGGCAGGGTAGAGAGGGGCAGGTTACCTGCTCCAGACTGGGTCCCACCTTGGAAGGGTCCACTGACATCAGGGGTTCTGCCAGGCTAGGCCTGACTACCTCTGGGGCAGTTTCTTCACAAGGGGTCAGATCAGTTCCCTGAGGAGGTTGATCCTTTCCTAAAGTCTGGTGGGAGGGAGATTTCTCTTCCTCCTCAATGCGGAGTGATCCATAGTTTCAGGCTGCACAACACTATTATCTGTTTGAGTTTGAGCTGTGGCCATCACAAATCCACCAACCTTTTCAGGAAGGGACTCAGTTTGGGTATGGGCTGTTACCATCACAGCCTTGCCAACCTGTTCAGGGAAGGAATCTGTCTGAGATTGGGCTGTGACTGGCACAGCCTTCCTGACCTGTTCAGGGAGGACATCTTGGACTGGGGCTGTGGCTATCACTGCCCCACTAACCTTAGCATGGGGGTTTACCATTTTAAAATCGATTTCTTGCTCTACCTCAGCCCAGGCTGAGACCTCTAAATCATTCCCCAGTAGGCAATGTACAGGCAAGTTTGATGACACTGCCACTCTCTTGGGACCAGTGACACCTCCCCAGCTGAGATTGACCACTGCCATGGGATGATCTCTCTGCACTCCATCAATGTTGCTCACCTGGTATGTGGCTCCAGGTATAAGTTGCCTTGAGGGGACTAGGCTCTCAGTCACCATGGTGATGCTAGGCCCTGTGTCTCTATAGGCCTCAACTTTTAGACCATTGATGGGGGGCTCCTGTCTGTACTTGTCCAAAGTGTTGGGACAAGCTGTGAAGTTGGAAAACCCCATGCCAGTCTCACAGACAAGAGTATCTAAGTCAGGGGACCTGGTTAGGCCAGAGTCCACAGGAACTCCCAAAGTAAATCCACCCAAATTCTTGGGGGCACTCCCACCACCTGGGGGATTACTACCAGTAGTAACAGGAGGCTTGGAAGTGTTACTTGGGGGTATGTTCTCCTTATTGTAGTTGGCCCTTGGGCAACTGCTGTCAGTTTTCCAATGGCCTACCTGTTTGCAGGTATGGCAATAAGGTTTCCTTTGGGTATTGGAAGGATTCTGGGACCCACCCTTTTCAGAGGATTTTTGGGGCCCTGATGTGGTTTGATCTGAAGATTTATTCCCACCCTTCTCTTGAGGCTTGGTTGATTCTTTTTTTTGGTCACCACCTTGGTTCTTAGGCTTAATCCTGGTTCTGACCCACTTGGCTGCCCTCTTACCCAATTCTTGTGGAGAGGTCAGATCAGAGTCTACCAGGTGCTGGTGTAATAACTGGTTCTGACAATTATTTAAGACTTGCTCTCTCATAATTAGATTATACAATCCTTTGTAATCACATTATCCCCTCTGCTTTCAGGTTCTTCTCTTCACTGATCTACCCTTGGACCACACCGGACATCTTCCTCCTGATCGCCTGCAGCATCTTTTCCTCCAGGCTCCATAGACTTCAACGCCGGAACCCGACACGACTTGGCACCTATGCACCCGCAGCCCGTGGGTGAGGTCACACGAGCATTTCGGTGCTCAAGGGTAGCTTGACTCTCATAGTGTCCAGATCCACAGTCGTTTTAGTTCTACCTAGTCAGGCTTGTCCGTACTTACCTTTTTCTTGAACTGTACTGTCCATAGACACTGTTATGCATCTCGTGTGTGAGTTCACACTCTGCACACGCGTTCCGTGGGCCTCCTATTACCTACCTAGAGTTAGTATAGCGTGGTCCCAGCGATCCTACAGCCTCTGGACAGCTCCATTACTATTATCGACTTTCACATTCCACTTACTTAGTATATGGTTTGTCGTGCCCCTAGGGCACCATTGTAAAATTGTGCAACTTGAACGTATTTTTCCTAAGAGATTGTCATGTGCTTAGCCCTCTGATCTCATAAAGAGTTCAGAGGTGTATGTTAGTTAATAAATACTTGTTTATTTTCATAACAACCTGTGTGGTGTCCTTTCACTTGGTATTCAAGGGGTTATATGTGGTAAAACAGCTGGCTTCACATGCCAAAAGAGTTTGACCTAAGACTGCTTTGTCCATGCTACCACTAGGATAGCTGGTCTATAAGGTTGACTTACAACCAATCACCATAAGGGTTGTTTGGACTGATACAAGGTGATCACTAGAACTAGTGAACATCATATATCAGGCCAACTTCTCACATTGGTGTGCAGCAGTTGGGATTTGAGCTTGCTGTTGTTTTTGCCAAATATAATCTTGAGATATCATTTGAAAGATCACATAAGGTACCATAGGTACATATAACAAGCTTAGAAATACTCTGAGTTCTACTGAACCAGCTGTTGTAGTAGAAAGGGAGTAGCAAACCCTGACTACAACTCTTAGCAAGGGATCAGTAGGTAAACCCATAGTGTAGGTACGTGCACCACTTACACCTCACTAGAAAAGCATGTCTACCACAGTAGAGAACACAGTAGCTCCCCTTGGTGATATTGACCCTCCACAGGTCATGTCAAGATATGCAGCCCTTACCTTCCAGGAGATGAGACAATTGTGTACCTCCAGGAAACTAAAATAGGGTTCTAACCTTACAATTCCTTTTCTGATAGGTCTCTTAGAGACATTTGATGCCAGAAGGGCTTCTAATCCAGGCCCATCTGGCCCTACAGAGGGAACCATACCCCCAGTAGAGGAGGGCTCTGATCTCCCTGAAACTGATGAAGTGGAGGAAGATCTGATGGAGAGGTAAACCATGGTCAGGGAGGAGTCAGCAGACTTACCAGGGCCAACTTAAGCATGCATGTGAATGGAACTGGGGGACCCCCAGGCCCATCCTCAGGCAGGCTTAACCTTGGGAATAGACGAGTTAGGTCTCACTCCAGATGCTCTAACAGATCTATTCGCACCCATGTCTCTCAGGCATCTTCTCAGGGAGGGATGACATCCCCTCAGAGAAGAGAGCATGAAGCTAAGATGAGGGAAGTCAATCTGAGGATTGAGAGGGAAGAACTTGCCTTTGCCAAAGACAGACTTGCCTTTGCCAGAGAGCAGAGATTGAGTGGGGCAGACCCCACTGGTGGCAGCATTATCCCTAGAGATAAAGACACGAGTTTTGATACTAGACACCTGAGTAAAATAGTGCCCCCCTTTAAGAAAGGGGATGACATCCACAAATGGATGACTGCTCTGGAGAGGGCCTGCACTGTCCAGTGCATCCCCAAGAGTCAGTGGGCAGCTACATTGTGGCTCTCCTTTGAAGGTAAAGGTAGAGATAAGCTCCTCACTACTAGAGCTGAGGATGCTAACAATTACCAAGTCCTGAAGAATACACTGATTGATGGGTTTGGCTTAACAACTGAGCAGTACAGGTTGCTGTTCTGGGACACCCAGAAAATTCAGTCTCAGGATTGGGCTGACTTTGTTGATTGTGCCACTAAGGCTTTTGAAGGCTGGTTACTGGGAAGTAAAGTTACGGATTACACAGGATTGTATGATCTAATTATGAGAGAGCAAATCTTAAGTAATTGTCAGAATCAGTTGTTGCATCAGCACCTTATTGACTCAGATCTGACCTCTCCCCAAGAATTGGGAAAAAAGGCAGACAGATGGGTCAGGACATGGGTCAAGCAGCAGACCCAGAACCAGGGTGGTGGCCAGAAGAAAGCAGACTAGAAGGGTAATGAGAATAAGCAAAATGACCAGAAGTCTTCTAAGGAGGGTGGGGCCCAGAATTCCCAAAAGAAGAAGAATGATGGTCAGAGGAAAACATGGTGCCAATACTGTAAAAGTAAAACTCACTGGTTTAGTGAGTGCACCAAGAAAGGCCCAGCTCCTACCACTACTGCCCCTAAGGCACCTGCACCCCCTAGTACAGTTAGTAGTGGTAGTGCTCTCCTACCAAGGCTATAGTGGGGTTAACCTTGGTATCTGAGACAGGCTCTGACTTAGTCAGGGTACCTATCCAGGCTGTTCTTGTTTGTATTGGGGACATGGATATGACCCCTACAATAAGTCCCAGTACTCTGGGCAAGTACAGGCAAACGCCTTTAATCAATGGAAAGATGGCTCAGGCCTACAGGGACACCTGTGCCGGTGTCACTATGGTAACACCAGCATTTGTGGACCCTGGACAGGTAATACTAGCTTCAGACTACCTAGTGACCAATGCTAGCAATGTCACTACAAACCATAGTATGGCACTTGTTAATTTCTCCTGGGGAGGAGTAAATGGCCTCAAAAGGGTTGTAGTTAGTTCAGACCTCCCAGTGGACTGTCTTTTGGGCAATGATTTGGAATCCTCCTTATGGTCAGATGTGGAGTATAGGACTCATATGGAAATGTTAGGTTTGTCAGCACATGTCATTGCTGTGACTAGGTCACAGGCCAAAAAATGCCCAGCTGAACAAGTGCTGGATCCTGGAACAATGGACCAGACACTTTCCAAGGGAAAGAGCAGTAGGGTTAAGGCAGTGCCTTCCCCCCTGCCTCAAGGTGAGGATCAGCTCTCTCAGGAGGCTGACCCAAAGACCCCAGAAGGAACTGTCCTAGAAGAGCTTGAGCCTGAACAGGTTGAGTTTCTTGGAACAGGGGGACCTTCCAGGGCAGACTTGAGGCAGGCACAGTTAGACTGTTCCTCTCTTGAACCCCTCAGACAGCAGGCTGCTGCTGAGCTTCAGGGAATGCCACAGGTACCCACAAGGTGTACTGGGATGATGGACTCCTTTACTCTGAGGCAAGAGACCCCAAGCCTGGTGCTACCAGGAGGCTGGTCATCCCCTTGTCTCTGAGAGGTTTCCATCTTACCTTGGTCCATGAGATTCCCCTTGCAAGTCACTTAGGCCAGAACAAGACTTGGGACAGGCTTGTGCCTCACTTTCACTGGCCTCATATGTCTGAAGACACAAAAGAGTTGTGTCGCTCATGTGTCACCTGCCAAGCCAGTGGCAAATCAGGTGGCACCACAAAGGCCCCCCTTATACCACTACCTGTGGTGGGGGTACCCTTTGAAAGAGTGGGGATTGACATTGTTGGACCAATGGACCCCCCAACAGCATCTGGGCACAGATTTATACTGGTGGTAGTGGATCATGCCACCAGGTATCCAGAAGCTATTCCCCTTAGGACCACTACAGCTCCTGTTGTGGCCAGGGCCCTACTTGGAGTGTTCTCCAGAGTGGGGTTTCCTAAGGAGGTTGTCTCTGACAGAGGTGCAAACTTCATGTCAGGATACTTGACTGCAATGTGGAAGGAGTGTGGTGTCAATTGCAAATTCACCACCCCTATCACCCACAGTGCAATGGGCTTGTGGAGAGATTCAACAAGACCCTCAAAGGGATGATAAAAGGGTTACCAGAGAAGCTTAGGCGAAGATGGGACATCCTTTTACCCTGCCATTTGTTTGCTTACAGAGAGGTCCCACAGAAGGGGGTTGGCTACAGCCCTTTTGAACTTCTATTTGGGCATCCTGTAAGAGGACCCCTGTGTCTTGTGAAGGAAGGATGGGAGTTACCTCTCAAAAAACCTAAGCAAGACATAGTGGACTATGTACTTGGTCTCCGCTCCAGGATGGCAGAGTACATGGAGAAGGCATCTAAAAACCTTGAGGCCAGCCAAGAACTGCAAAAAGCTTGGCATGACCAAAAGGCTGTCCTTACTGTTTACCAGCCTGGACAGAAGGTGTGGGTGTTGGAGCCAGTGGCCCCAGCAGCTCTCCAAGACAAATGGTCTGGACCCCATACTATCATTGAACAGAAGGGAGAGGTCACCTACCTGGTAGACCTTGGAACTCCCAGGAGCCCTCACAGAGTACTTCATGTGAACAGGCTCAAGGCATTTGTTGACAGGGCGGACATGGGCTTGCTCATGGCCACAGATGAGGGACAGGAGGAAGAGAGTGACCCTCTCCCAAACCTGCTCACTCAGAACCCTTATGATGGGTCAGTAGATGGCGTAGTCTTTTCTGACAGCCTCTCTGAACATCAGCAAAAGGATTGCAAACAAGTTCTTCAGTCCTTTAAACACATGTTCTCTCTGACACCCAGTCAGACAAACTGGTGCACCCATGAGGTGGACACTGGTGACCGTCTGCCTATAAAGAGTAACATCTACAGGCAACCTGACCACGTCAGGGACTGCATAAAACAAGAAGTACAAAAGATGTTGGAATTGGGAGTCATTGAACCCTCAGAGAGCCCTTGGGCTAGTCCTGTAGTTCTAGTGCCTAAACCTCACACCAAGGATGGTAAGAGAGAGATGAGGTTTTGTGTAGACTACAGGGGTCTCAATGCTGTCACTAAGACAGATGCCCATCAAATACCAAGAGCAGATGAACTCATAGATAAATTGGCTTCTGCCAAATTCTTGAGTACATTTGACCTGACAGCTGGTTATTGGCAAATCAGGTTAGCTGAGGATGCCAAGGCCAAAACAGCATTTTCTACCCCAGGAGGTCATTACCAATTTGTGGTGATGCCCTTTGGTTTGAAAAATGCACCTGCCACTTTTCAAAGGTTGGTGAACCAAGTTCTCTCTGGGCTGGATGACTTCTGTGCAGCATATCTAGATGATATTGCTGTCTTTAGCTCCACCTGGGTGGATCATCTGATCCACCTGAGGAAAGTTTTGGAGGCCCTGCAGAAGGCAGGCCTCACTATCAAGGATACTAAGGGCCAGATAGGGCAGAGTCAAGTTGTATATCTGGGCCACCTTGTAGGTGGAGGCCAGGTTCAACCTTTGGAGAGCAAGATACAGGCCATAAAGGACTGGGATCCTCCAACCACCCAGAAACAGTCAGAGCTTTCTTGGGCCTGTCTGGTTACTACAGGAAATTTGTCAGAAATTATGGAACCATTGTGACTCCACTTAATGACCTGACAAGTAAGAAAATAAAATGCCAAAGAAAGTTAAGTGGACAGTTAGCTGTCAAAAGGCATTTGATGACCTAAAGCAGGCCATGTGCACTGCACCTATTCTCAAGAGTCCAGACTACTCCAAACCTTTCATTGTTCAAACAGATGCTTCTGAGTTGGGTGTGGGAGCTGTTCTATCTCAGCTGAATATTGATGGTCATGACCAGCCCATTGCTTTTATAAGTAGAAGGCTGACCCCTAGAGAGAAACGTTGGTCAGCTATTGAGAGGGAGGCCGTTGCTGTGGTTTGGGCCCTGAAGAAGTTGAGGCCATACTTGTTTGGCACTCACTTCAAGTTTCAGACCGACCATAAGCCCCTCATGGCTAAATCAAATGAAGGGTGAAAACCCCAAACTTCTTAGGTGGTCCATTTCGCTACAGGGGATGGACTTTACAGTGGAGCAGAGACCAGGGACTGACCACGGCAATGCAGATGGTCTCTCCAGGTACTTCCACTTAGAACAAGAAGACTCACCTGGTCAAGGTTAGTTTAATGTCCCTAAGTTTGGGGGGGGGGTTATGTAGGAGAGTAGGGTCTGCAATCCTATGGTCACCCCTGATTTTTGCTTTTTGCTTCACTGGTTTACGACTTTCCCTGGCTGTGGGCCTGCTAATCAGTCCGACAGCCTAGCTGTGCTCTCTCTAAATTGACAACCATGTACCTTAGGTGCATATCTAATTGGATACTGAGTCACCTTATCAGTCCTTGTACAGTGTACCTTAGGTACCCAGGGCATAGGTGCACCCAGGGCCTACCAGGGGCTGCAGCATGTACTATGCCACCCCTGGCTGGCCATCCAAATCTGACAAAACTGGCTGATCAATCAGCTGGGGCAAGGTGGTGTAATCACCCTTTGCTTTAGATATAGTATCCCTATATCTAACCCTAAAATGAACACATATCCCCCTATCAGTCACTCCTATGGCAGGCCTTATCAATCCTGAAGGCAGAGTGCTTGGAATTATGTGAGATGGTGCTCTAGCACGAGCTGAGCCTGTCTGCAGCTTTCGGAACCAAGTCCTTTAGCTGTTTCCATGATAACGCTATACCATATACTCTTAAGTGCATTATAATCCTTGCGGTTATTGCCAACTTTTGTATAACATTATCAAAACATGTCGAGTAAGGTGTCATACGAATTGGAATACTACCCCCTCGCCAATTCTGGCAACTGTAGTAGCATTCCACCCTTCTAGAGGGACACAACATGTATGTAACTGTGAACCCCGGTTAAAGTTAACTCAAGCCTCAGCATCACAAAATGGATGCTGCCACCACAGACACAAGTCTGACCTCCTGCTGCTGGGAGTCCTTCCAGCGAGGGAGGCTTGGACAAAGGATTTCCTGCCTTGGGAGGTGCTAGCACCACCCCAGACAGGATTTTGTGTATTAGGTAGGACAGGGCTGAAAGGAATGAGACATGCCTGGGGCACAGAAGGTGTCCCTGTGCATACTCCAGTCTAAACCAGTTCCTGGGGCACTCCAGCCCCAGAGCTGGCGCAAGACGGGACAAAGGATAGGGGGTGTAACCACCGCCCTTCCTGGTCCCACCCAGAGGAGGGACCTAGTCGTAGTACAGCCCCCTTTAGCCGGATAAAGGTAGGAGCAGGTCCCATTCCAAATTAGATTATCCTGAACAACTTTACAAGAAGAAACTCTGGACTTCGACGTTCTGCTCCTCAGAAGACTGAACGAATCTCCCTTGTGGGCAAGGTGTGTCCACCCTGCACAAGCAGGCACCATCAGCGTTCAGCGGCTTCCCTTTGTCGTCTTCCTGCAAGGATCCAGACTTCAGAGCCCGACGAGATCCGGATTCCCAGACCTCTCCGACCTCTACCTACATCTGCAGCACAGCTGAGATCCGTGGGTGCGACGAGACATGTGGGACCGGCCATCTTGAAAGAAGCAGCACTTCGCTCCAGCACAACTTCAGAGGCATCCTCGTCCAAGTGCTTTGGGGAATGAGAAGCCCCGACCCCGAGCAGCTCCTGCACCGAAGACCTGCCCTCCAGCATCCACGAGATCTGCGTGGGGCCCTTCTGCCTGTTTGCTGCTCGACGCGTTGTCTGGTCACTTGCCGGCTGGCTAATGACCTCCTAGACGACGAACTCCGAAATCTTCACTGCTGGTCTGGTTGCTCCAGACTGGCTCTTGCTCCCTTCCAAAAGAGGAGCGTCCCGGACCCTCCTGGTCCACTCCAGACGCCGTTTCCACTCACCGCGTGGGTTGCCTTTGCCAAGGCCTGTTGACTCCGAATGCGAAGCCGACAGCGAGAGCCTGCGTGGGACAGCTCGTGCCTCCATCCTGGTCGACGAAGACACCACCTGGTCCACATGGCTGCAGAGACAAGCGTCCACCTTCACCTGATCGCGACGACGACATCTGGTTCCACTCCTGGTTCCACTCCAGTCACTGGCTAGTGACTTTGAACATTGTCCCCTCTGCTTTCAGGTTTTTCTCTTCAGTGATCCACCCTTGGATCACACCGGACATCTTCCTCCTGACCGCCTGCAGCATCTTTTCCTCCAGGCTCCATAGACTTCAACGCCGGAACCCGACACGACTTGGCACCTATGCACCCGCAGCCCGTGGGTGAGGTAACACGAGCATTTTGGTGCTCAAGGGTAGCTTGACTCTCCTAGTGTCCAGTTCCACAGTCGTTTTAGTTCTACCTAGTCACGATTGTCCGTACTTACCTTTTTCTTGAACTGTACTGTCCATAGACACTGTTACGCATCTCGCGTGTAAGTTCACACTCCGCACATGCGTTCCTTGGGCCTCCTATTACCTACCTAGAGTTAGTATAGCGTGGTCCCAGCGATCCTATAGCCTCTGGACATCTCCATTCCTATTATCGACTTTCACATTCCACTTACTTAGTATATGGTTTGTCTTGCCCCTAGGGCACCATTGTAAATTGTGCAACTTGAACGTATTTTTCCTAAGAGATTGTCATGTGCTTAGCCCTCTGATCTCATAAAGAGTTCAGAGGTGTATGTTAGTTAATAAATACTTGTTTATTTTCATAACAACCTGTGTGGTGTCCTTTCACTTGGTATTCGAGGGGTTATATGTGGTAAAACAGCTGGCTTCACATGCCAAAAGAGTTTAGCCTAAGACTGCTTTGTCCATGCTACCACTAGGATAGCTGGTCTATAAGGTTGACTTACAACCAATCACCATAAGGGTTGTTTGGACTGATACAAGGTGATCACTAGAACTAGTGAACATCATATATCAGGCCAACTTTTCACAGTTACCTCAGAAGTCGTGCTGGAGCGAAGTGCTGCTTCTTTCAAGCTGGCCGGTCCCACCTGTATCGTCGCACCCACGGATCTCAGCTGTGCTGCAGATGTAGGTAGAGGTCGGAGAGGTCTGGGAATCCGGGTCTCGTCGGGCTCTGAAGTCTGGATCCTTGAAGGAAGACGACAAAGGGAAGCCGCTGGACGCTGATGGTGCCTGCTTGTGCAGGGTGGACACTCCTTGCCCACAAGGGAGATTTCTTCAGTCTTCTGTGGAGCAGAACGTCGAAGTCCAGAGTTTCTTCTTGTAAAGTTGTTCAGGATAAGCTAATTTGGAATGGGACCAGCTCCTACCTTTATCCGGCTAAAGGGGGCTGTACTACGACTAGGTCCCTCCTCTGGGTGGGACCAGGAAGGGGGGTGGTTACACCGCCTATCCTTTGTCGGGTCTTGCACCAGCTCTGGGGCTGGAGTGCCCCAGGAACTGGTTTAGACCGGAGTATGTACAGGAACACCTTGTGTGCCCCAGGCATGTCTCATTCCTTTCAGCCCTGTCCTACCTAATACACAAAATCCTGTCTGGGGTGGTCCTAGCACCTCCCAGAGCAGGAAACCCTTTGTCCAAGCCTCCCTCGCTGGAAGGACTCCCAGCAGCAGGAGGTCAGACTTGTGTCTGTGGTGGCAGCATCCATTTTGTGATGCTGAGGCTCGAGTTAACTTTAACCGGGGTTCACAGTTACATACATGTCGTGTCCCTCTAGAAGGGTGGAATGCTACCCGTTCGCCTGAATTGGCGAGGGGGTAGTATTTCAATTCGTATGACACCTTACTCGACATGTTTTGATAATGCTATACCAAAGCTGGCAATAACCGCGAGGATTATAATGCACTTAAGAGTATATGGTATAGCGTTATCATGGAAACAGCTAAAGGACTTGGTTCCGAAAGCTGCAGACAGGCTCAGCTCATGCTAGAGCACCATCTCACATAATTCCAAGCACTCTGCCTTCAGGATTGATAAGGCCTGCCATAGGAGTGACTGATAGGAGGATATGTGTCCATTTTAGGGTTAGATATAGGGATACTATATCTAAAGCAAAGGGTGATTACACCACCTTGCCCCAGCTGATTGATCAGCCATTTTTGTCAGATTTGGATGGCCATCCAGGGGTGGCATAATACATGCTGCAGCCCCTGGTAGGCCCTGGGTGCACCTAGTCCCTGGGTAACTAAGGTACACTGTACAGGGGCTGATAAGGTGACTCAGTATCCAATTAGATATGTACCTATAGTACATGGAATCCATTTTACAGAGAGAGCAGTGGGCCTGGGGTCCTGAATAGCAGGGCCCCAGGTCAACTAAGTCAAAAAACCAGCTAAACACCAGGCAAAAAGTTGGACGCAACCATAGCCAGATATCCACCTTCCTACACTTGTGTAACAATATATCTGTAAGAGACATTAGTTAGTGATAGATTCCTTACCTTAGAATATCTCCAGGCGTCAGACTGGATCCGGAAAATTTTGCGTAGCAATACCCCTGCGCGCCGGCAGGCGTCGTCTGCGGCTCTGCGTCCGTCGTCGGCGTCGTTGGCCCCGGAATGACGTCGTCGGAGTACTTAGACGCCGCCCATGCGCTCTGGCGTCGGTTCTGATACACTGCTTATCCGCGCCAGATACGCAGAGCCAGGAGAGAACCAACACTGGTGCCATGAAACTAGGGCCCTGAAAGGGGGTGACCTTAACCCTAGATATCGGTTCGCAGAACGGGGAGGATGGGTGGGTCGGTAAGGAATCTATCACTAACTAATGTCTCTTACAGATATATCGTTACACAAGTAGTAACTTGTGCATCTGAAAGAGACACATTAGTGATAGATTCCTTACTTTAGAATAGATACCCCAGCAATACCAACCCCGGTGGTGGGTCTGCAAACCAATAATCACAACAGAAAGTCCTGGAAGACAGGACGGCCAAAGAAGCCATCCCTCCGGACTTGGCTGTCCAGGCAATAATGTCTTCCAAACGTGTGCATCGAGGCCCACGTAGCTGCCTGGCAAATATTCGGCAAGGGCACTGCCCGATGTGGAAGGCCGTGACAACCTTGGCCAGGAACGAAGGTCTCGTCCGCAACACAACCTTGTCCGGATGAACAGAAAGGAAAGGAGGTGTAGAAGAAAGAGCCTGGAGCTCACTCACTCTACTGGCAGAGGTGATGGCAACCAGGAAAGCAGTCTTCAAGGTAAGAAGACGGAGAGGACAGTGATGGAGCGGCTCAAAGGGAGCACACATTAGGTAGGTAAGTACAAGATTCAAGTCCCACTGGGGCATCACGAAAGGAACAGGAGGGAACATGTGTGTGATACCCTTCAGAAAACTATTTACAATCGGGGACTTGAATAAGGAAGGCTGATCAGGTAGCCTTTAGAAGGCGGAAAGGGCAGAAAGGTAGCCCTTGTTAGTGCCCAGAGCAGAGCCCTGCTGGGCATGAGAAAGAAGGAAGAGGAGAACCTCAGAAAGGGGTGCAGAGAGTGGATCCACAGCCTTTGCTGTGCACCATGCCACAAATCTGTTCCACCTGCAGGCGTATACCGACTTTGTGGAGGGACGCCTGGCTGCCAGAATGACATTACAGACTTCGGGAGGCAAGTCAAATGGCCTCAACTGTCGCCGCTCAATCTCCAAGCTTGTAGGTGGAGACTGGACAGGTTCGGGTGGAAGACCGTCCCCTGCTGCTGCGACAGAAGGTTCTCCCGTAGAGGCAGACGAATCGGGATCGACTGACATGCTGAGTAGCTCGGGATACCAGTATCTTCGTGCCCAGTCTGGAGCCACAAGGATAACCTGGGCCCGGTCGCATCTGATCTTCTTCAGCACTCTGGGCAGAAGTGGTATGGGCGGAAAGGCGAACAATAGCCCGCAACTCCACTCGCGACGAAAAGCGTCTCCGAGCGAGTGCCGCCCTGGAAACCCCAACGCGCAGAACTGATGACATTGCGCGTTCTCTTCTGTGGCGAGTAGATCTAACCAAGGCTCTCCCCACTGCTGAAAGAGGCCTTGCGCCACGTCCGAGTTCAGACGCCATTCGTGATCCATCATGCTGCGACGGCTGAGTTCGTCCGCCCTGGCGTTCAGGGAACCTGCCAGGTGTTGAACCACCAGGGTCACGCCCTGATATTCCAGCCATTGCCAGAGGCGCAGAGCCTCCTGGCATAGGGTCCACGACCCCACCCCGCCCTGTTTGTTGCAGTACCACATGTCGGTGGTGTTGTCCGTGAACACCTGCACTACACTCCCCCGGACAGAGGGGTGGAATACCTTCAGTGCAAGTCAGATCGCCCGCAGCTCCAGAAGGTTGATGTGGAGCTGGGACTCCGCCGGAGACTAGAGACCTCTGATCTCCGCCACTCCCATGTGGCCTCCCCAACCCAGGAGGGACGCATCCGTCACAACTACGTGCTCCGGGTGGGGTAGGGAGAGGGATCTGCCACTGACCCAATCGTGGTCCGTGAGCCACCACTGCAGCTGTTTTGCAGTGCCCTCTGAGATCAAGACATGGTCGGACAAGTTGCCTTGATGCTGGGCCCACTGAAACTTCAGGTCCCACTGCAGAGCCCGCATCCGCCACGGGGCATGATGCACCTGATGGATGCAGGAGGCCATCAGGCCCAAAAGCCGCAGCGTCAACCTGACCGCGACCCGGGATACAGGCTGAAAGATCGGAATCAGAGCCTGAATATCCCGAACCCGCTGTTCGGATGGATAAACCCGAAACTGCGCCGAGTCCAGAACCGCTCCGATGAAGAGGAGCTTCTGAGAGGGACACAGGAGTGACTTCGGCACGTTGATGGAGAACCCCAGCAGATGCAGGAGATCGGCCGTAGTCTGGAGGTGGCTGAAGACTGTCTGGGGCGAGCCCGCCTTCAACAACCAGTCGTCGAGGTAGGGAAAGACGGAAACCTCTAACCTGGGCAGATGGGCTGCGACCACCGCCTCACTTTGGTGAACACCCGTGGGGCGCTGGTAAGGCCGAAGGGGTGCACGGTAAATTCAAAGTGCTTGTGGCCTTCCGTGAACCTGAGGTAACGCCGGTGGGCCGGCAGGACGGGAATGTGAAAATAGGCATCCTGCAAGTCCAACGCTACCATCCAGTCTCCTGGGTCCAGGTCAGCATCTTGAACTTCTCCTTCCGGAGGAAGCTGTTGACGTTCCGTAGGTCCAAGATAGGGCGTAGGCCCCCTTTGCCCTTCTTGGGTACCAGAAAGTAGTGGGAGTAATAACCACACCCTACTTCTGGCCCAGGAACGCGCTCAATGGCCCCCTTGGCCAAGAGGGCCGTGACTTCCTCTAGCAGAAGTTGCAAGTGATCCCCCGACACGTGGTGGAATTGCGGTGGCCTGGCTGGAGGAGTCGCCTCGAAGGGGAGGGAGTAGCCCCTTCGGACGATTTGCAGCACCCACCTGTCCAACGTGACGGTGCGCCAGTGGAAGAGGTGATGGCGAACCCTGCCCCCCACTGGCGTCACATGGGCCTGAAAGCACGGAATAGGAGGGTTTTGAGGAAGGTGCTGCGGGGGAAGGTGTGGACTGGCCACGCCGTTGTCCCCGACCGCCGCCATGGCGTTTTCCACGGCCGCCACCGCGCTGTTGGACATTCTGCGGCGCGTGGCTGGCAGCACGTGTGGGGGCGCCCCTTCCTTGGCCGCGAAAGGCACCCGTTTGCTGGCGAGGGGCCCAAGGTCTTGGCCATAGCCCTGGAGTCCTTAAATCGCTCAAGCACATGGTCTGCCTTGTCGCCAAAGAGGCGACGGCCATCGAACGGCATGTCCAGAAGAGTGGCCTGGACATCGGCCGAAAAGTTGGCGGACCTCAACCAGGCGTGGCGTCGAACCGCCACTGTCGTTTGCCATCGCCCTGCCCAGTGAGCCCGTGGTATCCAGCCCACACAGGATGGAATACCGCGCCGCATCTCGACCCTCCGCAAGGGTTTGGGTGAGTTTTGCCCGGACCTCCTCCGGACATTGTGGCAGCACGTCCGCGACCGCGTCCCACAGGGTGTGGGTATAGCGGCCCAAGAGGCATGCGGTATTAACTGACCGCAGTCCCAAACTGAGGGACGAGAACGCCTTCTTCCCGAACTGCTCATACCTCTTGGATTCCCGATCGGGCGGAGCCGTCAGGAATACGGTCTGAGAAGTGGAGGCCTGGATGACCAGGCTCTCGGGGGTGGGGTGGGTGGACAAAAAGCAAGGGGCGCCCGAGGCTAGGCGGTAGCGTCTGGCCACGTTCCTATCCACAGGCGGACCTGTGGCGGGCTTGGACCAAGTGCCCACAAGAACGTCACACAAGGCCTCTTTAAACGGCAGCAGAGGCTCACTGGAGCTTGCCTGCGGTTTAAGGACCTCTGTGAGGAGGTTAGTCCTCACGGCCGCGACAGGAAGCTCAAGGCTTAAGGCCTTGGCTGCCTGTGTCAACACTACACTATAAGCAGCCCCCTCTTCCGTAGCCACGGTGGGAGGGGAGACAAATCCAGTGTCTGGCGAAGTGTCAATGCCACTGGCCTCCCCAAGCTCATATGTCCAGTCCTGTGGTGACTGGCACTCCCGTGCCAGAGGGTCCTCAGACCCCTCCCAATCACCCTCGTCACCCATCTCCTGTAGTACAGGATCAACAGATGGGTCCTGTTCATGGAAATAGAAATCTCCAAATGCAGTCGGTAGCGGCGCCCATCGGCGCCGCTCCGGAACCAGAACCGGACTGGGGGTAGGATCGGGGACGGCGCCCATAGCAGGCGCCAGGGGCGACACCCGTAGGGCCGGCGTCTGCGAGGTCGTGAGGTCGACCGGCAATGACCCAGATCCGGAAGCGGATCCAGAGAGGGCCTGCGGCGCCGGGACCGAAGTCGCCGACGGCGCCGGGGCCAAAGCACCCGACGGCGTCGGAGCTGAAACACCCGACCCGCTAGGCCCTACAGCCGGGGCCGTTGGGCCTGGAGGCGCCACGGAACCCGGCTGAGGAGGGAGGGACCTCAAGGCCATGAGGTACCGCTCGATCTCAGGCGTCGTGTCTTGCCCAGGGACCCGAAGGTGTGGAGCAGGCGGCGACGACTGCGACAACGGCGGAGCCGCGTGGGTGGTGTCACCCGAACCCCCGGCCGCATTGTGCGAGCGTCGGGGTGGGTTGGAGGAACGATGATGTCTCTCCGACCTCTTATGCCTCTTACCTGAGGACTTGGATCCTGACGACCGATGACCACTTCCGGAGCTGCGAGGGCCCGACCCCGCGACCTGTCCCTCGACCTCCTGTGGGACCGGGACCGGGACCTGGAGCGGCGCGGGCCGACTGCCGGAGCTCCAGACGCTTGCGAGACCGCTCTCGCCTAGCTTTAGACGTCAGGGCCCGGCAGTCGGAGCAGGTGCGGTCGTCGTGGTCGAGGCCTAAACACTTGAGGCACCGGCGATGGGGGTCGGTAACCGACATCAGTCGGTCGCACCTGGAACAGGGTTTAAACCCGGGCATCCCTACCGGCACCGTAGGAGTCGAAGACTCGAGTAGAGAAATTATCAAAAAGATCATAAAGTTTAGTAAAAAAAGACTAAGGGGTAGAGTTTCTCCGGATCTGCGCTAGCTGGCGCGGAAAAAAGAGGAACTGACGCCAGCGCGCATGTGCGGCGTCTAAGTAATCTGACGACGTCATTCCGGCGCTAACAACGCAGTCGACGGACGCGGAGCCGCGGACGACGCCTGCCGGTGTGCAGGGGTATTGCTACGCAAAATTTTCCGGATCCAGTCTGACGCCTGGGGATATTCTAAGGTAAGGAATCTATCACTAACGTGTCTCTTTCAGATATACCTTCCCAGTAATGCAGTTGCACACCTAGCTTTTGGTAATGAAGCAGATGTACCATACACTCTGTCCCCAACAACTTCCTGAAGATCTCGTTTGAAGAAAGCATAAGACGAGAAGCAGATTTTTTGTATAATGTCTTAAAAACAATTGAGGGCTTCACCGTTCGTGTAGGCAAAGGCCTATTAAATTTAGTTAGCCTTCTGACTAGGACTTCATGAAAGGTGTTTATACCATTTATTCGAAATAGGAGATATTCTCGCTTGTAGTGAGTCAGTCTGCACAGGTGAATAAAGCAAAAGATGAACCTATTCAAGAAGAGACATGAGGAGAGCAAGATCTGAGTCTACCGAAAGATTATGATGCCTGGGTGCACATGACCTTCTGCAATAGAGTTTTCTTGATAAAGAACAATGTGACCTGCGTTTATGATGAGAATGAGATCTTCCTTGAGAGGCACCCACTGGAACAGTGGTAGCTGGTTGAAATGCCAGAGGATGTGCTGCGGGATCAATAGGTCTCGAAGATGGATAAGGAACCACTTCCTGAGAAGGTGTATCCTATGGTGTGGTTATACGACTACTTGGAGGAGTTGGAGAGTGACACAAAGTAGAGAATCTTTGAGAAGAAGCTACATCGGAGAGCACAATTTTAAAGAATACGTATTTAGCTGGAAGGTATGTCCTGAAGTGCTCTGAATCAGACTCTGGGAGTATTTTTTCCTTAACACTGATGGTCTTAGCCTCTTTGACATTGAGTGCCTTGTCTTTGAATAAGCCTTGATGGCATGCAAGTGGCAGCTCTACCTGTCCTCACCATCGTTTACCTTAATGTTGACCAGGAGCAACTATGAATGTGGTGACTAGATCTTCTGGGTTTCCCTCTGGGGGAGTCCAAAGAAATGGTAGTCTGAGCCAAAACAGGAATCTCTTTCCCAAGCTTACTGGACCACCCAGACAACAATTCCTAGTGTCTTCAATGTTCCTCTTTGACAATGGAGTCTGATCTTCTCTCTGTTCCTCCAAATTCTTCTTGACATCTTTTGCCAGCATTCACACTCACCTCCAAGATGAGTGGCCCATACACAAAGGATACATAGATGGTGAAGTTATGTTTTACACATTTTTATGCAGAGAATGGGCACTTGTCAATAAAAGAAGGCATTTTTTAATCAAAAAAGAAAACATTTTAGCTCAGAAAATCTTCAAAATACACTTTCTGTCTTTAACGACTTAACGGGTAGTCACAAATGTAACTTACACTCATAAGTAATTTACAGATGTAAGCTTACTGTTACACTTTCGAGCAACTTTACTACTTTTTACTATTCAACATTTTTGTGTGTAAAGTTAGTCAAAAGTGTTGAATTATCTGTCTCAACTCTCTGGAAGAGGGAGTGGAGTTAAGTTTACAAGTGTAAGTTACTACAGCCAAAAAGGAGCAGTAGTAAGTTCAGCACCACGCTTGGCCAACCACTAATACGGCAACACCCTCTAATAGGAAACATTGGAGTTAGGGAGTTCAGCTCTGAGCTGAAGTACATTTGCTAATGTTTTGGGTCCTTATTGGCGGTAATACATAATAACGACAGAAGTGCAATTTGCGAATAGGAATAGGCTTACGCTCTTGGGGATGGGTGTACGTCCTTTCCTAAATCCCTCCTTATTCCCTTGCCTTTATAAGTACTCATTTCCCATTTTCCATCCTCTACCCTCTGTCCCTCCCACATTTACAACAAAAACATATACATGCCTGTGTGGAGACTCTGCATTCTGGGTCTAGATTTTCACACAGAAAGAGATAGGAGAGGTAGAGGTGAAACCTTTGCACTTATGTTTGTGTTTCCCAAGTAAAAAGCTAATGAAGGTTGAGCTTTGTGCTCCAGGATCTTGTTGACAGAAGCCAGATAAAAGAACTGGAGAAACATCCACTGATGGGGCATGATGGGATACAGCTGGAAGGTGCTTACTTAATGGGGTAATGTCAGTTTACAGATTCTTTAGGCTGCAGATTTTATAGCTATATTGGACTGCTTTTCTTTCACCTTTCCTTAGAAAAAAATTTGCAAAATGTTTTGTAAAATAGTTTTTTCGTGTCACTTCGACTACTGTTCAAAAATTAATATTGCCTTCTTTTTTTAAGAAAATACTCTTAGAGCATCAGTTCTCATAATGCTTGCTGATAACCTGACCACTTTCTCATGAATTAACAGAACATTCAAGCAAACTATAAAGCAAGTATTCATAGACAGAAGATTCTCGTTCCTGGACTACTTTTATGAGAAAAGGGTCAAATAGCACCGCCTGTGATTTTGTTCTAGAAAAGATGAGGGAGTCATGGAAATCTGAGATGCGGCACTGACCTTACATACATGCAGTGAATAATAACATTAGTAGAGAGCTCTTCAACTATTAACTGAAATCTAGTGTTTTGTCATAATAATGCTCCCCGTCCCTAAAACTAAACAGATCTAAATAGGTGTCCAATGACAAACTGTAATTTTCCCTGCAAAAAGGCTCCATGTTGCCACAGAGGAAAATGAGTCCCTGGACACTGAGGAAATACGAATTGTTTAAAAGGCTCCAACAAGGATTCTTAATAAGACCGTTTCCAAGGAAAGGGGAGAGCTACTTCATCTTCACAGTTCTTTTAATCAGACAAACAATGTAATCTGAAAGATCTACAAGAGTGCATTCTTTTTGTGTTTTTTAGGGTGACACGTCAACATAAGGGCTCTAGTGTAAGTCCTTATCCTGGACGGGACAGATGGAGTCAAATGCAATTCTTTACATTGTCAGGAGGAATACTGTAAAGGAAGTGAAATGAAAATAGGTATTGTAAAGCGCACGGCTACTCCACAGAGTAACATGCTACAACGGCTAACGTTCCCCTCAGGAACATTAGACCATAGCAGTTGTTAACTGTGCAGTGATTATGAAAGTGTAGCCAACATGACCAGGCAACACCCACCGCAGAACTTGAAATACAAAGGTCTTTTACTCATTCTGGTATAGTGTTCTGCTGAAATAATTTGTTAAATCACACCAGTAGCTCTAAGATGGAATCAGTAGCAAATCCAGATGCAATGGATTAAGGGAAATGAACAGAGGGTACAGGTGTGAGATTATCATATATATGAGTTCCTACCACATAGCTTCAATAAATATTGTTATCAGTTCCTCAACATTGCGTAATGTGTTTCAACAAAGTACGATATGTGTGCTATTGCATAAGGCGTATTCACTGAAAAATGTATATATCCTAAGATGTGATAGATTATATCAGGTTCCTCTAAGAAATGGTGAGCTGTGAGCATTTTATAAGACAATGCAACTTTCAAATAGAATTTTCCTTGGGTTTGATATTTAACTATTCCCATATTATAAATGTCTAACTAGCACCATGCTACATCATTTAATTACATCACCTGTTCTTGCTCTTGTTTTGTAGCCGGGCTGTTGGGTCCAAAGAAATACTTTTTGTTTAAGTATTTAGTTTTTATATCCTTGGATTTCTCCTCTCTTTTTTCTCTTTCCTTGTATGGCATCCTTCGGAACCGCTCAATTTCAATCCAGCACATTAGATCTATGCTGCCAATGGAAGACAAAGAGGGAGAGCAAGTCATCAATAGATAATAGGTTGGTGAACTGCAACATTAGCAATAACTAGCAAGTGGCAAGTTGTACGATACAGTATGAACTACCAAAAGATGAGCAGTTCCAACCATGAAGGATTTCTGAGATAATGGAATGCCATCTCAATAAAACAAAAGAAACATTCAGCAGACCACAGTGAGCTCCAGAACTACCGTCTCATCTCTTTGATCCTGTTCTCTGCCAAATTCCTGGAAAAGGCCATCAACCCCCAATTCACTGAACACCTGGAGGCAAACAACCTACTGGACCCCTCCCAATCAGATTTTAGGGCCAACCCCACAGCACCCAGACAGCCCTGATCGCCACAACAGACGACATCCGCGCCATACTCCACTAGAGAATCAGCCGCCCTAACCCCTTGACCCCTCCGGAGCCTTTGACACGGTGTCCCACCACACATTCATTGACCATCTATGACAGATTGGAATCACAGACGATGCGCTCAGTTGGATGACATCCTTTGTCACAGGGCACACCCAGAGTGTCCACCTCCCTCCTTTCACCTCACTATCCAAGCAAAGCATCTGCGGCATGCCCAAGGCTCATCCCTCAGTCCCATATAATAGATCCAACCAATAGTGCCAGACACCTGTCGTGAAACAGTTTTACTTGTAAGTGTATTACAATATCCTCAAAATTATATATGCATATAAACACAAAGTTATATCAAAAAGTCTTATTTATTTAAAAAAAGTAGACACAAATATATATGCTAAGAAGCATTTTCATACAATATCAACATCAATACATACACATACTTTTCTTCCAAATTTTACACTATAAAAACATTAGAGAACATAATAAAAGAACACTGTTGTCGACGCGTTTCGGTGCTTAGTTGGATAAGACACCTTCTTCAGGACTATTGATTAAAACTTCATAAATCTAAAAGAAACATATTTAACATAAATTAGTACAAAGTGTTTGAGGATTTGTTTTTTTCACAAAAAAACATATTTATCTCACTACGTACAGGGTCATGGCTATTAGTAGTCAAAATCTCTTACTTTTCAAGCTTTTTAAATTGCTATACCAGTCTTGATCCTGGAGCGAAAATATCCTTTAGTTTGTGTAGTCTCCTCCGTTTGTTCAATCTAGAGGATCTAAGGTAACAATAATGTTCCATGTTACATACCTCTCTTTATGTAGTGTGTTTAGTAATAGTTTGAGTACGACAGTGCTTACTTGGTGACAACGTGGGATACCAGAAGTATAGATGGACATTCCTCAAGGCGCCTACTTTTTGGATAGGTCGGCTTGGGTCGTTCGAGAGCCTTCTTATAAGTCAATTGCTTGTTTTGGCAGACTTCGCATCTATAAATAGAGAGTCGCAACAGAATTTTGCTATGTTGAATATATAGTCAGTCTACATGCTGTAGTCTCATACTGTACAGTCTTTGTTGTAAATAGGCGCCTATCTATAGGGAAGTAGTTATACTTGACTTAGGACCTGGTTATAAGCAGCCTTAAATTTAACTGGAAATCTTTTTCTGCAAAAACACAATTGTATCTGGGTGCAGTAATAATCTTGACAAACAGTAAGGGGCAGACAGTTGAATGTTACTTTGTGCAAGACACGGAGATGTAATTTAGTGTTAATAGGTACCATCTTACCTAAGTTAAAAATCCCGCACACAATCTGCCTGGTCTCCCTGGTCTCCAGAGTCAGTATGGAGCACGGGCACGTGTACAATGCACTGCTGTTAGGGCTCTGTTGGAGCAATGTTAACAAGGCTTTAGATCAAGTTGTCAGTCCCTCTATACTCGCCCCCCAGCCGAATTTGGTGAATAGCGGCGGAATGCTGCTCTAGTGACTACATTAGTGTGGTATTTTTGGCACAACTGTCTATAAAAACTAGAAAAATGTGGCTCAGCTTGAATATAGTCACATGGTTTTAAAGCCATAATTTTTGTTAAAGTTAAGTTAAGGAGGGGTTAGGGGTCCCTTCTAGCTGGGTCGCTAGCGTGAGAGGTCCATTCCATATGGACAGGTTATGTCTCACCTCAGTTTGGTCTTGTGTGCGCGATCTGCCTGGTCTCCCCGGTCTTCCAGCGTCAGTGTGGATGGTGGAGCACGGGGGCAGGATTTATACCCGTGAAAGTTAAACTTAACAGGTTGATAGATTGCACCTGTGTCCTGTTTGGTTACGGGCGTATTCCGCGCCATTTTGGTAGTTTTTCTCTGGCCGGTGTTCCTGCCTCGACATAAATGTAGGACTGTGTTAACGCTCCGTTGCCACGGAAACGTCTATGGATACAATACTGTTATCCAGTCGGAGCGTGTGTTTAGTTTGGCCAATGCACCTGGACTTTGTTCTTTACCGAGTGCATAAAAATTAAAACGGCCAATACCGTCGGATTGTTGCAACATTTATATGTTGGCGAGTGACTTTTTCAAAACACTTTTTACTTTCAGTTATTTGCGGTCGCGCCATTTTTGTAGTTTGTGACTATTTTCAATAGATTACCCCGCTAATATTAAGCTAAACAGGTTGATAGATCGCACCTGTCTCCTAGTTGGTTACGAGCGTATTCCGCGCCATTTTGATAGTTTTTATTTGGCCGGTGTTTCTGCCTCGACATAAGAGTAGGACTTTGTTGACGCTCCGTTGCCATGGAAACGTCTCTGGATACAATATTGTTATCCGGTCGGAGCGTATGTTTAGTTTTGCCATTACACCAGGATTATGTTCTTTACCGAGTGCATAAAGATTAAAACGGCCAATACCGTCGGATTGTAGCGTTGCAACATTTATATGTTAGCGAGTGACTTTTTCAATACACTTTTTACTTTCAGTTATTTACGGTCGCGCCATTCTTGTTCGCAAACCTTACTTCATGACTGGAATTCCATGCATATTTAGTTTGAAGCAACTACCATCTTTTTACTTTACCTCATGAAATTCCAAATAAGACATACATATCAACATGTTAAGAACGCTCCTATTATGTAGCTCTTTTTGTGGCGAAGCCATTATTGTTAGATATAGGCCAATTCGTTGATGGATAAGAATTATATTAATATGATATTATATTAATATATATATATGGACAATCCCATATATAGGGCCATGAGTAATGGAGCGTTCTTGTACAGCGATGTGAGCCAAGTCATATGGCAAATAATTCATTTTATGTCGTTAACAGCTAGGTATTTTTTGATTGCCTTAGTATATGGTTTAGCATTTAGTGATATTTTAATATTTTCTCCAATACATTATTATAAGACATGGTCATTTTGCAACAGTTAAGGCGAATATATGTATTCATTCTACTAAGCGCGTCAATTGTGTATGAGATGGAACAGTGTACACATATTGCAAAAATCAAAGCGAGTTCATATGAGATGAAACAGTGTACACATGGTTATATTCTTAATTATGACATCACTTTTGTAGTACATGGGCCGAAGTTGGTCTAATGGTGCTAGTGGGATCAATGCTATCTAACCAGTCTTTCCCACTCTTCCCTACTATTCAGCCCAAAATGATATGTGCGAAATTTAGACATGAAGAATTGCTCCCTTTGTTTGCGTTTGAGGTCTGTATTCCCTCCTCTGGCTGATGTCTTAATTCTTTCTATTATAAACCATTTGAGTTCATCTTCTCTGTGATTTACGCTTGACCAATGGTCAACCAGTGGGGCATTCTTTTTTTTGTTCTTGAGCGCCGATCTGTGCTCATTCAGACGTAGTCGCATTTCACGGCCCGTTTCTCCAATGTATCCCTTTTGACAAGGACAGATGAGGAGGTACACCACATTGGAAGTTCTACAATTGACGTGGTCATTCATCCAATGTGATATACCATTTAGTTCCACCTTATCTGTATGGATGATGGACTTGCAGTGGGAACAACATCCACAGGGATGATTACCTCTAATGGGTGTCCCTAGGTCTATGCTCAGTTGTCTGCTGTTCTTGGGTTCCCTATAAGTATGGACCAAGCAATTACGTATTGTCCTATTTCTTCTATAGGCAAAAATCGGTTTTGGAAGTGGAGTTTTGCCTTGTTTGTTAAGAATGTACCAGTTTTTGTTAATCAGATTTTTAATTTTAAAGCTAATGCCATTATAGTTGGAAACCATGACGATCGTATTTTCTGGTTCCTGTTTTTTGTTTTTAGGTTCAAATAACGTAGATCTGTTTTGGTATTTGGCCCTTTTATAGCTATCTCTGATTAATCTTTTCGGATAACCTCGCTGGAGTAGTTTGGTTTTAAGATTTTCTGCATGTTTTTCGAATGAATCTTTGTCGGTACAGTTTCGTTTTATCCTTATGAATTGACTATATGGGATTCCTTCTTTCTGGTTCTTAGGATGGTAGCTATTATGGTGGAGCAGGGTGTTACGGTCGGATGGTTTGACAAAGAGCTCGACACACAACTTCCCTTTCACCGGTTTAATTTTTATATCCAGAAAGTCCACTGCCTCTTGGCTTTGGTTACTGGTGAATTTGAGGTTGGCATCACCGCAGTTGAGCCACTCAATAAAAACTGAGAGCTCAGTTTCATTGCCGTCCCACACAAAGAAAACATCGTCTATAAATCTAGACCAATGTTTCACATTTTCAAAAAATGGGCTAAGTTCGTTATAAATGTGGTGCTTCTCAAAGTTCCCTACGTATAGGCAAGCAAGGCTTGGAGCGCAGGTAGCTCCCATGCTTGTCCCTTTTATTTGGCAAAACAAGTCATTATTAAATAAAAAAATGTTATTGAGTAGGACAATTTCAATACACTCAACTATGAATGTATTTTGGGCAGAGAGATAGCCTTCCTCGTCACTTAAAATCTCTCTCATCATCCTAATGGTATCTTTTTGGGGTATGTTGGTGTACAAGGACTCAATGTCCAAGCACACCAACCATTGGGTTTCACTATTAAAGCTTATACCTTCTACCTTTGAGATCATATCTTTGGTATCTTTTATATAGGAAGGCAGCGTCTCCACCAGGGGCCGGATAAAGCAATCAGCATATTTGCTGAGTGGCTCCGTGATGGAGTCGATACCTGAGACTATTGGTCGCATGGGCGGATTTTGGATATCCTTATGGACTTTTGGAAGGCCATAAAGGGCAGGTATTCTCGGGTGGTCGTTCACTAGAAATTTGTATTCATCTTCACAGATGATACAGTCCTCTTTTGCTAAGATCACTATGTTTTTCACTTTCTTTTTAAGATTGTCCCACTCGCCTATGTTAGATTTTCTATAGTGCGATGTATTGCTTAGTAGACCATACATTTTTTGGTTGTAGTCCTGGGTATTAAGGATGACAATACTGCCACCCTTATCCCCAGGTTTGATGGTAATATCATCATATGTTTGTAGATTGGACAAGGCTACTCTTTCAGTTTTAGAGAGATTATTGGTGGTCCATATCTTCTCTTCTAGCACTTTTTCAAGGCCAATGGTAATGACCTTTTCAAATGTGTCTATTTCTTGACTCACCATTGAGATGTCAGAGGTCCAAGTCGAGGGAGGTTTAAGTCCTGACTTGTTGTTCCTAGGTCTAATTTCCTTATTTTCAAAGAATCGCTTGATCCTAATTTTGCGAAATAGGTCTCTTATATCCTTCTCTATTGAGTATCTACAGATACCACGACTGGGGGCAAAGCCTAAACCTTTTTCAAGAATCTTGACCTCATCTAATGTTAAAATTTTGTTGGAGAGATTAATGATTGGAGCCTTTTGGGTGTGGCTATCTACTCCCAATCCTTGTGACTCCTGGTTCTCATATATGGTCTCCTTATTGTTCCCTCCTTCTGACGAAAACCCTGACGGCCCCTCCCCCGGGTCCTGAAGCCACGGGTCTGTCTCTTTTGATGTTGGCCTAAAAAAGGTTTTTGATACTCTGGGAATTCGTCTCCACTCTCATCTCTTGATTCGTTACGTTTACTACTCTCTTGTGCTCTCTCAGCCTCCGAATCGCTTGTATGGTATGAGGTGTCTGAAAAAGTCACATTCTTTTTATAGAATTTGTTTCTATTGTATCTGTATGGCCGGTTGTTATACTCGTTAGGGATGGGTTGCTCAAAATAATCCTTCTGTAGATATGGGTATACCTGCTCTAAATTGAAATTAGCTATATCTTTTCGTAGTTTGTTGGTCTTTTTGTTTATCATATATTCTTGATAACCTGTGATGTCATCTTTTATCTCTGCTAGTTTTTTAATCGCTTCATCTAATGCAGTGGACTCATTGAGTTCCTTCTCTAATTTGTCTATTTCTTCTTTTTCTATTATTAAGAGTCCCTGTGCTGTATCTATAATAAGCAGCATCCAGTCGCGACTGCACCTATTCGCTATTAGTGTCCAACTGTCTTTAAATTTCTCATCTGTGATAAATAGCCCGGGTTCATTGGTTATTTGTAAACCCTTGGGTATAACTCCCTTTTTGCAGTATTGGATGATAAATTCTGCATGGAGTTCAGTCCGGATCAGTTTTTTCTTTAGATTCCAGAGTTTGTTCCATTTATCTTCATCACTACTAGATAGTGTGACAGTACTAATGCTTTTCGAAGAACCGCCTAATAGCTTTTTACATTGGTCTTCTGAGAACCCAAAGGTTTGTAATGTATCCATATAGGTAATTAGGACTCTCTGGCTACTGGAGCCTGAGTAAACTGAAAACAGGAGAGAGTTTTCCCAAAGGGACCCAGAAAGGACTGGGAAACAGTGACAATCAAAGAAGGGGGGATTCCTTTCTGTGGTTATTTTATAAGTCTCATATAATAGATCCAACCAATAGTGCCAGACACCTGTCGTGAAACAGTTTTACTTGTAAGTGTATTACAATATCCTCAAAATTATATATGCATATAAACACAAAGTTATATCAAAAAGTCTTATTTATTTAAAAAAAGTAGACACAAATATATATGCTAAGAAGCATTTTCATACAATATCAACATCAATACATACACATACTTTTCTTCCAAATTTTACACTATAAAAACATTAGAGAACATAATAAAAGAACACTGTTGTCGACGCGTTTCGGTGCTTAGTTGGATAAGACACCTTCTTCAGGACTATTGATTAAAACTTCATAAATCTAAAAGAAACATATTTAACATAAATTAGTACAAAGTGTTTGAGGATTTGTTTTTTTCACAAAAAAACATATTTATCTCACTACGTACAGGGTCATGGCTATTAGTAGTCAAAATCTCTTACTTTTCAAGCTTTTTAAATTGCTATACCAGTCTTGATCCTGGAGCGAAAATATCCTTTAGTTTGTGTAGTCTCCTCCGTTTGTTCAATCTAGAGGATCTAAGGTAACAATAATGTTCCATGTTACATACCTCTCTTTATGTAGTGTGTTTAGTAATAGTTTGAGTACGACAGTGCTTACTTGGTGACAACGTGGGATACCAGAAGTATAGATGGACATTCCTCAAGGCGCCTACTTTTTGGATAGGTCGGCTTGGGTCGTTCGAGAGCCTTCTTATAAGTCAATTGCTTGTTTTGGCAGACTTCGCATCTATAAATAGAGAGTCGCAACAGAATTTTGCTATGTTGAATATATAGTCAGTCTACATGCTGTAGTCTCATACTGTACAGTCTTTGTTGTAAATAGGCGCCTATCTATAGGGAAGTAGTTATACTTGACTTAGGACCTGGTTATAAGCAGCCTTAAATTTAACTGGAAATCTTTTTCTGCAAAAACACAATTGTATCTGGGTCACAAACTACAAAAATGGCGCGACCGCAAATAACTGAAAGTAAAAAGTGTTTTGAAAAAGTCACTCGCCAACATATAAATGTTGCAACAATCCGACGGTATTGGCCGTTTTAATTTTTATGCACTCGGTAAAGAACAAAGTCCAGGTGCATTGGCCAAACTAAACACACGCTCCGACTGGATAACAGTATTGTATCCATAGACGTTTCCGTGGCAACGGAGCGTTAACACAGTCCTACATTTATGTCGAGGCAGGAACACCGGCCAGAGAAAAACTACCAAAATGGCGCGGAATACGCCCGTAACCAAACAGGACACAGGTGCAATCTATCAACCTGTTAAGTTTAACTTTCACGGGTATAAATCCTGCCCCCGTGCTCCACCATCCACACTGACGCTGGAAGACCGGGGAGACCAGGCAGATCGCGCACACAAGACCAAACTGAGGTGAGACATAACCTGTCCATATGGAATGGACCTCTCACGCTAGCGACCCAGCTAGAAGGGACCCCTAACCCCTCCTTAACTTAACTTTAACAAAAATTATGGCTTTAAAACCATGTGACTATATTCAAGCTGAGCCACATTTTTCTAGTTTTTATAGACAGTTGTGCCAAAAATACCACACTAATGTAGTCACTAGAGCAGCATTCCGCCGCTATTCACCAAATTCGGCTGGGGGGCGAGTATAGAGGGACTGACAACTTGATCTAAAGCCTTGTTAACATTGCTCCAACAGAGCCCTAACAGCAGTGCATTGTACACGTGCCCGTGCTCCATACTGACTCTGGAGACCAGGGAGACCAGGCAGATTGTGTGCGGGATTTTTAACTTAGGTAAGATGGTACCTATTAACACTAAATTACATCTCCGTGTCTTGCACAAAGTAACATTCAACTGTCTGCCCCTTACTGTTTGTCAAGATTATTACTGCACCCAGATACAATTGTGTTTTTGCAGAAAAAGATTTCCAGTTAAATTTAAGGCTGCTTATAACCAGGTCCTAAGTCAAGTATAACTACTTCCCTATAGATAGGCGCCTATTTACAACAAAGACTGTTCAGTATGAGACTACAGCATGTAGACTGACTATATATTCAACATAGCAAAATTCTGTTGCGACTCTCTATTTATAGATGCGAAGTCTGCCAAAACAAGCAATTGACTTATAAGAAGGCTCTCGAACGACCCAAGCCGACCTATCCAAAAAGTAGGCGCCTTGAGGAATGTCCATCTATACTTCTGGTATCCCACGTTGTCACCAAGTAAGCACTGTCGTACTCAAACTATTACTAAACACACTACATAAAGAGAGGTATGTAACATGGAACATTATTGTTACCTTAGATCCTCTAGATTGAACAAACGGAGGAGACTACACAAACTAAAGGATATTTTCGCTCCAGGATCAAGACTGGTATAGCAATTTAAAAAGCTTGAAAAGTAAGAGATTTTGACTACTAATAGCCATGACCCTGTACGTAGTGAGATAAATATGTTTTTTTGTGAAAAAAACAAATCCTCAAACACTTTGTACTAATTTATGTTAAATATGTTTCTTTTAGATTTATGAAGTTTTAATCAATAGTCCTGAAGAAGGTGTCTTATCCAACTAAGCACCGAAACGCGTCGACAACAGTGTTCTTTTATTATGTTCTCTAATGTTTTTATAGTGTAAAATTTGGAAGAAAAGTATGTGTATGTATTGATGTTGATATTGTATGAAAATGCTTCTTAGCATATATATTTGTGTCTACTTTTTTTAAATAAATAAGACTTTTTGATATAACTTTGTGTTTATATGCATATATAATTTTGAGGATATTGTAATACACTTACAAGTAAAACTGTTTCACGACAGGTGTCTGGCACTATTGGTTGGATCTATTATATGAGACTTATAAAATAACCACAGAAAGGAATCCCCCCTTCTTTGATTGTCACTGTTTCCCAGTCCTTTCTGGGTCCCTTTGGGAAAACTCTCTCCTGTTTTCAGTCATCCCTCAGTCCTACTCTCTTCAACATCTACATGATACCTCTCGCAGACATTGTCAAATCTCATTCCATCAACATCATCTCCTACGCCGACAATTGTGATTCTCCTATTACCATGAGAATCTGGATTTCGTTAAAGACTCGGAGGCTAACATTATGCATATCACTTTTAATGCAGACCCAAGCGGCTGCATACAACATAAAGCAAAGTTCCTCATTTTATTGCTCTTACTTATTGTCCTAGATGATTGTTTTAAAGTGTCTTACCCTGCTAATTGATTTAATGGCCTTGCTATATTCATCTTTTGGCTGTATTTATTGTTTCTCTTAACATGTTTTATTCTATTACTTGTCTCGGTCTCTCGACCTCCAATTTATGGAGGCTGGCTCCTGACCTTGGCGGTTAGTTTCCCCTTCTCGCCCGACGTGTGTCTCGCTTACATTTCCTGTTTGCTCTTTTCTGGATTTGAGCCCCTTCGCGGAGAGCGCATCACTCACCTCGCGCCTCACTCTCGCTCCCTTGCCGATTTCTCTTGTGGAGCCCGCCAACCTTTCCTGCCTTCTAGGCGAAATCCTTTCCCCCTCTGTGCTTCCGAGAGTTAATAGAATAGCGCTCCATCAGCCTTTTAACCCTCTTACGAGATCCTTCTTTCCTCAGTGCTTCTGAGCGCCGTTAAAGGAATGCACCTTGGCAACGCTCGCGCAGCGTCCCAGCGTTGCCTAGGCTCTTTCCTCTCTTCTAGCCAGCGTCTTCACTGTGTCATAGCAACAGCTGATCGCGTTTGAGCCCAAGGCAGTTGCTCGATGCGAAGATCAGTAGTTTCCTCGTATTGAGACGCTTTTTTACACCGCTCTTTCTATACTAATGCTTTTTAACCCTTCTCGGCAGGATTTGCACTCCACTGAGTGTTCTCCTTCCCTGGGTCTTCCTTACCCTGTTTGGACCCTCTCCAAATTGCATTTCGCCCCCCCCCCTTTCTTAACTGGACCTCATCTGATATAATTAAAAAAAAGGGCCATACATAATATTAAAAAATAAGAGGCCATACATAATATTAAAAAAATAAGAGGTCATACTTAAAAAAAAAAGGGGGAATATTTCTCACACTATGTCTGACACAGACTCAGACCAGGCTAGCGCCGCCGAATCTGATATTGGTAATGTGGCAATTAAGAATCTAATTCATAAAGAAAGGAAATCCTATATGTTCTCAACACTATCCCAGGTTATGGCCTCCAAAATATCCTTCCCCCCCAGACGAGGAGGATACCCCCGGCCTTGACCTCACAGACGAGAACGATCTCATTGAGACAAGGGGTAAGAAATCTAAAAAGACTCAAATTATTGAATGTACCCCAAAGAGCATTTATGGGAGGTCTCCGCACATCGAACATCTCAGGTGTCCTTAGCGGCACAACATTGAAAGGTGTCCCCAGCGGCACAAACTATATAGGTGCCCACCGGCGGCATAACTTATCATAGAGCTCAAAGTGATGATGGTCTCTAATTTGGACATGATGACAAGTTTCATGCCGACGACCTAGATGATAATGCCTCTGAATTCCCAGATGAATATATCCTCGACCTAAATGAGGACGAACAAGATCTTGATTCCCATCTCTTTGAGGATAATCTACCTTCCTTCTCAAAAGACAGTATCATTGACCCCCTGGTAGAGGAGATGTTTTCCTCCTTAAATATCAAACATCCCAGGAGCTCAGAGTGGACCCCCAATGATCACGTTTGCAAATGTATTGCTAGATGGTTAAGGAATCCTTTGGAGAGGGAGACCCGCAATCTCTTAAGAGCAGAATGCTCCAGACCCTCGATCGAGGGTAGGGTTTGTCAGACCCCAAATCTCGACCCATACTCGGTGGAGATCCCAGAAAGGGTTTAGAGAGATCCTTTAAAATCTGCAAAGACCGGGTCCTGGATATCCTAGGACCTTTCACTAAGATCATCAATACTGCCGAAGACAGCTACCTTTATGGCTCTCCACTTAACACCCATATGATTCGAGGTAGGAGTCAAAAGGCCCTAGTCTTACTGGGCAACGCAAATGCAGGTCTTAACTCAGAGAGGAGAAGAGTAGTCTTAACCAAGATTAGCCCCCAAATTAAGTGACCTGGCTGAAAAGGAACCCTCTCTCAACCCTTAGGGTTTGCTTTTTGGCGAAGACCTTATTAAAAGCCTTGGTAAATACGTTTCTACATTCACGACATTGGACAAAGCCCATCAGAATATGAAAAGGGTCTTCAATTCCAACAACCTTTTTAGCAGGGCCGGAAGACGGGGCCAATCTTCGGCCGCTTCAACCGCAGGCCCTATTCGAGATCCAGAGGTTACGGTGGAAGAGGATACCAACCCGCTAATCAACCTCAATTCTACCCACCAAGAGGTAGGGGCTTCCGCTCAAGAGGCTTCAGAGCGAGAGGAGCGTCTACCGACATAAACCCTCAGAGTGAGTGCTACAATCCTTTATCCTCCCCCTTCATCTTCACCAAAGGTGGGAGGCAGACTGAAATTATTTTCTCAGAACTGGAAACTCATCACTCAAGACCATTGGGTTTTAAATACAGTAGTAGGTTTTTCAATAATTTCACAGAAACTCCAATTCAAAATTCACGTCCTAGGAAAATTCCCCTCACTCTAGCTCAAGAGAAAATAATAGAAGAGGAGATCAAAAAGGTGCAGTTATAGAAGTCCCTATGGACTTGCTGAGGTTTATAAGCACTCTCTTCCTCGTAGAAAAAAAGGACACATTTTGGAGACCTGTCATAAACCTGAGGGAACTCAACAAATACCTTGTTTACAGACACTTCAAGATGGAAGGCATCCATCTTCTGAGAGATCTTTTGTTGGAAGGGGACTGGTTAGTCAAATTAGATCTGAGATAAGACATGTCATAAAACAACAAAATCTATCTTTAAGAGAACTAGCCAGGCTCCTGGGTCATCTCTCTTCTTCTATCCAGGCTATCTTTCCAGGCCCTCTAAATTATTGAGCCCTTCAAAAATAATAGCAAGGGCTCTGAGTTCAGGCCTCTGGTACGAAGATCGTGTTAGCTTGAACCAGGAGGCCATTTTGGAACTGACCTGGTGGTTAGACAATTTGGACGCTTGGAACGGCAGAGCGATCTTTGGTTCGGCGCCAGATTTTGTTTTGGAATCAGAAGCGAGCCTTCATGGCTGGGGTGCTCGTCTCCTGGATCAAAACACTGGAGGAGTTTGGTCTCAGGAAGAATCTTCTCACCACATCAATTACCAGGAATTAATTGCAGGGCTTTAAGCTCTGATGAGTTTCAAACACTCTCTTCAAGGCAGATCAGTTATTCTGAAAATGGACAACATGTCCGCTGTCGCCTACATAAACCGCTTGGGAGGTACCAAATCAGAAGACCTCTCCAACTTAGCCAAGAAACTTTGGATGTTCTGCCTGGAACACAAAATTTCTCTGAGAGCGGAATACCTTCTGGGGAAATCCAACCTTTGTGCAGATTGGAACTCGAGGATCCTCTTGGGCCACAGCGACTGGAAGCTCAACAAGTCTGTCTTCGATTCCCTCAACAACTTTTGGGGTCCTTTCCAAATAGATCTATTCGCGAGCAGAGTAACATTCCAATTGGAGAATTATTACAGCTGGATGCCCGACCCGGGTGCTCTAGCGGTAAACGCATTTCTCCAATCTTGGGAAGGGACCAACGCTTATGCCTTCCCTCCATTTGCTATGATCCAGAGAGTCCTGCAGAAAGTGAGACATTAGTGCTCTACCATTGTTCTGATAACTCCCTTTGGCCATCCCAAGCCTGGTTCCCGACTGCCCTGGAACTGACTTACGATATTACCTTCCTAATTTCTTCCCTCGAGGACCTTCTTACAGACAGACAGTCAAATTCACCCTCTTGTTCAAACAGGGAATTTGAGCCTTCTTGCCTGGAGGGTGTCAGGAAATCCGATGATCTCGCCGGACTTTCGTCAACAGCTTCAACTCTCCTCGGCGAATCGTGGGCCCCTGGTACACATTACCGGTACAACAACATTTGGAAAGTCTGGTTTCGTTGGTGCCTGGAAAGGAACCTGGATTCCATGGAAGCACCTATTGTTGATTTAGCTAACTTTCTTGTGGAAAAATTTGAAAGAGGCCTTAGTTACAGATCTATCAATTGTTATAAATGGGCTATTTCCACAGGACATGCTCTGATCAACGGTAAAACGGTAGGTAAAAATCCCATTATTTGTAGAGTTCTTAAAAGTATTAGATTAAGAAGACCTCCTAAACCAAGATACCAATCTCTCTGGGATGTCAAATTAATTCTTGATCTTTTTTTTAGTTGGCCTGATAACTCCCTTTTGAACAGAAAGATCCTTTCCATGAAACTCGCTACACTACTTTATTTAATATCTTGCCGTAGGGTCTCCGATGTTAAAGCTCTTGATATCTCTTATAGATCCTGTTAAAGCTCTGATATCTCTTATAGATCCTATGACATTTTTTGAGTCAAATTTGAAGTTTATAGTAGAACCAAGACTATGTCTGATTCTATCTTCTACCCATGTTTTGATCTATACAAAAAGCTTTGTGTTGTAGACTGTATGAAAGAATATGATTTCAGAATGAATGCTCTTCGCCGCTCTGGTGTGAATCAATTACTTATCTCCTTCTTTAAAACTCAGAAAGGTATTTCCCCTGTCTCTATTGCTAGATGGGTTAAAATTGTTATGAACCTAGCAGGTATCGATCTAAATATTTTTAAACCACATTCTATCAGGGGTGCAATGGCCAGTAAGTCCTTCTGGTCCGGGGGTAAGTTGGATGATATTTTTAAAGCTGCTGATTGGTCAAAATCTAGAAATATTGTTCATTACATGTCTGATGTTGTCTTACATGGCTACCAACATGCATAATGGAAGCCTCCGGTCTTGTAATGAAATTGCGATTCTCTTATTACCATGACTAGAGAATCTGGATTTCATTAAAGACTCGGACGCTAACATTATCCCTCCCACCCTTCCCCTTGGGTGGTTATTTAGACATTCAATATAGATTTCTTTATGTCTATTCCTATGTACTCATTTTGCTTATTGCTTTGTTTATCATAATTGCTTATGTTTTTTCTCTTACATGTGCTTCATGAGCAATTTTTATCCTTCTTGCTTTATTCATACTTTTATCTCCTTTTTTTCAGATAACCTCTCATAACTTTGTGCTTTTGTTCTTCGGACGAGTTCATTCAACGTTCATCCTTTCTTCTTCGTGACGGCGTAAAGAATTATTATCGTCTCTCGTTAAAGTTAAAGTTTATGGGACTTCTCCTTCCATTCACCACATTTAAAAGAGGCTTATTGTTATGTGCTCATGCCTTTTATCTTTGCTAATGTTCTATTGTGGAACTTTGCTTTATGATGTATGTGGCTGCTTTGTTCTGCATTAAAAGTGATATGCATAATGGCAGCTTCCGGTCTTGTAATGAAATCCCCAGTTCGTCCTCTCACTCTCAGCGGACCCCACCTTGACGAAAACCAACTTCTACCACTGTATGAAGAACATCTCAGCCTGGATGAAGGACAACAGCCTGAAGCTCAACACAGACAAAACTGAAGTTCTGATCTTTGGCAGACACACCGGCCTCTGGAATGACTCCTGGTGGCCGGCAGAGCTTGGGCCAAACCCCACCCTGAAAGATCACACCCGCAACCTCGGCATCATCCTGGACAGCGAACTCTCCATGAAATGTCAGGTCAATGCCATCTCCTAAGTCTGTTTCCACATGCTCCTCAAGGTTTTCAAGGGGCTCCCCATCAGCACCAGGAAAACGGAGAAGCAGGCCCTCATCACAAGCCAACTGGACTACGGCAACACACTGTGTGTAGGCACCCCCAAGGAAATCATGCAGAATACAGCATCCAGATTGACCCTCAACCTGCCCAAAAGGACCATTACTAGCTCCTTATCCAGAAGAGATGCCATTTCAAGTTTCTAAATTACCCCTACAAAGCCCTTCACAACCAAGACCCCACCTACTTGAACCACTGCCTGCATTTCCACAGACCTCCCAGGAAACTCCGCACCACACACCTTGCCCTGGTACAGATACCATGCATTCGCCACTGCTGCTCAGGAGAGCGTGAGTGATCATCCTTCTCCCTCCTCGCCACCAAAGCCTGGAACGCCCTCCCACGCCACCTCCGCACCGCACCCTCACCATCCCACTTTAAGAATGGATTCAAGACCTGGCTTTTCCCCTGATAACTGCAGCACAGGGCCTGGATACCCTCTAGGGTGATAATCTGCACTCTACAAGTACGACTTGTTTGATTGGTTGATTTGTAGCCTTCTCACTGAATATTTGCCAGTGGTTTCAAAACTCAGATTTCACAGAACAAAAGGCCTTCCCACTTCCCTAAATAAATAAAAACTTTGAACAAAGCATTTGCTTCTTATTAAAGTGAAGGTAAACAAATGCTTTTGCACTGACAGTGCAGCTTTAGACCATTAATCAGTCCACCGTACAAGGCCGCCATTGCAGTAAGAACCTTGGTGCAAGCATCTACAAAAAAAATCCTACAAAGTGTGAGAAAAAAAAAAACATTCTATACACAGGACCATGTCAGCAAACGTTACTAAAGATACAGCAAATATCTCTCTCTCTCTCTCTCTCTCTCTCTCTCTCTCTCTCTCTCTCTCTCTCTCTCTCTCTCTCTCTCTCTATATATATATATATATATATATATATATATATATATATATATATATATATATATATATATATATATAATCAGGTGAAGATGAGGATCCTAGAACACCAAAGGGCCATCAACAACACAAACTATCCGGTTGCCGCTTGGTGCAAACCACCTCTATTTCATTCTAAGATTAGTGATCAAAATAACGAGGCAGGCACTGGAAGTTGGAAGGCGAAGAACAAGTTTATTGCTCTAGAGGAGAGTACATCACTTCAGACACCGAGGCTATCGTCAGGAGGTGCTCTAACTGCATCTCTGTGGCATGGCCTTTTATACTATTTTCTGTCTGTTGATTACATGGTAAAACATTCCTGACGCTACAAGTTGGAAGGCGAAGAACAAGTTTATTGCTCTAGAGGAGAGTACATCACTTCAGACACCGGGGCTATCGTCAGGAGGTGCTCTAACTGCATCTCTTTGGCATGGCCTTTTATACTATTTTCTGTCTGTTGATTACATGGTAAAACATTCCTGACATTACTGTATTGCATATTCAAACATCCTTAGAATCCCCGCCTTAAGCTAGTTCCCACACAGACCTTGCTGCAATCGTCCCCCACCCAGATGTAACAGGTGATCGCTATCTCGCAGCTGGACATTCCAACAGGATCTAAAAGTACGTGGGATCGGTCAGCTCTAAGAGTTTGGGTTATTGATTAAGCCGGGCTCCTTTGTTGGTGAAACAAGCCCTGCCATGTGTAGGCAATAAACAATGTCCACAGGGGTCGGTTAGTGCCTGGGACCGGACTGAGTGGCCAGGTGCAGGGAAGGAGGTAATAAAAGGGGGCTTGCCTGTGCATGAAGGATGAAAAGACAAGTGGGTTTGGCGCAGGAAGTGACTCCGGGGCACCGTCATGCTGACATGATTTTATGACCCCAGTATGTGTGCTCGGGCTTAATCAGAGTGCGGGGGATGATGGCGGGGTCAGGGTGACACACAGGTGACTAGCAGTGTATGAAATGGCCGTGATGTCCAAAATGGTTGCTGCTTACGCGCACGCAAAGGCCTATGTTAAACAAGATGGCGCCTGCAATGTTCATATTTATCGTCTTATATTCAACAGTCGCCCCTTTGAACATATAGGGGCCAGCTTGTCAGTTTGCGTCAATGTCCATAATGTCCTGAACCTCTCTGTCATACATTACTTTCATGTTTTCGCATCGAGTTTTCAAAGTCTTCGAGCGTAGAAAATGCAAACAAAGAGATCACAGGGGAGGTATACAATGTATCCCCAGACCACTGCCACATATTACTAAGATCGGAACAAAGAGGACCATAAATATCTTCCAACCCCATTCCTCTAATATGCCCCAAAACTAATTTCGCAGTGTCCAAGTCTCTGGTTCTTGGTGGCTCTCTGATGCCAGCCTGTGGAGATGTTCCATTGCCTTGTAGACTGATGGCGAGCTGTCAGGGACGAAAGTGCAGCAGCTGGCACCGATGATGCGGCATGCTCCTCCACGGTCTGCTAGTACTACGTCTAGAACAAGACGTTTCTGCAAAGCTACCAAGCGGACCGCCTGAAGTTCGGCTGTGTTGTTGGGGAGGATACCAGCTGTGACGTTCAAGGCTGTTTCCACTGCTAGCGATAGGTGCCGGATGGCTCGGCTGTTTGCGATCGGACCCCATAGCGGGACGAGTCCTTTTGCTGCATCAAGGAACTGTGATGCTGCGGAGTCTGCTTGTTCTGTGTCTTTGGACCGCCTTTCTCTGTGATGGATTGCAGATGCTGTGTAGGTTGGCGGCAGAACACAGGCAATGTAGCAAGTGCCCCCCCAGCCTTTTGGGAGCCAGGTGTAGGCTTTGGTACCACAGATAAAGTACATGTTGGGTGATGCAACAAATGAAGGGGGGTCGGCAGTGTTCATAGTCCTCGGTATCCTGCAAGAGCTGTGACCTACGATCTTAGTCCTGTGGCCTTCGATGCAGACGAGGCCTGAGACCTTCACCACAGATAGGGCCACTGTTAGAGTTGCGGCAGTTCGTTTCTTCAGATAGGAAAAGGTGGGTCTGGCTGGGTTGAGGTACACCTGCATTTCAATTCTTTCTTTGGCGGGGATGTTCATAGAAAAGGTTGCATTCGAAGTCAGAGGGCAGAAGGGAGCAGAGGTTCTCCCCGTCTTGTCCAATCAGAACTCATTGTAAAACTGTTTGATGGTCCCATCGGATGTGGCATTGTCTTTGTAGCTCTCTTGCAGGAGCATTAACCAGGCAAGGCAGGATCCATGAACAGAGAAGAGTGAAGGGCTTAAAGGAATGGAATGTTCAGTGACATGAGGTAGAAACCCACAGATCCAACAGTTGGTGGCATTTGCGGCAAGATTGTGTTGGTGCAACAATTGTACAAAAGAATTGTTCCAGAACTCTTTGCGCCGTTCTCGGAGGTGCGGTGACAGTGACACCAGATAGTGTTCTTTCTTGGTGGTGGGGTGCATGGTGGGTGACATTGTCCTGTAAGCGGGAGCATTTTCTTCAAGGTACCAGATGGCAACAATCAGCAAGAGGCAGGTGAGAGATGCTGCCACAAGAGTTATAGTCTTTGCACTGTGAAGTTTGGCAAGTTTGGAGTCGTTGCAGTGGTTCTTCGGTCGTCCGGGATCTTGCATCACCTTCAAGAGACTCGACGAATGGCAGGACCACATACTTCCGTCTAGCGTATCTCCCAGTAGCCTTGTAGTGTTAGCTACTGAACTGAGACTTTTGACTCAGTTAGTGGCCTGCTTGTCGGAGCACTCTCCTTTCGTCGATCTTAAATTGTACCCCTCCTTAGATGGTACCGGGGGGGTCGGGAAACTCTGCCAATTCAAGTGGCTCTGTTTGTGGATAGCAACTCAGGGTGGGTCGGTCTTTGGTCAGGAGCTCTTCTTGGCTGTTCACTTCTCCGGGGGCCGTCAGTGTTGGAGGTATCTTCTTACAATGGTGCGCATGCACCCAGTTCTTCTTTCCTTCCACTCGAAGGGCAGTTCGGGTGGTAAACAGGGCCTGCCAGGGGCCCGTCCACCTGGGTTCTAGACTCTTCGACCTCAGGAAATTTCGAATCAGCACAAAGTCCCCAGGCTGGATATCATATCCTGGGCCCCTGTACACGTCTGGAATGGCATGCAGCACCTGTAGGTGGATAAGAGATAGTTTGTTCGTCAATTTGTAAAAGTAATCAGACACTAGTATGTCCGCGACATCATGGATGGAAGTTGGTTTTGGTGCCGTCCAAATGTTCATAGGCCTGCCAAAGACCACTTCATAGGGGGTTAGTCGGTGTTTTGTTGGGGTGGAGCGCATTGATAGCAATGCCAGTGGGAGAGCGTCTGGCCATTTCAACCCAGTTGTGGCGACTATTTTTGCTACCTTCAGTTTTAGGGTGGCGTTGTGTCTCTCTACCAGGCCCGCTGATTGGGGGCGGAAAACGGCGTGGAACCTTTGTTTTACCCCCAACCCCTTCAATATGTTTTGTATAACTTCTGCTACAAAGTGGGGGCCATTGTCGCTCCATAAAATTCTACAAAGGCCATATCAGGGGAAGAATTCTTTTAGTAACACCTTCGCTGTGGCTAAGGCGGTGTTGTCACGGGTGGGGTAGGCCTCCACCCATTTACTAAAAGCGCACACGATCACCAGTACGTTTTTAAGACCGCGGCACCTTTCTAGCTGGATGTAGTCCATTTGGAGGACTTCAAAGGGATGGTCGGGGACTCCAAACCCTCTCTGCGGTACTACGGCCCCTTTCCCTGGGTTGTGTTGCAGACATACTAGGCATTGTTGCACTAGGAGTTTTGCTGATTCTGTTATCTTGCTGTTATGCCATACCCTGGTGATCAATTCGGCCATGGGGGCAGATCCTATGTGTGCGGGTAAATGTGCCATGGTCAATATAGGGATCAGATAGGCATTTGGCAGCAGCCATTTGTCCCCGTCTTTTGTCCTCCAGCAGCCTTCCTCGTCTTTTAGTCCCACCCGCGCCCATTCAGTCAGTTCGTCCTGTGTGCCTGTGTTTTGTATGTCCCTTTACAGTCGTTCTAGCATCAGTCCATTGTTCTGCTTGTGACCTGGTCACGTACATCCGTGTCGTGGTTCTGTTCTGGGCTGTGGTTCGGGCTGTAATGTCAGCTAGTGCATTTCCCCGGCCAATGAGGTCGGTTACTTTCTTATGAGCGTGGGACTTAATTACTGCTAGCTGCTTGGGGAGGAGGACTGCTTCCGTTAATGTTGAGACTAGATCTCCATGTAGGATGGGTGTGCCGTGTGATGTCAGGAACCCTCTTTCCCTCCAAAGGAGCCCAAAATGATGAACCACCTCAAAGGCATACTGGCTATCAGTGTATATGTCGATTGTCGTGCCAGCTGCTAAAATACACGCTCGTGTAAGGGCAATGAGCTCAGCTGCTTGGGCGGATTGCTGGGCAATGCGGGCTGTCTCTAGGATGGTTTGGGCTGCGGTTACGGCATATGCTGCTGAGGTGGTGCCATCAGGAAGTTTGAGGCACGAGCCGTAGTTCCTTGTCTGGGTCTGGGAAGGCAGTGTCTAGGAGATCTACTCTACTCTTTGTCTGTTCGTCAGTGAGGGTTACGCAATCGTGCAGTGGAGTCACACCAGGGTCGGTCTCGGGTAGGGGTAACAATGTTGAAGGATTGAGAGTGGTGCATCACTTCAGGGTGATGTGTGGTGCTAGTAGGGTTAACTCGTAGCCTGTCAGTCATGCGCTAGTCAGGTGTTGGGTCTTGGTGTGGTTCAGTAGTGTGTCGACTGCATGGGGTACTAACACTGTGATGGGGATGGAGAGCACTATTCCCTCACTCTGGCGTATGGATACGGCTGCAGCCGCCACAGCGCGCAAACATGCTGGCAGCGCTCTGGCTACTGGGTCGAGGGTGGCAGAGAAGTATGCACATGGGCGATGTTTGTGACCAATCGACTGTGTTAAGACGGACAATGCACATCCCTCCCTTTCATGTGTATAGAAGAAGAATGGTTTGGAGTAGTCTGGGGTACCTAGAACAGGAGCAGAACAGAGGGCATCTCACAATTCTTTGAATGCTGACTGGCATTCGGGTGTCCAGGGAAAAGGTTAGGGGGTGTCTATGGCTAGGAGGGAGAGAAGGGGTTTTACAATGAGACTAAAGTTTGGTAACCACTGTCGGCAGAATGAGGTGAGGCCTATCAAAGAGCGGACTTGCTTCTGATTCTTGGGAATGGGAGTGTCTAGGATTGTCTGGATCCTGTGGGGTGTGAGTCTTCTTCCTTCTTTCTATAAGAGGTGACCTAAATAGGTCACTTGTGGCTGGCAGAACTGCAATTTCTTTCGAGAATTTTTGTGTCCTTTTTCAGCAAGGAAGTGTAGGAGTTAGATGGTGGCTGTGACAGCTAGTGGAGTGGTGTCTGCTGCTAGAAGGATATCGTCCACATACTGTATCAACACCACTCCGTCCGATAATTGAACGGCATCTGTCTCTTGAGCGCCTGGCTATAGATGCTTGGGCTCTCTGTGTACCCCTGGGGTGCTCGACAAAATCTATATGAGCGGGATCTTAGAGTGAATCCGAAGAGATAGCGACTGTCTTGGTGAATGGGTATGGAGAAGAAGGCATTCTTAAGATCGATAACAGTGAAAGTGGTACCAGTTGACGGAATCAGGGTTTGGACGGTGGTGATGTCAGAAACTACTAGATACTGTGGTACTACTATTTTGTTTACTTCCCGCAGGTCGATGATGAAGCGGTAGGCCTTTCCATCTCCCTCTCCCTGTCTCTTTATGATTGGTAGAATGGGGCTATTACAAACATTGCTCACTACCTCTTCCACCACTCCTGCCCCTACAAGTGACTGTATGATTTCGGTCAAGGCTTTCTCGCCCTCTGGCAATATCTTGTACTGGGGTATTTTCGGTAACGATCATCATTCTCCATAATCAGAATCAGCCCTAGCCCACAAATGTGAGGGTAAAGTGTCTAGTAGGGACGTGTCTGCCTCGGAAATGGGGTACATGTGTTGGGATGGATTATCTCTTGGGTCTTGTTGATTGTCATATAAGATGACTCGTACTCCGTCCGGCGAACATCTGATAGTCGCACGGAAGTGTTTCAGTAGATCGAGACCCATAATGGCATCTGGGGTGTTGGAGGAGAGAAGGAACGTCGTGTCGATAACATTGTTTTCAAATTTGAAGGGGATCGGTCTGGACAAAGGGTTGGTGGAGGGTGTACCGTCAAATCCTATTGAGGCTATATGTGAGCCATACAAGGGTGCCCGTGGAATCAGTTGTTTGGATAGTGCACTACGTGTTGCTCTTGTGTCTACCAAAAATGGCGACTCTGTGTCCAGGACCTTTGCGGTGACATAAGGGCCTTGCCGGTCAACATAGAGCTCGACTGGATCCCTCCCTTGCCCCTGGCTATCCTATGCAAAGTTATACATATTGTCATAATCTGTCTGTTTCTGTCTAGGGCGGTCAAATGCGTTCACTCTTCCTGGCCTTCCTTCGCTAGCTTCATTCGCATACCCTCTTCCACGCCCTCTTCCTCCCTGTTCATGTGGTATTTCTCTCATCCCTCTGCCAGCTCCTAATAAAGCTGGGCACTGAGATTTCTAGTGTCCGTATTCCTTGCAGAATGCACATTGGTCTTGTCCTAAGTCCTGGCGTCGTACATATGGTGTTACTGAGTCCTTTCAAGGGGGCTGCACTCTAGGGACATTCTGTTGGTATCCTCCTTTATATGGTTCCCGTCCTGTATTCACCCCTTGGGGTTCGGCTATCATTACTCTTTCCTTCAAATCTTTCTTTTTCTTTTCTGTGGCTCTGTCATTCTCGTTTTTCTGATGCTCATAATACTGGGCCATTTGGAGAATTGCCGCTGGCTTAGAGGCTGCCCAACTACTTTCGCTAGTCTGTAATTTCTGGAATAACTCCGGTAGTAATCCTTTGACGTAATTCTGCACAAATAAGTGGTGTCCGGTCGTAATGGACATGTCCTGTCCACTGTAGTCGGAGAACACTGTTTCGAATCTCGAGAAATACTCGGAGACATCTTCCTGTGGTTTCTGGGGGCACGCTGTCAATATGGACCAGTCTATCTTTTTCTCTGGTATCAATGTTTTTACTTTCTGCACTATTTTATCGGGAGGTCCAATATAGCTTTAACTGGTTTTTGGCCAGGATTCCGCTGCTTGTCTAATGTGTCGAGTTGTTCCCAGGTATGACCGAACAATTCTGTGTGGTTTATCTTTCTGATCTGCTTCCACACATCAGCCGGCAAACATAACCCGAAGAATAAGTCAATGTTGGCAAGTGTCATTATCGTGGACCCCAAAGCGGTACTTAGTTCGGTGTAAAAGGCAGTGAGATTCTTCCGTAAATCTGGAAGAGATTTACGGAATGTCAGGATGCGTAGTTTTCTTTTTAAAGAGCGCTATTTCTAAGATTTCTAGTTTAGCGAGATCAAAAGATCCCGTCAGTGGCCACTGATTTACCCGGTCCTTTCTAGTATATTTGTGCCATAGTTTGCTATAAGCAACGATGGCTACTCCATATTTGACATACATGTCCTTGTTAGGGGTGCCCTCCGGCGGTGCTGGATGACTGACCTCTAACAAACGGTCCGGTCCACAACAATCAAACAATTTTGAGAAGACAGGCATGACGTACAAGCGGTCCAAATAAATATCTCAATAGGTCGTGGACAAAGGTCCGCACTATCTGTCCTTCGCTGCCTGCAAAGAGGGAATATTCCTATTTCACGCTTGTTTGCAAGCAGGGAATACCTCAATTACAACCAATAACTTCAAAGAACGGAATACTAGTATTCGAGCGAACAATTTCAATACAATCAAACATTTATTCTCTGTCGTGTATCACGACCTTACCCGGACCGTTACGGACAGTTTCTTCAACATCCCCTTCCAGCGCCAGTTTGTCCTCTCACTCCAAAGATGCAGCGTTCCCGCAAGGTCCCAGTCAGGACCGTAGGTCACTCGAGAAAGGTCCGTTCGGAACCGGTAAAGTTTGGATGATCGGCCGCCAGACGAGGGTCCCTTTCAGGCAGGTGCACTTTCCCGATCGTTGCAGACGTTCACTCCGTCGTTAGGACCTCTCTACCGGACCCATGTGTCGCTGATGGCCCTACGTTGGGCGCCAATTGATGAAAAGCAGTAAGACTCCCAAGACTTTTGTTGCTGCTTGGTGCAAACCACCACTAATTCATTCTAAGATTAGTGATCAAGATAAACGAGGCAGGCGCTGCAAGTTGGAAGGTGAAGAACAAGTTTATTGCTCTAGAGGAGAGTACTTTTTCAAAAAACAGCGGTCCTTAGGATCAACAACATGAACAATAGAATGGAATATAGACTGCAATCAGTACTATATCAAAAAATTTCAGTACCCAGCCGGGCCTGAAAAGCTTTATTCAAATATATGCATGGATAAACAAGACCACCAGGGGGGGCAAATTCACTATCTGATAGGGTACAAGCCTGTACCTATCCAGAAAACACTCAAACGAGGTTCAAGAGTGAGAAAATAAAAAAATAGGAAAAGAAAAAGACAAGGAATATCAGGCAAGAAGGACGTGGGAGCCAACTGTCCCTTGCATTATTACAACAATTTTAAGCAAGTTCGGACAAACAATTACTGTAATAGGATAATCACAATGGAAAAGATTACAGAATTGCTAAAAATGTCGACGACGTTTCGATCCCTGGCTCCTAGTGAACTAGGATCATCATCAGGACTTTGTATTAATTTGCCTGTTTTGCTTTTGAAGCGCCTGTTCAGAGTAGGAAAATAAGAAAAGACAAGAAAAGGAAATTCTTATTTAAACACGACACATCTGTCAGGCAGTATACACAGAATTCCACATGTTATTCTTTAGCAACATGTCAAAGTGCCCAACACTAGATTGTACAACCCCATTCTCACTAACATTTCATATTTGTGATGTTCCACTTTTACATATTATACCGTTCAAATTTCCGGACGAGTGCACATGCGGTACGTGTGATGAAGACTACCGCGATTTGGAGGATGTTAAACAAGAGTGTTTATCGACGGTATCATGCTAGTTGCTAGAGTGCTGGTAAAGATTTTTAGCAACGAGCGGAGATAGCAGACGAGGAGCGAGGATTATACCCTATGAAATTGAAACTTGATATATAATAAGAACTTCTGGATAATAAGTTAATGTTTTGACGACCTGTACAACGAACATATGACACTTTAAATAGCCTTGAAAAAGCCCCGGCGCAAATCGCCACAGGGGGCGAAACACGTGTCGGCTGTTCATGTTTTGAATATATTTAATAAAAGAACTTTTTCTACATCACTTGGACTCCGGACTCTAATTATAAGAACAAGGATTCAGCCTAAGGATACCTAAAATTTGATCAAACGCACTCATCACCCCCTTCAAAGACTTAGTTGTTACAAAACTCAAGCGGTCCAGAGTTTTTTGAGTGTGTTTTTCGTCAATACATGAAACGTGAAAACTGACATAGACTTGGGATCCCCTGTGGACCACTCTCTTTCCCTAGACAGGCTTGTACCCTATCAGATAGTGAATTTGACCCCCCTGGTGGTCTTGTTTATCCATGCATATATTTGAATAAAGCTTTTCAGGCCCGGCTGGGTACTGAAATTTTTTGATATAGTACTGATTGCAGTCTATATTCTATTCTATTGTTCATGTTGTTGATCCTAAGGACCGCTGTTTTTTGAAAAAGTTAGTTTGCCCATGGTCCCTAGGTACCTTTTGGGTTCCCTTGTTATTATTAAAAAGACTAGAGGAGAGTACATCACTTCAGACACCGGGGCTATTGTCAGGAGGTGCTCTAACTGCATCTCTGTGGCATGGCCTTTTATACTATTTTCTGTCTGTTGATTACATGGTAAAACATTCCTGACATCACTTTATTGCATATTCAAACATCCTTGGAATCCCCGCCTTAAGCTAGTTCCCACACAGACCTTGCTGCAATCGTCCCCCACCCAGATGTAACAGATGATCTCTATGTCGCAGCTGGACATTCCAACAGGATCTAAAAGTATGTGGGATCGGTCAGATCTAAGGGTTTGGGTTATTGATTAAGTCAGGCTCCTTTGTTGGTGAAACAAGCCCTGCCATGTGTAGGCAATAAACAAAGTCCACAGGGGTAGGTTAGTACCTGGAACCGGACTGAGTGGCCAGGTTCAGGGAGGGAGGTTATAAAAGGGGGCTTGCCTGTGCATGGAGGATGAAAGGACAAGTGGGTTTGGCGCGGGAAGTGACTCTGGGGTACTGTCATGCTGACATGGTTTTATGACCCCAGTATGCGTGCTTGGGCTTAATCAGAGCGCGGGGGATGATGGCGGGGTCAGGGTGGCACACAGGTGACCAGCAGTGTATGAAATGGTCGTGATGTCCAAAATGGTTGCTGCTTACATGCACGCAAAGGCCTATGTTACACAAGATGGCGCTGGCAATGTTCATATTTATCGTCTTATATTCAACAGTGGGCAAGATTGAGATACACTATACGGCGTGTTCAATGTGAGACATGGTAGCGCGATTTCCAATCAGGTCTTCAGCACATATGTATTATTTTCAATGAGTAAATAGCAGACACATAAACCCATTCAGGGCGATATTGAGTTAAAAGGTCTGGTTGTTGATAATGATCTCTTTCAGTGGTGCTAATGTAAATAGTCAAACGCGCTCCGTGTGGTGACTATATATATATATATATATATATATATATATATATATATATATTACCTACTGGCGGTCGCCAGTAGGTATATATAGTTAGGATTTTTTTGAATAGGGATTTCTGAAAATTCTATGTTGAATAACTTTGGCGTTGATGGACAGAATTGGCTGAAATTTTCAGGAAAAGGGCACATTTTGTTTCTGAGCGTGCCCTGAAAGTTTGGGGTGGGTTTCGTCAAGCGGGGGCCGAGAAAAAAGGGGGGTCCCAAAACGTGTTTTTAACATTGAGTTTTCCATAGGGCGGTTGGACTCACTTTTAGCTCGAACGGCTGAATGGATTTCCACAAAACTTGGCAAAATTGTAGGGACTGGTAGCCCGATGTGCCTTTGCTATGTCTCAAGATATATGCTCCAGTGGTTTTTACGAAAATTAACTTTGAAAAATATATATTGGGCTACATTGGGCTATATATATGTTAGAGCCCAAATGTAGCTCAATGTAGCCCAATGTAGCCCAAAGATGGCCACCAGAGACAAAAAAAAACAAATGTAGCCCAAATATTAGCCAGATGTAGCCCAACTATAGCCCAGTGACAGAATGTCCCAGAGTGTTCTAAAGAACAACTAGAGCGCTAACAGTCTTACTTATGACAAAAGTATGGCACACCTGAAGTCATCTTGATTGGAATAAAGTGTTAACACTTAAAACATTTAATTTGCAAAGGAACAACATGAGGGGGTTCATTTTGCCATAGAAATTATGATTAGTGCTGAAGAAAGAAAAATTAGGGCACATTTTGAGTGACTTCTCAAATCCTCTTATATTTCATTAAAAAAATTCTGATATGCAGTCTCCCAAGATGGCCACCAGAGACAAAAGAGCCCAAATGTAGCCCAAATATCAGCCAGATGTAGCCCAACTATAGCCCAATGACAGAATGTCCCAGAGTGTTCTAAAGAACAACTAGAACGCTAACAGTCTTACTTATGACAAAAGTATGGCACACCTGAAGTCATCTTGATTGGAATAAAGTGGTAACACTTAATACATTTAATTTGGAACAAAATGAGGGGTTTCATTTTGCCATAGAAATGTTATATATACATATATATATATATATATATATTCAACCTGGGTTGGTTCAAGTCTCCTTCCGTGTTTGGTGCTACTTGCAGGTGCGTGGCTTCATGCGGTGGAACCAAACCGCTATATATCCAAACTGCGTTCTCCCAAGGAATACCAGATCCCCCGGTCAAAACAAATGAAGCCGCCACTCCAGTCACTCGATTTGTGTGAGACAACTTAATTTATTCTTAAATCCTCTGCAGCATTATTCACAGCACAAAACCAACGCGTTTCGTTAGCTCCCCACTAACTTGATCACAGTTGTTTCAAACACTGTTTGCTGGATGTGTTTTAAAAAGGGAGTTCCCACCCACCTCGGTCACATGATTACACCCATCTGTTAGCATTCACAATGGCATTCTGGGATTTGTAGTTTACAGTTCCAATTCATGTAAACATCATACATTTAACACCAACTTAGTGCCTCACGTTATGGTACTCTCGCCCTGCTGTCCATAGTTTTAACACCCTTTAATGTTTAATGAGGTGGTACCTCCATAAGTAATTATAAAACAATTTTTGAACAAAAGCAACGAAAAAAATCCTTCGAATGCAGGGTCACATGCCCAAGTCTTGTTCATCAGACATATTTCGTTGCTTTTACAAAACCTTATTTTACTCACACAAAACCATTGAAATTCGCATATATAGTTAGTTGCATTAACTATTTATCGCGCACCCGCAATCCACTGCTGATCATGTCTCATATGACATCATTCATGACATGGTCAGTGACATCACTGATGACATCACTGATGACATCTCAAATGACATCACGGATGACATCACTGATGACAACATCCAGTGACTGTATGTTTCTGTAAAGTTAAAATATGTCTTACATATTGAAGGATGAGTGGATGTATAAGTGTCTGGATGAAGGATTTAGTAGGTGCATGACTGACTGTATGAGTGAGTGATTAAATGTGTCTCACTGAGTGCATGGGTTAGTGACTAAACTGTCTTAATTTGTGCATCATTATGCCTGTTGTTCTGTAAACTGCTGCATGTGTTGATCAGTAGCTACATGAGTAACTATATGGGTTATTGATTGGTTGCCCAAGTATTTGTATGGGAGACTGAGTGTGTGTGTGGGTGGCTGGGAGGTGTATGACTCTGTGCATAGATGTGTGAGCGGTTGATTCACTAGATGTATGGGTTCAAAAGTGCATGTGGAAACAGCTGTATGGGCGGTTGACTGTGTGCATGAGTGTATTGGTGAGTGAATGGATATCTCAGTGCTACATGTCAAAGTAAGTACATATGTAAAACACAGTACATGTTGACATATATAAATAACTGTGCATAAGAGCCAATGAATGTGTGAGTGGCTGTATGGATCATTGTGAAATTGTGTCAGGGATTGTATAAGAGAGTAAATATGTGTTAGTATATGTTTGAATAAGTAAGGTGTGTATAACTGTATAGTTGAGGAAATGGAGGTGTGATTAATTCTTTGCATGACTGACTAGGTGTGTGAGTAACTCCATGGATGAGTGACAGTCTGTGAGTGTCTGTTTACACTGAGTGTATCTAAGGTTACATTAGAGTCTGAAGAGGTTCATCGTATAATCACATGGATGATGTCATTAGTGATGTGATCAGTAATGTCAAATGAGATGTCATCAGTGATGTCTTCAGTGATGTCATTTGAGATGTCATCAGTGATGTCATTTGAGATGTCATCAGTGATGTCATTTGAGATGTCATCAGTGATGTCATCAGTGATGTCACTGACCATGTCATGAATGATGTAATATGTGACATGATCAGCAGTGGATTGTGGGTGCGCGATATATAGTTAGTGCAACTAACTATATATGCGAATTTCAATGGTTTTGTGTGTGTAAAATAAGGTTTTGTAAATGCTAATTCCTAAGTATATATGGTCTATAACCTATGGTTTTTCCAGTGAATATATATATATATATATATATATATATATATATATATATATATAAATATATATATATATATATATATATATATATATATATATAAAAGTTCACAGTTGCCCAATGCGAGGCACACTCCTCGCTGGTGAAATATTAGGATCAGGAGAAGGGTGTCAGGCATGATGGCGTCTGCAGCTACCTGACGCGTTTCAGGCATTCACCCTTCTTCATAGGATACGCTGCTACCACACATTGCCACCATTCTGGGTTTCCAGTGTTCTCCCTTTTATTGAAATTCAGTTTAATCCGCCATGACACCCAAGTGAGTTACAGTGTTGCATTATGGGACTGGAAGCCCAATTCAATAAATCCCAAGTGGGGCTGCTGGCAAGATGCGGTAAGTTACCAATAAATGTCCTCGTTATGCCTCCAGAATCTTTTCACATACAGCCAAACACCAGTTGGTCCACTCCGCTCTTTTGTTAAAAAGCAGGGTAACCGCTCCTCTCAGCGGCGGTGCACCTCTCGACCGGACCGGCCGAAAAAAGATTAAAGTTCACAGTTGCCCAATGCGAGGCGCACTCCTCGTTGGTGAAGTATTAGGATCAGGAGAAGGGTGTCAGGAATGACGGCGTCTGCAGCTACCTGACGCGTTTCGGGCATCCGCCCATCTTCATAGGATACGCTGCTACCACACATTGCCACCATTCTGGATTTCCAGTGTCCTCCCTTTTATTGAAATTCGGTTCAATCCGCCATGACACCCAAGTGAGTTACAGTGTTGCATTATGGGACTGGAAGTCCAATTCAATAAATCCCAAGTGGGGCTGCTGGCAAGATGCGGTAAGTTACCAATAAATGTCCTCGTTATGCCTCCAGCACCTTTTCACATACAGCCAAAGAGTCCCAGAGTGTTCTAAAGAACAACTAGAACGCTAACAGTCTTACTTATGACAAAAGTATGGCACACCTGAAGTCATCTTGATTGGAATAAAGTGGTAACACTTAATACATTTAATTTGGAACAAAATGAGGGGTTTCATTTTGCCATAGAAATGTTATATATATATATATATATATATATATATATATATATATATATTCAACCTGGGTTGGTTCAAGTCTCCTTCCGTGTTTGGCGCTACTTGCAGGTGCGTGGCTTCATGCGGTGGAACCAAACCGCTATATATCCAAACTGCGTTCTCCCAAGGAATACCAGATCCCCCGGTCAAAACAAATGAAGCCGCCACTCCAGTCACTCGATTTGTGTGAGACAACTTAATTTATTCTTAAATCCTCTGCAGCATTATTCACAGCACAAAACCAACGCGTTTCGTTAGCTCCCCACTAACTTGATCACAGTTGTTTCAAACACTGTTTGCTGGATGTGTTTTAAAAAGGGAGTTCCCACCCACCTCGGTCACATGATTACACCCATCTGTTAGCATTCACAATGGCATTCTGGGATTTGTAGTTTACAGTTCCAATTCATGTAAACATCATACATTTAACACCAACTTAGTGCCTCACGTTATGGTACTCTCGCCCTGCTGTCCATAGTTTTAACACCCTTTAATGTTTAATGAGGTGGTACCTCCATAAGTAATTATAAAACAATTTTTGAACAAAAGCAACGAAAAAAATCCTTCGAATGCAGGGTCACATGCCCAAGTCTTGTTCATCAGACATATTTCGTTGCTTTTACAAAACCTTATTTTACTCACACAAAACCATTGAAATTCGCATATATAGTTAGTTGCATTAACTATTTATCGCGCACCCGCAATCCACTGCTGATCATGTCTCATATGACATCATTCATGACATGGTCAGTGACATCACTGATGACATCACTGATGACATCTCAAATGACATCACGGATGACATCACTGATGACAACATCCAGTGACTGTATGTTTCTGTAAAGTTAAAATATGTCTTACATATTGAAGGATGAGTGGATGTATAAGTGTCTGGATGAAGGATTTAGTAGGTGCATGACTGACTGTATGAGTGAGTGATTAAATGTGTCTCACTGAGTGCATGGGTTAGTGACTAAACTGTCTTAATTTGTGCATCATTATGCCTGTTGTTCTGTAAACTGCTGCATGTGTTGATCAGTTGCTACATGAGTAACTATATGGGTTATTGATTGGTTGCCCAAGTATTTGTATGGGAGACTGAGTGTGTGTGTGGGTGGCTGGGAGGTGTATGACTCTGTGCATAGATGTGTGAGCGGTTGATTCACTAGATGTATGGGTTCAAAAGTGCATGTGGAAACAGCTGTATGGGCGGTTGACTGTGTGCATGAGTGTATTGGTGAGTGAATGGATATCTCAGTGCTACATGTCAAAGTAAGTACATATGTAAAACACAGTACATGTTGACATATATAAATAACTGTGCATAAGAGCCAATGAATGTGTGAGTGGCTGTATGGATCATTGTGAAATTGTGTCAGGGATTGTATAAGAGAGTAAATATGTGTTAGTATATGTTTGAATAAGTAAGGTGTGTATAACTGTATAGTTGAGGAAATGGAGGTGTGATTAATTCTTTGCATGACTGACTAGGTGTGTGAGTAACTCCATGGATGAGTGACAGTCTGTGAGTGTCTGTTTACACTGAGTGTATCTAAGGTTACATTAGAGTCTGAAGAGGTTCATCATATAATCACATGGATGATGTCATTAGTGATGTGATCAGTAATGTCAAATGAGATGTCATCAGTGATGTCTTCAGTGATGTCATTTGAGATGTCATCAGTGATGTCATTTGAGATGTCATCAGTGATGTCATTTGAGATGTCATCAGTGATGTCATCAGTGATGTCACTGACCATGTCATGAATGATGTAATATGTGACATGATCAGCAGTGGATTTTGGGTGCGCGATATATAGTTAGTGCAACTAACTATATATGCGAATTTCAATGGTTTTGTGTGTGTAAAATAAGGTTTTGTAAATGCTAATTCCTAAGTATATATGGTCTATAACCTATGGTTTTTCCAGTGAATATATATATATATATATATATATATATATGTATATATATATATATATATATATATAAAAGTTCACAGTTGCCCAATGCGAGGCACACTCCTCGCTGGTGAAATATTAGGATCAGGAGAAGGGTGTCAGGCATGATGGCGTCTGCAGCTACCTGACGCGTTTCAGGCATTCACCCTTCTTCATAGGATACGCTGCTACCACACATTGCCACCATTCTGGGTTTCCAGTGTTCTCCCTTTTATTGAAATTCAGTTTAATCCGCCATGACACCCAAGTGAGTTACAGTGTTGCATTATGGGACTGGAAGCCCAATTCAATAAATCCCAAGTGGGGCTGCTGGCAAGATGTGGTAAGTTACCAATAAATGTCCTCGTTATGCCTCCAGAATCTTTTCACATACAGCCAAACACCAGTTGGTCCACTCCGCTCTTTTGTTAAAAAGCAGGGTAACCGCTCCTCTCAGCGGCGGTGCACCTCTCGACCGGACCGGCCGAAAATAGATTAAAGTTCACAGTTGCCCAATGCGAGGCGCACTCCTCGTTGGTGAAGTATTAGGATCAGGAGAAGGGTGTCAGGAATGACGGCGTCTGCAGCTACCTGACGCGTTTCGGGCATCCGCCCATCTTCATAGGATACGCTGCTACCACACATTGCCACCATTCTGGATTTCCAGTGTTCTCCCTTTTATTGAAATTCGGTTCAATCCGCCATGACACCCAAGTGAGTTACAGTGTTGCATTATGGGACTGGAAGTCCAATTCAATAAATCCCAAGTGGGGCTGCTGGCAAGATGCGGTAAGTTACCAATAAATGTCCTCGTTATGCCTCCAGCACCTTTTCACATACAGCCAAACACCAGTTTGTCCACTCCGCTAAAGTAGGGGAACCGCTCCTCTCAGCGGCGTTGCACCTCTCGACCGGACCGGCCGAAAATAGATTAAAGTTCACAGTTGCCCAATGCGAGGCGCACTCATCGTTGGTGAAATATTAGGATCAGGAGAAGGGTGTCAGGCATGACGGCGTCCGCAGCTACCTGACGCGTTTCGGGCATCCGCCCTTCTTCATAGGATACGGTTCTACCACACATTGCCACCATTCTGGATTTCCAGTGTTCTCCCTTTTATTGAAATTCGGTTCAATCCGCCATGACACCCAAATGAGTTACAGTGTTGCATTATGGGACTGGAAGTCCAATTCAAAAAATCCCAAGTGGGGCTGCTGGCAAGATGCGGTAAGTTACCAATAAATGTCCTCGTTATGCCTCCAGCACCATTTCACATACAGCCAAACACCAGTTGGTCCACTCCGTTCTTCTGTTAAAAAGCAGGGGAACCGCTCCTCTCAGCGGCGGTGCACCTCTCGACCGGACCGTCCGAAAATAGACTAAAGTTCACAGTTGCCCAATGCGAGGCGCACTCCTCGTTGGTGAAATATTAGGATCAGGAGAAGGGTGTCAGGCATGACGGCGTCTGCAGCTACCTGACGCGTTTCGGGCATCCGCCCTTCTTCATAGGATACGCTGCTACCACACATTGCCACCATTCTGGATTTCCAGTGTTCTCCCTTTTATTGAAATTCGGTTCAATCCGCCATGACACCCAAGTGAGTTACAGTGTTGCATTATGAGACTGGAAGTCCAATTCAATAAATCCCAAGTGGCAATGCTGGCAAGATGCGGTAAGTTACCAATAAAGGTCCTTGTTATGCCTCCAGCAACTTTTCACATACAGCCAAACACCAGTTGGTCCACTCCGCTCTTTTGGTAAAAAGCAGGGGAACCGCTCCTCTCAGCGGCGGTGCACCTCTCGACCGGACCGGACGAAAATAGATTAAAGTTCACAGTTGCCCAATGCGAGGCGCACTCCTCGTTGGTGAAATATTAGGATCAGGAGAAGGGTGTCAGGCATGACGGCGTCTGCAGCTACCTGACGCTTTTCGGGTATCCGCCCTTCTTCATAGGATACGCTGCTACCACACATTGCCACCATTCTGGATTTCCAGTGTTCTCCCTTTTATTGAAATTCGGTTCAATCCGCCATGACACCCAAGTGAGTTACAGTGTTGCATTATGGGACTGGAAGTCCAATTCAATAAATCCCAAGTGGGGCTGCTGGCAAGATGCGGTAAGTTACCAATAAATGTCCTCGTTATGCCTCCAGCACCTTTTCACATACAGCCAAACACCAGTTGGTCCACTCCGCTCTTTTGTTAAAAATCAGGGGAACCGCTCCTCTCAGCGGCGGTGCACCTCTCGACCGGACCGGCCGAAAATAGATTTAAGTTCACAGTTGCCCAATGCGAGGCACACTCCTCGTTGGTGAAATATTAGGATCAGGAGAAGGGTGTCAGGCATGACGGCATCTGCAGCTACCTGACGCGTTTCGGGAATCCGCCCTTCTTCATAGGATACGCTGCTACCACACATTGCCACCATTCTGGATTTCCAGTGTTCTCCCTTTTATTGAAATTCGGTTCAATCCGCTATGACACCCAAGTGAGTTACAGTGTTGCATTATGGGACTGGAAGTCCAATTCAATAAATCCCAAGTGGGGCTGCTGGCAAGATGCGGTAAGTTACCAATAAATGTCCTCGTTATGCCTCCAGCACCTTTTCACATACAGCCAAACACCAGTTGGTCCACTCCGCTCTTTTGTTAAAAAGCAGGGGAACCGCTCCTCTCAGCGGCGGTGCACCTCTCGACCGGACCGGACGAAAATAGATTAAAGTTCACAGTTGCCCAATGCGAGGCACACTCCTCGTTGGTGAAATATTAGGATCAGGAGAAGGGTGTCAGGCATGACGGTGTCTGCAGCTACCTGACGCGTTTCGGGTATCCGCCCTTCTTCATAGGATACGCTGCTACCACACATTGCCACCATTCTGGATTTCCAGTGTTCTCCCTTTTATTGAGATTCGGTTCAATCCGCCATGACACCCAAGTGAGTTACAGTGTTGCATTATGTGACTGGAAGTCAAATTCCATAAATCCCAAGTAGGGCTGCTGGCAAGATGCAGTAAGTTACCAATAAATGTCCTCGTTATGCCTCCAGCACCTTTTCACATACAGCCAAACACCAGTTGGTCCACTCTGCTCTTTTGTTAAAAAGCAGGGGAACCGCTCCTCACAGCGGCGATGCACCTCTCGACCGGACCGGCCGAAAATAGATTAAAGTTCACAGTTGCCCAATGCGAGGCGCACTCCTCGCTGGTGAAATATTAGGATCAGGAGAAGGGTGTCAGGCATGACGGCGTCTGCAGCTACCTGACGCATTTCGGGCATCCGCCCTTCTTCATAGGATACGCTGCTACCACACATTGCCACCATTCTGGATTTCCAGTGTTCTCCCTTTTATTGAAATTCGGTTCAATCCGCCATGACACCCAAGTGAGTTACAGTGTTGCATTATGGGACTGGAAGTCCAATTCAATAAATCCCAAGTGGGGCTGCTGGCAAGATGCGGTAAGTTACCAATAAATGTCCTCGTTATGCCTCCAGCACCTTTTCACATACAGCCAAACACCAGTTGGTCCACTCCGCTCTTTTGTTAAAAAGCAGGGGAACCGCTCCTCTCAGCGGCGGTGCACCTCTCGACCGGATCGGCCGAAAATAGATTAAAGTTCACAGTTGCCCAATGCGAGGCGCACTCCTCGTTGGTGAAATATTAGGATCTGCAGAAGGGTGTCAGGCATGAGGGCGTCTGCAGCTACCTGGCGCGTTTTGGGCAAGGCGTGTGTTGATTAAATTACTTGTGCTGCACGAAGGTTGTCCCAGTGCTTTTGAAAATCTTGTTGGGAGTGCTTACTAAAAAGGGCAACTTGTGAAACTCAATGTATTACGGCCTGCCAGGTCGTGGATATGCACCTTTGCGGATATGAAATGCAAATCCAGTGACATTCTGCGTGAGTGGCGCTTTGGAGCAACAAGCGGCGCTTTATGTTTGGAACAATCTTTTGGTGTTTGTGCAAGCAATGCTAACAAAAGGAAAATATGTACTTTATATTTCAACAGGTTCTGTGTCCAGACCCACTTGGGATTTAAATATGACACTAACTCCCGTGATTCTTTGTTTCCAGGCCCAGCTGGGCAGGATATTAATTAGAAGGGATTTGTCAGTTGGAGTGCTCACGGAACGAACTTTGTTTGTCATGCTGCCTCTGAAGAAGAACAATTGTTACTTACCTGTAAACAGGTGGTTCTCCAGTATTGGTGTCTTTCATAGATTCACATGCTTGAATATTCCCCGTCGTCGGAGTGGGAGTCCCACGGTAAATAAAATAGCAATAAATGCTAAATATATAATAATATACAATAAATATATATATACATAATAAGGAAAAACCCAAAAAATGCATACAATAACCATCTGGTACCTAACCAAGAGTTTCCACATAGGAATGCATGGGGAAAAAGAAGTTCCAATGCAGCCTATCCTTGTCATTATGTTAGTCCAAACTGCAGCCAATCAGGCGCCAGCAGCCCTCTAGAACCTTCTCCTCAGAGCTCAAGCCCTCAGATTTTCGTAGCACAAGAGGGATCCACAGAGTCTATGAGGAGAAGCGAGCCTCTGAGGGGAGGATGGGAGGGTCGCATGTGAATCTATGAAAGACACCAATACTGGAGAACCACCTGTTTACAGGTAAGTAACAATTGTTCTTCTCCAGTATTGGGGTGTCTTTCATAGATTCACATGCTTGAATATAGAATAGTAAGCAGTCCGTATCCGAACACAAAGTTTCCAGGATGCAATGTATACACAAAAGGTTGGAATCAACAGGTGTAAACCCATGTCATAGAAGTTATAAAACTATATGTATACATAGAGAAGACATGCATAAGACTGGAAACCATAGGAGGAGGGTAGAACAGAGGCTCACCTTATTGAAAAAGATTACGGAGCACAGCTTGTCCCACTGCGGTATCCCCTTCGGCCATGGCACCCAGATTGTAGTGCTTCGTGAACGTGTGCCTGCTGGACCACGTGGCAGCTCTGCAAATCTGATGCAATGGAACTCCGGCAAAGAGTGCAGTCGAAGAGGCCACAGACCTGGTAGAGTGGGCTCTCACTGTAGACTGTAAAGGCTTTCCCGCTTTCTGATGGCAGAAAGCAATCGCCGAAGCCACCCAGCGGGCTACTGTAGGTTTGGTGACTGGTCGCCCTTTTTGAAAACGGCCATAGGCCACGAAGAGCTGATCCGATTTTCGGAACTGGGCTGTTCTGCTGATGTAGAACTTTAAACATCTTTTAATGTCCAAAGAGTGCAGGCGTTGTTCCGCAGGTGATTGCGGATTGGCAAAGAAAGACTTCAGTATAACAGGTTCATTAATATGGAAGTCTGACGGCACTTTTGGAAGGAAAGTAGGGTTAGTGCGTAAAAGCACAGAATCCGGTTTGAACTGTAGAAATGGTTGTTTAATCGTGAAAGCATGCATATCACTCACTCGACGTGAGGACGTCAGTGCAAGTAAAAGCGCAACCTTCCAGGTGACATACTTGAGGTCTGCGCTATGGATTGGTTCAAACGGAGCAGTCATTAATTGTGACAGGACAATGTTGAGGCGCCACTCTGGAGGAGGACGCCGAACTGGAGGAAAAGTCCGAAGAAGTCCTTTGAAGAATTGACGTATCAATCTGGATGAGCATAAGGAGGCAGAGCCATCATGGCGGAAGCGTGAGATTGCCGCCAGAAAGACTCTTAAAGTAGCATGTGACAAACCCGACTGAGCCAGATGGAGAAAGAAAGGGAGGAGCTCAGCGGGCGTGGCACGCAAAGGATGTACTCCGGCGTCTGCACACCAGTGGCAAAAGCGTTTCCATTTCAACTTATAGGTTTTTATAGTTGATGGAGCCCTGGCCTGAGCGAGGATGTTACAACACTCCTGAGGGATGCTTAGATGTGCAAATTCACAGTGCTCAGGTTCCAGGCTGACAAGCTCAGGGAAGAGGGGTCCGGATGGTAGATTTGACCCCTGTTCATGGAGAGAAGATCCATTCGAGGATGAAGAAGAATGGGTTTGCATTGAGACAGGAGTAGCAGCTCTGAGAACCACGCCTGTCGTGGCCACCTGGGAGCAATCAGAAGGATGTGGCAAGGCTCTCTCCGCATCTTCCAAAGTACGCGAGGCACTAGAGGGATCGGAGGAAAAGCGTAGGCGAAGAGATTCGACCAATCCATCAAAAGGGCATTGCCTTGGGACCCTTTGTGGGGATGCCAGCTTGCGTAAGCGGGGCATTTGCGGTTGTCTGGAGTCGCAAAGAGGTCGATTGCAGGGAATCCCCAACGGTGAAAGACCATATCGAGTGTTGGCTGGTGGAGTTCCCACTCGTGGTTGGATGATCGGGATCTGCTTAGGGAATCCGCCAGGAGGTTGGACAACCCCGGAAGATGTACTGCAGTGATTTGGATTTGATGATTGATGGACCAGTCCCAAATCGCCTCTGCCAGGCGGGATAACACCGGAGACTTCGTTCCGCCCTGCTTGTTTATATAATGCATGCAGGTCGTGTTGTCCGTTTGTATGAGAACTGACTCTCCCTGCAGCACTGGTTGAAATGATTTCAGGGCCAGAAAGATAGCCATCAGCTCCAACGTGTTGATGTGCCAGGTCTTTTGATGGAAAGTCCATTTCCCTTTCACGGACAGGTCTTGGAGGTGAGCTCCCCAGCCCTCCAGGGAGGCATCCGTCGTCAGTGTTAGATCTGGGGTGTTGGACAGAAAAGACGTGCCTGCTGCTAGCTGGTGTGGTTGTGCCCACCATCTGAGCGCCTTTTTCATGGGAATGGTGATGGAGACCTGATCGTTGAAGGAACCGGTGACCTGACGCCACTGCTTGTCCAGAGCCTGTTGGATAGGTCGTGCTCGTAGTCGGCAATGAGGGACAAGAGCGATGCATGATGAAGCCATCCCCAAAAAAGACTTCAACAAGCGGACTGAAACGCACTTCTTTGCGAGAAGTAGCGAAACTAGCCGGAGGATCCTCTGTTGACGTTCCCGGGAGACAAATGCTTTGGCTAGGTTGGTGTCCAACGTTGCTCCTAGGAAATCTTTGCAAGTTGTTGGCTGCAATTGAGATTTCTCCAGATTGATGGACAGACCCAAGGAACGGAATACTGTCTGGCAGATTGCAGTATGGTGTAGAAGTTGTGCGCGGGATTGTGATTTCAGAAGGCAGTCGTCGAGATATGGGAATATCTGTATGCCTTTGAGACGAAGAAAAGCCATGACCGGAGCCAACATTTTTGTAAAGACTCGGGGGGCTGAACGGAGTCCAAATGGAAGGACCCTGAATTGGAAATGAAGGTGCCCCACCTTGAAGCGCAGGAACTTGCGATGAGCCGCTAGAATTGGGACATGGAAGTAGGCGTCCCGGAGATCGATGGTAGTCATGAAATCTCCGACTGAGAGCAAACGCAAGATCTCTGTAAGCGTGAGCATACGGAAGGTCTGGTCCTTGAGATAATGATTGAGTGCTCTCAAGTCCAGTATTGGTCTCCATTCTCCGTTCTTTTTGATGACGAGGAAAAAACGGGAATAAAACCCCTTCCCTCTCTGCGACTTTGGCACAACTTCCACCGCACCCTTTTGAAGGAGAAGGCGAACCTGATGAAATAGTTCTTTGAGGTGCGGAGGTGGTGGTCCGGAAGGTGGCGTTGGAGGAGGTACCTCGACAAATTCCAATGCATGGCCTCTCTTCACAATGTCGAGTGCCCAACGGTCCGTAGTAATGGAGGACCATTGAGAACCAAACAGAGAGATTTGACCTCCAATTCTCCGTTCGACAGAGGAGTCATTGACGTTTGTTGGATTGACCTCTGAAATTAGACTTCCCTCTGTAAGTTCTGGCAGGCTGCTGACGGGAAGACTGCTGGCGGTTACCGGTGTAACGCTGGTTACCTTGGTTGAAGGACCGGTATTGACTGCTTCCTCCACGAAAAGTGGACGTAGTGCCACGTCCTCGAGCACCCCGAAAGGGCTGCTTCTTAAATTGAAGGGTACCCAAAGCACGTGCAGTGTCCGTGTCCTTTTTAATGGATTGTAGCGCTTCATCAATATGCGCTCCAAATAATGACTCGCCGTCATATGGATTATCTAGGATTCGTGCCTGAACTTCCTGCCGAAACGAAGTCGAGCGTAACCAACCCTGGCGACGCAGAACGGCCGCTCCAGCGAGCTGGCGAAAACCGGTGCAGGCTACATCCACTGCACAATCTATAAGTTCTTCTGCCGTCCTCTCTCCTTCTTGCAGAATTTTCTGTGCTTCTGCCTTGGAAGCATCTGGGAGTAACGCTATGTAGGCGGCCATGTCAGCCCAAGCCTGACGATCATAACGGCCTAAAATGGCCATTGCGTTAGCTACTTGAACTGTTGTAGAGGACATGGAGGAAAATTTTCGCCCAATAGCATCCAGGCGACGGCCCTCACGGTCCGGAGGAGCAGTGATTGTAGACGCCGGATTCTTTGAGCCCCGTTGAGCTGCCTGCGTGACGACAGAGTCAGGCTTAGGTTGACCTGTAAGGCATGCTGGAGATCCTATAGGAGCTTTGTATTTCTTTTCTAACCTTGGCAGCTGTGCTGGTAAAGAGTTTGGCGTCTTCATTATTTTCTCCCCTTCAGACCAGATGAAATCTATAATCGGGACTGTGTGGATCTGTTTCAAGGGCTGGTTTTTGAAATCGTATAGGAAACAATCTTCCTCTCGGTGTGCTCGTGGCAATTTGAATCGCTGTGCTGCCCTATCCATTAACTGGTGGAAGCCCGCGATGTCTACTGGAGGAGAATCCGCTGCAGGCACCTGAGAAGGAGATGGTGTTTGAGCACGATAGTCATCCCACTCCGCCAAATGTTCCTCACCATCCTCATCTACTTCAGAAACTTCACCATCTTCACGCTCTGGAGGATTCTCGTCATCATCATCCTCTGGATAGATGGTAGTGTGAACACGAACTGATGTAGTTCGGTGAACAGTTACAGGCGACGCTGGTTGAGGAGGAGCCAGAACCGGGTTAGAAACTGGATTTATTACTGATGGGACCGTTGTAACCTGTGGCGTTGGTGGGAAACGCCGATTGTAGTCTTCCAACATACTTTGGAGGTTTGATATCATGGAGATAGGCAACATCGCAGTTGGAATCTGAGTGTGAGTTGTTTGATGTTGGCCATGAACATCTTCCTCGTCGTTACTGAAGTCTTGGCACTTAATATTTAGATCCGAAAGACTGTGAGCTTGGCCATCAGACTCTTGATCAGAATCAGTCGCAAACAGCGGAGATGGAGGATTAATCATCTCTTGCTCTGTAAGAGTCTCGAACTGTGGTTTGCTGGACTGCAAGGGCAAAAGAGGCATTGTAGCAAAAGAAGAGGCCGGCGTCGAAATAGTGTCCTGCGTACGCGTCGACGGCATGACATCAATTGACTTCTGCGATGGGATCGACTTGGATGCCATCGTCGACGAGGAGACCGTCGACGGAGCAGTCTTCAACGGTATCGATGGAGTCATCGTCGACGGAACCTTCACCTTCAATGTCTTCGTCGACGGAGTCATCGTCGACGGAGTCATCGTCGACGGAGTCATCGTCGACGGAGTCATCGTCGACGGAGCGGTCGTCGACGGAACGGTCGTCGACGGAGCAGATGGAACAGGTCCCCTCGTCGACGGGATAGCCGTCGACGGTGCGCTCGTCGACAAGAGCGTAGACGGAGTCAAAGCTTTCACACCTCTAGTCGACGACGATCGGGTCGTCGACGAGTGAGCTTTTTTCGTCGATGAAGATGAAATAGGAATCACAGAAGACACAGTCTTAGAGCTGAGAACCACTCTCATCGACGATGAAGACGTCGACGCTAAAGCCGACGACGATCCAGAGGCCATCGTCGTTGTGACTGTCGTCGTCGATTTGGAACCAGAGACAGCCATTCTCGTCGACGGAGTAGAAACTCCCGTCGTCGACGGCAAATCCGTTTTCCTCACAGAAAAACTGGACCTTGAAGCAGAAGGAGCCTGAGAGCTTTGTCTCGTGGGCCCAGACGTGGTAGGCAAAGGTGAAGACACCGCAGGGGTCATTGTGAGGGAAACTTTCCTCTTTTTAAGAAATGGTGAAGGCACCTCCTGCACACTACCACGTTTAGAAGCTGCTTGAGAACGGCCTGACCCAAGACTTTCAGCGTCAGAAATTACATTATCTTTGTCTTTAAGCCTCTGAAGCCAGACAAGTAAACGGCCTTCTCTGTCCTTTTGAGTTTTCTCTGAGAATTTTCTACAGAGTTTACAGGTACCCACTTCATGGTCCGGGTAAAGGCAGTAAATACACTTACTGTGTGGGTCATCATGAAATAATCTCAGCTTTCCACAAGAGGAACAAGCTCTGAAGAGAGACTTCTTACTTGAAGACATTCTGGAAGAAACTGGAACACTTGAAGAAGAAACTGAGCAGAGCTCAGGGAGACTCCCTTACACACGACGTGCGGTAGAAAATCTGAGGGCTTGAGCTCTGAGGAGAAGGTTCTAGAGGGCTGCTGGCGCCTGATTGGCTGCAGTTTGGACTAACATAATGACAAGGATAGGCTGCATTGGAACTTCTTTTTCCCCATGCATTCCTATGTGGAAACTCTTGGTTAGGTACCAGATGGTTATTGTATGCATTTTTTGGGTTTTTCCTTATTATGTATATATATATTTATTGTATATTATTATATATTTAGCATTTATTGCTATTTTATTTACCGTGGGACTCCCACTCCGACGACGGGGAATATTCAAGCATGTGAATCTATGAAAGACACCCCAATACTGGAGAAAGAGTGTTAACTCTGAAACGCGGCGTGTGTTGATTAAATTACTTGTGCTGCACGAAGCTTGTCCCAGTGCTTTTGAAAATCATGTTGGGAGTGCTATCCAAAAGGGCAACTTGTGAAACTCAATATATATATATATATATATATATATATATATATATATATATATATATATATATATATATATATAATTCCATGCGCTCAAGCGCACTCCCAGTAATCCAACATTGGCAATGATGAATGGGACGCTCTCGGGCAGCCATGCGCTCTACAAATCTCCAAAATAAATAAATAAAATAAATGAATGGGGCAACAGATACTGTAAATAACACACAGATAACGGAAATCCTCATCAATGAAATGCAGGAACTTTGGGATGCAGACACGACAACTATCACATCTGATAGCCGGAGACAAGACAGGACCGGAGAGCAGTTGGTATCGCAGCGGCATTAAAGTGGGGTGAGTGTCGATACTGCACCACAGGCGGTGGGGAGGCTTTAGGCATAAGCGAGGGGCTGTAAGACTATCCAATTCCCCACGCTAATAATACAGCACTAATTGTACAAGTTCTACAAAGCGCCAGCGGTAATGTCGGAGGAAACAGTACGAGGGCGGGAGGCGGCCTCCATAGAACTATTCACCAACTTGCCTAAAATAACCAACCAAGGTACATCGGGCACTCAAGTGAATCCTCTAACTAACGAAGGACAAATAAAGAACCTTTCAAAACGTATGGAAAAGTGCAGGCGCAACGAATGCACCAAATGGTGGGAGCATAAGTCGTTGTCCATGTATATAGCGGAGGGTCGGGTTCCACGAGGACTGCGTATTCTCCTAGCGCCCTGCTACGAGAAACCCCACCCTGAGATGTTAAAGAAATGGGGACAGAGCAATTTGGACGCCTCCAGTAACCTGGTCAAGATACTCATAGAATATTCAGAAATCGATCGTCTAGAGTTACTTAAAGAAATTTATGAAATTAACATGGAACTGCTGAAATTTGAACCAAATGAACTGATAACATCTTCTAAAAAAGAAATACAGGAACGTTTGACCAAGCATGAGGAAAAGATAAAGGCGCGTAAAGCCTACAAATTTGCGCGCGATAAAGATGATTACGAACACGGACGGATTTACACATTCGCGCGCAAGTTTGACAATGCGAAACAAATGAAAATGAGTCAAAAACTAGCCCCCGCAAGCTCAGCATCAACTTCAATGGGGGAGCAACGCAATAGTCATGCAGAGTCCATTCCTGGTACTAGTGACACAGATTCAACAAACATCAGTCTTTATTCAGATGGCGGCAACTCAGTAGGGGCCGGTGTAGGGGGGCCTCAAATGGTACTTGACCACGGAGAGGAGGTAGATTTTTTAGTGAATGCACGTCTTCAAACTCTGCGCCCACGAAATCGGCGGCAGCCACAGCAACAAAAAGGGCCAGAATCAACAGACGACGCAAAGAACGCCGGAAAAAACACAAATGTAAACAACAACAAAAACAAAAAAAAGAAACACTGGCGCAACAGAAAATAAAAGACAACACTATTGTGAATCTATCAACTACCACATTAACATCAGCGGAAAATCAGCTACTGAGCCTAGGACTATCATTTTGCCCCCCCACTGACTTAAATTATACCTCTACTAGGATTGATGTCTTCCGCTACATAAGTAAACTTAAACTGCGCAAGTTCTTTAACATTGAAGAAGGACTAAACAATACCAATGTGACCAACACTGAACCTTCGGTTCCAACACTTCAGGCCCAGGATGTAAAAGCATTATTGACCTTGCAACAAATGGGCGACTGAAATATCAGTACAGATCCCATTATGTCAACACAACAAGAACTGGTGGAAGCGGAAATTGAACAAACAGGCGCGGGCATGAGCCCGTTTAAACCCATATCTTGCTTCATACCGACTATGCCTAGAGATGCCATTGACTCCTTTTACGAGGTGGTGACATCGGATCTGAAAAAACTGTACCACCAGGTGAAACATCAGAAAAGAATCAAAACGAGTAAAGAAAAGCAATATTGGGCTCTCGTATCTAAACTTAAAAATGACCACAAGAACATTGTTTGCAGCTCTGACAAGGGAGGCAACATCGTGGTTTGGCCTCAAGTTATCTGTGCGATTGATGAACTCATGGCCTTCAGGAAGGCTGTTAAAACTTTCCTCTTTCCTTCGGATTCCTAGTGTTGTTGTGTTTATGTCCCTGGTATTGCTTTTGTCCGGTTTTCTGTCCTGTTAGCGCCAGGACGCCCCTTTGCTGGGGCATCTGTGCGCTCTACAAATCCGGATAACATAACATAACAGAACAATATATTGCTGAGGCCAACAGGCAACTTTTAGACACTAGGGGCCCGATGTAGGTGGCCATTTACCGGCCAATAACGGCCGAATTCGGCCGTTACCGACCGGTAAATGGGTTTTCAGATGTAGGGGGCCTATATTTTACCGATTCTGTTAATTTACCGAATCTGTAAATTTACAGAACCAGTAAAATATCGAATCGGTATATTTACCGATTCAGTAAATCCACATGTAGGTGGCAGTCCTAAGAGTGCAACAGGCCCTTAAGAATTGGTATTTTACCACCCAATCCTATTGGGTGGTAAAATACCGAATTCAGGTGTGCATGCACATCTGTGCATGCACACCTGTGCAATGTGACACACAGACATGCCCTTAGGGCATGTATGTGTGCCACATGGCACACAAGTCCGGAATTGGGGTGCTAGAGGGTGTCAAAGTGACACCCCCTTCACCCTTGCTGAAATCGGTATTTACCGAATCGGTAAATACCGATTCGGTAATGCCCATTGATTCCTATGGGCTACAATGCCCATTGGAATCAAAGGGCATTAACGATTCGGTATTTACCGATTCTGTATTACCTACATCCCCCCCCCTCTATTTTACCACTTCTTAAATACCGATTCGGTATCATTCGGTATTTAAGAAGTGGTAAAATTTAATTACCTACATCGGGCCCTACATGTTATCAGAAAACATGTATGAAACAATATGATCATGCTAGGGACAGCCTAAAAAAGTTGCTCCACAAATACCAAAGAGAAGGCCTAATATCCACTCCAGAATTTAGGTTTTTGAATATTGAACAACCGATCATGCCCAGGTTTTACCTAATACCAAAAATACATAAGGGAACCTTACCAACACCGGGCAGACCAATAATCTCTGCCATCGGCAGTGTAACAGAACATTTGGCGCAATATGTTGACTATTTCCTGCAAAAATGGTATCCAGTCTACCCACCTTCATCAAAGATACTGGAGACTTCTTAAAGAAAATGAAAGACATACCATGGACAGAAAATTCCTTGTTAATAACTTTGGACATTGAAGCTTTATATACAAGCATAGAACATCACACGGGTCTGAAGGCATTAGAATATTTTTTGAGCACCAGACCCTTCCAATGTTATAATCATAATAAGATTCTGTTTTACTTTGTGAAATGGAGTCTATATAATAATTATTTTGTCTTTGGGAAAGATGTTTATCTACAGAAAAGAGGTGTTGCCATGGGGGTCTGCTTTTCCCCCAGCTATGCGTGCTTGCACGTTGGCTGGTGGGAGAAGTGGGTCCTCATGGGGGAACACCATCAGACATTTTCGGAGCATGTGGCATTATGGGTTCGTTATATTGACGACGTGTTTTTAAACTGGAGGGGAAATGAGAACAGCGACAAAACTTTCATCACAAGCCTTAACACCAATTTAGATTTAAGTTTACATATAACATCAGTAAACATACTGTAGACTTCTTGGATGTCAAGGTTTTTCTAAAGGGAAACAAAATATCTACCACCCTACATAGAAAAACCACGGCAGGAAATTCCACCTTCCATGCGAGCTGTGCCCATCCACGTCATGTCATAGACAATATACCTTATGGGGAATTGCTCCGCCTTAAACGAATCTGCAGCAGTGAAGAGGAATTACTCACATGCACCTCTGATGCACTTACTAGATTCAAGGCCAGAGGGTATAGTGAGAAAATACTCAACAAGGCGGCCAATAGGATGAAGGAAAGGACTAGGGAGTCGCTCTTTTCTACCCAAACCTCCTGCTAGTGAGCTGATAGAAGATCCTGAAAAATTCAACATCAGGTTTATCACATCTTTTAATTGCCAAGAAAGAAAGATAAGCGAAATCCTGACTAAAAGTTGGCCCATAATAATGACAGATGGAGTGTTCGCATGCCAACTACCTGACAATCCCAATATTACTCTTCGTAGGGGCCCCTCCATGCGACCACATGTATCAAACTCATTTCCAGAATTGCTCACCAGTCCGTCCTGGCAAATGTTCCAGTTGCAGAGCGTGCAAGTTTGGCATAAACACCACCAAGTACAATACGCCATTCAGTCCTGTTCCATTGTCCATCAGAGGGAGCTATAATTGCAAGACAGAATATGCTGTTTATGTTCTGGGGTGCACCTGTGGCCTGAGGTATGTTGGCAGCACCAGGCTGCAGGTGCATGCCAGAATATTGCAGCATCTTCGTGCATGTGTTAACAATGACAGCTCCTACCCTGTCGCGAGACACTTTAGGAGTGTACACAATAACAACTTACAGTGTCTCAGCTATTTTGTACTCACCTCCGTGCCGAAACCTCGTAGAGGGGGAGACAGGGACAAGATGTTGTGACAATTGGAATCTAAAATGATTCTAGAACTGGATAGTAAGGTCCCTACTCCCGGCCAAAGTCATCGAGAAAGCTGTCAACAACCAGCTCGCCGCCTTCCTGGAAACCAACAAATCCCTCGACTCCTCACAGTCCGGCTTCCGAGCCAAACACAGCACTGAGACCGCACTCATCGCAGCAACTGACGACATTCGAACTCTGCTAGACAACGGAGACACAGTCGCCCTCATCCTCCTCGACCTCTCCGCAGCCTTTGACACAGTTTGTCATAGCACCTTAATACAACGCCTCAGAAACAGCGGAATCCAAGGAAAAGCACTGGAATGGATCACCTCGTTCCTTGCCGGAAGAACTCAGAGAGTCCGCCTTCCACCATTCAAATCAGAAGCTACCGAAGTCATCTGCGGCGTGCCACAAGGATCTTCACTCAGTCCCACCCTCTTCAACGTATACATGAGCCCCCTCGCGGCCATCGCACGCCAACACAACCTCAACATCATCTCCTACGCTGATGACACTCAACTGATACTATCACTCACCAAAGACCCCAACACCGCCAAAACCAACCTACATGAAGGAATGAAAGAAGTAGCCGAGTGGATGAAGTACAGCCGTCTAAAACTGAACTCCGACAAAACTGAAGTCCTCATCCTTGGTACCTCCCCCTCCGCCTGGGATGACTCTTGGTGGCCAGAGGCCCTTGGAAAAGCACCCATCCCGACGGACCACGCACGGAACTTAGGTGTCATCCTGGACTCCTCACTTTCTATGAACAGACAAGTCAACGCCGTCTCATCTTCTTGCTTCAATATTCTTCGCATGCTCAAAAAAACATTCCGCTGGATCCCCACCGAAACTAGAAAAACGGTCACCCACGCACTGGTCACGAGCCGCCTGGACTACGGAAACACCCTATACGCTGGTACCACCGCAGAACTCCAGAAAAAACTCCAACGCATCCAGAACGCCTCAGCCAGACTCATACTAGACCTCCCACGTAAAGACCACATCTCTGGACACCTGAAAAACCTCCACTGGCGCCCCGTTAACAAGAGGATTACTTTCCGCCTCCTAACCCACGCACACAAAGCACTCTACGAACTTGGACCCGAATGCCTCAACTCACAACTTTCCTTCTACACCCCCTCCCGCCACCTACGATCCTCCAACCAAGCCCTTGCAACTGTACCTCGCATCAACAAAACCACCATGGGAGGCAGATCCTTCTCCTACCTGGCAGCTAAAACCTGGAACTCACTTCCCACTCACCTTCGCCTCACTCAGAACCACCTTACATTCAGAAAGCAACTTAAAACCTGGATATTCGACAAGTAATTCCCCACCCTCCTCAAGCGCCTTGAGACCCTCTGGGTATGTAGCGCGCTATATAAATCACTTGACTTGACTTGACTTGACTCAATACGACAGAGGACCTTTATCATTTTTTGTAGGGTCCCTAGATGAAGAAATATAAGTCGGCTGACAATGATCCAATAGGCAAATATAGATATTAAAACAACTTATCTAAGGCCGCCTCCACCCTTTTTAGTATTATTCCGCAATTAAAAGTATTTGAAATGTTTTCTAATTTCATTGATCCTACTATTAGATTTGTTTTAGTCACTGTTATGACACTTGGGAATGCAGATATGGTTTATTAAATCCAGCTGCGTTGGGATCATTTACCACACCATGGAAGTTATTTTTCCCTCTTTAGTATATTTAGCCACATTCCTTAGGGTTCAGCCCATAGGTTTAAAATACAGAGGGGTTGCCATCTAAATTTGATGTCCCCGATGTAAATCAAGTAAACTATGATTAGTTAGCTATGATTATAACAGTACTTGAATAATTTGCGTATGTTGCACTAATTACTATGTTTAGGTTGCGAAAATTTGCACATTCCACAAGGAAAAAAGTTTTCATAAGGAAATATTATGTTTCTGGTATGTTTTTAAGTATATAAATTATTACTTTTAACATGCGAAAATTTTGCACAATTTCCAAATGTTTACAATTGCGATATTTTGCACATTTACATTATGCTGCTAAACGCACTTTAGTTCATTAGCACTGTATTTACTTAGCTTGTTATTTTTCCAATCTGCATTTATGCAGGTATACATTTCCATCGATTTTTGAATTATTAACGTGGCTATATATATTTAACATGTTAACGTGAAAGAAAGGGAATATATAAGATCTCTTCATGGAGTGTGGTTCACTTTATAGTATGTTGTTTATGTTTATATGTCACATGGTGTGCACAACAGCATATAAAAATAAGGCATTTCAAATTGCATTTTACTGTGATCAAGGGCATCCGTCCGAAACGCGTCAGTCCGCTGCGCTTTTGAACTTGGTGCAATAAAATCATCTTGCCTTATTTTTGGGATTCGTCTGGTCTCTGTTCGCCGAAGTCGGAGGTTTGGGATCTTTTGCTTGAATGTCAAATGAGATGTCAAGAGTGATGTCATCAGTGATGTCACTGACCATGTCATGAATGATGTAATATGTGACATCACCAGCAGTGGATTGCGGGTGCGCGAAATATAGTTAGTACAACTAACTATATAGGAGCTATTTCAATGGTTTTTTAAATGCTTATTCCTAACTATATAAGGCCTGAAACCTATGGTTTTTTAAGTGAATTTGCAAGGTTTTTAAAATACTAATTCCTAACTATATAAGGCCTGAAACCTATGTTATTTTAAGTGAATTTGCAAGGTTTTTTAAATGCTAATTCTTAACTATATAAGGCTTGAAACCTATGGTTTTTTCAGTGAATTTGCAAGGTTTTTTAAATGCTAATTCCTAACTATATCAGGCATGAAACCTATATTTTTTTTCAATAAATTTCAAATGTTTTGTAAATGCTAATTTTATTAGCGGATAACGTTTATATATGTTATTACCCTTCTGGGACCACCAGAGCAGCCATCTTGTTTCTCAGGAGAAGTGAGGCACAAGAGAGCACAAAACAAGAGTGGAAAACGCTAAAAGGGGGCAGGGTTGAGACCCCCTGACCCCCTAGCCCTTCTCAGGGGGTCCCAGAAGGGCTCACCCCGCGATTAATTTTTTTGTTTTCCCTTGGGGGTCCGGATACATTGATACATATATTTAAATATTTAAACATTACTCGCTAATATATGTATTCACCAAGATACACTTAATAAGCCAGTTAACCAATTTTCTTTAAAAAAAACATCCATTTAGACACTTATTTAAAAATGTATTCTTCCATCGACCTTTACAAATACATATATAAAACATATTTATTTTTCAGAAAGACACACATTCACTGGATGGTGTCATCAGTGATGTCATGAGTGATGTCACTGACCATGACATGAGTGATGTAATATGTGACGTCATCAGCAGTGCATTGCAGGCGCGCAAGTTATAGTGAGTCCAAGTAACTAGAACGTGGGAATTTCAATGGTTTTATGTCAGTAAAATTTCCAGATAACTATAACTGGTGTCAAACCTATGGTTTTTTCAGTGAATTTAATAGGGTTTTTAAATGCTAATTCCTAACTATAACTGGTGTGAAACCTATGTTTTTTTCAGTGAATTTCAAAGGTTTTTTAAATGCTAATTCCTAACTATAACTGGTGTGAAACCTATGGTTTTTTCAGTGAATTTCATAGGTTTTTTAAATGCTAATTCCTAACTATATATAGGGCCTCAAACCTATGTTTTTTCAGTGAATTTCAAAGGTTTTTTAATAGCAAATTTCTATTGCTATCAAATATAATATTTTTTATAATGAATCCTATATTGAATATTTATGTAATACTATTTTTTATATGTATATTTTTATTTTTTGCCCTTGAGCGCTCCTGGTGTGCGTACCGGTGAGCGCACCGGTAAGCGCAGTCTTGCTGCGCGTCCCGTGCGCGTACCGGTGAGCGTCCTGTTAGCGCTATTGCCGCGAACGAAAACATCATCGTGACGTATCGCGTAGCCGTGTCTGCGTGATACGCACAGCGTAAGCGCACCCGGGCACATACAATCGCGCTACGTAGGCGCCCCGGGGCGCGTAGCGTAAGCGCGTCTGGTCATGTGACCTAAAAATAACACTTTTTATTGGTTCAGGACAGTTTTGGTTTCCAAATGATGAAAGCCCCCACCTTTTTTCCTCATTCTCACTTTGTACTTTGAGTGAGGAAGACCTGTTTCCAGAGCTATTAGTACCTATTTGTACTGAGAAATGGCTACAGTAGCAGCAGCAGCAGGAGCATCTCAGCCACCACCACCACCACCACAAGGACCACCACAACACCACAGGGGTGGAGAGGAAGAGGAGGAGGAGGAGAGGCGGCGCTACCTGCCAGAAGATACTACCCCCTACAAGCCAAAGGAGCACATTGTGTGGGAATTTTTTTAAATCCCAAGGGTCCAAAAGAAAGTAAATGCGCCAAAGGTGACTTGTCTGATCTGTGGCACTGTACGTTCCCGGGGGAACCCTGCCAAAAAATATTCTTTTGGCAACACCATGATTCGCCACATGCAACGCCGGCACCCTAACAACTATAGTGTGGCAGAGGTCAGAGAACTGACCAAAAACCCTCCCCAATCTTCTCCCAGCACCTCCCAAAGTACCCAACCCACTCCATCGGGACCAGAGACAAGGGAGATGGTCCCAAACATCCAACCCCAGTTTGGAAATTTCAAAATAGTGTGCATATTTTGTGGGCGTACAATTTGCTATGGTGAGCAAAGTGTTAAACTCATCAACCGTGCTGGTGACAACCACAGGTGCCCAAAGAAACCTTAATTTTTTCCCAGATTTTTTTTGCTCCACTTGAGCCGTTTACAATTCCCTGTTTTTTGTTTGTCCCCATAAAAATTCCTAAAAAAATATAAAATTGTTCATAAAAGCCAAAAAAGTACAAAATGTTCAAAAAAAACAATAAAAAAGAATAAAAAAACAGTTCTTTTTAGAACTACCTCCAATTTATAAAAAAATACTACATTTTTTAAAAACTCTGTCATTCTTTTTTCCCCATGGTACGCTTCCCGGTACGCTCCCCGGTGCACGTACCGGGCACTACCCCCGCGCAAATCGAATTTTTATTTTTATTTTTTTTGCCCTGCGGGGCCCTTTTATGGCCCCCACATCAAACCCCCTTTGTTTTTACCACCTATTGTGTCTCGATCCTACCGAGACACAAGATGGCGGCCACTCCGGACTGTTTGGAATGTTGACAGACACCCGAGAGCCAATCAGCTTTCCGCTTGCGAACTCGCGTAGCGCACTGGTGCGCGCCCCGGTGCGCGTGCTGGTGCGCGCCCAGGTGCACGTACCGGTGCGCGCTTATAGATATATATATTTTTTTTAACCTAAATTACTCAAAATCCACTGGAGAACATATCTTGAGACATAGCAAAGGCACATCGGGCTACCAATCCCTACAATTTTGCCAAGTTTGGTGGAAATCCATTCAGCCGTTCGGGCTAAAAGTGAGTCCAACCGCCCTATGGAAATTAACATGGGGAAAACACGTTTTGGGACCCCCCTTTTATCTCGGCCCCCGCTTGACGAATCCCCCCCCCCCCCCCCCCTCCCCCAAGGAGCGCAGCGATGAAAATTTGAGGAAAATTTCAGGCAGATTCCTCAACCGGCACCAAAGTTATTCCCAATAGAATGTTGCGGATTCCCTATGGAAAACAATCCTAACTATAACTACTTATTGGCGACCGCCAGTAGGTAATATATATATATATATAAAATTCCATGTGCTCCAGCGCACTCCCAGCAATCCAACATTGACAATGATGAATGGGGCAACAGATACTGTAAATAACACACAGACAACGGAAACCCTCATCAACAAAATGCAGGAACTTTGGGATGCAGACACAACAAATATCACATCTGAATGCACAAATGAACAAACAATTACTTTCAACTCTGAGCTTGACTTACCCTTTACTATGACTAGTGGCCCACTTACTGAATTTAAATCTAAATCAACGTTTAATCCAGTTATGCCTAAAGATTCGATCGATCTCTTTCATGAGCAAATAACAGACCAACTCAAGGAATTAAACATCAAAACCCACAGAGGCAAAACTAAATATAACAAGGAACAGGCTGAATACAATGCCTTAATGACAAAACTTAAGAAAAACAAGAAAGTCATCATTCGTGCCTCAGATAAAGGCGGCAACATTGTTTTAATGTCCAAAGAAATGTATACCAAGGAAGCTTACAAACAGCTAAATGACAGAAAATGTTACACAAGATGTACGGCAACTGACCTCAAAATCATGTATTCAGATTTCAATACCAAATTATCCAATTGGAAATCTGAAGGTTTGATCACTGGACAAGAACTGAAATTCCTGAAAAATTATTTCCATGTAGTACCAACTATTTATTTTTTACCAAAGATCCACAAAGACTTAAGCAATCCCCCGGGCCGGCCCATCATCTCGGCAAGAAATGGATGCTTAGAACACATGTCTGAATATGTGGACTTTTTTCTGCAAAAACATGTAAAAGGTCTCCCATCATATGTGAGTGACACTAGTGATTTTTTACGTAAGATAAAGGATATCAACTGGGAATCTAATTTTCTGCTGATAGCCCTAGATGTCAGCTCACTCTACACCAGTATTGTACATTCAGATGGTCTGAGAGCGCTTGATTTTTACTTAGAGAAATCTTTGGGTAAAATGCTTAAACACAAAGAAATGTTGTTGGAAATGGTGAAATTTTGGCTTGAATAATAACATATTCATGTTCAACAATTTACTGTATAGACAATTACAAGGTGTTGCCATGGGGGCTGGCTTCTACCCTAGCTATGCATGTCTTCACATGGGCTGGTGGGAGGAGTTGGTCCTCATGGTTGAACACAGAGAGGCGATGACAACACAAATTGTAACATGGCTACTTTTCACAGACGATTTATTTGTTGTATGGGACGGAAGTGTAGAGTCTGTAGAACAATTCATTCAGGATATCAATAACAACAATTTGAATCTGCACTTCACTGCCAACATCAGTTAGACAGCAGTAACCTTCCTTGACACAGAAGTAACCATTGAAAACAAAAGAATTGAAACTAAATTGCATGGAAAGTTAACCGCAGGGAATTCAACTCTCCATGCCAAAAGTGCACACGTCAAACATCTGGTCAACAGTATCCCCTATGGGGCGATGCTGAGACTCAGACGGATCCACAGTAAAGAGTGTGATCTCCTCATAGCAGCAGACGAGGAGGCAATAGAGAGGAGAAACTCAGTCGTTTGGAGACTAGATATAATCTGGAACTTAATACCAAACAACCTTTAGGTCTCAATGTCACAGAAGATTTGTTTACATGTCTCTGATTAGATTTCATACATATATTTTTTACCCAACTGGACCATTTCTTTTAACAAGCTTGGTAGGTTTTAACACTATACATTTTCTAGGGGTTTTATCTATTTATTCAATATTTATAGATTTATTACAGTAATATGTTATTTATATAAGAATTTTAGATTTACTAGAATTTTATACATAACAATAGTTTAAGCTAATATGACATTCATTTTCGAATTATAATTTTCTTAGCCTTTTCTATTGTGTAACAGTTACTATGTGTGATCGTAAGGATATTTGAGCCCTACACGATTCATGTTTGGCAAACATATGGATAAGATTTTCCTTAAATTAGCCAAATATAATCTATATCTTTGATAGATACCATGGATTCCCTGTTATGAAATTTCTAGGTATTCAAACTGAAATATCAACTAATAAGCCTGAAGCACTATAGGAAGTCAGCCATCCAAGTGGTGTAGTTTCCGTGTTTTGAGTTGGGGTAACGTATCCTTGATTTGTTATTAATGTTTCAGCACATGGGGATAAAACAGCGCTGGGGCCCCAGTGCTGTTTTTTCAAGAATATACATAATTTATTGTATCACCTCGAAACCCTGTAACAAAAACTTGAATCTATTCAAACTAAGATATTCATTACATAATGTATCAGGATGCTGCTATATTTGTTTTGAAACGCTTTTTTGCACTTATGTAAAGTTTGCACTTTTGCACAAATAATTAACATTGGTTTTAAATGTGAATGCGCAATTTAATACTTCAACTTCAAATTAAGTCGAATGTATGCAATAAGAGAAAATAAGTATAGCAGACAGAATTGTAGTTTTTTAAGCACAGTATTTTTTCTATTTCAATTACATGTGTAAGCAATTCAAACCAATTGCAAATGCGATTGTCCAAAATGTATTTAAACCAATTATAGGCTTTGCACTATGTCATGTGATCAAGCGCTCAGTGTAGCGCGAAACGCGTCATGGCGACTCTTTGCACAAAAATTAATTGATCTGCGCTTATCTGGTGGTCCGTATCCATTTCATTGCCTGCAAAACAGCTACGTCAGGAGATTGGAACCGTTTGGATATATATATCGAGTGTAACTCTTTGGCTTCGTAGTTCCTTTCGCAGGTTACCAATGAAGAGCACGGACCACAGAAATTGCGATACCTTCGGTTTATTCCGTTACATGTACAAAACAGACGGTGCAGCCATGACGCGTTTCGTCCCTAGCTTGGGACTTGATATATATATATATATATATATATATATATATATATATATATATATAGTGAGCTGTATGTGTAAATATTGTAAATACTGTACATAGGATTGCTTAAAATGTATTTACTTTATGATTTGATTAGAAACTATATATGTTTAATAAGGAATATACATGTATTGCTTCATTAAGTAGAGTATGAACTATGTCCCATAATATGTTCAAAGATGGCGCCCACAGTAATCCAAAAGTTTGTTTGTCCGTTTTCTAAATGACGACACAATCATGTGTTTAAATGTCGCCTTGACAACGGCGCCCGCCGACATTGACAAAGGCAGGATTGCCGAAACGCGTTTGTTTGTTGAATTTATTTTGCCAATAAATCTATAAAAAGATTTAAGTAACGTGAGTGCTGGCACATTCTACTTGTGTGGGGAGCTGGATATATATATATGTATATGGATGAAGCAAGATAATACATAACAGGTAACGTGTAATATGGACACATTGTCCTCAAGGAGTTCAGGTACATCAAAGCCTGAAGGCTGCAGGCTTTGTAAATGTTACAAGAACCCAGCACCAAGGCAATATAAGAACACATTATACAGGTTGCCTGTTATGTATTCTTTATATCACGTGTTTATTTTGGGAGCTCGAATTTTTTTTTTTTCAAATAAGGAAATATTTAAAACAACAAGTGAAAGACAAATTACATACTATTGGAAATGTCTTATCTGCCGCAGTTTCCTTACCTTATAATTATCTCCAGACATCGGACTGGATCCGGAAAAGTTTTGTGAGCAGTATCCCTTGTATCCCAGAAGGTGGTGTCAATCGGCTTTGTGTGGCATTGTCAACATCATCTGAGCAGGATGTGACGTGCACAGTGCCTATCTAAGCCAAGAGTGCAGAGCCACAAAGAAAACTGACCACCGGTGTGGAAACTAGGGCCCTGAAAGGGGAAAGCACTTCCCCTAGAAATCCGTTTGCGGAGTGGGGAGGATGGGTGGGTCAGTAAGGAATCTGCGGCTTTATAGAGTCTCTACCAGATAAGGTGTTACCAAAGGTAACTTTACCATCTGATAGAGACTTCGAGCCGCAGCTTCTGTACCTTAGGATAGATATCTAAGGCCTTCATCAGAAAGCTCATTAACAATCTAAAAATCCCGCATATAAACAGACATGGACTGCATACCAAAATGATGGCCTATGCGGACGACTTAGTCTTCGTCAAGCCCGACCCGAGAGGGCTATTAAAGCCATAGAACATGAAGCACAGGATTTTAGGAAGATATAGGGGTATTCGCTTAATAAGGGAAAAACCCAGATTTTCAAGAATAGGCAGATCAATTGGGCTGATCATAGAGTGATAAAAAAGGCCAAAGGGTAAATATCTTAGCAGATACTGACTTAATAGTGAACGAGAACTTGGAGCATCTTGCTGCAGATACCAAAAAGGCATTGAATAGGCTCCACAACTTACATTTGACTATCGTAGGCTGTTGTAACGTTATCAAAATAATGGTCTTTCCCACAATTTTATATTATTTCAGAGCTATCCCTCTTGAATTCACGAATCAAGCCTTACAGAAATTTGACCGTTTGTTTTCCCAATTCATTTGGGCTTATTCTCAGCCAAGAAGATCATTTAAATTTATTTCTCTTCCTCTTGAGAGAGGGGGTTGGGCCCTCCCAAAGTTGCAACTATATTATGGAGCTATGGCTTTTCAAGGATACCACAGGGTGCTTCCGTCACCATTTGAACTATTGTTGGGTCCGGAGGCTAAAGGCTGTCTGTGGCGCCAAATAGCATTTGGGTATTTTAAGAGGGTAAGATTCAAGACCCTTATCGGAGCTTACAAGGTATTCACGGCCATGTGTAAACTTCTTGGGCTGGGTAGACTAAATTATTATAACCCCACCAATAACAACTTCAACTTGCCTAGAATTTTCGAGAGTCCTTACTTCCATAAATGGTATAGCTCAGGGATAAAAACACTAGGGGCCCAGTTGGGTCTTGACCTTTGAAGAACTTCAGGCGAGATTTATTTTGTGCCAGAATGAGGTTTATAAGTATTGTGCAATTAGGGACTTTTTTCACGGAAGGCCGGAGGGCCCTCGGGCTTTGATAAACACAAACTTGTAGAGAGATTGTCTGCGCCCTGCGTTCCTCGGCTAGGGTCTATTTATGCCTTGTTAAACAGACTCATGCCCGATTATATGGCCTCAATTTATATCAAATGGCAGCAGAAATTAGAAATCTCTGACAATACCTTTTATGTAGCCTTTCAATACGCAAAGAGCGGCCTCCTATGGGCCAACTTAAAAGCACAATTCTATAAAACCTGCTTTTTCCTTTATTATACGCCAAGCAGAATTGCCAAAAGGGGGTACCGGTAAAGGCACGCACTGTCCCCGATTTGCTGAATATAGCGCAGAATCTGTGCATATGTTTGCCTTGTGTATAGAACTAGGACCCTTGATTACCCAAATACAAGCCTTTTTAAGAAAAGTAGTAGCACGGAACGTTTTGATAACTCTTACGACCATTCTGCTGGGGATTAGTGACTCTATTAGCAGAAGGGAAGGCGGGGCCTTTATTTTTGTTGCCATGGCTGTTTACAGGCTTTGGATTGACTCAACTCCCCCATTATTTTCGCACTGGTTGGGCCGGTTATTGTCAATAGGGAATCTGGAGAAGGCTATTTATGCTAAAAAGGAGGTAATTTGGGAACCCTTGTTTAGATGGCTCTCCCAGGTCAATCGATAATCAGCATTGTGTATTGAGCGATAAAGGTAAGATCGAATTGTATAGTCCTGTCTCTTTTGCATTCAATTTTATTCTGCAAGCATTGTACACATTCTAATATGCTGCAATATGCTCTGTTTTGCCTTTCGTACGGTTTACACTTTTTTGCACTGGTCACTTTATCCAAGAAATACTCAAAGGTGGACTTATAACATACTTGAACTATATGGACTAAAATTACATGTAGTCTAGATGGTGTTTTAAATTAATTCACACTGAAACTGCAGACTGATGTCTGGTGCAATCTGATAATCACTTCCTTCTTCTTTTGCCCTTCCCTTCATCAACTTATTGTATCTGTGACTTTATACGCGGACGACGCGGTCATCATCGCACGCACCCCCCTCGAACTGCAGCGTTCCTTAAAACGATATAATACTTGGACCTAAAAATTAATATAAAAACAACCTTTATAATGACCTCTGGTAAAAAATTAAGAAAGGGTAATGATATTTACATAAACAATTCCAGGATTGACCACACACCAACTTATCCTTATTTGGGAGTGGTCATAGACGAGAAGGGCACCTGGAAAAGGGCAATTGAGGTCAGAAAGTTGCAGTTCTTGATAGCCACTATGGCACTAGTAGCATTTACCCAGAGGCTTGGGAAAAGACCGCCCAAAGAGATGCTCAAAATCTATCGCCCCAAATGTGTGAGTACAGCCATCTATGGGGCTGGGGTTTGGGGGTACGCGCAAGTCGAATCCATCCAAAAGGTTGAAAATAACTTTCTAAGATTCCTACTTGCTGTACCTCAATCCACATCAACATACAGTTGTCATCTAGAACTGGCTTTACCCTATATTTCCGACATCATCCGGATGCAACCAGTTCTGTTATGGCACCGTATATGGACATCAAACAAATTAAAGTTTACTCAAGCCATTGTAACGGATTGCCTAAAGCTAGAACACATTCATAAGATCCTATGGCTACAATATGTTAAGAAGTTCCTCAGTGATTTAGGCCTGCAGAACTACTATTTTAATCCTCAGGAAATGGCCAGGATCTCACGAAAGTTGTTAAGGAACGAATGTTTAAAACACCTAGCTGATCTCCGACTGTCTGTTGAAGCAAATACAATTTCTGTACAGCATTCACTGTCAATTCAAACAACTGACACGATTGAGCCCTATCCAATCTTGAAGTTATCTAACTACGATACCTTCTTACTCATTAGATTTAGACTAAATGTTTTTCATCGTTTTATAACTTTTCCATCTACAAATGACTGGTCAAAGCAGCTAATCCAATGCCCGTGTGATGGTATCTCAGCGAAGTCCCTTCTCCATGTAACCCTTTTCTGCAAATTTTACTCCAAACAGAGAAAACGTTGGCTGATCCCGTTATTGAAACTGATGGGTTTACGTCAATGCCGGCCAGCTTTTTTTCGGCTCTTCAAATGCTGGAGTCAGAGTTTATAGTTACAAACATGGCAAGGTTTTTAAAAATTTGTATTCAACATCGTACCAACCTGTAGCTTGTGTTTAGTTGTGTTTTTACATTTAGATTAGAAACATTTTAAGAAAGCAGGTTGTGATCGCGATTTGTATTCTATGTTCTAGCAGGAAAATTCCTATTGTATTTTATTTGGTCACTAAAGAAATTATCCAGAGAAATATATACGTCATAGTATACATTATAAGCGGGGCACTGATGACGCAACCACTGTTAATTACACTTTCAGCAGGCATGTAAAAGCGTAATATGCACATTTGTGAGCCCAGCATTAAGTACTGTATTCCTCTATTTTTAGGTGACGTTCATCGCTAAGAAGAATTGTGTTTTATGCAACTTTTCACTTTTCAAGTTTTTGGAATTTTAAACTGTTTTTAGACTTTTATTTTGTACTACCCGAAAGTACCTAAAAGCGAAATTTCCACACTGCTGAGCCTAGATTAATGCACGTTATTGCTATTTGCACATTATGCTCCCGGATAAGAATATCCCTCATTTTTGCAACTGAAATGAAACTAGAAATAATCTTATCTTTTTATTAGTGATAACATGCATTTTAAGCTTCAAGAGATAGACGTTCTGTCTTCCCATCTCCTAACTTGGCTGTATTTTCAATATCTATGTATTTGTGCTGCTTTTAATATGTGTATTTTTGTTTGCTTATATGGTTGTGCCCCCCATACCGAATAAAGCATTTTGAGAGACTTTATCGAGGGGTAGGGTGGGGGCGGTGGACGTAATGTTTTTGTATCTTTGAAGGTTCTCTTTTGTAAATTGCATACTAAAAAAAAATAGATACCTAAGCAATACCTCTCCAGAGGTGAGTGCCTATCTCGACAGACCTGACTGTCCAGGCAGTAGTGTTTTGTGAACGTGTGCAAGGAAGCCCACGCTGCGGCCTGGCAGATGTCAAGGACCAGAACTCCGTGTGCTAACACAGTGGTCGCAGCCTTGGTTTTGGTGGAATGAGCACGCAAACCCTCGGGGGGTTGCTTCTAGGCCAATGCATAGCAGATTTTAATGCAGAGCACGATCCATTGGGACATGGTCCGTTTCTGCACAGCCCTACCCTTCTTTGCTCCGACATACCTCACGAAGAGTTAGTCATCCACCTGGAACTCTTTCATGCAGTCAAGGTAGAACGACAATGCTCTTTTTGGGTCCAGACAGTGGAGTCGGTCATCTTCTTTAGAAGGATGCAGCGGAGCGTAAAAATTAAGCAGGGTGCTGGACTGGCCTACATGAAAGGGAGTGACGACTTTCGGCAGAAAGGAAGCTCTAGTTTGTAGAACCAGCTTCTCAGGGTAGATGTCCAGGCATGGAGGCTTGGATGACAAGGCCTGAAGCACACAGACCATCAGGGCAGGTGTTATTGCCACCAAGAAGGCTGTTTTGATGGTAAAAAGCTTGAGAGGACAGTTGTGCAAGGGCTCAAGGGGAACACACATCAGGATTGTCACGACGATATTAAGGTCTCCCTGAGGCATGATAAAGGGAAAGGTAGGAAACATGTTACGAACCTTTCAACAACCTAAGTACTATAGGGGACTTGAAGAGGGATGGCTGGTCAGGCAACCTCAGAAAGACTGAGACAGCAGAAAGACAACCCTTTTAGGTGCCCAAAGTAGAGCCCTGCTGGGCAAGAGAAAGAAGAAAAAGAAGAACCCGAGAAAGAGGATCAGAAAGGGGGGTCAACCTGCTTTTCTGAACACCATACCACAACCATGCCCCAATGGCAGGCGTATATCGTTTTGGTTAAGGCACACCTAGCTGCCAGAACAACATTGCCGACTTTGGGCGGAAGGTCAAAAGCTGTCAACTGTTGTCGCTCAATTTCCACGCATGAAGGCACAGTGTTGATAGGTTTGAGTGGAGAACCCTCTCTTGCATCTTTAACAGAAGATCCTCCCGAAGGGGCAGCATGATCCGAGGACAGATGGCCATGCTCAACAGCTCAAGATACCAAACTCTCAGAGCCCAGTCCGCACCCAGAAGGATGATTTGGACTTGGTCATTTCTGATCTTCATGAGAACTCTGGGCAGGAGTGGTATGGGCAAAAAGGCGTCCAGGAGGCCTGAGCTCCACTCAAGACTTAAAGCGTCTCTGAGCGAGAGCCACATGGAAACTCCCGCGCGCAAACCTTCGACATTGCCCACTCCCGGCGGTGGCAAGCAGATCTAATCAAGGCTGTCCCCACTACTGAAAGAGACCTTGCACCACCTCCGGATGGATACACCATTTTGGACCTGATAGGCATCTGCGGCTAAGTTAGTCTGCCCTGGAAATCAGAGAGCCCATCAGGTGTTGCACCACTAGGGAAATGCTCTGACATTCCAGCCATGCCCTGAGACGCAGGGCCTCTTGACATAGGATCCACGACCCCACCCACCCTGTTTGTTGCAGTACCACATGGAGGTGGTGTTGTCAATTATCACAATAGGCTCCCCTTGATGGATGGCAGAAAGGTTTTTAATGCCATCAGTATCACTCGGAGCTCCAGAATTTTGATGTGGAGTCCAGATTTAACAAGAGACCAGAGGCCTCTGAGCCACCGCTTCCAGATGGCCACCCCTTCCCAGGAGTGATGCAGGAGTGACGCATCTGACACTACTGTCAGATTTGGCTGGGGACAGGAGAGGCGTCTCCCGTGACCCAATCACAGTTTGTTAACCACCACTGCAGATCTTTTGCAGTTCCCTCTGAGCTCTAGACCATGTCGAAAAGATTTCTCCGATGCTGTGCCCACGGGAACCTCAGGTACTTCTGCAGAGCCTGCATATGCCAGAGGGCATGTGTCACCAGCAGGAAGCACAAGCCTGTGAGTCCCTTCAGCCTCAGAGTAAGCTTCACCGAAGTCCAGGATAAAGGCTGAAACACCGGTACCATAGCCTGAATTTCCCACTCACTGTTTAGGAGGATAGGCCTGACCCTGCACTGTGTCCAGAACAGCTTTGATGAAAGAGAGCATCTGAGAAGGAGTCCGGTTTGACTTTGGTACATTCATAGTAAACCCCAGTTAATGCAGGAGGTCTGCCATAGTCTGGAGGTTGAAGACGACAGCCTGGGAGAGCCCTCCTCTGACAGCCAGTCATCGAAATAGGGGAAGACTTGCACCCCTGATCTCCAAAGATGAGCTGCAACCACCACCATCACCCAAGGTGCGCTGGGGAGGCCAAAAGGGAGCACACACAACTGAAAATGTTTGTAGCCCTCCGTGAAAAGCAGATAACGCCTGTAGGCAGCAGCATGAGAATGTGGAAGTATATGTCCTACAAGTCCAATGCTACCATCCAGTCTCCCGTGTCCAGGGCAGACAAAACCTGAGGGCGTGGGAGCCTTTTGAGCTTCTCCTTTTTCCAGAAGAAATTGGAACTGGTCTAGGATAGGTTGAAGGACACCATCCTTCTTTGGCACCAGAAAGAAGCATGAATAACAACCACAACTTACTTCTGGTCTCGGCACCCTCTCTATGGCTCCCTTGGCCAAGAGAGCAGTCACTTCCTGGTGGAGTAAAGAGAGATGGGCCTCCGTCAGCCTATCACAAGCAGTTTGCATGGGTGTTGGGGTAGTCTTGAAGGGGAGGGAATAGCCCCTCCAAAGAATCTGCAGAACCCATTGGTCCAATATGACAGACCACCAGTGGTGCAGGTGATGGCGAGTCCTGCCGCCCACTGGGTGCCCATAATGATAAGAGGGCAGAGTATAACAGTTTGGAGGCTGAAGCTGCCGGATAGTGGTTTACTGGCCTGACTGCTGGCTGCCTTACCCACAAGGTCTGTGGGTACTGCGTCCTCGGCCACACAGAGGCGGTGAAGCTTGTGCGCCGCGGTGGTTAGGTGGGTTCAGACAGCTGAAAACCCCTTCTGGGGCAACGTAAGGAGCAAAAGGCAGTTTGGGGATGGCGAGGAGTCATGGAACGCCCTAGGACCACGATATAGCCCTATTGTCCTTAAAGCGCCCCAGCACTGAATCTGCTTTGTCCCAGAAGAGATGGGAGCCATCAAAGGTCATGTCCATAAGTGACGCTTGGACATCTCTAGAAAAGTCAGTTGTCGTCAACCAGGCATGGCGACGTAAACCCACTGTTGACTAAACTGCTCTTCCCAGTGAGTGGGTGGTGTCCAGTCCACATCGGATTGTGAATTTAGCAGAGTCTCTCTCGTCTGCAACTGACTGAGTATGGTCCGGGCCTCCACCAGGACTGTTGGTAGTACCTGCGCAACTGTATGCCACCAAGAGTGGGAATAGCGGCCCAAAAGGCAAGCGGTGTTCATGGACTGCAGTGCCAGGCTGGTGGAAGAAAACATGTTTTGCTTAAGTTGTCCAGCCTCTTGGATTCCTGATCCAGTGGTCCGGTTTGGAATGCACCAGAATGTAAATGGGAAGTTGAGGCTTGGACCGCCAAGCTCTCTGGGGTAGGGTGTTGCGTGTGGAATTTGGGGTCCCCAGGGGTAGGGCGGTTGCAGCAGGTAATAGTCTTGTTCAAAGGATTCCCTGTGTTGGGCTTGGACCAAGTCCCAAGCAGGACGTCGGTGAGAGCTTCATTAAACAGGAGAAGTGGTTCAGAAGGGGACACTCCCGGTTGAAGCACTTCTGTGAAGACATTCGTCTTGACTGTCACTGTGAGCAAGGTAAGGTCGGAGACCTCTGCCTCCCTCATCACCACCATTGCAAATGGTGCTTCCTCCTCCATAGACAAGGTAAGGGGAGAAAGCATGGCAGTATCTAGAGAACCCAAATCCTCACACCAGTCCAAATTAGGGCCATCATGTTGGTATTCTTCAGGGTACAGCGACCGCTTCCACGCCTCCCCAAGTCCTAACCCATAAGCATAGGGCTCAAGCTATGGCCTGGAAGGCATGGCTCCAGTCGGTGCTGGAGGTGGCGTCAGCTGATGCCCACTCAGCTCTGTGTCATAGTTAGGAATAGGAATGGGGACAGACATGGGAGCCTCAGGGATAAAGGGGGAAAGTAGAGGTGGCACGACTAGTGCCAGTACGGATCCATCTGTGGGTTGAAACGGCACCGCCAGGGCTGGAGCCCCTGGCGTGGATCCAGTACAGGCCGCACCCAAACCCGCGGGACCCAGAGGGAACAGGCTACCCAAATATTAGGTGCATAGCCTCATAAGGTTCTCTTAATTGGGCGAGAGTCACTCCAGCTCCCGGAAATTCAAGAAGGCGCTAAGATGGCCCAGATGCTGGCTCAACTGCAGAGCCAGGCCTCAAATGTCAACACTCCCTTGTCTCATCGGCTGACGGACATTGAGAAATCAAGGACCTCTTTGACAATTTCTTCTTCTTGTGAGACTTGCCCAAAGGAGGCGACAACTTAAAGTGTGGCGAGGACTTTGGACTTCGAGACTGCTCCCAGGACCTTCCTCTAGACTAGGATCAGGATCGTCACAGCGTTGCACGTGTCAAGCCACCAGGAGCTTGAGGGGTCGCTCTATGGAGAGCAGCCTTCATGCTTATCTTGGAAGAGTGTTAAGCAGCTTGTTTTAACAGTTTAATCGTTAGTGTAGATTGGATGAAAAGAAACCACACAGTGTTTAGCGAAATAAGATCTATTTATTACGACACAATATCACTACCACAATGATATATCAGCTACCCATAGATATCAACAAAATACACGCGAATACTTAAAAGCAATCAGGTAAAAAGCTTCAAATACAGTGGTCGCCTGGGGAATCCAAACCATATACTAAGAAAGTTGAATGCTGACTGCATAGGAGAACGGTGACTTGGACCAGAAGACTCAGAGGAGCTGGGGACCCAAGGAACCACCCAAGGTAAGTACCCAGGAACACCACAGAGGTTGTGTGCAGAGTGGAAACACAGCTGTGTGTTCAAAAGAAGTCAAAAAAGAGAAGTCGTGGTTGCAGTTTTGAAGAAGTACCCTTCCCAGAGGACCCCGAAGAAACCATTAGGAAGGCAGAAGGTTGGTGAGCCAACCCACCCGATGATGCCCTGGGAACCAGGCTACCTACACCAGGGAAGTCGCATGCATAGGGGTTAAATGACGTCGGAATCTGCTGTATAAAAACAATGGACGACTACAAAGAAGATGCTGCTGGAGAAGACTCTGAAGGAGTCCGGTGGAATCCAAGGGTGAATTCTGGAAATAAAGAACCTGAAAGCAGAGGGGACAGAGTCTATGCCACTCGGAGATGACCAGGAGGAATGGAGAAACAATACACACCGATTTGAGGAGGGTCTGGAGAGTCAATTGCGACCTTGTCCCTGCAGCTGTAAGGACCAGGTAATGTTGAGGAAGACCAGGAGCCGGTGAAAAGGTGGTGGTGTCCAGTGGGATCATCAACAAACCTTGGTAGCCGCAACTGTCATTGAAGACAAAAAAGGAACAACTTTGGGACAAGTAAGGTCCAAGGGGCTTACTAACAGCAGGAGAGTCAGAGCAGGTCCGAGCAAGCAGGGGAGCCCACTGAAGCAGTAGAAGACCCTCAGGAAGACCCACAGGCCGAAGGCACATGAGTCACAAGAGGATGTTGAGCAGCTCACACAAGATGAAGGCCCACGGTGCAGAGGATGCTGATCTTGGAGGAAAGATATACTGGAGGCAGGAGCTTCTTGTAGCCTGAATATCTCTGGAGTGCTGATCCAACAAGCCTTGGCAATAGCAAGTCAACATGGTGCACAGGGGTTTGGTCCCATCGATTCTAACAAGGGATACTGTCCTCAAAATTGTAGAGAGGACAGGTCAGACCTCGAGAGAGTTGCAGAACCACCACCTGTGTTGCTGGACCTCTGGAAGTCCGTAGGACGAGAGGTGATGCAGACCTGTCAATTTCGTTGAGGGGCCTGCAGATGCAGGGGAGTGACTTCTTCACTCCAAGGGAGATTCTTTTGGATGCGATTGATGCCCACAGGTCTGTTGAAGAACCTGGAAGAAGCGCAGACGCAGATAATGAACAATACTTGGAGAACAGTGGGATAAGGAGCAGCAGGAGCCTTCCTTGGTCCACTCTCGATTACAGTCAAAGTGCAACAAAGTCCAAGTGTCTCGGCGACTGAAGAGTGACGTAGTTTCAGGACTGAGTCTTGTCCCACGATGAATCAAAGGAATCACTCACACCTAAGCCCTTAAGTACCCTAAGGAAATGGTTGGAACAACTTGGGGGTCCTCCCAGAGGAGGGGCTGGACAGAGGGGTGGGTACTCCCATGTCCTTTATCCATTTTTGCGCCAGAGCGTGAGCCAAGGGCTCCCTGAACTGGCTCAAACTGGAGTATGCAAGGAGAGCACCAAATGTGACCTTCAAAGCAGAATGGTTTTGCTGGCAGCCCAATACATTAAGTCCTGTCTGGGAGGTGGTTACATGGACTCCAATGGGTGGTACAATACATGCACGCTGTGTTTGCTTAAATACCCCTCAAACACCAAAAGGGCCCTTGGTGTCAAGCTTCATCATAGGGGTCTTCCCGCCCCGCTGCGGGACTGGGCGTGCTACGACCTGCGACTTTGCGGGAGCACTAATGATGTAATGCTATGTGTGGTGCAAGAACAGTGAGAGGGAGGGTCAGAGGTGAATGCTAGAGAGTGAGTTTAAAAAGGACCTGACCTCGTAGACATACACATTTTAATAGGTCAAGGGAGGCTGGTGCTGATAAAAGCGTGGTTCGGAGATGTCCTGCGTTATGTGCGGATACTCCTAATGAGTCAACATGTTTCGAAGAGTCAAGGCTTCTTCATCAGGACAAACAAAGATCCCTCCTGTATACACTATGTTACTCAAAATATGTGATCTATAATAATGCGATATGTGAAAAGAGAATACATTTAATCAAGTATTTTATACAATACCCAATGGTATGCCTTAATTAATGTCTGTAAAAGAGAAAAACTGTTAAAAAATAGCAGCGCATCCTCATTATGCAAACACGTAGTCCCTGTAAAAATAAGCAGTTCGCCACAATGTGAATATAGTGTTATTTAACCATAATCGTTATCAAAAAGTGGTGCTGTGACCTGTAGGGAAAAAGGAGACAAATAAGACCAACACCCAAAAAATGGAAACCACACACTCTATCATAAAGTCTATTGTAGGGCTCTAAAGGTTAGGAAAAGTATGCAATAGCATAAGGGATGGTTGATACATACTTATGTGAATGAGAAGCAATGCCCCATGAGCCTCAAGAACGGATGGAAAGGACGTTGTAACTGGATACTAGTAAAAGAAAAGGGAAAAGGTGTTAACCATCGAGGCAAGGTGGGACAATGAAAGTAATAAACAACAGGTCCCTGGAACGGCTGTGCCGTACTTATGTGCCCTTAAACAGTCCCTTACTCTCCGTAAATCCATCCCGCGGCTCCGCTGTGTAGAGGGAGTCCGCTGGGAGCACTCAATTTATATGGGCAGTGATTGAAAAAGAGGTTTACCTGTTATGTTATGTTATGTTATGTTAAATTTAATTTCTATAGCGCACGGCTACTCCAACGGAGTGTCCCGGCGCTTTATATTGGCAGCTCATAAAAAGAAAACATAGCTGATGAAAACATTCAGAAGAGCAAGGTAACATAACTAGAGGGTAAAAAGCCAAGTTTTTAAGCCTTTCCTAAAAGACAGCAGATTAGAGGTACTGCGTAAGGCCAGTGGCAGAGTGTTCTAAAGCTGGGGCGCCCTCACACTAAAGGAGCGCCCCCCAATACGGGCCTTCCTAACTCGGGGGACCACCGCAAGAGACAGAGAATCAGAACGCAGAGCTCTGGTAGGGCGATAGAAAACAAGCCTGCGTTGGAGATATTTTGCTCCCAAACCGAAGAGCGCTTTATGGGCCAGGGTCAGCGCCTTAAAAACTATCCGCTACCGGATAGGCAACCAATGGAGTGACTGTAATAGGCCGGACACTCTGGCTCGCCTGCGGAGGCCAAAAATGGCACGCGCCGCAGAATTCTGCACGACCTGTAGTCACTGCACAAGATAATCCGGGAGACCCAAATAAGGAACGTTGGCATAATCCAATCTGGAGCCAATCAGAGCTTGCACCGTGATCTTCCTATGCTCTTCAGTGAGCAGAGGGAGGAACTTCCGTAGCATCCTTAGAATGCCAAAACATGTGCCCATGAGGCCGAGGATCTGAGATCTCATCGTCAGACTGTTGTCGATCTTAACTCACAGGTTTTTTGCCACCTGGGATGCCTGAGCTGGAGGAAACATATCAGTCGGCCACCATGCCTGCCAATCAGGGTCTGAGGTACAGCCAAAGAACAGCACCTCCGACTTGTCAGAGTTACATTTAAGGCTGTTCTGCTGAAACCAGTTGAAAACCGCCCGAGACAATCCTGGATGCTCTCTCCATCGAAGTCCTCACCTTTCCTACACGTGAAGAGAAGCTGGGTGTCATCGGCGTAGGAAACGATCTGGGCCCCAAAAGACTCCGTCAGTGCTGCCAAAGGGGTCATAAAGATGTTAAAAAGAGTCGGGCTCAACACAGAACCCTGCGGAACTCCGACTCCCAGTGGCGGCATCTCAGCGGAGCTAGGGGGGACCCAGACCGTTTGTCGACGGCAGCTAAGAAAGATGTAAACCAGCTGAAACCGTCCCCCTCAGACCGATGTTATAGAGTCTGGCGAGGAGCCCCTCATGGGGGACGGTGTCAAAGGCCGCCGACAGATCAAGCATGACAAGCATGGCTTTGCCTCCAGAGTCCAGAACGTCCTTAATGGCCTCAGACACTTCTAAAAGCGCCGTCTCGGTGCTCAAATTAGGCCGGAAGCCGGATTGAGAGGGGTGCAGCAGATTGTTAGTGTTAGACCTGTCTGGCTTTTTGGCGTAGTCCCTCCTATTTATTATTTATTTTGTCCCCTTTTTTGCCCCTCATACCCTTGAAAATTTTTGTCCACTGACTTTTTCTAGGTGTTGGCCCAGGGGATAGGTGTTCTTTTCTCCCCTCATAATTTTTCACCTCAGGCCCAGAGGCCTGTTCTGACAGGAAAAGTTGGAACCACACAAAATGGTGGCTACCAACTGCCCTAACTGTCACACTCAGAACTTGGCCATAGCCTAGCATAGGGCGTTCTAGAACCTTCTGGTCCATTCTGGACCACTGAGGGTCAGCCTATATAAGGCGGAATGCGGGGCAGCCATTTTGTCTACCTGTGAGAGTCAGCTGGAGGATAGGCTATCTTGGAAGGTGGGGAGAGGCTAGTGAGAGGGTTGATCTCCGGGACTGGGAAGCAGCCTAGTTAATCCACTTCTCTACTCCTCCTTTGGGATCCTTGTCTTGTCCCCGCTGTGGCTGTTTAAGGGAGACCCTGGGCGCCTGACTGACCCCTAGCTTCAAAATAGTGGGGTGTGAACAGGAGAAGGAGACTGTGGCGCTGCGGAGCACAGTCCTCTGCCCAGTGAAAGGAATTCTGCTGTGATTCCCTTTAACAGTGGAGGGTTAATTCTGGTGGCCCCCACCCTTTTATTCAGCCCTCAAAACCATCCTGCCCTGGCTTCAGCGACTGTCCCTTCGCTCAATTACCCCATCGAGAGTCAACTCTCACCTGCTGTGGAGCAGTGACCAGGAGAGATCGGCGCCGGATTGTGTCTGGGGCAGCGCCGCCTCGGCCGGGTCCGGGACCCCTGGGGCACCGATCGCGCATTGGAATAGCCCCCCCCCCCCCGGGATCCACTGAGCCTGAGAAGCCTTGCGAGGCTTTCCCTCGTGAGCGGGACCCCGGGGGCGCCTTTCGCGCTTCTGTTGTGTGGCCGTGCAACACCCGGTTGCCAAGGGAAAGCCCGGTGAGACGCTACTATCGGCGCCTTCGCGCATGCCTGTCCGTTGCTGTAATCCCCGGAAGGAGGGGCAAAGAAGTAGGCAGGCCCAGGAGTGAAGCGTCTGCTCTTCGAGCGAGCACAGTGGGAGGCGGCGCCAGCCGAGCGCTACAGCGCATGCCCGCTGGAAGAGTGTTCTTGGAGACCGGCGCTGAGGAGAGGCGCCAGGGGTTTTCACAGAGCGCCGGCTACCGCTGCAGCCCGGTGAAGTAATCTCTCCCTCGCTCAAGCGCCACACGGAAGAGCCGGCGCGAGCGAGAGGGGGGAAGTGAGGAAGCCGACCGCCTGCTGGGAGAAGCTGCCATAATCCTTTCCCCGCTCGAGCGCCGCCAGAGGAGCTGGCTCGAGTGGGAGAGGGGAGCTGAGGTGCCCTGGAGGCTGGTGAGCCTCGCCGGTGCTGAGCATATTTATCCTGACACGTGGTTTTCCCCACTCGCTCTCTGGCAATACAGGACCTCCAAACACAAGTAAGGAGAGTAGCGAGAGGGCAGGGGAGCGAGACTTGATCAGCAGGGGAATAAAGTGATCATTCCAGAGGGTGAAGCGCTCTTGGGAAATCCCTGGATGGCCTAAATGTAACGTGGTTCTAATTAGATTGGTCATCTTATCAGCTAACAGAAGGGAGGAGGAAGGAAAGGAATCCTCTTTGCTAGAAGAGTTCAGGCTTCATCCAAGGAATAACTGATCTTTGATTGGGAAGGTGACAAGCCCAGAAAGGGGAATTGTATGGTTGTCAATGAAATGATCACTAAATATCTGATCTAATGTAAAATGCTGACACTGCCTCTTTGAAAGTAAGGTTTGGGGTGAAAGTCATAGGAAGTCATAGTAGCAAAGTTTAAATAATTATAGAGCTTAATGAGATGTACTGCTAATACTGTTTAATGTGGTAATTTGATACTTTGAAAGTGCCTTTATTGATTTCCTGACAAATGTGATGTAACTTGGAATCTAAATGATAATTTGCTTAGCAGTTTAAAAGGTATAATTGCTGATTCTAAAGTAACCTGAAATGTCCTAAGCTGTATATTTTGAAAACAAAGAGAATATTATTTTTTATAAAGCAGTACTTATTTTTCCACATTTTGGTGTAGCGTTATCTTTTTGTGTGTTATTGCGTGGTTTTACTGTTGGGTGGTCTGCAACCTTCACACTGTGCCTCTGAAATGTATGTCTTGCCCTGGGCCAGGCTACCCAAGGTATAACAGATTGGTGCCTAGCGGTGGGATACTGACTTGGTTGCAGCTACTCAATAGTAATTCAACGTAATACCCTAAACCTACACTAGGAGTTTTCTCCTTGCGGCCCTCCTAATTTGTCTTTTGATTTTTCCAAATTTGTTTCTGGTGGTGGGTGGAGGTTAACCTCAGGTCACTTCTTGGTTTTCCCCTGTGTGTTAGTTCTATTCCATAATAAAAGATGGAATTAAATTTTGAGGAGCTGGAATCCTACACCGTGACCCAACTCAAGGAGTGGTGGCAGCAACAGGGGGTATTCTTTAAGAAAGGTGCCAGGAAAGGCAAGTTGCTGACCAGCATAAGGGCATGGGTGGAAGCTCGTTCAAGGGAGGAACTGGACACGGAAGGAAGTGACAGGGACACTTTCCTTGAGACTACAATGTTGTACCAAGCTGGAGGGGGGAATCTGTTAACAGGTCCCAGGACACCTTCGAAGGTGGGCAGCAGCGTCTCAGAGAGGGGTTTTACTGAAGCTGAGCTGGAAGATAGGAGGGAGGAGAGGAGAATGAGGTTGGAACTAGCTAGGATGGATATGGAAAGGGAGGACAAGAGGTTAGCTCATGAGCGAACCATTAAAGAAATGGACCTACAAGCTTTAACCTTAAAGTCTCCCAACCCAGATAATGGTGGCAGCGAAACCAAGGTGAACACCAGGGAGTCCAGACCCTATTTACCCAAAGATGTCGTCGCCAGCTACACCACAGGCGATGACATTGCCAAATGGTTGGCCGCCTACGAAGTTTCTTTAAGGGCTCACGGGATCTCAGACACTCACTGGGGGGGGGTGGGCTGTATAAATACATGCCCCCGGCTGGCAGGGTCACCTTGTTGGCTCTGGAGCCGGAGGAGCAAACCCACTACCCACGATGAAGGTGGCCCTGGTGAAGAAGTTTGGACTTACCCCTGAAAGGTACAGACAGAAATTCAGGGGAAGTCACAAACTGAGTACCCAGAATTGGGTAGACTTCTTAGACTACGCCAAGAAAGCTTTGGAGGGTTGGGTCAAGGGCAGCGAGGTGAAGGATTATGAGGGGCTGTACGATCTATTTTTGAAAGAACACCTCCTCGAGAAATGTTTTCCCGAGCTGCGCCAACACCTGGTGGACAGCAAGCTGACCAATCCCCGGAAGCTTGCAGAGGAGGCGGACACTTGGGCAAGTACCCGGGTGTCCTCAAAGGGGACTGGAGGGGATTCTCAAAAAGCCGGACAGGGCGCCCCCCAGAAGAAGGAGGGGGGAGATAAAAAGAAGGAGTTCTCCAAAGGTCCCCAAAATAATTTCCATGGAAAGGGAGCAGGTTTCACCCCTAGGGCAAAACCGCCCAGAAACCCTAATCCTGGCCAAAGCCAGCAGCCAAGGGTTCTCCACTGTTTTGAATGTGGTGGTGTTGGACATTATAAGGGGGATGTCAGATGCCCAAAGAGACCACCCCCTCCCACCGGAGGAAAGTCACCAGGAGTAGCTAGTGTAGCGCTCGGGGAGGAGTTGCCCTTAGATAAGGGGGGTGAGTGGGCGGGTGTCACCTTAGTGTCCCTGGGAGAGCGGGAGATGGTTCCAAAGATCCAGGTGCCCCCAAATACTACAAAGTATGGGCAATGGGTCACCATCAATGGCCAGAGAGGGGAGGCTCTGAGAGATACAGGAGCCAGTATGACTATGGTGAGAAGTCAACTGGTGTCTCCAGAGCAGGTTGTTCCTAATGTACTCCACCCCGCCGCGATGGCTGACGGCAGAATGGGCCACTATCCAGTGGCTTAGGTTCCCTTTGAGTGGGAGGGGGTTGCAGGTTCACTTCGAGTTGCCGTAAGCCCTGCCGTGCCAGTCGATTGTCTGTTGGGGAATGACATGGAACACAACACTTGGAGAGAGGTGGAATACCGGACGCATTCTGCGATGCTGGGTACACCTGAATGGGCCTGTGCAAGCACACGGTCTGCGGCTGCCCGGAGAGGGAGTTCGCCTGGGTTGGAGCCTGGAACAATGGCCCAACCCGCTGGAGACAGGGAGAGCCTGCTCCGGCTTCCACACCCCATGTGACAGATCGGCCACCTGCGGTGGTGGACCAGGAGTCCGTGGAGGGGGAAGTAGACTCTCTGGAGGATTTACCCATCCCTGCTGAGTGGCATGTGGAGGGAGGTCCTACCAGAGAGGAATTCTGTAAGGGGCAGAGGGAGTGCCCCACCCTTGAGGGACTGAGGCGACAGGCTGAAGCCCAAGCAGCAGGTGATGTTACGGGACACTACCATGTTTACTGGGAGGATGGACTCCTCTACAGTGAACCCAAGGTACCCTTGCCTGGTTCATCAAGGGCCTTGGTAGTCCCGCAACAATACCGAGCCTTTCTTTTGGAATTGGCTCATGCCATACCCCTGGCAGGACACTTAGGCCAGGACAAGACCTTTGCACGGCTTGTCCTCCACTTTTACAGGCCTCAGATGAAAGTGGCGTCCAACACTTACTGTCGGACATGTGTAACCTGCCAGGCCAGTGGGAAAACAGGGGTGAAGCTAAAGGCTCCCCTGGAACCACTTCCCATCGTTAGCACATCCTTTGAGAGGGTGGGCATCGACATTGTAGGGCCTTTAGATCCACCAACAACAGCTGGTCACAGGTTTATCCTGGTTCTGGTGGATCATGCCACACGGTACCCAGAGGCAATTCCTCTGAGGACAGTCACTGCACCAGTAGTGGCGAGAGCCCTAATGGGGATCTTTACCCGAGTGGGATTTCCCAAGGAAGTTGTGTCTGACAGGGGGACCAACTTCATGTCAGCTTACATGCGGGCAATGTGGAAGGAGTGTGGAGTGACCTACCGGTTCACCACTCCTTATCACCCCCAGTCGAATGGACTGGTTGAGAGGTTTAATAAGACCTTGAAGGGCATGATCAGAAGTCTGCCCGAAAGCCTGCGGAGGAAATGGGACGTCCTCCTACCCTGTTTGCTCTTTTCCTACAGGGAAGTGCCCCAGAAGGGAGTGGGCTTCAGCCCCTTTGAGCTTCTGTATGGGCACCCTGTACGCGGTCCTCTCAGCCTGGTGAAGGAAGGTTGGGAGAAATCTCCCAGGAAACCCCCCCAGGATGTGGTGAGCTATATGCTGGCCTTCAGGAGCCAAATGGCGAAGTTGTGGAAGCAAGCTTCTGACAACTTGGAGGCCAGCCAGGCAGTCATGAAGGAGTGGTATGACCACAATGCTCACCAGGTGGAATTGGAGCCTGGCCAGAAAGTGTGGGTGATGGAGCCTGGAGAGCTTAGTGCCCTCCAGGATCGCTGGACAGGCCCCTTTGAAGTGTTGGAGAAGAAGGGTAAGGCCACATACCTGGTGGACCTTAAGACCCCTCGGCAGCCCCTACGGGTGCTGCATGCCAACCGTCTCAAGCCCCACCATGAGAGGCCCGAAGTCATGTTGATGATGGTGACTGACGGGGAAGAGGAAGCGGAAAGCGAACCTCTCCCAGATCTATTTTCGTCTCAAGAGAAGGATGGGTCAGTGGAGGGAGTAATTCTCTCTCCCACTCTAACTCCTGAGCAACGGGAAGACTGCCGCCAGATCCTGGAGCAGTTCTCTACGTTGTTCTCCCTTGTCCCGGGAAGGACTCACCTGTGTACCCATGACGTGGACACAGGGGACAGCCCACCAGTGAAGTCGAAGACCTACCAGCTGTCCGACAAGGTGAAGGCTAGCATCCATGGAGAGGTTGCCAAGATGCTAGAGCTGGGAGTTATTGAACCTTCCAACAGCCCTTGGTCCAGTCCGGTGGTGCTCGTGCCAAAAGCCGCACCACCAGGCACCACACCTGAACTGAGGTTCTGTGTGGATTACCGAGGACTGAACTCAGTGACAAAGACTGATGCTCATCCGATCCCTAGGGCGGATGAATTGATTGACCGGCTAGGAGCTGCCCAATATCTGAGTACCTTTGACCTCACTTCAGGGTACTGGCAGATCTCCTTGACAGATGGAGCAAGGGAAAGGTCAGCCTTCTCCACGCCTGAGGGACACTTCCAGTTCTGTGTGATACCCTTTGGGCTCAAGAACGCCCCTGCCACATTTCAGCGGCTGGTGAACCAGGTCCTCTCTGGAATGGAGAGTTTCTCTGCTGCTTACTTGGATGACATTGCTGTCTTCAGTAGCAGTTGGGAGGACCATCTGCAGCATTTGCAAGCAGTTCTCCAGGCCCTGAGACAAGCTGGATTGACAATCAAAGCCAGCAAATGCCAGATTGGGCAGGGGTCGGTTGTGTACCTTGGACACTTGGTGGGTAGGGGGACTGTGCAGCCCCTGCAGGTGAAGATTGAGGCAATCATGGCCTGGGAACCCCCCAAGACACAGACTGAGGTCCGAGCTTTCCTGGGCCTCACAGGCTACTACCGTCGCTTTGTGAAGGGGTATGGCACTATTGTAGCGCCCTACACAGAGCTCACCTCGAAGAAACAACCTCGACGGGTAGTTTGGACGGGAGCTTGTCAGCAAGCTTTCGAGAAATTGAAGCAGGCGATGTGTGCGGCACCGGTCCTGAAGGCCCCAGACTTCTCCAAGGAGTTCATTGTCCAAACAGATGCATCAGAACATGGCATTGGGGCAGTGTTATCGCAACTAAATGAAGAGGGCCTGGATCAGCCTGTAGTCTTCTTATCCAGGAGACTGCTTCCCCGGGAACAGAAGTGGAGTGCAATTGAGAGGGAAGCTTTTGCGGTGGTGTGGGCTCTGAAGAAGCTGCGGCCATACCTCTTTGGCTCGCACTTCCTGGTTCAGACTGACCACCGACCCCTTTGTTGGCTGATGCAAATGAAGGGGGAAAATCCCAAGCTGTTGAGGTGGTCCATCTCCCTGCAGGGAATGGACTTCCGGGCGGAACATCGGCCTGGAGTGGACCACGCGAATGCAGACTGTCTCTCCAGGTATTTCCGCCTTAGTGATGAGGACTCCCAAGGGGTTGGGTAGTTCTCCCCACTTTCAGCTGGGGGGGGACGCGTGTTAGACCTGTCTGGCTTTTTGGCGTAGTCCCTCCTATTTATTATTTATTTTGTCCCCTTTTTCACCCTCATACCCTTGATAATTTTTGTCCACTGACTTTTTCTAGGTGTTGGCCCAGGGGATAGGTGTTCTTTTCTCCCCTCATAATTTTTCACCTCAGGCCCAGAGGCCTGTTCTGACAGGAAAAGTTGGAACCACACAAAATGGTGGCTACCAACTGCCCTAACTGTCACACTCAGAACTTGGCCATAGCCTAGCATAGGGCGTTCTAGAACCTTCTGGTCCATTCTGGACCACTGAGGGTCAGCCTATATAAGGCGGAATGCGGGGCAGCCATTTTGTCTACCTGTGAGAGTCAGCTGGAGGATAGGCTATCTTGGAAGGTGGGGAGAGGCTAGTGAGAGGGTTGATCTCCTGGACTGGGAAGCAGCCTAGTTAATCCACTTCTCTACTCCTCCTTTGGGATCCTTGTCTTGTCCCCGCTGTGGCTGTTTAAGGGAGACCCTGGGCGCCTGACTGACCCCTAGCTTCAAAATAGTGGGGTGTGAACAGGAGAAGGAGACTGTGGCGCTGCGGAGCACAGTCCTCTGCCCAGTGAAAGGAATTCTGCTGTGATTCCCTTTAACAGTGGAGGGTTAATTCTGGTGGCCCCCACCCTTTTATTCAGCCCTCAAAACCATCCTGCCCTGGCTTCAGCGACTGTCCCTTCGCTCAATTACCCCATCGAGAGTCAACTCTCACCTGCTGTGGAGCAGTGACCAGGAGAGATCGGCGCCGGATTGTGTCTGGGGCAGCGCCGCCTCGGCCGGGTCCGGGACCCCTGGGGCACCGATCGCGCATTGGAATAGCCCCCCCCCCCCCCCCCCCCCCCCGGGATCCACTGAGCCTGAGAAGCCTTGCGAGGCTTTCCCTCGTGAGCGGGACCCCGGGGGCGCCTTCCGCGCTTCTGTTGTGTGGCCGTGTAACACCCGGTTGCCAAGGGAAAGCCCGGTGAGACGCTACTATCGGCGCCTTCGCGCATGCCTGTCCGTTGCTGTAATCCCCGGAAGGAGGGGCAAAGAAGTAGGCAGGCCCAGGAGTGAAGCGTCTGCTCTTCGAGCGAGCGCAGTGGGAGGCGGCGCCAGCCGAGCGCTACAGCGCATGCCCGCTGGAAGAGTGTTCTTGGAGACCGGCGCTGAGGAGAGGCGCCAGGGGTTTTCACAGAGTGCCGGCTACCGCTGCAGCCCGGTGAAGTAATCTCTCCCTCGCTCAAGCGCCACACGGAAGAGCCGGCGCGAGCGAGAGGGGGGAAGTGAGGAAGCCGACCGCCTGCTGGGAGAAGCTGCCATAATCCTTTCCCCGCTCGAGCGCCGCCAGAGGAGCTGGCTCGAGTGGGAGAGGGGAGCTGAGGTGCCCTGGAGGCTGGTGAGCCTCGCCGGTGCTGGGCATATTTATCCTGACACGTGGTTTTCCCCACTCGCTCTCTGGCAATACAGGACCTCCAAACACAAGTAAGGAGAGTAGCGAGAGGGCAGGGGAGCGAGACTTGATCAGCAGGGGAATAAAGTGATCATTCCAGAGGGTGAAGCGCTCTTGGGAAATCCCTGGATGGCCTGAATGTAACGTGGTTCTAATTAGATTGGTCATCTTATCAGCTAACAGAAGGGAGGAGGAAGGAAAGGAATCCTCTTTGCTAGAAGAGTTCAGGCTTCATCCAAGGAATAACTGATCTTTGATTGGGAAGGTGACAAGCCCAGAAAGGGGAATTGTATGGTTGTCAATGAAATGATCACTAAATATCTGATCTAATGTAAAATGCTGACACTGCCTCTTTGAAAGTAAGGTTTGGGGTGAAAGTCATAGGAAGTCATAGTAGCAAAGTTTAAATAATTATAGAGCTTAATGAGATGTACTGCTAATACTGTTTAATGTGGTAATTTGATACTTTGAAAGTGCCTTTATTGATTTCCTGACAAATGTGATGTAACTTGGAATCTAAATGATAATTTGCTTAGCAGTTTAAAAGGTATAATTGCTGATTCTAAAGTAACCTGAAATGTCCTAAGCTGTATATTTTGAAAACAAAGAGAATATTATTTTTTATAAAGCAGTACTTATTTTTCCACATTTTGGTGTAGCGTTATCTTTTTGTGTGTTATTGCGTGGTTTTACTGTTGGGTGGTCTGCAACCTTCACACTGTGCCTCTGAAATGTATGTCTTGCCCTAGGCCAGGCTACCCCAGGTTCTAACAGTTAGTCTCCAGAAAGACAGATAGCCTGCTGTGTACGTGCTTTTCCGTAATTTTTGCCAACGCTGGAAGGAGCGAAATAGGCCTGTAATTGGCCAACATCTCGGGGTCTAAGCCCGGCTTTTTGAGGAGGGGGATCACCATTGCCCGCTTCCAAGCCTGCGGGACCATCCCCTCCCTCAAAGAGCGGTTCAAGAGTGGATTAACCAGTGGGTTTACCACCTCCGCCATCCTCGCCAAATATTTGGCCGGGCAGGGGTCTAGCGGCGACCCTGATTTAAGATTTGCCAAAAGTGCCAATGATGTGGAAGGAGAGATAGGCGGAAAGACAAACAGGGCAAAATCCGGCGTGGGCGATGGAACTGACCCAACCCCACTGCTGGGATGAACTTCAACTGACCTCCCAGGGAAGGAGTCCTGGATCAGTTTGATCCTGTCTGTAAAGAACTTTGCAAGGTCACAGGCCCATGACTCAGAGGGAGCGGTTTGAGAAAGGTTAGATCTAGGAGTTATAAACTCCCTCACAACCGTAAAGATCTCCTTGCAAGAATTAGAGGCTGCCTCAATCCTCCTCGATAAATAGTCCTTTTTCTTGCGAAGGATATCACGGTGATAAGCTTTAATTGCAGTCCTATAAGCAAGTCTGGCCATCGGGTCGTACTGAGAACGCCAGGCCCTCTCCGCCACCTTGCACTGGCGGCGGGAGGCGAACAATGCTTCCGTGAACCACGGAGCAGAAACCCGCTTAGAGATAGCCCGAGACGCCGACACAGGGGCTAAGTCGTTCAGCCTATCAGTCAGCCACAGCTGCAAGGAGTCCACATCCTGTAACGCCACTAGCGGTGAACCTGAAGTGTATTGTTGTTACACTTCCGGTAAAAGTCTGCTGCCGGCACTAGAACGCTGACCTGTGTAGATGATGATACACAGGTAGTGAATAAAAAATGGATACTATCACTCCTAAGAACAAGTGACCAAATGCCGGTAACGATGTAAGACTGGCGGTCTCAAGTTAAAGAAAAGTAGACTGAGTTAAAAATACTTTTATGGACAACCATGCAAACTAGCAATATCTATGCCCATTTTCTCTTATGGAGAAAATGCATATGAAGCCAGCAACGAGTTCTCCCACTGATGGCCAGGATAATTACTCGTGCCCATAGTAATTAATGTCCTTCATGGATAAATGGGCGAGTATGAGGTAGGCAACATATGCTTGCCCCAGGTACCCTGGATATAAACTAGTGCCCAAAGAAATTAAAGTCCCAAAACCGCAAAACAGGACAGAATGTTCAGTCCTTATCAATACCCCGCACTCAGATTGCTCCCAGGGCCAAGCAGCCAAAATTCCGAGTTCAGACAGCTGCAGAGGCAACAAAATATAACAAGAGAGTTGTTATATAGGGTAACAGGACAGTGGGTACGAACACCTGTCTTATACTAGCCTGAGCTATATCCAACTCGTGCTACAAAATGTCCTACTTGGAGACTCAGGTGTCAGGGATAGCAGAAATTCTTGAACGGGTTCCTTTATAGACAGTCAAAACTGACACTACGTCAGTTGTGACAGGGTATATCATCGTTAAGACCTGTAACGTGGGTGCCCAAACGGAACACCCATCTTTGCTCTTTCTCAAACAGGCCATTCTCGTTGCTTAGTTGTTCTATCACTGTCCATTTAAGATCATCCACACTGTGGGCCATGGTAAGGAAGTGATTCGCCATCTTAGTTGCGCTCTTTCTACAACGTACATTGCTCTTATGTTCGTCGATGTGGATCTTTACTTGCCTCGCAGTCATTCCAACGTATTCCAGTCTGCAAGGACACGTGATCAAGTACACCACGTTCCTGCTATTACAATTCGTGAACTTCCTTTGCTCCCAGACTGAGCCATTGGTGAAAGTAATGTTGGTGCTCTTCTTTGTTAGGTAGCAAGTGCTGCAATGACCACACGGATGATGACCTTTGATTGGCAGAAGAGTTGTGATAGTGGGGTTTCTTTCAGGTATGGCACGTGGTCGTGTGTGTACCAGAATATCTCTGAGGTTCCTGCCTCTTTTGTGAGAAAACATGGGTTTGGGGAAGTTAAGACCCCCGCAGTTGAGAATCCTCCAGTTTTTGTTCACTATTTTTGACACTTGGTTCGAGTGAGTAGTGGTCACGCAAATAGGTCTAGTTTCTTGTTCTTTGGGTGCCCGTTTCAGACCTTTCTTTATGATTGGTTCTGGGCAGTTGCGTTCCAGTAGTTTCTTCTCCAAATCCTTTACTTGTCTTCTGAAGACCGTTAGTTCGGAACAGTTCCTCCGCAAGCGGTGGAATTGGCCATACGGGAGGTTATCGCGGAGGTGACGGGGTGGAAGCTGTTATATAATAGTAGGCAATTCTTTGCCGTTGCCTCGAAATGTGTGGTTGTTTTAAGTTTGCCACCATCTGAAAAGATATTCAGGTCGAGGAACACCAGGTTTGTGTCCAAGTGTCCCGGCGACTGAAGATTGACGTAGTTTCAGGAGTGAGTCTTGTCCCACGATGAATCAAAGGAATCACCCACACCTAAGCCCTTAAGTACCCTAAGGAAATGGTTGGAACAACTTGGGGGTCCTCCCAGAGGAGGGGCTGGACAGAGGGGTGGGTACTCCCATGTCCTTTATCCAGTTTCATGCCTAAGCGGGAGCCAAGGGTTCCCTGAACTGGCTCAAACTGGAGTATTCAAGAAGAGCACCAAATGTGACCTTCAAAGCAGACTGGTTTTGCTGGCAAGCGGCCCCACCCCAGCCCAATACATTAAGTCCAGTCTGGGAGGTGGTTACATGGACTCCAATGGGTGGTACAATACATGCACGCTGTGTTTACTTAAATACCCCTCAAACACCAAAAGGGCCCTTGGTGTCATGCTTCATCATAGGGGCCTTCCCGCCCGCTGCAGGACTGGGCGTGCTACGACCTGCAACTTTGCGGGAGCACTAATAATGTAATGCTATGTGTGGTGAGAGGGAGGGTCAGAGGATTATGCTAGAGAGTGAGTTTAAAAAGGACCTGACCTCGTAGACATACAAAGGTTAACCCCTTGCCTGCGGGGCATATTCCCCGCCTGTGCTGACTCCGCCTTGCGCGGGCGGAGTCATGACGGAAGGGTTCCGTCATCAGCACAGCTCAACCGACGCTGATGACGGAACCGTTCTGTCATCAGCATGGAAGGGGTTAATAGGGATGGACAGAGGGGAGGATACTCCCATGTCCTTTATCCAGTTTGGCACCAGAGCAGGAGCCAAGGGCTCCCTGAACTGGCTCAAACTGGAGAATGCAAGGAGAGCACCAAATGTGCCCTTCAAAGCAGACTGGTTTTGCTGGCAAGCGGCCCCACCCCAGCCCAATACATTACGTCCTGTCAGGGAGGTGGTTACATGGACTCCAATGGGTGGTACAATACATGCTCCAGCCCATGGGAGACCCCTGCTGTACCTTTGCCTTGGGTACCTTAGTACCATATACTAGGGAATTGTGGAGGTACAAAAGTACTTACCGCTGTCAATTTAGGGGCAAAAGCACAGTTGCTGGGGTCCTGATTAGGACGATCCCAGGTGACTAGGTCAAAAACATACTGAAATCAAGCAAAAAGTGGGGGTAACCATGAAAGCAGATTTGACTTTCCTGCACAAACCACTCCCGACATTTAAGGAGAGGAGACTAACCTTGCCCAGTTGAGTCTTCATTTTTTATAAGTGGAAATATCTGGCGTGTCCATCTGCATTGGCATGGTTACTCCCAGGTATATGTTCCACAGAGAAGTCCATCCTCTGTAGAGAAATTGACCACCTCAAACATTTGGGATCTTCACCCTCCATTTGTTTAAGCCATAAGAGGGGCTTATGGTCTGTCTGAACAAATAAATGAGTGCCAAACAGGTATGGCCTCAACTTCTTCCAGACCACAGCAAGGGCCTCCCTCTCAGTAGCTGACCAACGCTGCTACCTGGGGGTCAACTTTCTGATTATAAAAGCTACTGGTTGATCCTGTCCATCTGCTTTAAGTTGTGAATACTGCACCTACCCCTATCTCAGAAGCATCTGTTTGGAAAATGAAGGTTTTAGAGTAACCAGGAATCTGCAGAATTGGAGCACAGCACATGGCTTGCTTCAGGTCATCAAATGCCTTCTGACAGCTAACTGTCCACTGAAATGTCTTAGGCATCCTTTTGGTGGTGAGATCCTTAAGGGGATCAATAGCCCTTAACAAACCTCAGGCCCAAGAAAGCTATGACCTGAATCTGGGTGGTGGGATCAATCCAGTCCATGATGGTGGCCCAAGTACTCAACCTTTCTCTGCCCTATCTGGCACTTTGAGGCCTTGACAGTGCAGGGCCTCAAGTACATTTCTGAGGTGGACCAGGTGATCCTCTCAGGCGGAGCGAAAGACAGCAATATTATCTAGATAGGATATGATGCACTATAGGCTTCCAGTATTGTCAGGATTCTGTTAATCAGATTAAAAAATGTGCCATGTGCATTCTTCAAAACAAAAGGCATCACAATACATTGATAATGCCCACTGGGAGTTGAAAATGCTGTTTTTGGTTTGGCATTCTCACAGTCATATTTTTTGATGCCGCCATGCCCATCTCTAGCTGCAAATCTGAGTTGCCAAAAACAGAAGTAGACATAGAAGAGGAAGACCTATATCATCTCCTAGCCTCCTCAGTGACAGACCTATTAAACATTAGGACAGAGAATCTAATCCCTGCACATTATAGGAGATACATTTCAGGCCCCTATCCATTATGTTCTACAGACGCTATTATTCCTCTCAACTGGACCGCACACCATCTCAAACATACTGTTGGGCTGCATTCACTACAATCACTCCACACTTAATCCCCAAAATGCAGAACTAACTCACCTCTCCACCACCCCATCCCTTGTGCATGAATCATCAGTAACAATGTTATACTCACCCATCCCAACATCAAAAAACATATATACTATACCGTGACTAGACAAGCAAAAACTTAAACCTCATTGTTCCCGCTGCCCTAGCCCACAGCTTTTTAGTCTCTACACATGGTTTAGGAGGAGGGCTTGGTAGAACTTGGATTCTTTGTAATTCTTTTCGTCTGTTCCAACAAAGCTGATGACCTAAGTCAATATCCAGGCTTTCTTTCTTCAATGGTCCATCCTTAGGCCAATCCTCGGTGCCTGGTATCTCCCTGAAACAGAACTGACTTGTGTAACTGTTTATGATATTCACATATTTAAATAGTCGTGAGGTCTGCAAAATATGGTGATCCGGCAGAATTATCTGCATTGTTGTAGAGTCAGGGCTGAGAGGTCTTGATAGCGAGTTCTATTTTTCTGGCTAACCTCTAATTCCTTCTGATACCAGGAAATGGTGGACTCTGGTCAGTGTCAATGGTATTTGGCTCCCAGTCCACCTGGGTAGGCGATCCGGGTATGTAAGGGCATATTTAATGCTAAAATATACCACTAAATGCAAGATTTCCACTTCGCATAATTTTTTCACAGTGTCTTACAATAAGGAAATTAAGCAAATTTCGCACATGTCCAGTAAACATGTCCTTAACTGTGGTTTTGTCCTTTTGCTGATACTATTGTTTAGAGGCGGTGGGTGGGTGCCGGGCATCAAGTATTATAACACCATATACCCTTCCTGTGATCCTAATGTCAGGATCCTTCCTTCTAACAAGGCTGGTTTGCAGATCAACCTTGGGGTGTTGAGGTTCCTATCACCAAGGAATTCTCACCGCTATTTTCGTAGGTACCCTTGCCTCTTTTTTTATCTCCAGGCAATTGTGGTAATGGTGACAGGGTTCTTCTCTAGTTTTCATGAGGGAAGCCAGTTTAGGAGTATCATATCAATGATATAATTGACAGTATAGTCTTGACTGTATTATGTATCTGCTCTCTGCTATAGCTCTCACTACTGGCAATGCTGCTCATTCCCTGGGCTGCGTATGGGACTTCAAGGTGCTTTGAGGCACTTTGGCCTCAACATTTGGGCTATCTCTCTAGTCAAGGAGGTACCTCCAGGCCTTCCCTTTCAAGTAATCGTGTTTGAAGGTCAGTTTGATGGCAACTGGCTTTCCAAACCCTGCTGATAGTGTAGTTGTCTCAAGCCTTTCAACTGTTTGTAGACTGTGTCTCCTGGGCCCATGTGCGAGGTGCAGCACCACTTCATGGCTTCCTGGGATTCAGCTCAACCACACAGTGGTCTCTGGCTCCACACCTCATTGTGCCTCCATCAGTTTCACTTAGTACCAGGCCACTATCTAAATCTTTAAGCCCAGTCTGCTTCTACCCATTCTTCATGCCCCACCCGCTATTGGCTGATGGCAGTGCGCTCCTCTCAGGCTAGTTCCAATGCTGGGTCCAATTGTCCTTTCTGCATCAATTTCTGACTAGGACTCTACTCAGTCAGTCTGCCATCTTGTTCTGCAACACGCCTCAGACACCTCCACTTTCCTTCTCTCACCATGTGTGCTCCTTTGCCATGGGACAGGCCTCTTTGCTTCCCAACTCCTTCCGATTTCTGCAGCAGAAAATAGTGATCACTAGTTGTGCTGATAGGACCCGATGCCAGCAGGCTGAGGCAAAGACGTCCTGACAAATATCTCACTTCATGCCAGCTCAGGCAATGCCCCCATCCCCCACATCAAATTGCACTTCAAAACAAGTAAGAGAGAGTAGCAAAACAATTGAAGGCAATTAAAAATTATTTCAGTTCATTGTCATAAGAGTCCAGTGAAGAAAGTAAACCTCTGGCACTTCTCTAAAGCTGAAGAATCACACTGACCAATGAGCAAAAATACAAAAATGTGATGATTCGCAACAATTAACAATGAAGATCATGTTTCCGCAACAGTTCCCACTGCAGTACCAGAAATTGACACAGACAAAGAATGGCAGCCTTCTTCATTCCACTCCAAGTGTAAGTGCAGATACACATCTGCAACCTCACAAGAAACAATTTCTAAAACTCGACACTCATGACATCAAAACACTTTTCAGATAGGCCATACTCACAACCACACCCTTTCAACAAAACACAATAAAACCCTTATGCGTTTTAAAGTGAATGTGGATAATCCCTAATGCATCCGCATCCAACTGCATGCCTGAGTACATAGACCTAGTCCAGGCGTGCACCGGCCATAGTGCTAAAGGGGCTCCCACCACTCTCAACCCCCCGTCACTGGTCTCAGCCCGGTCTGCTGCAGCTTGAGATTTCTGTGCATTGACTGTGAAACCCAACTGATGAAGTAGGTATAATGTTGCCTAAGTGTGTAGTATATAGTTCTGGTAAGTGCCTGCTTTGATAAGTCAGTAGTCTAGGTAAGGGAAGACATGGATACACTGCCTCCTGAGATGAGCGGCTACTACTGCAAGACACTTGGTGAACACTATGGGGGCGGTGGTGACGCCAAATTGAAGTACTTGAATTGGTAATGTTTGCCTGCTATCACAAATATGAGGTATTTGCGATGAGCTGGATGAATTCGAATGTGAAAGTTAGATCTAGAGCAGACAAAGTTGCCCTGCTGTAAAAGGGAAAGTACTGTTGAAGAGTCACCATGTGAAAGTGCTCTGACAGTATATATTTGTTTAACTCTCTGAGATCTAGAATAGGTCTTAATGAACCGTCCTATTTGAGAATCAGAAAGTAAAGGGAATAAAGCCCGGACCCTTGGTACTGAAATGAGACTGTTTCTATAGCCCCTTTGAGTAATTGAGATTGCACTTCTTGTTAAAGCAAGTGCTGTTAGTCTGGTGACAATTTGTGATATGGAGGTGGAATGTTTGGAGGGTTTGCTCTAGGCAATAACCATGTTGGATAATTCCAATCACCCATTTGGACTTGGACCCTCCTCCGTAAGATGAGCAACCGAAAGGAACCTATTTGAGGGAGAGTGAAGCGTTCCTATCGATTTTGCTACATCGGTGTCTTTTTTCATTTTTTCCGAGCACTTGATCAACTTAAGGGCCAAAAAGATGTTTCTTTTCAAAAGGTATGTTAAGAAGGACTGGCTGGACTTCAGGTTTGAACCCTGAAATACGTAATCAGGCTTGTCTACGGAGTAGGATGCTAGTATTTACCTCTCTAGCTGAAGTGTCAGCAGCATTCAGAGCGCATCTAATGGAAGTGTTGGAAATTAGTTTACCGTCTTGAAATAAATACTGAGCTTTCGTACCAGTGGGCACTATCGTATCTTGCTTAGAGACCTTCGGTGTTAAGAATATCCCAATGATTAGCTGCTTGCGCTGCTATACGTTTGCCAGAAGCATCAATCAGTTTTGACTTTTTATCTGGGGGATGAGCATCCCCAGACGTTTGAGAAGAACAAGTTACTTACCTTCGGTAATGCTTTTTCTGGTGGATACAGTATCTGCCTGTGGACTCCTCACCTTGTGAATATCCCCCTGCGTCAGCAACATTCGGAAATTCTTTTGTAGCTTCGCGCCGACGTCATAGAGGCACAGCATCGGGCGCGGCTCTGCTGACGTCACCGACTCCATAATAGGCCCACGTCGGCGTGATGCCATCAGTTCCGCCCTTTTTTCCGTAACTTCGAGGCACATGGACGGATTAACAACAGTAGATATACACACCAAGTACATAGTACCAAATAATCAAAATAACACACACAGTGCATAGCCAATTCAGGAAAGCAATTATAATAACACAATTCCTTTGACAATAAAATATTACCATTACAGTAAATCAGGCATAGAAGAGTGGACAACAGGGAGGCGGGTGGGTCAGTGAGGAATCCACAGGCAAATACTGTATCCACCAGAATAAGCGTTACTGAAGGTAAGTAACTTGTTCTTCGGATGGATACATCTGCCAGTGGATTCCTCACCTTGTGACTAGAGTCCCACAGCAGTCCCCACTCCCGGAGGAGGGTGTCCACTCTCCTATACCAGAAAATCCTGGAGGACAGAACGCGCAAAGTGGCCGACCCGCCTCACTTCGGAATCCAAGCAGTAATGCTTTGCGAAAGTGTGGAGGGAGGCCCAAGTCGCCACTCTACAAATGTCCTCTACAGGTACACCCCTAGACAGAGCAGATGTAGCAGACCTTGCTCTAGTGGAATGAGCTCTTAAACCTTCAGGAGGTTCCTTACCGTCAGAGAGTAGCTTATCTTGATGCACAAGACAATCCACTTCGAAAGCGTGCGCTTGTGCACTGCATTGCCTCTTCTGGCACCAACGAAACACCCAAAGAGCTGGTCATCCACTCTGAACTCTCTAGCCCTGTCCAGGTAGAAGCTCACCGCCCTCTTAGGGTCCAGGCTATGAAGTCTCTACTCCTCCTTGGAAGGGTGAGGGGGAGGATAAAAGGTAGGAAGGGTAATGGACTGCCCCAGATGGAAAGGAGTTACCACCTTAGGCAGAAAAGCAGCCCTGGTCCTGAGTACGATTCTTTCAGCATGTATGGTCAAGAATGGGGGCTTTGAACTAAGAGCTTGAAGCTCACTTACCCTCCTTGCCGAGGTAATTGCAATCAGGAAGAACGTTTTAAAACACAACAGTCTCAGGGGACACGTGTGCAATGGTTCAAAAGGTGAACCCATTAAGAAAGTGAGCACAAAATCCAAGTCCCATTGAGGCACAATAAAGGGAGTAGGAGGAAATTTATTTGTAAGGCCCTTTATGAACCTCAAAACGATAGGTGATTTAAATAAGGACGGCTGATCCGGCAAACAGAGAAATGCCAACAATGCCAATAGATAACCTTTGACTGTGGCTACAGCAAACCCTTGCTGAGCCAAAGAAAGCGCAAACTGAAGTATGTCAGATAAACGAGCCCTGAAAGGATCAAAGGACTTCTCCTACACCAAGCAACAAATTTAAACCACCTATAAGAGTAGATAGACTTGGTGGAGTCACGCCTGGCCGATAAGATGACATCCACCCGAAAATGTGGGAGAGAAAAGGAATTCAGGTTGCTCCGTTCAATCTCCAGGCATGAAGGTGTAAGGTCTGGAGGTGGGGGTGTAGAACCTGCCCCTTCATCTGAGAGAGGAGGTCTGCCCTGAGAGGGAGACGGAGCGGCGGGCACGAGGAGAGGTGGAGAAGATCTGTGTACCACACCCTTCTTGGCCAATCCGGGGCAATCAATATACCTTGGGCCCGGTCTTGGCGAATCTGTTGTGCTTGCTGTCAGGGTCGTGGTTGGCAAGAACAGCAGCTACAGATGGTTGGCAAAGTACTCTGCGCATGCGCGAAGATCAGCGCATGCGCATAAAGGCTCTTATCGGCATTTATTCCCTCCCCTCCTTCCCGAGAACGCTTCGTGTTCCTTTCCGGTTCCGGGGTCAAGTGTTCCAGCGTCCGGGTCACGGTGGTGGCGTTTTCAGCGGGTCCTGTCGTGTTTGCGACTGTCGTCGGTCCGGCTTCACGGAAGACTCATTGTTTTATGAAGTACAGGTACTCTGCATCTGTTTTCGTTGATGGTATAATCGCCTGCTCATTCTGGCTGGTGGAGCGATCTTTGTTCGTTACCAGAATCTCTCTCTCGAGGTTTTCATTTCTGTGGAATATTTGGATATGTTAATCCCTGATAATATAAGGGATCCACATTTCTCCTGATTTGTTTTTCTACTCCCCCTTGGACCGTTCATTAATTGGTATTCTTTTGGTGAAAGGTCTCTTATCCTTTCATGATTCAGGACTAGAGGAGTATTGATTCTAGTCCTGGTTTTTCTTACAGTTCCCCCTCATCCATACACAGGTAGGCCTCGAGAAAATAGAAGGCTAACGTGTTCAGTCATAAGTTGTTAGAGAGGTGAAATACATTTGTGTTATTTCAGGGCACACTTAGCAACTTGTAAATGTAAATTATAAATTGATACTTGTATAGCGCACTACTCACCCGCAAGGGTCTCAAGGCGCTTGTACGAATACCGCTGTGGAACCCATCCTGGCTTTCCCTGTGAGGCATCCACTCCTGGGCGCCCCCAAGGTTTAGGCCAGGCATCCTTAGCGTTGTGGGGGCCGTTGTGGAGATTAAGCAAGCTATTGCCCAGAGTTGCAGAGTGGGACTCCATGATTGGAATAGGCACCGAGGCGAGAATGATCAGGTCCGTGGAATTTTTGAGCCCAAGACCCGCTGAGGCAGGGAATTGAACCCTGGTCCCGGGCCAGACCTCTGCATCAGGGTCTGCCGCTCTAACCATTGAGCCACACTTCTCCTCTTCATTCTTGCCTAAGGACCAGTTCTCCTCTCATTTCCATACCGACCCCCACATAACAAAAGGTATATGCACTTAACACTATTTCTATTTTCTCTTGCATGCCAATAGGGACTACATTAACGTTTGTTATTTGTCATTATATCTAGGAGACGGTTGACAGAGGTGCATTGGTTTCCCAGGACTGACAGCCACTCCAAGTGTGTATGAAGTACCTGTGTTTCCCCTCCTTACCTTGTTTTGTTTCCCTGTTTTCCCCTTGCAGGCATCACCATTTGTTTCCAGTTATTCTATTCTGGCATATGGTGAACCGGTCAGGGGAAGTTGTGGACTGAGCATCACTTCCGTGGTACTTCCGAGGCAACAGCAGCATCCAGCCTTACAGAATCTTCCTCAGAACCCGAGGAATCAAGGGTATGGGAGGAAAAGCGTAAAGGAGTTGAGAGTCCCAACTCAACTGAAACGTGTCTCCCAGCGCTCCTTGCATCAGAAACTGGAGACTGCAGAATGACGGGCAGTGAGCATTCTCGTGAGTGGCAAACAGGTTCACCGAGGAGTCCCCCACGTCCGAAAGACGTGACGAACCACCTCCGGGTGAAGCCTCCATTCGTGGTCGGCTGAGAACTGCCGACTGAGACTGTCTACACACGCGTTCAGAACCCGGGCCAGATGATTTGCCATCAGATAAATCTGATGGCCCTGAAACCAGGATCATAGACGCAGAGCCTCTCTGCAGAGGCAATGCGACCCTACTCCTCCCTGTTTGTTGACATACCACATCGTGGCCGTATTGTCAGTCAGGACTTGCACCGACTGACCGCAAAGGGATGAGAGGAAGGCCTTGAGTGCCAAACGTATCGCCCGTAACTCTAGAAGGTTGATGTGAAGCAACCTTTCCTCTGGAGACCAAAGACCCTTGACGTCCAGATCCCCCAAATGAGCACCCCACCCTAGAGTGGATGCATCCGTTATCACTGTGGCCACCGATGGAGTTAACTGAAAAGGCTTTCCTTTAGACAGATTGCCTTCCACGCTCCACCAAGTCAAATCCGCCGTAGCTTCTCTGGAGATCCTGACTGACTCCCTGAGATCTCCGTTGTGCTGATACCACTGCCTGCGGAGGCACCACTGGAGCGCCCTCATATGCCAGGTTGCATGGTTGACCAACAGAATGCAAGAAGCCATCACACCTATTGTGAAATAAAGGAATCATTTCCTGTATGTCGCGAAGTCGTTGTGGAGGAGGAAATGTCCGACATACAGTTGTATCCAGTACCGTACCTATGAACAGGTTGCGCTGGGAGAGCACCAGGTGAGATTTGGGTACATTTATCGAAAAACCAAACCTGTACAACAACTGAGTTGTAACCTGCAGATGATGGAGCACCTTCTCTGGAGATTCCGCTTTGATCAGCCAATCGTCCAAATAAGGGAATACCGGTATCCCTGACTTCCTGAGATGTGCCGCCACCACAGCCATCACCTTGGTGAAGACTCGAGGCGCAGTAGTGAGACCAAACATAAGGACCGCAAACTGGTAATGTTGCAAACCCACTGTGAAACGGAGATACTTCCTGTGCGACTTCAGAATGGGGATGTGAAAATAAGGATCCTGTAAGTCAATCGACACCATCCAGTCTTCTTCCAGCGACGCTTGAAGAACCTGTGCAAGGATGAGCATCTTGAACTTCTCCTGCTTCAGGTAAAGGTTCAAGATCCAGGATTGGACAAAGCCTGCCATCCTTCTTGGGGATCAGGAAATACTGGGAGTGGCATCCCTGACCCCTTTCCTGCTCCGGAACCACCTCTATCGCACCTTATCTTAACAGTACCAGGACTTCCTCCCCTAGGAGCGGCAGGTGGTCCTCCGTGCAAAACCCTTGGCAAGGAGGCTAATTTGGGGGAAATTCCCGAAAGGGAAGAGCATACCCATTCTCTACGAGATTGAGAACCCAAAGATCTGAAGTATCAGATTCCCAATCCCGCAGAAAATAGGTAAGCCGGCCCCCCACAGGACCTGCATGATCCGGAATGGTGGGTCTAGGGCTGCTTTGCTGTTGTAGGAGGGAGGTGGGTGGAGGAAGAGGAAGAGGAGGAGGAGGATGCCTGACGTCCCCGAGGACGAGCTCTTTGCCTGCCCCTGTAGGATTTATACAACTGATTTGGCTGTTGCTGCTGCTGCTGTTGTGACTGTTTGTAGGGACGAAAAGAAGATCTTCCAAAGCCCCTATTCCTTTTGCTCACAGATCCTCTAGTTTGCAAACCCAAAGACCTGGCTGTTGCCCTGCTGTCTTTGAACCTCTCCAATACAGCATCAGACTTTTTACCAAAAAGGCCTGAGCCATCAAAGGGCAAATCCATTAAAGCAGCCTGAAGATCTGCAGAGAACTCTGAAGTCTTCAACCAGGCAGCTCTTCTGGTGGCAATCGAAGATCCCATGACCCTAGCCACCGAATACGCTGTGTCCATTCCGCTCTGTATGACCTGCCGAGCAGCAGCATGAGTGTCAGTAAGCACCTCACTAAAAAATGTTCTGTCATCTTCAGGAAGTTTAGGGGTCAATTGCTTAACAGTATCCATCAAAGCATGGATATAATGTCCCCGGAGGCAAGTGGCATTCGTACTTGCTGATGAAAAAACTTTCTTTGCAACTTAGTCCTGCTTTTTTGAATCCTTATCACTAGGTACCTGGGGAAAAGCACCTGCAGATCTTTTAGAGCAGGCTGCCTGCACCGCTAAACTCTCTCCCAGGAGCCACTCTATAATGCCTTGCAATTGCCTTAGAAACCGCAGGAGCTGTAAAAGACCTACTCCACACCTCCAGGATAGGATCTGTTAAAGCATCAGTAAAAGGAAGCATAGGTTCCACCACAGATGAGGGAGATTGGAGGACTTCAGTCAAAATGTTTGATTTATACTCTGCAGTGGGCAGAGTCAAATTCAGCAGATCCGCTGCCTTCTTGATAACCACATGGTAGGGGGCCACATCTTTAGAAGGGGCATCTGACACCGAGGCTAAATCCCAATCAGGGGACAGTTCCAGTCCACTTGCCTCCCTTAAATCTTCAAAATAGTCCTCCAACTCTTGAAGCTCACCCTCTTCAAACTCAGCTTCCCTATATCTCTGCTCCTCCAAAAAGCGCTGGGCTTCACGGCTCGACCTCTCCTTCCGGAGCGACGTCATCAGATCTGGAATCGACTCCGAAGGTGCCGGAGCCGGTGTCGAACCCGGAACCAGAACCGGCGTCGAACACGGAGCCAGAGCCAGCGTCGAACTACATGTCGGAAGGCCATGCCGAAGATCTTGAGGTCGGTCCGGAGCCGGTGACGCAGGAAACAGCGTCGATGACTTAGGCAGTGCCGAGAGATGCCGGCATAAAAGGCAAGAACGGCGCCGGAGCATAAGCTTGGGGAACTCCCAAATTGTATTCCAAAGGACCCATGGGACCAGCTGGTGCTCCAGAGGGTTGCATGGCTCTCGCATAAACACCATACATGGCATTTAAGAACTCCGAAGGGTCTTGTCCTGGACCCAGAAAAGGAGGATACGAACCAACCGGCTGCTCTTGAGGAGGCTGCACCGGAGTCAACTCCTCTTGTTCCTCGGGTTGGTGAGCCGGAGTCGTCGAACACTGAGGACCAGGAACCTCTTCCTCCTCCTAAACTGGAGACAGAGACGGAGCCAGAGAGGGATTCGACACCTGAGCCGGTGAATGCTCCGGTGACTTCAAGGGCAAGGCTCCACCTTCCGGATCCCGCGCCGGAGAAGGAGATACCATATCCTTTCGATGCCGCCTACTAGGCGACTTCGCTCTCGAATCCGACTCCTTTCCTGAATGGTTCCTTGACCCATGCTTCCTCTTCTTATGTTTCTTTTTTGTTGATCTGGAAGAATGTCCCGATGACGACTTCAAAGCCGACCTTGACCGGGACCTCGACCGCCTCGATCGTGACCTCAAACTCTTCTTGGCCTCTTTACCGTTTAATTTGGCAACCAGGAGCTCCGCCTCACATTCACGAAGGGCTTTTGGATTCATCTTCCTACAGGAATGACAACCTTGGACGTCGTGATCCGGACTCAGGCACCATATGCAGTCATCATGCGGGTCAGTGATTGACATCATCTTCCCGCATTAGCCACACGGCTTGAACCAGTCTTCTTAGTCGACACCACAACAGGAGTCAGAAACACTGGAAAAGACACAAAAAATCACAAAAGTAACAAAGTTACTATCAACGCTACAGAGGATCCCTCGAAAACCGTTAGCGTCGACGACGTGTAAAAAAGGGAACTGATGTCAACACGCCGACGTGGGCCTATTATGGAGTCGGTGACGTCAGCGGAGCCGCGCGCGATGCCTTGCCTCTATGACGTTGTCCACGTCGGCGCAAAGCTACAAAAGAAGAATTTCTGAATGTTGCTGACGCAGGGGGATATTCACAAGGTGAGGAATCCACTGGCAGATGTATCCATCAGAATTAGCTCGCTTTCGAGCATTGGATACTACTAAAGAGTCAACTGGTAACTGACCATTAATGAGTTGGGGAAGGTTTGTATTTTACTCTAGGAGTGAGAATTCTAGCAAGTACATCATCTTTAAAGATGTCGTCTGTCTGGCTCAACATACCTTAAGCATAGGCAGTGTCTGGCTGGAGTTATGTGTGCCTAGAGTCTCAAAGAGAAAATCCTCCTCTAAGAATTCATTATGGAGCTCCACCCTATGGTATTGTGCAGCTCTAGCAATGAGCTCCTGATATGACAGATTGTCATCAGGTGAAGATGGTCAGGCAGGGTAAAGATTAGGGTCTGTATCCTGTGGAGGATCAACTCCATAATCCGTCCAAGGATCTACTGGTAACTGTGTGTCATCTTCAGTATCAGCTGCATCAAGGTGAGGTAGATGAGACAGACTTAGGAGGTGTGATGTGTAAAGGATCAAACTGTGTTGGAGAGGGAGGAGGAGGTAGTGTGTGGAAAGGACTAGTACCCACATTTTTCCTCTTCAATGGAAACTTATAAGAGCTGTCGTCTTCAGAAAGGTTGTGCTTTGATGGCACTTTAGTGTGAATATGCCCTATATCAGGATTAATATAGAGTTTTTTTTGTTTTGGATCCAACTTAGGTGTTACAACGTCCATGTTTGGATCTAGTTGCATTACGGGCAGCTCTTTAGTTTTAGGCACTGAAGCTTTCTGAGCCGAGCTGGAATGTCTTTTCGGCGCTGAAGATTTCCGTTCTGAGGAATGTTTCCTTGGTTTCGGTGTCGAAGGTTTCGGCTCCAAGCCAATTTTGTGCTTAGAGCCCGAAGGTTTTGGCTCGGAAGTGGGTTTTGGCTGACTCAGTCCTGAGCCGGAAGGCTTGTTAGAGTGTTTTGGTGCCAAGCCAGAAGGCAGAGCATCATAAACCTCCTCTCCGTGCCGACCTTGGCCTGGAGTTAAAGGTGGTGACGAAGCCTTAGCTTTTTTAAGGACGGTGGGTTGGGGGTGTGGGGGAAGAGGTCTTCTGTACTCACATCCCCTTGTCCCTGCGGCACACTGTCATCATTCGGAGTCAGATGCCGCTGAAGCCTGTTCTTCTTTGGCCGCTGAGGCCTCCTCTTGCTCAGAGTCTTCACCGAAGAGATCCGGTGTGTCATCTAACTGCTGCTGCTGCATCTCTTGACGTCGAGCCCGACGATCATGTAGAGTTTTCTTCGATCTGAAGGACTGGCACACATCGCAGTCTTGTTCTTTGTGCTCTGGAGACAAGCACAAGTTACACACCTGATGTAAGTTTGTATGCGGATACTTCGCGTGGTACAGGGGGCAGAATTTGAACAGAGTCCTTTCCATCGACAAGGATACGGACCAACGCGGATAGGCCGTAAGGCCGCCCGCAAATTTTCCGATTGAAATTGGAAATTTCTGATGATCGAGTCGAACTGCGGAGAAAAGGATACGCGTTTGAAAACAATACCATCAAGGGTAGAATGGATTGCACACCGAGGGGAACCCGAGGAACGATTCCAAAGCGGAGAGCAGCAATACACGTCCGAACCCGATGACGGAAAAATCAATCTAACAATGGAGTCGATGCCCATGTGGATTATCACCGAAAGAAAGACTCACCTTACTTCCTGACTGGAAAGACTTCTTTGAAGAAAAATAACTTGCTAACATCCAGGGTTAACACTAGATGGCAGGAATATGCAAACACAGCTCACATGCCTCGAACATGCTGTTACTTCAGAAGATCACTTTCATACTCAGGGCGATACCCTTGGAATTTAGGACAGATTGGTTTAAAAAATTTCAAGGATAATTGAATAGTTTTATTTGGGCCCATAGGAGCACGAGAATTGCTTGGAAAAAACGACTCAGGCGAAAAACAGATGGGGCTATTGCTCTACCAGAGTTCTATACTACATTAGAGGGAACATTTGTGATCTGCCTCTGACTGAGTCAGACGAGTACTCTGACTAATCTAGATGAATAAGGAATGTTGACTGTCAATTTCTGCTAAAATTAAAGTATTGAATGCAATGCTCACATGGAAATATCAATGTGATTTAAGATGTAAAAGGTACATTAAGATATACCTTGTAACCGTATTTTTTTCAACACTGTTTAATAATCAATAAAAAAGTTTTATTAAAAATAAGTTCTGTACTGCAGCAAGTTCTTGCCTATATAGAACTCACTAGGAATGTCAGAATTTTACAGGATGTCGTAAGCTAGACTTTTAAAATAAGCTGGGATTACACAGTGGGGCCAACTAAAGGGAAAAAGCATGTTGTTAATGTGGAACACCCTATCTCAGCTCACTGACAATAAGCTTTCTAAATTTAAATGTTACCAATTGGTGAGGTGGGCCGTTGTGCAGGGGGGCTTAGGGTTAGGGAACCTAGAATAGAAAGATAAGTTCCAAAGCATTCTTCCTTTGAAGAAAGAACTATCAAAATGGTACTGGACCTTAGGGCTATGGGAAGATGGACCCTTTTATTTGCCTGAGGTGCTATGGAGAACGGACCTGTCGTTGCTGGAGTTGATTAACAGATGGCAAGTATCTATGTCTACACTTTAGGCAACTATTTAATCTGCATCTCTGAGAAGAAATCATGTATTTACAACACATAGGGCATACTGGTCTCGAAAGAAACTAAGGAAGACGAGAGGTCAAAAGAAAAGATGCTGTCCTAAGTGTGGACTAGGGAAAGTTGACAGTGTCCACATGTTTTGGCAGTGTCTGGATATCCAGACCTATTGGCAGGATGTGAGTAAGATGGATTAGTTACTTACCTGTAATCCCAGTTCTCTTTCAGGGGTATCCTCATCAAAGTCATAAGCATTAGAATATTCCCACCCATGCGCGGGAAAACGGAAACACTACTATATATGTGCCCCCACATCTATATATACATATATATATATATATATATATATATATATATATATATATATATATATTTATATATATATATATATATATAAACATAAGCAATTGCAGCCTAATAAACACCAGAGCTGAATCATGCTGTAAGGAATTTCCATCATACATGAAAAAAATGCATTAGAAACAGGAAAAACAACAACAAAAATTGTTTAGAAACTGTTTTAATGCTCAGCAAACAGTAGAAATTCCCATAAATAACTGAAAGCATAGGAAGCTGCATATACCCAGTCTAAAAAGACTGAAAAGCTAACCTGTAGCTGTATAGCAATAAACTGACACCGTGCTTTTAAGGCACTCCTGACCTCCAGCATCCCATCATGCCTCAGGGGTGACAGTTAGGTCAGTTGTTCTTTGCGGAGACTGAAAAAACCATGGTACAAAGAGGTTAACAATATCTCTAAAATATAAAATATAACAGTCCTTTGCCCGGGGAGGCGGGAGGGTTGCTTATGACTTTGATGAGGATACCCCTGGAAGAGAATTAGGATTACAGGTAAGTAACTAATCCTTCTCTTCCAGGGGATCCTCATCATTTGCATTATCACCGGAGCCACGTAGGGATCGATCGGGAGGTATTTCCTTGTAGAAATCGTGCTAGTTAGCACACCAGATCCTGACGTTTTGGCTCATGAGGTTCATCTACAACTCCAAAACAGTTGATCAATAGACAACGTCTTTTTTTGCTAGGTACATTACTTTTACCTGCACTGTAATTTTTCCTCACTTTTATTAGAAAATTCTGGTATTAGTTAGAGAAACGTGAGTAAGGTGGGGATTTGTGCATACCGTCCTGAAGAAGGTGCTTCTGGCACCGAAACATGTCCCACTCACCGCGTTGCCAAAACATCCAAAACATCCAGTAGTTACTGACTAAGGTTCTCCGAAATTCCAGGAAACATGATTGCGGTTCCAGCCACAACCGCGACGATGCCTACGCTATAAAGCCAGGCACCCTAGAAGCGACATTGCTGCACTGTTACCCAAGACGTGAACGCACTACATCCAAGTGCCACGGCTTATGTAATTGCAATCAATCAGGCAAAGCTCTTTATTGTAGTCCTGAAGATGATCCCAACATAACTTTGGAGATAGGGATCGAAACGTTCGTCGACTGTTTGTACAGTACTACTCCGTTTGCAATTTGTAACTTGTGTTGCAGTTACTGTGGGTCAGAGCTTACTTAAGTTTTTATTGTATTGTAAGCCACCTCTTTCTCCAACTTATTTGCCTGTTATTTTCTCCTTCTCACTGTTCCTTCTTCTATGTATTGTTTTTCCTTGACTTGGTACAGGCTTGTGCCCAGTTATTAATGTGTGACTTGTTTCACTTTATAAAATGTATAATTTTATCAAATCTTCCAAATAAATACTTCTATGTCCGGCTGGACACTGAAGAGAAAAACACACAGTCCTTATTCTAAGCCTGTGCTTATCATTTTCTTAAAGTAATTTGAAGCCTAGGACCTTTGTTAACTTAAAAATCAATATTACCCGGGGTCCTTCGCCACCTTTACGGGTTCAGTTGTTTTAGATACCAATTAGAAGAAGAGCCTTCACCTCTTTTCGAAGCAGCTTTACCTGGTGAGGACAAGACTTTTTCGGTGGTATATTCTTTGGGAGTGCATGGAAACGTAGAGTGTATCCATTGCGCTGTATATTCAGCACCCAACGATCTTTTGTGATGCTGTCTCACTCTGCCAGATGTTGTGAAGCACTTCCTCCCACTGGAGTGGGCAACGGCGGCAGAGGAAGCTGTGGTAGAGGACTGCTGTTGGTGACCACCTCTACCTCTGCTGGATTTTCCTCCCCGAAACTGGGACTTCCCCTGGTTCTTGTTTTGGGACCACTGAGGGGTTTGAACCCTCTGTTGAGGCCCCTTGCGTTGATTGGATTTGTAGCGGCGTTTAAACTCTTTCTTTTTCTCCAACCCAACCGCCTTGAGGGTGTCCAACTCGGTCTTCATTCTATTCATCTCTTCATCTGCATGTGTGCGGAAGAGAGAAGAGCCAGAGAATGGGAGATTCAAGATCCTCTGCTGCGCATCTGGTTTTAGTCCTGTCAATCTTAACCAGGATGACCTTCTGGCGCTTTTTTCCATGCGCGTAAGAGTGCGCTGATAGCACCGCACCATCTGCCGCTGTGCTAGTCATTTGATTTGCCACCAAAGAACCCTCGGTGACTATCTCGTCAAAATCTTTTTGGTCTTCCTTTGGGAGCTTGGTTTTGAAGCGCAACCAAGGAGTCCCATAGAGCTCTGTCATAACGGCCTAGCAACGCAGCCGCGCTGGAGACCTTAAGGATAGCAGCAGCAGAAGTGCAGGCTCTGCGACCCCACGAGTCATGGGACCTGCTCTCTTTATCCAGTGGAACAGAAGAAGTAGCCGTTACAGCATACGTCTTCCGAGCTGCCGCCACGATGACTGAGTCTGCAGGAGGGTCCGTCTTAACGAAGACCGGATCCGAGGTAGCCGGCTTATACTTTTTTTGGATGCGAGCCGGCACCGCTTTAATGGTTGCTGGAGTTTAAAAAGTGTCCATGACAGTGTCAAGGATCCCAGGAACCAATGGAAGCAATGGTCGAGATGCAGTCTTCTGATGAAGCGTCTCGAAAATCACTGTTGTTGTGACTTGTGGAACAGACATCTCAAATGTTGAGTTTCTGAGCACCTCTCTGCAGAACCTCATGGTATGTGTTAATGTCGTCTATTGGAGAGACCCTGGAAATAGGGCTGTCCGACAGTTTGGGGAAATAATCCCTCTTGGAGGACAGGGTAGAGGAAGTAGATGGTGTTCTTTCACTTCGACCGTGCCTCCTTTCTCGTGATCTGACTGCGCTTTCCTCTCGCCTCGGGGAACGCGATCTATAGTGCCTTCCCCCAGGGGACCTCTGTTGCCTATGCCTGGGAGAACTCACTCTGTCCACCTCGTACACCAGTCTCTGAAGAGGAAATCTATGAACCGGACTTGCATAGTCCTGCATTAGCCTTGTCGCCCCTGAATCCTGCCAGTGACGTAAGGGCAGCTGCCATCTTTGGGACAACTGAACAGCAGAAGGGGCCTCCTTTTGTCTTGAAGGAGACTTGTGGACATGGCTTGCAGCTTTTGGAGTGGCTGATCTTGAAGAAGCCCTTCTGGAAGAGTGAGAGGACGAACGGCGCAAGGCTAACTCCGTCACCAGGACCACCGATCCATCCCCAGACCTCACCGAGGCCTGTCTCGACGTCGAGCGTTTTCTCGACGTCGAACCAGCGCGCATTCCAGACGTTGATCGTGGTTCCTGACTTCTCGCTAATTGGACCTCCCGTCTGCTCGACGTCGAACGCCGTCTCGACGGCGACCGGTGCCGATGAGAAGCAGGTGAAGAATGCTGTCTCGACTTGAACGGCAACGTGAAGCCGACGACGGAGGGTCTCTCTCTCTCTCGACGCAAGCGTCGTTTAGACGATGGCGGAGCTGTGTCCAATCTTGACGTCGAAGGACTGCGAGACGACGGCAGAGGGGTAATTTTCGCCCTCGACGCCGAACGCTGATGGGACTGAGATGACAGAAGTGAGCTTTCCCTCAACGCCGAACGTCGTGCTGACGACGGTGGTGGGTCTTCGCCCCTCGACGCCGATCGTCGCCGAGTTGACGACGGTGGAGGGTCTCTGCTCCTTGACGCCGGGTTGACGACGGCGGAGGGTCTATGCTCCTCGACGCCGATCGTCGCCGGGTTGATGACGGGGGAGGGGTCTTGTTCCTCGATACCGATCGTCGCCGGGTTGACGACGTCGGAGGATCCCGAATCTTCGACGTCGACGACGACGTACCTTTTCTCGACGGCGAGCACGCTGTCGAAGGTCTTTTTTTGGATAAATGACCCACCTGAAGATCTTGTCTCAGCGCCGAGGCCAACGCTGACGTAGAAGGACGCGAGGTCTTGCTTTTAGATGGTGTTCTAGACCTCTTGGAGTCCTTCCTTACCGGAGACCTTCCTCTAGATGACTTATCAGCCAGGCATACAGGAAAATTCTCTTCCTGTCCTTCAAGGTTCTTCTGGACAGGTTCTGGCAGTGGGGGCAGGTCTTAGGATCATGATCCTCAGGTAGACAAAGAATACAGACCTCATGAGAGTCTGTTTTGGCCTTCTTTTTACAACTAGAAGGGCAAGAGTCAAAAAAAGATGGCATTTCAAGTTGTTAAAAATGCCCAAACCTGTCAGAAAAAGACAGCCTCTTACTTCAAAAGATGAAAAACGTCAAAGTAAGGAATAAAAGTTGTGAAAATTGAAGAGATTTTCTGACAAAAGTCAGAAAAGAGTGAAGCTGTGTTGCCAGGATCCTTTCTGAAGGAGCCGGAAAGAACAACTGACCTAACTGTCACTCCTGAGGCATGATGGGAAGCTGGGGGTCAGGAGTGCCTCAAAGGCACTGTCAGTTTATTGCTATGCAGCTACAGGTTAGCTTTTCAGTCAATTTAGACTGGGTATTTGCAATGCAGCCTGGGAGCTTCCTATGCTTTCAGTTATTTATAAGAATTTCTACTGTTTGCTGAGCATTAAAACAGTTTCTAAACAATTTTCATTGTTGTTTTTCCTGTTTCTAATGCATGTTTTTCATGTATGGTGGAAATTCCTTACAGCAGGATTCAGCTCTGGTGTTTATTAGGCTGCAATTGCATATGTTTATATATATATATATATATCTATCTATATATATATACATATATATATATACATATATAGGTAAGTATATATACGCATTTCTTCTCTTCCAGGGGATCCTCATGAAAGTCATAAGCATTAAAATATACTACTATGTATGTGCCCCACATATATATATCCATATATATATATATATCTATCTATCTATCTATGTATGTATATATATATATATATATCTCTCTCTCTCTCTCTCTCTCTCTATATATATATATATATACACATACATATACATATACATACATAGTAGTGTTTCCAGGGTCCCACGCATGGGCGGGAATATTTTAATGCTTATGACTTTCATGAGGATCCCCTGGAAGAGAAGAAATGCGTTACTTACCTGTAACTGCAGTTATCCAGTATTGGTACCTTTCATAGATTCACATGCCTGAATCATTCCCCGTCTTCGGGGTGGGAGTCCCCGGTATATAAAAATAGTAATGTCATAAAGACATATATACACTAATAGGCCGGAGGCCTCACATTAGTAACCTATCTGAGTCCTTTTGTGAAAAAGGACAAAACTTTGGCCAGGAGCCAATCAGCTACTACCACCCTCTAGAACCTTCCTGGAAGGAGCCCTAGTCCCTCAGATTTTCGTAAGCACAGTGCTAAGTAGTACCTACTGAGATGACCAAGGTTAGCCCTTCCAGGGGAGGCGGGTGGGTTGCATGTGAATCTATGAAAGATACCAATACTGGATAACTGCAGTTACAGGTAAGTAACGCATTTCTTATCCAGTATTATGGGTATCTTTCATAGATTCAGATGCCTGAATCAGAGTAGCAAGTAGTAGGCAGCACATTTCGCATAATGTAGCATGTAAGACACTTGATAATTAATACCTTATCCATAGTGCAGCAGAATAAACTGCAAACAGCAGCAGGATAAGAAATGTGCAATTAGGTAATAGGAAAGGTGGGATGAAAGGAAGAAGGCTCACCTCTGATGAAATAGATGACGGAGCACCGCCTGTCCCACTGCTGCATCCATCATAAGTTCCGAATCCAAGCAGTAGTGCTTGGTGAACGTATGAGGTGTCTTCCATGTCGCCGCTCTGCAAATGTCGACAATGGGCACCCCAGAAAAGAGTGCCATGGAGGTGGAAACCGCTCTAGTGGAATGAGCCCGAACTTTGGCGGGCAGAGGATGTCCCGCCTGTTGGTGGCAGAAGGCGATGGCCGCAGAGATCCACCTTGAAATCCTCTGCTTTGTCAATGGTAGGCCCTTCCTGGGCCTACTGAAGGCTATAAATAATTGGTTGGACTTGCGAAATTGTTCTGTTCTATGAAGGTAGAATTTCAGACCTCTTTTCAGATCTAAGGAATGTAGAGATCTCTCAGCTGTTGAAGATGGATTAGGGAAGAAAGATCTCAGGACAATAGGCTTGTTTAGATGGGAAGCAGACGGAACCTTTGGTATGAATTTGGGGTTAGTCCGTAGAATGACTCTGTCCTGTTTAAACTGAAGGAACGGGTCCTGAATACAGAAAGCCTGCAGCTCACTCACCCTCCTTACAGACGTGAGAGCCAGCAAGAGAGCTGTTTTCCAAGTATTTGAGATCCGCTTTATGCATCGGCTCAAAGGGGTGTTTCATCAACTGCGCCAGGACAATATTGAGCTGCCATGTAGGTGGTAAAGATCTCACTGGAGGATAAGTCCTGAATAAGCCTTTCAGAAACTGCTTGACCAGTCTATTGTACCATAGGGAAACACCAGACGAAGAGCGTCTGAACCGAGATATGGCTGCCAGGTGGACCTTCATTGAGGCATGAGCCAATCCCGAGTTGGCCAGGTGAAGCAGGTAGGGCAGCAGTTGTGCCGGAGATGACGAGAACGGGTGCAGTTTGTTAGCTCTACACCATAAACAGAATCTCTTCCACTTAAGAGAATATGTCTTATTGGTACTGTCAGCCCGGGCCCGGGCTAATACAACCCTGCAGTCCTGAGGGATATCTAAGTCCTGGAATTCTCTGAACTCAGGAGTGTGAGAAGGTGGCCTGATATGCAGTGCTCACTATTCTAGGGAACACTATGTATCAGTCCAGCAACCCTTATTGATGATTGGTTGTAAGTCAACCTTATAGACCAGCTATCCTAGTAGCGTGGATACGAGCAGTCTAAGGCTAAAGACTCGAGAGGGCGTGTTAAGCCAGCTGTTATACCACACATATACCCCTTGAATACCAAGTGAAAGGACACCACACAAGTGTTATGAAAATAAACAAGATATTTATTAAGACTCACAACAGCCCTGTACTCTTTATGAGGACAGGGTACTAAGCACAAAACAAAACTCTTACGAAAATACTTAAGTTAGCACAGTATACACAAATGCCCTAGGGGCACGGAAAACCATATACTCTGAAAGTGGAATGCGAAATTACTAGCAGGTAAGTACAGTACTAATAGGCTTTGGAATCGCTAGGTCTTGACTATAGAATCTTCAGATTACTTCTAGGAGGCCTAGGGGACTCGGGTGCAGAGTGTGCACTCTCACGCGGGATGCGGGACAAAGTCTATGGTAGCTAGATTTCACAGAGTTAGTGTTCTCGGGCGAACCCGACCTGGTAGGAGGAAAACGAAAGTGGATTCTGACCCTTGGATAGTGAGGCTATGCTGGGGCACTGAAATGCCGAAGTTACCTAGCCCAGGGGCTGCAGCTGCATAGGTCTCAAAAGACGTCGGGAATCCTCGTAGACGGACCAGGAGCCTGGAAGAAAGAAGTTGCTGGCAGGCGACCAGTGAAGAAAGTTCGATGGATCCAAGCCTGGATCGAAGAGAGATGACATCTGAAAGCAGAGGGGACCAAGTTCGAGACTACTAGCCAGTAGTCAGGTGGCACCAGGAGGGCACCGGATGGTAGTCACCTCGACTAGGTGAGTGGGTGACGCTGTGCTCGCAGATCTCACGGACCAGGAGGCGTTGTTGGCGACCAGGATGGAGGAGCGAGCTGTCCCACGATGGATGAAGCTGTCTGCGTCGCTGGACCCAGGATTGGGCAACAAAGCCTTGGCAAATTCAAGCCCACGCGGTGGACTCAAAATGGCGTCTGGAGTGGACCAGGAGGGTCCGGGGTGCTTCTCTTGAAGAAGGAAGCAAGGGCCAGTCTGGAGAAACCAGACCAGCAGCAGTGATGTCGTCGGGCGTCGTGAAGAAGGCCACAAGCCAGCCGGCTAGTAGCCACACAGCGCGGTGAGCAGGCAAAAGCAGAAGGGCCCCACGCAGATCGTGGAGATGCTGGAGGGCTGATCTTCGGTGCTGGAGCTGCTCAGGGTTGGGGCTTCTCGGACCCCAAAGCACTCACCAGTGGAGCACACGGTGGGCTTGTTGCAAAGAAGTTGTGCAGTCCTGGCGATCGTCGGTCCCTCGAGGTCTCGTCGCACTCACAGTTCTCAGCTTGGCTGTAGAGGTGAGTAGAGGTCAGAGGTGCCAGGGAAGCCGGGTCTCGTCGAGCTGTGTCGTCGGATTCCTGAGGAAGGACTTGCAGCAGACCGCAGTGTTCTTAGGATGGTGCCCGCTTGATGCAGGGTGACTACTCCTTAGTCACAAGGGAGAATCTTGATGTCTTTCGCAGAAAGTCGTGTCTTGATTCCAAAGATGATCTAATTTGAACAGGGGGCCCGCTCCTATCTTTATACTAAAAAAGGGGGCTGACCCGGTGACTAGGTCCTGCCTATGGGTGGGACTAGGAGGGGGGTAGTTACACCCCTCTCCCATGCCGGACTTCCCCCAAGCCAGGGGCTGGTGTGCCCCTGGAACTGGTTCTGACCGGCCTATGCGTAGTGAGCACCGGGGTGCCACTCAGCAGTCACCTTCCTGTAAAGCCCTGCCTACCCAGGATACACAAAACCCTGTCTGGGACGGTGCTAGCACCGCCCTTGACAGGAAACCCTTTGTCCAGGCTCCCCTCGCTGGAAGGACTCCCAGCTGCAGGGGGTCAGACTCGTGTCTGGTCTGTGGTGGCAGCATCCATTTTGTGGAGCTGAGGCTTCGTTTAACTTTAACCGGGGTTCACAGTTACATACATGTCGTGTCCCTCTAGAAGGGTGGAATGCTAACCCCGTCGCCAGAATTGGCGAGGGGTTAGTATTCCAATTCGTATGACACCTTACTCGACATGTTTTGATAAAGCAATACCAAAGATAGCATTTAACCGCGAGGATTATAATGCACTTAAGAGTATATGGTATGCGATATCATGGAACAGCTATTAGGACTTGGTTCCGCCAGCTGCAGACGGGCTCAGCTCATGCCAGAGCACCATCTCACACGATTCCACGCACTCTGCCTTCAGGATTGTCAAGGCCTGCCATAGGAGTGACTGATAGGAATCTGTGTGTCCATTTTAGGGTTAGATATAGGTATACTATATCTACAGCAAAGGGTGATTACACGACTTTACCCCAGCTGTCATGCAGCCAGTTGTGTCAAATTTAGGAGGCCAGCCAGGGGTAGCATAATACATGCTTCAGCCCCTGGTAGGCCCTGGGTACACCTATGCCCTGAGTTACAGGGTCAGATAAGGTGGCCCAGTACCAATTGGAAATGTACCTAGGGTACATGGAATCCATTTTACAGAGAGAGCAGTAGGCCTGGGGTCCTGATTGGCAGGGTCCCAGGTCGACATGTCAAAAACCAGCTAAAACACAGGGCAAAAATAAGCCTCTATTACCTAAGTGGCCATATAAGGAAGGACCAGCTCTGGCTTGGTTTCCCCCTGTGTCATGGTCCACTAGGCAACCCCTCACCCTAAGGGTGTCTGAGGGTCTCCACCATAGGGAATCTCGGTCTCTGGTGTGTCTTGGGAAAGAAAAAGGCTGATGCTGGGATGGAGTGCTGAAGTGAGGCTCCTCTACCTTTGGGCTCAACTTCCTCCAATCACCATCCATCATGTGTGCCTTTCTTTCTTTAGCTGAGATGCACTGAGCTCTCAGGGTCAGCCTCTGGCTACCTAAAGCTGGAGGCTGAGTCCCTCTGTTTGGCTTACTGGAGGGACAGGTCAGGTCTGGGGTTTTTAGGCCCCATGTTTGGCTGTGCCCAACAGTGTCCAGCTGTGGGAGGTCCCTAACTACTTTTAAGGGGGATCCCTCAGGAGTCTGATTTCTTTTCACTTGGCTAGGTTTACCAGCTTCAGTGATCCTAATCTGCTGATTAAGGAGTTCTTTTGGACAGGGGGCCCTTTGGGGTCCACCACTGGCCTCCCTGACCTCTTCAGCCCTGGGCTGACTGAGGCAGGGTAGAGAGGGGCAGGTTACCTGCTCCAGACTGGGTCCCACCTTGGAAGGGTCCACTGACATCAGGGGCTCTGCCAGGCTAGGCCTGACTACCTCTGGGGCAGTTCCTTCACAAGGGGTCAGATCAGTTCCCTGAGGAGGCTGATCCTTTCCTGGAGTCTGGTGGGAGGGAGATTTCTCTTCCTCCTCAATGCTCTCTGTCTGAGTGGAGTGATCCATTGTTTCAGGCTTCACAACACTATCTGTTTGAGTAGGGGCTGAGACCATTACAGCCTTACCAACCTTTTCAGGAGGGCACTCAGTTTGTGTTTGGGCTGTGACTGTCACAGCCCTCCTGTCCTGTTCAGGAAAGTCTGTCTGAGCCTGGGCAGTGGCTACCACTGCTCTTCCAACCTTTTCAGGGAGGAATGGTGCTTGGACTGGGGCTGTAGCTATTACTGCCCCACTAACCTTTCCGGGTAGGCCTATCATTCTGGAGTGAGTTTCTTGCTCCACCTCAGCCCATGCTGAGATTTCCAGGTCATTCCCCAGTAAGCAATCTACAGGTAAGGTGTCTGTCACTGCCACTCTCATGGGCCCTGTGACATTACCCCAGCTGAGCTCAATTACTGCCATGGGATGCCTTCTTTTTACTCCATGAACGTCTGTCACCTGGTAAGTGAAACCAGGGGTCAGTTGAGCAGAGGGGACCAGATGGTCAATCACCATGGTGATGCTGGCCCCTGTGTCTCTGTATGCCTCAACTTTCTGACCATTGATAAGGGGCTCCTGTCTATACTTTCCCAAAATGTGGGAACCAGTAGTGAAGTTGGCAAACCCCAAGCCAGTCTCACAGACAAGAGTTGTTTCAGGGGACCTGGCTAGGCCATAGTCCACCTGGTTTCCCAAAGTAATGCCCACCACATTCTTGGGGGCACTCCCACCACCTGGGGGATTACCACTAGTGGTAACAGGAGGTCTTGGAGTATTACCTGGGGGTATGTTTTCCTTATTGCTATTTTTAGGGCAACTGACATCACTTTTGTAATCGCCCACCTGTTTACAGGCATGGCAATAAGGTTTCTTTTGGGTTTTGGGAGAAGTAGGGGACCCACCCTTGTCAGAGGATTTTTGGGGCCCTGTGGTTTGATCAGCAGATTTATTCCCACCCTTCTCTTGAGGCTTGGTTGATTCCTTCTTTTGGTCACCACCCTGGTTCTTAGGCCTGACCCTGGTTCTGACCCATTTGTCTGCCCTCTTACCCAATTCCTGTGGAGAGGTCAGATCAGAGTCTACCAGGTGCTGGTGTAATAACTGGTTCTGACAATTACTTAAGATTTGCTCCCTCATAATTAGATTGTACAATCCTTTAAAATCAGTAACCTTACTACCCAGTAGCCAGCCTTCAAATGCCTTAGTGGCACAATCAACAAAGTCAGTCCAATCCTGAGACTGAGTTTTCTGGGTGTCTCTGAACATTATCCTGTACTGTTCAGTGGTTAAACCAAACCCATCAACCAGTGTATTCTTCAGGACTTGGTAATTGTTAGCATCCTCAACTCTAGTAGTGAGGAGCTTATCTCTACCTTTACCTTCAAAGGAGAGCCACAAGATAGCTGCCCACTGACTCTGGGGAACACCCTGCACAGTGCAGGCCCTCTCCAAAGCAGTAATCCATTTGTGGATGTCATCCCCTTGCTGAAAGGGGGGCACTATCTTATTTAGGTGCTTTGTATCAAAACTCCTTTCCCTATTGCTAGGTATGTTGCTGCCACCAGTGGGGACTACCCCACTTAACTGTTGCTCTCTAGCAAAGGCAAGCCTCTCTTTGGCCAGGGCAAGTTCTTCCCTTTCAATCCTCAGATTGGCTGCCCTTTCTTTAGCTACATACATTCTCCTCTGAGGGGAAGTCATCCTCCTCACAGCAGAGTTCTGAGAGCCATTGGTTTGAATGGATCTGCCAGAGCCTCTTGATAGAGACCTGACTCGTCCATTCCCAATGTTAAGCTGGCCTGAGAGAGGTCCCAGGGGTCCCCTAGTACCATTCTCATGCCTGCTTAAGTTGGCCCTCGTTAGCTGACTAACTATTTCTGGACCTTTGTCTGCCTCATCCCCAGATGTCTCCTGATCATCATCCTCCTCACCTGAGAGATGGATGAGATCTGGGTCACCCCTGGTTCCTTCTAGGGCTGGCATGTCCCCTTCTGGATGAGAAGAGCTAAGAGGTTTCTCAGCTTTCCTGGCATCATAAGTCTCTAAGAGACCTATCAGAAATGGGATTGTGGGGTTAGACCCCTGTTTTAGCTTCCTGGAGGTACACACTTGTCTCATCTCCTGGAAGCTAAGGGCTGCATATCTAGAAGAGGCCTGTGGAGGGTCCTCAACCACCTGAGGGGTCTCAGTAGACTCTCCGTGGTTAGACATGCTTCTAGTGTGGTGTAAGTGATGCACCTACCTACACTATGTGTTTGCCTACTGATCCCTTGCTAAGAGTTGCAGCCAAGGTGTGCTAAGCCTTGAGGAGCTGCAACAGCTGGTTCAGTAGAACTCAGAGTATTCTAAGCTAAGTTATATGTACCAAAAAGTACTTATGTGATCTTTCAGCAAGATATTCTTAGGATACGTGTGGTAAAACAACAGCAAGCTCAAATCCCAACCGCTGCTCACCATAAGGGAGAATCTTAAGAAGGAAATCTTGATGTCTTTCGCAGAAAGTCGTGTCTTGATTCCAAAGATGATCTAATTTGAACAGGGGGCCCGCTCCTATCTTTATACTAAAAAAGGGGGCTGACCCGGTGACTAGGTCCTGCCTATGGGTGTGACTAGGAGGGGGGTGGTTACACCCCTCTCCCATGCCGGACTTCCCCCAGGCCAGGGGCTGGTGTGCCCCTGGAACTGGTTCTGACCGGCCTATGCGTAGTGAGCACCGGGGTGCCACTCAGCAGTCACCTTCCTGTAAAGCCCTGCCTACCCAGGATACACAAAACCCTGTCTGGGATGGTGCTAGCACCGCCCTTGACAGGAAACCCTTTGTCCAGGCTCCCCTCGCTAGAAGGACTCCCAGCTGCAGGGGGTCAGACTCGTGTCTGTGGTGGCAGCATCCATTTTGTGGAGCTGAGGCTTCGTTTAACTTTAACCGGGGTTCACAGTTACATACATGTCATGTCCCTCTAGAAGGGTGGAATGCTAACCCCGTCGCCAGAATTGGCGAGGGGTTAGTATTCCAATTCGTATGACACCTTACTCGACATGTTTTGATAAAGCAATACCAAAGATAGCATTTAACCGCGAGGATTATAATGCACTTAAGAGTATATGGTATGCGATATCATGGAACAGCAATTAGGACTTAGTTCCGCAAGCTGCAGACGGGCTCAGCTCATGCCAGAGCACCATCTCACACGATTCCACGCACTCTGCCTTCAGGATTGTCAAGGCCTGCCATAGGAGTGACTGATAGGAATCTGTGTGTCCATTTTAGGGTTAGATATAGGTATACTATATCTACAGCAAAGGGTGATTACACGACTTTGCCCCAGCTGTCATGCAGCCAGTTGTGTCAAATTTAGGAGGCCAGCCAGGGGTGGCATAATACATGCTTCAGCCCCTGGTAGGCCCTGGGTACACCTATGCCCTGAGTTACAGGGTCTGATAAGGTGGCCCAGTACCAATTGGAAATGTACCTAGGGTACATGGAATCCATTTTACAGAGAGAGCAGTAGGCCTGGGGTCCTGATTGGCAGGGTCCCAGGTCGACTATGTCAAAAACCAGCTAAAACACAGGGCAAAAAGTTGGGAGCAACCATAGTCAGGAGGTACCTTCCTACAAGGAGCCAAGCCGATAATGTGAGAGATTTCAGATCTGGATGCTGGACTTGCCCCTGGTTCATAGTGAGGAGATGCGGGTAAGGCCTGAAAGGAATCGGAGGCTCCAGCGATAGAAGGTGGAGTTCTATAAACCAGTGTTGGCCTGGCCACGCTGGGGCGACCAGGATCAGAGTGCAATGCTCTGCTTTCAGTTTCCGAAGGACCCTGGTGATCAGGGGAAATGGAGGAAAAGTGTAAGCAAATACCTTGCACCATGCGATCGAAAATGCATCCCCTAGAGATCCTTTCTGGGGAAGCCAGCTTGCATAATGTTGGCATTTTGCGTTGATCTCCGTCGCAAATAGATCCAGGTGAGGTCTGCCCCATCGGGAGTATACTGCATTGAGAGCATGTTGGTCGAGCTCCCACTCGTGGCAAATGGAGCGTTGCCTGCTCAGTGAGTCCGCCAGGGTGTTGTCTGCTCCTGGGGCGTACTCCGCTCTCAGCGAAATGTTGTGTTGGAGTAGCCACTTCCAAATTCGCTGTGATTCTTGAGACAACATCATGGATCGAGTTCCCCCTTGCATGTTTAAGTAGTGCATTGTGGTGGTGTTGTCCGTCCTCACAAGCACTGGGGAGTTCCTGATTCTGGGCAGGAAAGCTCGAAGAGCCAGGTATACTGCCCTCAACTCTAACAGATTGATGTGGAGCAGTTTTTCGGCTGGCGACCACTGACCGTGTATCTGAAGTTCCTGCAGGAACGCACCCCATCCTTCCAATGATGCATCTGTTGTTATCACGTGTGAGGTGATTGGAAGCAGGAACGGAAGGCCCTGGTTCAGGTTTTTTGTTTGAAGCCACCAGTGCAGGGCCTTCACCATGAACGGAGTGATCCTGAGTAGATCGTCGAAGGATCCCGTACACTGGATCCACTGAGATGATAACGCCTCCTGTAAGGGACGCATACGGAGGCGGCAGTGTGGTATTAGGAGGATGTTGGAGGACATCATTCCTAGCAGTGACTTGAAAAGTCGCACCTTGATGGGCTTTTTGAGCTGAATGTGTGCTGCCAGAGACCTCAGTTAGGCCTGATGCTCCTGTGATGGAAAGGCCTTCTCCTGATGTGTGTCTAGAATTGCTCCCAGGAAAGTGAGGCGTTGAGAGGGCTGCAGTACTGACTTTTCCTGGTTGAGTGTAAGTCCTAGACTCTCGAAGAGCTGAAGACAGGCATTGGAAGACCTGTTCACGCCTTCTAGAGTGGGAGACTTGATGAGCCAGTCGTCCAGGTAGGGGAATACCTGGTGATGTTGCTGGCGAAGGTAAGCTGCCACTGGAGATAGGCATTTTGTAAAAATGCGTGGCGCCGACTTCAGGCCGAATGGCAACACTCTGAACTGGTAATGTCTGCCCGCCACAGTGAACCTTAGGAATTGGCGGTGACTCTTGTGGATGAGTATGTGAAAGTAGGCGTCCTGGAGGTCTAAGGACACCATGAAATCCCTGGAATTGAGTAGTTGTAACACTTCTTGAATTGATACCATACGGAACAATTGTTTTTTGAGGTATGTGTTGAGGTTCCTTAGATCCAGTATAGGTCTCCATTTCTTCTCCTTTTTTCGTATCACGAAGAACCGTGAATAGAATCCTTTCCCCCTCTGACCTCTGGGAACTCTTTCTACGGCTCTTTTCTGAAGCATTAGTGAGAGTTCCGCTTGAAGAAGATGAAGATTCTTGTGTTGCATGGGACATGGGGGTTCGAAGGAGGAGTGTCCACAAACTCCGGAGCAAGCCCGAAGCCAACGATCCGTAGTTATTTTTTGCCAATTGCGGAGGAAGTTGGAAATTTTGCCTCCAACTACGTAACGTGGAGAAGTGGAGGCCTGTTGGAGAAAGAAGTCATTGCCTTCTGGCGGGATCTTTCTTTCCTCCTCTTCCTCAAAAGGAGGACTTATTGTAAGAAGACTGGCCTTGTTGCTGCCTCTGTTGGTATTGAGGCTTGTATTGCTGGGACGAGCCATAGGAGGATTTGTACCCCTAATATCCACCTCTTGTCTGCTGGCCTCTTCCTCTGGAGCCCCGAAAGAAAGTATTCTTGTACTGGAGGGTATCCAGGGCTTTTGCGGTCTCAGTATCTTTCTTGATATCCTGCAGCATCTCATCAATATGCTTCCCAAAGAGAAGCTCTCCGTCGAGCGGCATGTCCAGTACCTTGGCTTGGACTTCCGGCCGGAAAGATGTAGCTTTCAGCCAGCCTTGGCGCCTAAGGACAGCTGCCCCCGCCAGCTGGCGAAATCCTGTAGAGGCGATATCCATCGCCACGTTAATAATCTCCGAGGCGGACCGCTCTACCTCAAGGAGGATCTTCTTTACCTCTTCTTTCTGCTCCTCTGGCAGTGTGCCTAGGTATGGGGCAACATCTGCCCACATCTGGCAATTGTAGCGTCCAAAGAGCGCAAGCGAGTTTGCCGCCCTGACGTTAATGGTCGACATCGACGAGAACCTCTTCCCGATGTTATCCAGTTTACGGCCTTCCTTGTTTGGAGGCGCAGTCAGTGCAGCAGCTGGGTTGTTGGATTTCCGCTGCGCGGCCTGTGTAATCACGGAGTCCGGTTTAGTATGGCCTGTAAGGCATGCCGGAGCCGTGTCCGAGGCCTTATACTTCTTATAGAGCCTGGTCGGCACTGGAAGTAAAGATGAGGGATTTTGCATTATCTTTACTCCCTGGTCCCAGATGTGGTCAATATTAGGGATTGACCGAACCGTCTTCTTGAAATGTAAAATGTAAATGTAAATGTAAATGTACATGTATTTATATAGCGCAAATTGCCCACATCGCAGGCATCTATGCGCTTGCTTAGGGAACCCGTCCTGGTATTCCCCTGTGAGATACCCCGGCAGGGTATCCACAAGGTGAAAGCCAGGCATCCCGCCGCGAGGGGCCGTTGTGGAGATTAAGCAAGCTATTGCCCAGAGTCGCAGAGTGTGAACCCGTGAGTCGAGTAGGCACCGGAGTGAGAATTATCGAGTCCGTGGAATTATTGAGCAAGTAGTCCTGAGGTTGCGTTGTCATCTCTATTTTGAACCTTGATGCTGCTCGCTCTAATACATTATGAAACCCCCCGATGTATTCTGGAGGTGAATCCGCCTGTGCCTGGTCTGGGGATGCTGGATGTGAAATTATGTCATTCCACGCATCATCCTGTATTTCTCCCTCTTCCTGTTGACCCTCCTCGTCTTCTTCCACTGCTTCCTCTTCATCCGAAGATTGTTGTGGAGGCAAAGATACAGGATCTGGAGTACTTACCAGCGGAGGTGGTCTAGGGCGAGGAGGAGGAGCTGGTGTCACGGGTTGTGGTGGTACTACTGGAGGTGGCGGAGTAGGCGGAAACCGCTGTTTGTAGTCCGCTATAAGGAATTGGAGGTCCGTGACAATTGAGGCCGGGAGGCACACCATAGGTTGTGAAGGAGGAGGCGATTGATATTCCTCCTGGTATGGGACTTCTGCCTGACCCATATCTTCGTAATCCGAACTCTAATGGACCTTGACATTTAGCTCTGATGGACTTGTTGCAGTGGGGAACATGGTGCCATCATCAGAGTTCTCAGTCTCCAGTAAATGGACCGGTTGCAGTGGCTGGACTCTGCTAGGAGACGTCCCCTCTGGTGTCAGCGTACGCGTTGACATCCTGAAGTGTGTATAGGTATACTTCAGCTTGGGAGAGCCTTCCGTCGACGGGCCCGTCGACGGTGTGGTCGTCGACGGTGGGATGCTGACGGCCACAGCAGACTTCTCTGTCGTCTTCACCGACGACGATGTCGTCGACGACGGTGGTTTCTTCGTCGACGGCAGTGTTGCAGTTGCCGTCGGCGTCTTCGTCGACGCTCTCGTCGTCGACGGCTTCGTTGACGCTGGTGTCGACGTCGATGGCTTCGTCGTCGATGACATCGTCGACGAGGTGGTCGTCGACGTCGAAAGGGCTGTCGTCAACGGAGGCGTCGTCGACGTTCTTTTGACAGGAATAATAGATGTTATAGACCTACCCGACGACGATTATGTTGAAGTAGATGTCGTCAAGGTGGTGAAGGCCGATGCTGTCGACGTAGAGATGGTTACTGTCGACGCTGTCACAGGCATGGCAGAAGACACCAGCACGGGCTTCTTGAAGGTGGCTTCCTGAAGAGGAGTCTTAACTGCCATGTTTTTTGGACGACTCTCTGAAGACTTTGGCGTCGTCTTTTGAGGTGGCATATTAGACAGACTTGGAGATGTCTGTCTCGGCCCTTAAGAAGAAGAGTGTGAGCTCCTGAAGGAACACTCGCTCTCACCTGAGGAGACTGTTTGATCCTTGTCCTTCAGTCTCTGAAGCCACAGAAGCAGGCGTCCCTCTCTGTCTTTTAGAGTCTTGACAGAGAAAGTGCGGCAGACCTTACAGTCCTTGGCAGAATGGTCAGGGTAGAGACAGTAGAGGCAGTCTTCATGTTTGTCATCTACATGCAGTCTCAGCTTACTACACGAGGCACAAGGTCTAAAGAGCCGTTTTTTAGGAGTGGTAGACATAGTAGACTCTAGCCCTCCTTCACAAGAGTAAATATGAAGAGAAAAATATGGAATAAATCCAGAAATACCAGAAACCTGAGCAGAGCTCAGTGGAGACTCCCTTAGCACGACGTGCGGTAGAAAATCTGAGGGACTAGGGCTCCTTTCAGGAAGGTTCTAGAGGGTGGTAGTAGCTGATTGGCTCCTGGCCAAAGTTTGGTCCTTTTTCACAAAAGGACTCAGATAGGTTACTAATGTGAGGCCTCCGGCCTATTAGTGTATATATGTCTTTATGACATTACTATTTTTATATTCCAGGGACTCCCACCCCGACGACGGGGAATGATTCAGGCATGTGAATCTATGAAAGATAACGATAATACTGGATAACATTATGGTTATAATGAATAGAGTGATCATGTTAAACCTGGCACTGATTATCTTCAGCATCCTGGATGGGGAAGACTGAAGAACCTACAGTCAGAGTTATTTTTTTATGCTAATATTAATTGCACAAAGGGAAATATGCATGAAATGGGTATCCACTGAATTACTAACATGCACGATTAGGAATGAACTGCTTTAGCCCCGGGACCTACGCTGACCCCATAAGGCTCTCCACTGCCCTACCTGAGCTGCGTCCTTTTGCTCCCTCTGCTCCTGTTTTCGCCACTGGTCTCCCCCCGCCGCCACAGCCCTGTCCATCTTCTCGTGGCCGCAGTGCGGGGGAGACTACAACCCCCAGGAGGCATAGCGGCAGGCAGGCAGCCGCTCCACTGAACATCCGCGCCTGGAGGCGCTTCAAAAGGAAGACTTTGTGGCAGAGCGCGTGAACTGCTTTAGCCCCGGGACCTACGCTGACCCCCATTACGCTCTCCACTGCCCTACCTGGGCTGCGTCCTTTTGCTCCTTCTGCTCCTGTTTTCGCCACTGGTCTCCCCCCCGCCGCCACAGCCCTGTCCATCTTCGCGTGGCCGCAGTGCGGGGGAGACTACAACCCCCAGGAGGCATAGCGGCAGGCAGGCAGCCGCTCCACTGGACATCCGCGCCTGGAGGCGCTTCAAAAGGAAGACTCTTTCCCGTGTCACGGGACGTGCGCGGGACTGCGCCGGGCTAAGCCCGGGTAAAGGGTGGGCCCTCTGTGGCCCTCCGAGGCTCCAGGAGGCTGGGCTGGGCCACCCCCTTAACAACCCGGACCCTGTAAAACCAATTGACCAGGTGACTTTGACATACCCCAGTAACTATTTGTTTTAATCCCGGATTGCATGTATGACTTGGTTGATTGCTGTTTTTGCCCATTATAACTAGCACTCGTTATTGCTGCCTAAATTAGATTATGGCTTTGACAACTGATAATGGGGGATCACTACCACCAAAGTCTAATGGGGTAAGCTTCGCTGGTACACTAGACGGTTACTTCACCAGGGCGGTAGCCGTTCTGGAGAGAGAAATTGCCTTCACGGAGGAAAGATTATCAACAGCATTCCTAAATGCTAAAAGATCATTGCTGGGCAGTATTTTGCACAGTGTAACCCCCGAGAGGCGAATTAGTCAACGCCTCATTGATCTGGGATTACCAGAAACAAGTACTGTCTCAGAAGAGCATAGCATTATTACTTTGGGGAATAGTTCCCAAGATAGTTTAACTGGCAAAGTCAATAAAACACAGGGTAACACCTCCCCAGACAAGATCAAAGCAAACCCCATTGTGGAAATAACGTCTGCCCGAAGTAAACAACTGGGGAAAAGAAAACGGTGTGGGGGCGTACAGAGATGTAGGAGGGCCAAAATTCCCAAGATCGCGGTAAAGAACGTTAACTCCCTGGGAAACAGTTGAAAAAACAAGTCCCTACCCCGCAGATTTCCGCTCAAGTTCTAGATAACATCAGGGATAATCCCGCGCCAATAAGCTCTTTTCCGACTGCCCAGGGAGGGGTTAGCTTGATCGCACAGGTAGAACACCTGCTAAGGACTTTTACTCACCCATTATTAGAGAGACTAAGAGTGGTTAGCGTAGGCCTTGACAAGTTACAGCACTCTACTACAGATAACTATCATTTGCTACAAGAATTAGCGGGCAATAAGAGGGTAACAGGAGAAGCGCACCAATCTAGTTTAGGGAACGGTATTAACAAACTAGCCAGGCCACCTACCAGCCAACCTCCAGCAGCAATATCACCCAATAATGTGGACACGAGGTACAGCAATCCTGTAGGAAGAAAGGGTAGTGCTAACACCCGCGATGATCCTAGCATCGCATGTGATGGACCTAGACTAGCTTCAGCAGAGGTCCCACACTCACATACACAACCCCTAGGACCTACACAGCCTTTTCAAACAACTCAAGGTTCAGGAAACAGAGCCATCCTCGATCGACCTCCCCAGAGCGCCCCACTAGTTATTGTTCTGGGGAACGTTCCACCTCTGCCACAGGGGGGGAGGGAGGACTTTGCACAGGTTAAAAAACAAAGTCACCCATTGGCTAGCAAATAGTACTCATAGCGGCCAAAACATAGGGCATAATATTATAATGACACGTCGAGTCTCATGGTAGGGGCGCACCAAAAAATGCAGAGATGGTGACTGCATAGTAGTTAATTTTAACAGCACTCTACCAGTTGAAAGGATTATGAGGGAGGCAGAGACTGGGACTGTTACGAGAGGACATGGAATAGATATCCTTCCCCTGGGGTTCTTCTACAGACCAGGGGAAGTATGTGCTAAATACAACAGGATTAGGAGGTATCCCATCATGAGTAGTAATGGGCCAGAAGGGTGGAACACAATTCCGGTCAGGCCATTTAGGGGAGAAAAAAGGGGTGGTATGGAAACCCTATCACACCTGGAGGTAACAAATAGATATAATATCCTATCGGGCCTAAATGAGTGTGACTGACTGAGTGTAACCAGCATACACCCCCCATTAAATGATGGACCCGACGCTAGCCCTGACAGCCCCACAATACCCTGTGGCAGTGGGGTGTCACGCGCCGGCCCCGTAACGGATGAGGTGGGTTCAGTCTGTGTATATAACATAGATAGGGAACGGGAGGTACCCATCATTAGCACTGCACAGACCAGTCGATCTGTGGAAAACATAGGGGAAAACCCAGAGGGTAATCTAGCTTATAATATAATCTCCTGGAATGTAGCAGGGTTAGCAAGTAAGATCACAGACCCTGTATGGACCCAGTTTGTAAAAAACGATTCTATCATTTGGCTCCAGGAGACCTGGGCAATTGATTGTAATCTCGCTATGGAGGGCTTTAGATCCTTTTTTGTCCCAGCTACACGCTCTAGAAGTGGGCGTGCATGTGGAGGTTTAGCCATCTATTTTTCTCTAGCTTTAAGATGCAGCATAAAGGTTCTTATTTCAGGCAATAAAAATTTCCAGGCTATCACGCTGGGGAAAGATGAGAATAGTATGTGCGTGATTAACTTCTACAATGCTACTCGTCAAGGGGAGGGATGTAGGATTAATGACTTACATCATTTTATTATCCAATGCCGAGGTCCCCACAGAAGGAACGTGTTGTTAGCCGGGGACTTTAATGTACACTTATGTGGTGACACCATGTTATATACCCTACCAGATATGGGATGCCACCTGTCACAAGGTCTTCATTTCGAACATTCTCCAGAGGGAAACAACCTGAATTACTTATTAGAGGAGGAAGACCTCCTGTTTTCCATGATTATCGCTCCACCTATGGTCATCCAAAAAGAACCTACCTTTAAAAGAGGGAGTCATGGAACCTTTATTGATTTTATCCTGGTCGATAGAAACCTACTGGTAGATTGGACTCTAATGATGAGTCAAAAAAAGTACCGGAATGTGGGAACCGTTTGTGGCAGGTCAAAAAGATTAAAAAGGAGAAAGAAATAATACAGGTGAGACAGTAGAGAATTCAAACGTCCAAGGATTAAGACAATAATTAACAAGTGAGGAGTACAAGGTTTGATCTTTGGAGACTCTTGAATGCTGAACAGGGCCAAGTACAGGAGCTAGAGCCCATTAGAATTCCCTGGTGGTAACACAAGAACAAACTCCTTGCCTCTTGTCTCATATGAGGATCAAAAAATACATTTGTATTGTTTTCCTTTTTTTACATCCTGGATATTTCTCGGATTTTTTTTGTCCATATTTTTTAGGTCGAGCTGGAGAAAGGAGTCCAGCTCGACAACTATAGCCGCCCGTCTCCTGGGAATCTGAGACAGGGGTCGGGCACGAGCGTCGACTTCACCTCGTGGGCGCGCACGCACGCCCAGCCCGGCGCCGTGCACATCCCCTGCCTCAGATTCCCTGAACACACACATACACACATGCACACGCAGGCAGGCATGCACACACACACACACACACGTGCACCCCCCTACTTCCCCCCACTCACCGGGCTTCTACGTTGCGTCACGGGATGTTCTGGGAGTTGGGAGGACCTTCCTCGTTTGCACCGTTATGCCTTGCCTGCTCTCTCCCAAGAACCCCAGCAGTCCCGGAATCCCTGCTTTCTTCTGGGCAACGGTTGCAGCCGGGGCCTCCGGGTTCTGCCCGGCCTCCATCTTTCACTTGAAGAGCTCCAGGAAGCTTCCGTCATTGGCAAAGATGTTCACCCCTGGACCACCGGCGGAACCTTCTTCTGGTGCCTTGGGAGCCCTGTGCCCCTTCTCGGTGGCTTACCACGTTCCTCCTCGTCTGGGTGGACTCCTCCGTCTTGGCTCTCATCGTCGTCGGAGCTCTACTCCCCGCCATCGCTATGCTCGGTACTGCTCCCAGGCTCGGGGCTGCTCTCTCCACCAGAGCTGCTACTGTCCCCAGGGCTAGGCTCGCCAGTGGGGTTCTTTTCTTTCTTTGATGTCTGGCGAGATTTACACTCCTCGAGTGAACTATCGGTTTCCTCCGGGCCACAGAACCTACTGGAATCTTCCCACCGACTCTGCTTTGTCGCCATCTTGGCACCTGACTCGTAGAAAGCCGAGAAGGGAGGGGCGGGATACGGAAGAGAAGAGCGTGGGGGCTGCCGGGAGTTGTGGACGTGGTAGCTTTGTGGCAGCCATCTTGAAACTGGCAGTTATGCGGGAGAGTATACACGCAGGTACTAAGCAGCGTCGAACATCTTAAAATTGTGCCTATTTTCTTTCAACATTATGAGGAACAAGGAGCATTCGGGTACGAGATTGGACCAAATAGATGTTTAGTAGAGGCACGCTACAGGGAGCTGCTATAAGACAACTTGGTCACTCAACATCAGTCAAGTTATGGGTAGATTGATGTGTCCAAACTAAGGAGTACTTCACTGCGAGATTTTAGCTAGCAAAATGTGTAAAAACCAGAACGATAGGCAAATGAGGAAGAGGCGCCGCGAGCGCGCGCATACCTGACCGCTCGCGAGAAGCCAACGTGGTAGGTAATGACCCAGCTGCTCGCGGTGCTTCACGGGTGACGGGAGCACAATTAAGTGGAATGTGGCGCAAAGAAAACCCTAAAACATGTTCTGCTAAAACCATTTAGGTCATTTCAGTCAGGCCTTTCCGTTTTTTTTACAAATAGTGTTTCACCTTCATCTGAAAAAGGTTTCTTAACTTTTTTATAACTTTAATCAAAATCCCTCTAACTCTGATGACATGTGCCTTTTCTTTTTTGTGTTCAAATCATTTTTATTGAGTAAGGAAAATAAAGCAAATTAGCAAGACAAGAAAGAAAATAAAATAAAGAAAAATGTAAAGAATGAACGTACATACATTGGTGACTCCTCATTTAAATAGGAAAAGTGCAGTAATGTGGTACAATACAAGGTTTACAGGATATACAGTCACAAAAGCAAAACACCCAGACTAAGGACAATTCGCATTACGCATGTAAAGCATGTAGAGCATGTAAAGCATGTAAAGCAGATCTAACATTACGAGTACTAGTAAGCATACATTCATGACGTCTTGAGTTTGATGGCAGTATCTAGTTCAGGGCTCAAACAGTTGTGCCTCTTGAAGGCAGTCAGAAGGACAAGCATATACGGTCTAAGAAAAATAAGACTAAAGACAGGTACCTAACATGTTCTAACATACACTGTGTTTCATCAGTTTAGACTTAATGAGTATCATCTGTAAATGCAATGCATACATTGTCTCAAGGTGGCTCTATCGCAGGTGTTGACATCATAGGAGGCAGTCCGGGGAACCATACGGTACAGGTATACAACACTATATCAATATATCATGGAGGTTCAAATGAAAATGAAGAAGCGTCAAGTGTACTCCACAGTTTTTTGTTGGACACCCTCCAAGGAGAGGAGTGTAAAGCAGGGTTATCAGTTCCTCTGATGCATGACACCCATTCTTGCCATTGTCTGAATGAGACCCCAAGGTATTTTTCCAATTGCACAGGACAACTTTGCACGCTAGTGTGAGTAGCAGGTCAAGGAGATGGCGGTCATGTTCTTTTGTGAGTGTTGGCTCTATGGCACCTAACAGCACGTAAATAAATTCTCTCGGTGGTTTAATTTTAAAAATGTGTTCAATGCAGTCAAATACATTGGACCAATATTTTTGTAGTAGGGGGCAATGGAAGAGCATGTGGGATAGGTCTCCGTCTGCTGAGGAGCATTCCAGCATTTGGGGGTGTCTCTCAATTTCAGTTTGAATAGCCGTTGGGGAGTCCAGAAGACCCTGTTGATCAACATGTACTTAGTTTGCGAGAGAATCGGAGAGACTTTATGAGTAAGAGCCGACATGCGAATTTTATCCCAGTCAAGATCTATTCCTGTGTTATTATGCTCTTCTTCCCATTTAACCTCGTTCTTCCTATGGACCTTGGTTAGTTTAGGTAAAAGCATTTTATAAGCTTTCGAGACAAAGTGACCTGTGTGTAATAGTCGAGGGAGGGTAGTTTTCAGCCAAGGGTTTGAGGGTGCAAGCGGATGGGCGGACAAGGCCGCTTTTAGCTTCAGGAAGGCGTAGAAGTCTATTGGTTGAATGCTATATTTACTTTGGATCGTGGAGTACGGTAGAGGTAGGTGGCCAACGTATAAGTCCGAGACCAAGTTGATACCCCCGGATGACCAGTGCTCCCAGAAGGGTGTCTCCCCATTGATCTTGATGGAAGGATTATGCCATAGGGATGAAGAGGTCATCTTTTTTATCTGCAAGCCAGTTTTGTGTGTTTGGTATAATCTAAGGAGGGCTCTTCTGGTGTTAAGCAGAATGTATTTGGAATGCGCAAGGTGTGACAGGTCCATGGTCAGTATCGTCAGGAGAGGGGCATTGCCTATGATGGATTTCTCTATGTCAATCCATAGTGGTGTGTAACCCTTGGGTTCAACCAACCAGTATACCCCCTGTTTACATAAAAAGGCCGTTTGATAGTTCTTAAAGTTGGGAAGGCCTATTCCACCCTGTGATTTAGCCAATTGTAGTTTTTTCATAGCTACCCTAGGTCTTTTCCCCTGCCACAAGAACGTATTGAATAATTTGTTAATCTTATTTAAAAAGTCTTCTGAAAAGGTCATTGGGAGCATACTTGCTAAGTAGTTAATTAGGGGAGTAATCATCATCTTTAATGTCTCCGCTCTTCCCCACCACGAAAGATATTTTGGTGACCATCCGTCTAGAAGTTTGTTAACTTTCTTAAGAAGTAGTTCTTCACTGATTTTCAGGGTTGTGATCAGGTCTTTTTCGAATTCTAATCCTAGGTATTTAAAGCTCTTTGGCTGCCAGGTAAGCCCAGAGTCCCCTAGAATTTCTTTACCTCCCATATTATTTAACAACTTGACCTCAGTTTTATCTTTGTTCAGGGAGTAGCCCGATACCTCTGAAAATTCCTGTATGGTGGATAATAGAGCAGGCATCGCTTCATCAGCTTTCTCGGTGAGCACTAAGACATCATCAGCATACGCTGTGAGTTTGATAATGCAGTCACCAAAGGGAATCCCTGGAATGCTATCATTGTTGCGGATTTTATAAAGAAAAGGCTCAATCGCCAACAAGAACAGAGAAGGGGACAAGGGGCAACCCTGCCTAGTGCCCTGTTGTAATTTGAATGAAGACGAAAAGGCTCCTCCCGCTCTTACTCTTGCCTTAGGGCAGGCATAAAGTGACATCACCATTTTTATGAAAAAGGGACTCAAGCCGAACCTGTGCAGGACAGATTCTAAATATGACCAGTCTACCTTATCAAATGCTTTCTCTGCATCAAGTGTTACCGTCGCAGTAGGTGTTAATAGAAATCTTGCCTTTTCGATAACATGAGCTAGTATTCTAGTATTGTCACTTGATAGCCTGTTTTTAAGGAAGCCGGCTTGTGAGGGGTGTACGAGTGAAGGAAGGACTTTCTGAAGTCGTTGAGCAAGTATTGAGGCCAGAAGATTACAGTCCAGATTAATTAACGAAATAGGTCTATAATTTTTGGGGAGCTTAGGATCTTTCCCTTCTTTAGGGATAACGGCTATGACTGCTTCGGCTAAAGTTCCTGTGGCTTCCCCTGTCTCGCCTATTTCATGGAACATGTCTAAAATTGGTGACGTGAGTGAGTTAGAAAAACATTTATAAAACCTTGCCGTAAATCCATCCGGTCCTGGGGCTTTCCCACATTTAAGTGACTTTATCGCGTTTGAGACCTCCAGTTCAGACATCGGCTTATTAAGTGATTCGCGCTCCACCTCAGCAAGTGCCGGTAGGTCACATTTCCCGAGGTAGTGTCCCACCTTCTCCATCTCCACCCTGTCATTCCTGGCATAAAGTTTCTCATAAAACTCTTTAAACAATTTTGCTATTTTGAGGGGGTCTGAATTGGGTTTACCTTCTTCGTCTATCAGGGAGTTGATTATGTTTTTTTGTATTTTAAATTTAAGGTACGCTGCTAGCCCTTTTCCTGCCTTGTTAGATTTGCATATTTTAAACCTCTTCTTACTGTTCAACCAAATACCTGCTCTTTCACTTATTAATGTATTGTAGGTGTATTTCTGGTTCGTTAGTTTGTTAAGCGTTGCAGCAGATCTGTCATGTAGGTACTCAGTTTGAAGATGTGATATGTCTTGTTCTAATTTTTAATAGTGCAGCATTATGGTTCTTGTTTGCAGCAGACGTTATTTTTATTAAGAGTCCCCTGATGGTGCTCTTAAGAGCTTCCCATCTAATGGAATCAGTGGTATCACCTTTTTTGTTTACTAACAATATTCTTTAATGGCTGTTTCTACGGTGTCCCTATTTTTCTCATCACTGAGTATGTCATCATTAAGTCACCACATTGATTGACGTAGCATTGGTTTTATATTGGTTATAGTGAGCGAGATACAAGAGTGGTCTGAGACTACCATCGGTTCAATACTTGTGTGTTCAATCCTGGCTATAGCATTTTTGGTGATGAATAAATAATCGATTCGGGAAAAAGAATCGTGTAGTGGAGAGTAAAAAGAATAGTCCCTACCAACAGGGTTTTGCAGTCTCCCTGTCTCTATCATTGTGAATCTGTTACAGAGCTTGGTAAATTCTTTATGGGCTTTGTTGGGTCGGAAATTACACTTAGAATCTCTGTCTAGAGTGGGGTCTAGCTGTAGGTTGAAGTCACCAGCGGGAACATGGGTCGCTGTATCCGGAATGGTGTCCAATTGTTTCGTTAAACCTGACCAAAAAGAGGGTTCATATGAGTTAGGTGCATATACGTTTGTAACATAGAATTCAGTGTCATCTTTAATCAGTTTGGCAGTCACCCATCTACCCTTCGAGTCCGTTGAGGAAGAAACAATATCTATGTTGTCCTTTTTTGCTATCAGCATTACGACCCCATTTTTCTTGGCGATGGCTTCAGATCCTATCAGTTCTGTGTAGAATTTGTTACGTAGTGTGTGGAAGTGTTTAGCCTCTAGTTTCGTTTCTTGTAGGAGGGCAATGTCTCCTTTCTGTCTTCGTAAGTAGTCTAAGATTTTCTGCCTTTTAACCGGTTGGTTTAGGCCCTTTACGTTTAATGAGAGGATTTTGAGACCTCCTACCCTCGTTGAACCCATGGGCGTGTCAATGGCGGTAGCCATCATGTAGCAGACTTAAAACCTTGGAAGCAGAGATTGACACCTGCTGCACATGGGACATCACTTCTGAGGAGCCCCATATTGGGAAATCGGTTTCTAGCTTGAATATCTCTGACAAAGCTATAACTACAATAAGTACAGTAATTACTTGAGGCTTTCCGAGCTGTATTAGCGGGTGGATTGTGTGTACGTGGCGCACCTGTAAGAGTACATAGATCTTGGTAACAGAGTATGCAAGAGCATCAGCAGATTCGTGAAACACAGCCAAGAGTATCGCAAAAAATAAAGAAATTGTAGCTAAAAACAATGAACAGCAAATCCCCTCCATCCCCTGACCCTGGACCCCCCCCCCCCTCCATCCTCCCCTTCAGCCCTCCCCTCCCACCCCAAATGTGAACAACGAACATGGCGACTCGGGAACGACCACGAGACCGCCTCCAAGCAGCTCACTGTGTCTAATTGCTTTTAGGAACAGTATTAACATAGCTGAACAAGAGAGATTAAATTGCAGATAAGTTGTATCATATTACTGAACCAGCAATTCGATCTTATCACTAGGCTGTATAGAAAGACCATTTGTAAATGGCAGATAGATCTGGACAACATACAGGCAGACCATACAATAGGTCACTAACATGTGTAACTTTCATGTAAACTTAGAGCATTGAACAACGAATGGAGAACCGAGCAGAACTTTAGAGGTGGAGAGATACAGCATGAGTACAATAGCTTAGGTGTATCAAATCAAAGACAAGAACCATAACACAGACGCGGGCAGCTGTGTGAGGGTAAAGAACAGAGCGTACAAGGATCACGCTGAAACATAGTTGATATGGAGTCTAAGGGACTCCTGGTAGCTGGTCATTTGTAGCCAGAAGTCGTCGCCCCCACCAATTCCGGGGAGGTAGTTTCCATGGTTCCGTCATCTTGATCGTATATTAGGCGTCTAAGTTTTTGAGGATCGGAGAAAACATGGGTTGCACCGTTGATTGTCACCTTAAATCTCGCAGGGGCGATGAATCCATATTGATGACCCAATGCTTTCAGTTGTGGTCTCAATGCAAGGAAAGCTTTCCTAATGTCCATGGTCTCTTTGCGATAGTCTTGCGAAATGTATATTTTGTGACCTTCCATAGAACATGGTTGTGTTTACGGACAAATGTAAGAATCTGTTCGACGTGTTGGAACCTCAGGGGTTTACATATAATAGCTCTTGGGCCTCTTTGATCCTTGGTCAGTCTTCCGGGGACTCTATGAGCCCTGTCGAACTCCAGTGGTTGGGCAAAAGTGAGGTTTGTGGCCCGTGTGAACCATTGTTCGAGAAAGGCTTCGCATGTGCCGTGGGAGTCCTCTGAATTCTCCGGAATATCAAAAATTCTCAGGTTCCCCCTCCTATTTCTGTCCTCCAAATCTGACAGCTTCCTGGAAAAGTGATCAGAGCTAAGGGTGAGATTTTTAATGGCTCCGCAGGTTTTATTCTCAGGGTCCTCTAGTTTGCTTATTCTACTCTCAGTTTCTGCCAGCCTAGAGTTGATATTCCTAATGTCCTGTCTGACCGCAACAACTTCTTCTTTAGTGGATTTGGCAAGGTCTTTGACTTCCTCTAGTCTGTTTAGAATCGGTTCCATTGCCTCGCCAAATTCCTTCTTCCCTTTGAAAGGTGCAAGTGGAAGTGGTGGGTCTGCTTTCAAGCGCTTTTTCCCATTATCTTTATCCCCCATTTTGAGGAGAAGAGGTTGAGAGGATATGAAGATATGAAGATATTTGAGTCTGTGATACTCTTACGTTAGGCAGGATCTCCAGCCACTCGTTTTATTAGCGTTGCGCAGTTGATCAATTCTCGCGCTCAATTAGGGGTGCTTACCACATTATTCACTGCTTGCAAACGCCTCCTCGGGATGTAGAAACACACCTTATTAACAACGATTAGCACTGGCGCTCTAATTGGCAGGGACACAATTGCTATCTTGCAAACATCAACTAGAGCGTTCATCCATGTAGCATGGTCACTGTACCACGTTGAGTAACTTAATGGTTTTGCATGTGACCTTCCGCAGTTCACACAATATAGTGTAGTGTAGCAGTATTCATAAGCCTATGGGCAGCTATTTAGGCTTCTCAACGTATTTCTCGCCGATCCTAGCCACCGAGCGCTTGCACAACAGCTTCTGAGATCAAAGGCTCGTAATTCACTTCACTGGCTTTCAGTGACCTTTATTTGTTAGATCAATCATTAAATGACACAAAGCGTTAGCCAGCAGACGCAAATGTAATAGGTTACATGCTCGTGAGAGCAGTTTATGGTTGGGATAGCTGGCAGAGAGTAGCGTTTCGCGCCGCCATTTTGCGAAGGAGATTTCGCGCCATTAACACTGTCTTGCCGATTTTTCGACTTTCGCCGCCGCTATACAATTCAGTTTGTCAATTTGACTGTGTACTTGCTGTTTTATTGATGTGTGGTGTCGAGTCAGGGCCTCGCTTCCGACTTTGATGAGGTCCGCCACAACCGATGCTCGCGATGGTCCGTTACTCCGGGGCTACGCCGCATTAGCTGCCGCCGCCGAGCTCTGTCATTTCCACACCCACTGGCGGTTGAAACGAAATAGTAGCTCGCTTCTCCCTCCGGTCACGTAGTTGGACCAAACTTGCTACGCAGACGGGGGCGACACTCCGGTTTCAGATTCTCCCTTCAGAGACGATGGAAACACCCGGGAAGACAGTTCCCGCAGTCATGGAGTGATCCTGCTTGGAGGAGCAATCGGGTTATGCCGCCATCTTCCCGGCGTCCAAGCCACGCCCCTCGACATGTGCCTTTTCTGATGTCCTATCTATCATACGTGTATGTCCTTTATTGTTGTAGAAAATATGCTTGGCCGCCGGTGGCTCAAAGGAGCATCCAGGCGCGGAATAGGATGTGGCGGTGCCCCGATGCGTTGCTCATTCAGTTCAGAGTGTGCCGCCTGCTTTTCCCTCGCAGGCTGTGCGCCGTATCAACAGCCCGCAGTTATTTTACTCAAAGACTGTGGGGAAATATCTGCAAATGCATTGTCGTTCTATTAAACGCCTCGGATCTCGAGGTGTCAGCAGCCGCCACGTTAAGAAAACAGTTCGCTGTTCATTTGGGATCAAACACTGTATTTTTTTTGCTACGTTGTTTTGGAGCCTTTACTGGAACTTTCCTAACCAGAACTATTAGAAGGAACTGCGCCACAGCCTAAAAACATAATTTGTTAAATAGTATTCCAAAAGCCGATGGGGATTAAGGTTTCATGAACAATTTATGACATATTTATGATGTTAATAGTCTTTGCAGACCCTCTTCCCCCCCTTCCTCCCCAAAGTCTGACATACTGCAGCCATATTTGTACAGATGGACGCCGTGTATGGAAATTCCAGTTGAGCAGTAACAAATGGTTTATGAAGACACAGCAGCTGGCATATGCGTATTTAACATCTACCCCTCACACATCCTCACACACCTTCACTCACCCTCACACACCCTCACTCACCCCCACACCCTCTCACACCCACACCCCCTCACCCCCTCACACCCCCTCACTCACCCTCACCCTCACACCCCCTCACCCTCACACCCCTCACCCTCGCACACCATCACCCTCACACCCCACACCCTCACCCTCATACCCCCTCACCTTCACAACACTCTCACCCTCACACACCCTCACCCTCACACACCCTCGCCCAGCCTCACCCTCACACACCCTCACTCACCCTCACCAGCATAGCATAACAAAGCATAGCATAACAAAACATAGCATATCATAACAAAACACAGCATAGCATAACAAAACAAAGGATAGCAAAACAAAACCTAGCATAACAAAACAAGACTTAGCATAGCAAAACACAACATAGCATAGCATAACAAAACACAACAAAATATAGCATAACAAAACAACAAAGCATAGCAAAACAGCATAGCATAACAAAACACAACAAAACATAGCATAAGATAAAACATAGCATAACAAAACAAAGCATTGCATTACAAAACATAGCAACACACAACAAAGCATAGTATAACAAAACACAACAAAACATAGCATACATAACAAAACATAGCATAACATAACATAGCATAACAAAACACAACAAAGCATAGCATAACAAAACATAGCATAGCATAACAAAACATAGCATAGCATAACAAAGCATAGCACAGCAAAACACAACAAAACATAGCATAACAAAACACCAAAAAACATAGCATAAGATAAAACAGCATAACAAAGCATAGCAAAAAAAACATAGCATAACAAAAAATAGCAAAACAACAAAGCATCGTATAACAAAACATAGCATACATAACAAAACATAGCATAGCAAAACAACATAGCATAGCAAAACAACACAACAAAACATAGCATAGCCTAACAAAACACAGCATAGCAGAACAAAACAAAGCTTAGCATAGCATAACAAAGCATAGCATAGCATAACAAAGCATAGCATAACAAAATATAGCATAACAAAACATATCATAGCAAAACCGAGCATAGCATAATCAAACACAACAAAACATTGCATAGCATAACATAACATAGCATAACAAAACACAACACATAGCATACCAAAACATAGCAAAACACAACAAAACATAGCATAGCTTAACAAAAAATAGCATAGCAAAACAAAACATATAATAGCACACCAAGACATAGCATACCAAACACAACAAAACATAGCATAGCAAAATGGAACACAACAAAAATACCATATCATAAAAAAACATAGCATTGTATAACAAACCATAGCATAGCAAAACATAGCATAGCATAACAAAACATAGCCTAACAAAAAAAAGCATAGCATAACAAATCAAAGCATAGGATAGCAAAGCATAGCATAACAAAACATAGGATAGCAAAACATAGCATAGCATACAGCATCACTCAGCTCCACCACAGCATCACTCAGGGGCACCACAGCATCACTCAGGGGCACCACAACATCACTATGCGTTACCACAGCATCATTGGACGCCACAGCATCACTCGTTCGCATCACAACATCACTCGGCGCCACCACAGCATCAATCTGTGTAACCATTCAATAACAACTGGTTCAAATATGTTCTCTCAATGTTTTAAGGTGTATTACAAATGTAACAAAAAGACGTTAATATTTCATTTCTGTTCTTGGATTTTCGTCACAATAAAATACACTGAACATAATCTTCAAAAGAGTTATTTACAAAAGTTTAAGCTATTGCCATTATAAATTACAATAACTTTTATTTAAGAATTAATTATTAAAAGAAAATTAAAAACCATTGTTATTTGTAATATCAATACATGTAAGTCACGTAAATACAACACATATTGCATTATAAATGCTATAGGTGTCACATTTGCAAATGTTATAACTATTGGCATTGTAAATGACAAAGATATTAATTTAGCTATTTTCAAAATAAAAATTAATAAGAAATGTGTCATTTACAATACCAATAGCTCAAACTTTCCTAATGCGAGACCTATTGCAATGCAAATGCTTGTTTAAATGAGTAAACTATTATTAGCAACACATCCTTTACCTTGCAAAATGGTCATCCAAAAATGTACGGAAATGCTCCAGCTCCAGCCTGTGATTGATCAAAAAGCTGAGATTGTAATTGCGATATTCCACAGGAACCTGTTCCCAAAGGTTTGGCTCTTTAATATTGTCCGGTGGAGGCAGGAAAATGGCACCAGGAGAAGCACCCTAAGGAAAGAGTTGTTTCAAATTAAACAAATAATTGTTGGCTTGATCAAACCAAACCTTGTATTGTTATATTAAATATAATACAGAACAACTGTCTTCCATAATCCTTCCTTCTCATCCAAATCCTACATCATAAAAAGAGGAATCCCTAAAGGCTCACCCATGCTTTTCAACATCTACATGAAGTCATTATCTGCAATGATCAAGAAAGTTCAGCTCACCTGCAAAAACTACACAGATGAAACATAATTAGTTTTAAACTGGAAAATCCAAAAGACAATAGAAACTCAAAAATCGTCAGTTGCCTCCAAGCAGTTGTGGATGCCACTGAGCCTTCTCAAATTAAATGTGTCCAAAACTAAAACACTCACTCAGGGGAATTGAAAACATTATGACCCTCTCTAGGCTGGACCTGACTATCTGAAGTCATCTACTAAGGACTCTAAAGATCTCTTTAGAGACCGCCATGTGAGATTTACTGGAGAGAGGTAGCAGGAGGGCTTGGCCTCCTAGGACCCTCTGGCGATATGGGGATTTTGTCACCCAACCAGCAGCACGCCAGCGGGTTCATTTGCAGATTGGTGGAGAAAGTGGGTAGAGCGTCCAGCGAGTTTCCAGGCATTTATTTTCAATGTAATTTTTTTTAGGGAAGGGGTACTATGTATTCCCTCTTGCCTTGGCCGATTTTGGCCCCGAGGACTACATCCCGCTGGGCCAGGCATTTTTGGAATGGGGTCGCGGCCCGCGCGGCCACCCTCCCCTAGTATTGATATGTATTTTTTTAAAAAGAAGTCAGGCCCCGAGTGATGGGTTCCCCAGGGCTGGAATCGGCCCAGGAAGGGGAGGGGGGGAGGGGAGGGGTTGGGGGGGGGGGGCTACGACAAAAAACGGAACAGCAAGTCGCCAGAGGGCCTGACCCTTTCTGCACCACTCTTCAAACGCGCCTCCTGGCGCACTTCTGTTAGGGGGATGAAGCCCCCTTGGCTCGAAAGGGGACCAACTAGCCCTCCCGTTACCTACAGTGAGAGTGCGACTGTTGAGAAGTTGACATTAGAGGAGGTGACATTGAAGCTAGACTTAGCCAACGTGAAGCGCATCTCATTATGAGATTTAATACAGTCACAAACGGGCTCAATGAACTCTCAGAGATCCCGCGAGGACTCTAGAATGTCTAACCGTGCCCCACACCTCATTGTTTACATGTGAGCTGAGCCTCCAACTGTAGGAAAGTCAGGTCATTACTAACATAAAATGTTTTAGAACACGACACTGTCTAACATCTCAATGAACTACGAATCCCAGGCACCCTCCGCGATCACATGACCCCGCGACCGGATTTGATTAACTCCCATGCCCCAGCAGGCACACAAGCATTTCCGGGGGATGACCTCGCTCCGCCAGACTGCGCCGCGGGATGAGCTAGTTCAGACTGAATCCCTGTCTTCAGGTTAGTTTGGTGGCTCGCATAACCATCGATTGCCCTGTCCAATCTACCGGGTACATGTATTTATTTCTACCCACTTATCTCTAATAGGACAGCGTAAACATTCATTGCCAGACTATCAATGCCGAGCTCAAGACGCAATCAGCACAGCTTCCCCTGACCTGCAAATAAAACCTCAGTTCAACGACCGCCATTTAAGGTATTCTCTTGAAACAAACTAGGTCCCCGATACTGCCTTCCCACACAAACTAGGACTTTGATGCTCCGTATTTAGTATTTTCTATGACTGTGTCTTAGAGCTGAACCTTTTTACTCACCCCATGTGTGACCCCGCCTGGCATCTTACCACCCAGTGCCACGATCTACAAACTGCTTCACGCCAGCCACGATTCAATGCCCTGCAGGTAATACGAATTCCCTTGACCATGACGAACCTTATGGAGGCTACTAACAAACACATATTAATCTGTCACTGACACTATGATATGTCTTGTCCATAGATCCACACTTTTCTATCCATTTGAGTGAAATGAGCCTTGGAATACTAAGGTAGGGGGCTCAGAGCGCTTGTGTGAGGTGTGTAAATGCCATCATTGAAAAACTGAATTAGTTCCTCGATTGTAAGGGAATGTTTTCTTTCCTTTTGCAGATTTCCTTTATGGTCCTGATGAGAATCGGACAAAGGGTCCGGTTCGAAACGCGTCGACCTTTGTTAATGTGATATCCTATGTCAAAATGGAAATATATTATTAATTGTTTGAACAAAAGTGTACCCTTAATATTGTGAATGCGGGATAACATTTCAAGTCAGTTCCATCCCTGCATAGCCTTTTTATGATTCATAAGTGAAATTACTCCAATTCCTCGACATAGGTTCCAATTTTGTCTTCTTTTTTTGTCTTGTGTCTGTTCTCTTGGGAGAGTGTAAGTGTGTATGTCAATGTGAATGTTAGATGAGTCAGGTTATGTCTCAGATGTCAAGTATGAAAGAGAATGTCTGATTTTATTTATTTTATGTGACTTTTGCTTACGTCTGTTTTTCTATGGATTTTTAGGGTTCACACATATTTATTGAAACAAACTGTATGTTGTCTTTTTGAACTTTTGAAAAGAAAATAAATACAATTTGATGGATTTAATCAAATTTCTTGACTAAAAATTCTGGTTTTTTTGTTGGTCACAAAGGCTTCCCTGTATAGTAGGACTCAGTATTGGCTTTTTGTTTTGGTTGTTTAAGTTTATCGACTCTGCCTTTCTGAGGTGAGACAAAGCCCTTGTTTGGTTTTTCGATCACTTAAATAAGTGTGCACCATATACTAAGCAAGCCTCCTACACTTACACACCCACTTACCCACCCATAGAGCTACTTACACTGCCACTCACTCACCCATACAACCAGACACACCCACTCACTCAATACTGTCACTCACACAGTAACTCACTCACCCACACAGCTACTCAAACACCCACGTATACACCCATACAGCCACTCACACAGCCATACATACAATGATACACAGTCACATAGCCACTCACATAATATATGTTAGAAGCAGTATCACTTAGTAGTAGTGCACCTAGTATATTAATTTAACTTGTGTAGTAGGTTAGTTTATATGTTTAACAATCATAAACTCTTAGAAAACTCTTACACTCACTGGATGATGTCATCAGTAATGTCATTTAAAATGTCATCAGTGATGTCACTGACCATGTCATGAGTGATGTATTATGTGAGTTCACAAGTTGGATTTGTACAAATTAAATCTGAGCCTAATTATAACGTCCCTGTAACCTCTGGTTTTTTCATTGAATATGTATGTGTGTGTGTGTGTATTTATGTATGGTTGGGCATGCTTTGCCCCACAACAATGCTGTGGAAACTCTTAACATGATCATACTATGAAGAATTAAATAAAACTTAAGTATGTTTTGTTCCATGAGCATTCTCTGGATTAGTTAATCGCAGACACATCTGGTTTCAGAAGGATAAGTGAAAACATTTTATCTTCTCCAATTTGCTGGACAATGAGATCTCAATTTCTAAATGTTGCAAAGTCTGCAGCAAATGTACTATGCATTCATAGTTATTAACTACATTGAACTAAAGGCTGCAGTTAGCCAAATAAACTGCAGGTCTCATGAGGTTTGCTGAAGCAGGTGCAATAACCGAAAGGAACTAACTTTTTAGACAAAGCTAAGTGTGCAGATAAAAGTGTGGACCAGTGTGACCAATGGCTATAGCGCTTGTGGAGACTTGCTCTACCACCATGAGCTACATCACAGCTTAAAGTAACTCCTCTCACAGTAAACAATTTAATGGCAGCAGAGTGATTCAGCATAGAAATTAATTCAGCTCTAGGCAAGCAATGCGGTTTAGAGAGACCAAAAGCAGCTCTGTTTACATATTGGTAAACCACAAAAGAGTTAATTGCCTAAGTCAGGAGTAGGTTTGTTAATGTTAGAAAGCACTTTGGTACCTCATCTTTCTTGGATGTGCTCTCTTCATACAGAGCCTGCAGCTTTCTGAAGTACACCGAGTCCAGCTGTCGCGTCTCCTCCACAAGCTCCACCTAATAAAATAACATGAGATGTCATCAGCACAGATCATATGATATCATGGCAGAGAGCTTCAGCGGCAACCGGCCAGTGGATAATGGCTAGCGAGAAGGTTGCTAATAGAGAAAACAAATTATAGGATACAATGTCTCTCACTTAAGATCCAACTGCAGATCCTCATTAAACTGGAAACCTCCTTCAAATGAAAATGAGAGCCTGTTTCATATTCTCAAAAATGTACTCTTTGCCAGAAAACACTCACCCATGCAAACTGTGCAAGTAAATAAACATACCTTGAACGATTCCCTACAGGAGCAGCAATTGTTTGGTGAATGAAAACCCATTAGTAGTTTTGATAGATCAGATATTTGTTATTTTGCAACTGAAAGATCTTGGGAAATGGCAAGGTGTAAGACTGTAGAGAACTTCCCCGGCTTCCAAACAACTCTAGTCTGGTCAATTCTGATAGGAAACACATTATGCCAAGTAAAAAAAATACTCCTGCTTGATGCACAATGGTATTTGCATTTGCAAAGCCTGTACAGCTGGTCTTGGGAATGTAAAGTAATAATTCACAAGGCACAGGTGCACAATGCAATTTGCAACTGTCATTGTAAGTTACAAGCGGTACATTGCGAGCCCTTGAGACTCGAAAGAAGATGAGATGTTCATTTGGGCTTTGATGTCACAGGGGTCATAAGGAATCAACTGCAACAAAATGGTTCCAATTTGTGGAGATTAGGTTCACCACACTCTTCTCTTGATGTATCAAGAATGATGTACCAGAATCATGTGTGTGTCTCAGTATAAAATTCAGCAACATCTAGTAAAATTGCAAATTTTTGACATCGCGGTTTGCTTTCCACCCATATTGTTAGATAGAGATGAGATGCCATCAGGGGTGTTCATCTCATGCAGCAGTGAGGTGTTGGCACTGACCTTTCTTATCCTTTTCTCATTGATAAACAAGAGCAAGGATTGAACGCAGGGAGACCTTAAATGGGATTGAGAATATTACACTGGATAAGTTAGTCAGTTTTTCAGGTCAACAAATCTGCTTTCTTTACAGAACATCGTAGACCATCAAAGAAACAAAAATTCGGATAAGGCTTGAATGAATTTCTGATGTTATAAAATCCAAAACAAGATTCTTTCTTGAAAGTTTCTTTATTTTATTTATTATATAGTTCTAACTTGGTCAAGGGCATTGGAGTACTTTAAAAATGAAAAAAAGACACATATACTCTGCAGTGAGTATCATGTTATTCTCTCACTGGCATCTCTCAAAGTATGTGAAGCACCAGACCCATCTCCAGCCATGCACCAGTAGAAAATGCATAGGGCACAGTACAATTTGTGTTCAGCCATTTGAAGTTTCCAATGCTATGCATTTGAAGAGTTTCCGCTGCTGTGGTTTTTAAGTTTCCACTGACGTGAATGTGAATAGTTATGAGGTATTGCTTTTTACAGTCAACCTGATCAGAATGCCCATGAAGACTATCAAAGCTGCATGTCAACCAACCTTAAACAAACAACAGTACTCCGGGACTCCGTGAGACCCATTTAAATGCTGCCTTCCCTTATGGAAAGGGCAGAGAGTTCCAATGTTCATGGGCAGTTCTTGAGGAAGCCTTCTTCTCTAAACCCTGGAAAGTTCCTGAGCATGCCTTGCTTGCTCCTGGACTAGTATGCCAGGCCAGAGATGTTTAATTTATGCCCAAGACCATGTGGCGTATGTAGCTGGACTGATTTGTGCTTACTGCTATCTTATTTGCATCATTTACCGGTGACATCTGTAAATATTGTTTGCTTCCATTTTTCACTTTTGTGGACACAACACAGGAGCATTTGATGCTGAGCCATGGCTGCTAGGCCTGCGCTTCTGTGAATCCAATAGTTAACATAACGTTGCCAAGATCGCAAGAAACCTAGGACTGGTGAAGAGTGAGACAGATGATGGTAAATAAAATAAATTAGACTGGTGGCACGGCAAATGTATGTATTTTTGCACTTTGAGTCCCCATGTGACTGTAGCTAATCTGAGAGCCACCAAGTATTTAGGCTTGTATACGGAGAAGAAGATGAAAGTAGATCAGACTTCTCATGGTCTCACCTGCTTTGTACCCTATCAGTTTAGTAACCACTGCCCCTCTATACGACTAGCCTTTGTGAAAGCCTAATCTGAATTCATGAAAAGCTACAAAGGAGTAACAGCTCATGTGACTTCAAGGGCTGGTAGACCAGCTGCATAACCACACTCCTCAAGGTCTCCTTTCGACATAAACTTTAAAACCAAGAGCACTTTGTCATTTGCATTGGCTTCGAGTGTAAATTACCCAAAACAACCCCGAACACGACATCATAAAACTAAAATCAACTTGCAATCAACTGCTCAAACTGACAAGATTGCAGAGAGCGATGAACAACTGTAAGGAAGAACCTCAAGTGATCTGTGTACTTATGTAGGAGGGTTCGGAGAGATGGACACAACCTAATCCCTTTGAGACTAGCCAGAGACAATAAATAAATACATGTGAATCTCCAACTAGGCATATGCACACAATCAGGTGAGTGTGAGTCTACTGAATTGGCTGCCAGTCTTTGGATTTTCTTCTTCCTTCCAATACTTCAAGTGCACTTTATCTGCTCACTGCTGCCTGATGTGCTATAGAACTTACCCCGAAACCGGTCCACGGATGCTTGTTTTCGGTCCAGGGAAGACCTGACTTGGCAGTTCCGGCTGGACTGTTCCCATGAGGCACAGGGTCAAGACTGATTTGCATATGGCTGGGTCTGAACTGGGTTGCAAAGTGAGCTAAAGAACAATGATGGAATCAACCCAGATCTGTGACTGGGGGGGTTGTCTGAAAGGTTTCAGAGCTATATCCATCATCTCTTGGTGTTTGCATTGAACTTGCACCAGCATAACACTCGGTCACTTCATTGTTATTGTTAGTGAGTCACTGTTTTGAGCTGTGCTGAAAAGCACTGATGAACAAAAAGCAGACACGGTCACAGTGAATGACTAACTACAACAAAGCAGATGACACAAGGCTCTGTATGGGAGAACCTATGCACTACATCTTCGGGGCTTGCACCCTGTCAATTGGCCACTCTGGTTATTCACAGGCAGTACCCTACCATGAATAAAATAACACACGTGGTAAACTTAGTAAAATATATATATGATATGAATGACTAATCAGCAGCAATTAAATCAGTATTCTAGCTAAAGGGACCAGCAGTGATGTCAAGACACAGACAAGCAATGGAATATATGGCATTTACCAACACCGAGATTGGAAACAGGGAGAACCAACAGTTTTGGTCAATGGGATACTATTAAAGTGCTTATAATTATTAATATCCATCACGGTGTGAGCAACCTACCTCCTCATTTTAGAATTATAATAATGCTACTGCACTAAGCCTTGGGACAATTACAAGCTGGATGGCAAGACACACTAATGGCAAGATGGGTGGGAAAGCTGCAGAAAGAGGTACTCAAAAAAACCAATGAGAGCAATATGGCCCGTCTCACATCACAGAGAAGAAAAACAGTTGAAGCAACAGCCACTAGGATAGGAATAAGTTGCGAATTACGGGATTTGGTTCAGAAACATTGGTGAACGACAGAACCCGTGTTCCGAAAGTGGAAATACCATCTCATTATGATTTTTGCATTCAGACATGGCAAATAACCTATTTTCACTGAGACACTTCACTAGCCTTCAGCAAGAAAAATGTTTTGAGAACAACAAAATAGAAGTCACAGTTTCCTGCAACTGACCCTCGGAAAGAGGACCTAAGAAGAACAAGACTGAGGAAGAGGGCCTATATACGTTTTACATCCTTGGCTGCTTTTGCATACAATGCAGCTGTATAAAAAGCCATGTTTTACACTGAACCACGAAATATGGGAAATACTTCATGGCTGCCAGTGCAATATGGATTTCATTGTCAAAATGAGCACCCCCAACCCACTATGCAGACCTTCACTAATGTCAGTGCAACAAGGATTACGTGGCAAGGATTATGGGCCACATTATGGAGCAAATTGTTCAAGATTATGCAGTAAATTTCCAAATTATGTGGCATATTCTTTGCAGTATTATTTTCATCCATTTTAGCTAGGAAAATTTTTTTATGAAGTCTGCAATTTTTTTGGCAGATGTGGTAAATACATAATTATATGTTAAATGCTGCTGTTACAAAATTCCTCTGGTCCTCAGCACTGTCAATTTCAAGAATTTATTCATAAAAGTAAACCCAAATATACCAATTACAGTCAGTGCCAATTGTTAGCTGCACTTTGAATGAAACATATTTTTTAAACGAAGTACCTAAAAATAAATATGCAACACAAAAATACATAACAGATAAAAAGTGAACTATGTGCCTATATTCTTATTTCAGGGTTCTGGGGATAATTACAAAAGGAGGGTAGAGCACTGCTTGGCATACCAACACACAATTTGCTGAGATGCATGGTGAGAGAGAACTCTTCTTACTTAGACCGTAGTCTTTAAACACAGAAAGATCTTGTTGGCAATGAAAACCATACAATTGCTTTAACTAGCTTAGCTTAATACACATGTTAAAAAGGTCTGGTATCCACCTTCTCTCCTAATAGCATCAACGTTTTCAATATTATACACACAACTAAATAATTAAAATAACATAAAAATCATTAACCCGTTTAGAGCGTCGAACGTTCAGCGCCCAGTGCTGAATGTTCGAATAACGGGTGGGGCCGCGTCGGTCAACGGACGTGCGCAGCACTACCAAGGCAGTGCACGAGACGACCGTTGGCCGACGGCAGCGCTTAAGGGGTTAAACAGCGGTACCATTGATACTCTAATTTAAAAGGGGTATGTTATCCACATCCTTTCCCCAATAGCAGCAGTAATTTAAAACCATTGGATCTATAAAAGTTCTTTAGGTTTAGATGTTTATATACTCGGAATAAGGGGATTTTAAGAGTAAATAACATTTTCTACCCTTGCTTGAGTTTATCCCGTACAAAACGGGTTATGCCTTTCATGTAGTTTCCTAGTGCAATGGCTATATCAAGACTTGTCATGTCTGTCAGTAACACATTAGATTGGGCTCGTGACCTTATTCCATATTTTAAAAATACTGGGCGTAAAAACAATTTTCTCAAGTCTAAAACTGCAAGGCAATCTGGCAATATGTGCCAAATTTCAGATCTGGTCCCAAGCCCACATTTACATGTTCCTCTGGGTGTAACATTTCTGCATTTATTTTTTCCTCCACTAGCCATGGATTAATGCCTACCTAAGCCCGTGGTTTGGCAAAGTTTCTAGGTATGGATACCAAGCTGCATTTACCCAGGAGTTTATTATGCATTGGACTGATTTTTTCTATTCAGGTACTCTAGATCGTGATTCCTTGACTGCTCTGTGCCTTGGCATCTAAGCGATCTCTTCATAAATTCTACATAGAGGGGGTGCTGTATTGAACTTGCATTTAAACTCCCTGTTATTTCCTGGATTTTCCTTCTTGCTTCCTTTGCCCATTTTAAACTACTGTGCCGAGTCTCCTCACTACACCAGTGTGAGACTTTCTGCACTCCCCCTGGATTCTAGTGTTTCCAGAATCTTACCAGAGACAGTCACATTTTGACCTGGCTGTTCCATGCTATTGTTACTGTCTCCATTCTAATTGCTTGCATCATTGCGGAGTTTCGTAGAGACAATAGCGTTTTCAGTGCCTTACCTTCATCCCGATCCCACCCTCCTTTTCCACTTAGATGGAGGACTTCCGCCCCATACATTACTTGAGGTGGAATCATAGCTTCATAAGCTTATACTATTGGTCTATGCGACATATCTCCATAATCCTAATTACATTTTTTCAGCCCACAAATGGATGAAAAGGCTTTTGTTTTTTGGGCTTCTAAGAGGGTGCACCATTTTAGGGAGCTGTTTAACCAAAGGCCCAGATATTTATATTCTTTTACAATTTCCAGTTTTATTTGTCCTAAATACCAACTAAAATTTTTGTCTCTCTTAACAAAACAGAAAATCTTTGTTTTATCCATATTTACATCTAAAAACTTTGCCTCACAGTATTCTCTAAAAGCATGTAATTTCCTTTGGAGCCCAAGTTCCGTTTGGTCAATTATCACAAGATCATCAGCATATAGGAGACTTGCTACTTTCCTGACACTCATTCTGGGGCTTGTGCTTCGTTCTACTTCCATTGCTGCTGGTAGGTCAGCTGGAAATATTGCAAAGAGCAGGGGCGACAGTCTTAGCCCATTTCCTATGGCTATTTCCTGTGCCAGTGACCCTTGTGTATCCTTAATTGCTTGGGTCCAGTTCCCTCTATGTAGTTCCTTTAGGATGGCCAGTAGGCCTTCCTTTATATCATATTTTATCAGGCACTCCCTTAAGCTCTTGGGATCCACGAAGTCAAAGGCTGCCCGAAAATCAACGAAACACCAATACAATTTCCTCTTTTGTTCTATTGATTTCCGGGCAAGTGCCCAGAGAGCGAAACAATGGTCTATGGTGGAATGACATTCTTTGAATCCTCCCTGTTCAACCAGTACCACGGACTTCGGGTCCGCCCAATCTTTTAGTTTACCTAATACTATTTTTGCGAAGATCTTTTCCCCAATATCTATCAGATTAATGAATCTGTAGTGCTTAGGGGCATGCATATCGCCTTTCTTGTGTATGGGCCTAATTATTGCACCCTTCCAATTATTAGGGAACTTCCCAGTATCTAAAATAGCTTGAAACATCTAAGCAAAGAATTCTGCCCACCCATCCAACTGGGTTTTAATTATCAGGGCAGGGAGGTTATCTGGACAGGCTGCCTTTGTTAATTTCAGAGATTTTATAGTGTTTTTCACTTCTGAGGCCGAAAAGTCGGGTTTTAAATCTGCTACCAGACCGCTCCAATCCGGTTGCAAACACTCTTCCGGTTCTCTCCCTGGTCTGTATAATTCCAGCAAATATTCCTCCCAAGCAGCTTCTTCTACCACACAGTTCATTGTGTTCGCCGGACAGTCCACTGCTGATTGAACCAGTTTCCTGAACTGGCGTATATTCTTTGCTTCTATTGCCTCAAGCAGTTTTGACCAGCAGTCTTCTTTATAATCTCTTTTTGCCTTCCTGATTAACATTTTATATTCTCTTTTTAGTTTTGTGAGAATAACGGCCCTACCCTGTTCATACTTTGTGTTTAGGCTTCGTGCTACTCTCCTTAATTCTTTCTTCTTTTCTAAACATTTCTTTGTGAACCAACTTCTTTGTCTCTCTGGCTTTCTTTGGTTCATTTTATCGTCTACTTTGTCTTTCCTCAGATCATCGCTGAGGCTTTGGACCACTTCTTCAATGTTTCCCACGTACCAACCCAAGCACTGACCACTTACTGTGCCCAGATCTAGGTTCTCCTGCAATTTTACTAGCCAGGCTATATATTCTTCTGTTAGCCTGGTTGTGATCTGCCTGGGATATCCCACCTGTTGTTCAATGACTTTGTTACATGGGTTCAAATGAACATCTATAAGGTCTAGTTCTAAAAGGTTATGGCCACTGCCTTCTTTGTTAGTAATCCGAAAACCTTTAATTAATTAAAAACACCAGGGTGTCGTAAAAGCGTAATCTATTGGGCAATTTTGTGAGCTTAATTTAAAGGTTTTCTTCGCTGGGCAGTCTAGGGTTTATCTTCCATTTAGACAAAAGAGGCTTTTAGTCCCCAAATAGTTTCCCAGCTGAATATCATTGGATGTGGACACACAATCTGGGAAAGTTGCTTGTGTTATATCATAAGCCTCCAACAGTTCTTGGAACCAGCAATCTACTTTCTTTGGGTGCAATTTATGATTAAAATCGCCCATTAATATGATCAAATCCATGCCATACTTTTCACAAATTATGTCCATGTCTTCTTTAAAATATCCCATTTCGCGGGCATATTCCTCTGTGCTACCCCATTGCATATACACATTTAAAAACATCATTGTATTCTTTTTATCGGTGGCAGGCAAAGTTACCCTACATGCAAGCAACCATTTACATTTTACAGTTATTTCGGTCACCTTTTTCAATATTTTAGTTGACAACAATGTCATTATTCCCCCTGCTGGATGCCCAAATCTTCGCTTCTTTGCTAAATGATTAAACTGGCGAAACCATCGAATGCCGGGGTCTTTCCACGTAGCCAAGTTTCCTGGATACAGATGATCTCGGTATTTATTCCTAGTTCCCTTCAATTTTCTTGTTTAGCTTGATCTCCGAGTCCATTTATGTTCTAGGAGGCTATTCTTATGCCATGCGGCGTGTCCTTTACCTATTAGAAGTCATCTTGGAATCCTTTCTCCCCACGCACCTCAGTATACCTGTTTGAGGGACCTACGTGGCATGTTCCCTGGCTCCAGTTTCCCCACCAGTTTTCCATATCTGAGTTATTTGCTACTATTTTAAGATTTCCCAAGGCAACTCCTTCCTCTTCTTCCAGATCAATTATCCTTACCTATCTCTTTCTTAATCCTGCATGGTACCTTAAAAAATCCTTTCCTTGCAGCTCTTTCCCTTCTACTTCTATTTCCACTTCCTCTTCGGATATTATTCGTATCCCTTCTTTCTGTACCTCACCCGCCGCTTTTTCGATCATAATCTTTACCAAATCAGAGTACATCAATACTCTGGTCACGTCCATTCCTTCTTTATTTTGCCTAAATCCCACTTGTCTTAAGTCGTTTGACACTATACCTTTCAGGTTTGGGCACTGGGCAAACGCTTGCAGAAGTTGTGACATGTTTAGCGGTAACCTTTTCCTTAACTTCTTACCCTATTTACCTATTGGGATTGGTTCAAAATATAGCCACTTCTTCTCTTTACCCTCCTTCCTTACCCCTTTTGATGCCAAATGTTGTGCCATGTGTACCTTGTGTATCTGATTATTTGGCCTAATAATTCCTACCTCTGAGAATTACCGGGTTGTGATCTTCCTCTGTGGCCATGGCCTAGGTGACTAACAGGGTTTTTGGGCTGAATTGGAGTTTTGTTCCTAACTTGTTTCTCCTGCGTACATGGATTGATATCTAATTGAGCTCTTTTGTCTTGCTTTTTGGGGGGTTTCTTCCTCTGTATTCTCCTAATGGGGTTGATTGACTTTAATTCTTGCACCCTATCCCCACCTTTCGCCTCAACCTCCCTTGATCTTTTCACTGTCTTGTCACTCCCCTTTTTTGTGATTTCCTTCCTACTTGCCCCACTCTATTTGCTAACCCAAAACTAGAGGCCTTGCCTCTTCTTATTACTCTCATTGGCCATTTTGAAATGTAAATCTCATGTATTTCTATAGGTGGATAAGCTGATTCGGTGTGTTCCTCTACAAAGGGCTGTGGGTCGGGGTCTGGGACAGGTCTTACCATAGATGGCATTTAACATCTAATCCCCTGTAGCTCACCCTCTATCTTAGCTAGGTACTTTTTTTGTACTTTTAAAATGTCATTGTTTGTCAGCGTAACTTCTAGAAGCCCTTGTAGGGTGCTCTGTAATATCAGCATAAGGTCCAGTATCGAGGACGCGGGCGTTGCGGAAAGTTCCAGATATGACTCAGGGGTTAAGATCAGTTCCCTGCTTTGTTCTATTACCGCTTGAGAACCAGAAAGCAGACTTTGCTTTTCATCTCTTCTTGGCCTTAATTCTCTACCGGGTGTACCCTCTTCTTCAATCCTTGTATCCTCATCTGAGATCGGGCAATCCCGGAGTCCTGTCTCCGGATCATAAGTAAAAAGACCACGTGGTGAAGAGGACAACTGTGGTGACGATAGTCCCTTTTGGTCCGGTAAGAGCTGTAGAGACTGATTGGCCAGGATTAGCGACTCAGTTATATGCTCCTTAAGAGGTAGGGAGATATTCCCATTCCCACTACTACTCTCACTCACGTTCTGCGGCACCGCCTCTATTATTTCTATGTCAGGTGCCTTTGCTGGCAAAAAAACTTTTTTGAAATGTTTCCCCACAAATTCTTTTATCGAATTTGACGTGGTACCACCCCGTTTTTTGCTTACAGCCATGCTTCTCTTTGCTCTTTTCTTTGTTCCCTTCTCTGGTCTCGACTCTAGGCTCCTTCCGCTTTATTCAGATGCTCACAAATCAACTGAGAGCGCCCTTGACCTCAGTTTGTACTACAATTTATTTTTGGTTTTCTTGGAGGCCATCCCGGATGATTGACTCTGGGATTACAAGCTCTTTGTTCTCCCGGGTTAGGTCCTTGCCCTTTAAAGTCTCAGGGAGAGCAACTACAGTCCAAGCTGCAATCCGTCAGGCGGTCCAATTTTATAGGCTCACACAAAATCGGCACTTACCTCTGTTGTGCGTGCCATTTTACCCATACCCGTGCCAGTATCTGTGTCCGTGAAGCTGTACAGCATTTTTGCGTTTTTCCACACCAGCCGCTACCAGCTGGCTCCACTCGTCACCCCCTCGTCGGCGCTGGTGCTGCTGCTGCTGCCGCTGACGTATGGCGTAAGGGCAGGGCTACTACAACGGGAAGCAGGAGTGCGGCTTTCGGCACAACAGAGCTTCGGCGTTCTGCGAGATACATTGTGGTAAATTTAGTGCATGGTAACAATCACTTTAGTTATAAGACTTTAGTAAGTCACCATTTTTGGTGCAGCCAGTGCCGAGTTTGTCTAGACTGTTTCAGGATATTTGTCCCTTTTCAATAGAGTAACACCGTATACGGGAGGGTGCTGGCAATGCTTGTCGCAGTCTTCTTCGGTTTCTGTGCCACTCCTTGAGTGCAGCAGTGAATCCCAATGTGCTCATAAGCGCAATAACTCATGAGTTTTAAAAAAATGGGAAGGGGGCACACTACTTGCATGCCAGCAAATAATTCACCCAGATGTTTTGTGGTAAACGAATTGCCTAATAACACTCACAGTGACACCGCAGCTGCCTGGATTTTACCGCTGGGGTTTACTGACCGGGTTTTCCCACTCACTGTTGGACTATCCCAGATCATCCACAACCCTACACACACCACAGGACAGACGCTGGACCCAATTTTTACCGCCAGCAACTGCATCAAATACAGCCATGTCACAGAACTCACATGGACTAATCACTCTATCGTCCATTTCTGAATCTCCAGCTCCTGCACCACCACCTCCAAGAAGCCCATCCCCCCCAACGGAGGTGGAATAAAATCTCAGATACCAGCTGGGCGAATGCCCTCAACACCTCCAACCCCGCTACCGCCACCAACTTCGAACAGGGAGTGAAAAACCTCAACGCCTGGATCCCCAGTTGCCCAGATAGCATCATCTCCATCAAGAGCAAAATCCGGAAAAATCCTTTAAAAAGGCCAGCTGGTACACCCAAGTACTCAGAACAGAGAAACAGTTGGAGAGGAGATAGTGCACCAGCAAGGACACCTCCAGCAGGGCAGCCTTCAAAACCTCTCACAACATCTACCACCGCCTGCTGAGGGCAACAAAGAAGACAACCATTGCTGCATGCATCGAAATCCGTGCCAACAACACCAAGGATCTTTTGAACATCGTTAAGGGATTTTCCAACCCTACTTCCAGCAAAAACAACATCACACCCTCACAGGAGCTGTACAACAACCTAGCCCACTTCTTCATTGACAAGATCACAACCATATACAGAAACTTCGAACTTCAAACCACACCAAATGTCTACCTTGACAGATACGCCACCACCGTAACCAACACGAACACACTTACCACCTGGAACATCCTCTCCACCCAGGACACAACCTCCACCAAGAAATTCATCCATTCGGAGCTCCCACAGACCTATGCCCGCACCACATCTTCAACCTCGGAAACCAAAGGATCGGCAAGGAACTCACCACCCTAATCAACACCTCTATCACCACCACAACATTTTGCAATGCTTGGAAACACATCAAAATCAGACCACTACTCAAAAAACCCTCCGCCAACCCCAGCAAACTAGAAAAATGACCGCCCAATCTCCTTGCTTCCATTCCCAGCGAAGGTACTAGAGAAGATCTTCAACAATCGACTCATGCCATACCTGGAGCAGAATCAGCTACTCAAGGCCTCTCAATCCGGCTTTCGCTGCAATCACAGCACCAAAGCCACCCTGATCACGGCCAAAGAGGACATTCTCGACCGAGTGAGAAACAGCAGCTTTGATCCTCCATCATCTTTCGACAGCCTTCGACTCCATATGTCACCGAACACTGATTGAACGACTCCACCACATCGGCATCCAAGGGGAAGCGCTTGGATGGGTCACTTCCTTCCTCATCCGAAGAACCCAGAGGTTCCACCTCCCACCTTTTACCTCTGAATCCAAGGAGATCACCTGCGGTGCACCCAGGGCTCATCCCTCAGCCCAAGCTCTTCAACCCATATATGACCTTGCTGGCCAACCTCAATTATGTTGAACCACCGTATCAACATAATTTCCTACGTAGACGACATCCAACTCATCCTCTCACTCACCAACGATCCCACCATCACCAGAACCAACTTCCACAGTTGCATGACAAACGTCGCCAACTAGATGAAGAACAGCAAGCTGAAAACAGCCAAGACGGAAATCTGATCTTTGGGAACCGCAACAATATACGGATAGACTCCTGTCATGTCTCCAACCATGTCAGAAACCTTGGAATCATCACTGAAAACAAGTTCACCATGAAATCACTGATCAACGCCATCTCCTCCGCCTGCTTCCTCACTATGCACATGCTATGTAAGATCTTCAAGTGGCTACCCCTACACACGGGATGCACCATGACACAAGGCCTCATCACCAGCTGACTGGACTACGGCAGTGCAATTTAAGTAGGAATCGCTGCACAACTTCTACAGAGACTTCAGACCATACAGAAAGGCAAGCCAGACTCATCCTCGGCCTTGCCTGATGAACCCACATCACACCCCACCTCAGGAAACTCCACTGGCTCCCCGTACAGAAGGGATGCTAATTCAAGCCGCTGACCAAGGCTCTACACAACTAAGGGCCCCTTCTTCCATTAACCACAGCCTGACCTTCCACCAGCCATTGATAAAGACTGTGCTCCGCCTCCCTTTCTTTTGCCCATACTCCCTCCATGTACCGAAGCAGAAGTGGGGGGACGCTCCTTCTTTCACATCACAGCAAAGACCTGAAACAGCTTCCCTATGCACCTCCGAACCATCACCTCATTTCCAGATTTCAAAAAGGGCCTCAAGACCTGGCTGTTCCAAAAAGCCTCAGGGGCCTGCAAGCGCCTGGATACCCAGTCGGGTGATTAGCCACGCTTTATAATCCTGATTGATTGATTGATTGACTGATTTTAGTAGAAAATTCTTCGTATTAACCATTTTTGGTGGAGCCAGTGCAGGGTAATAATGTAGGTAAGACAAATAAATCTTTGAACGTTTTCCAAGATTTGAGTAACTAGTAGAGTCTGGTCCAAATGAAAGAAAATTCAGTGTTGGAGGGAATGTCTTGAGGAGAGCAACAAGACCTGTGATTCGCGGTATCAGCGTCTTCGTTTGGGAGCCGTGTCCGTTATGTATCTTTAAGCCAGCGTTTTGGTGCGCACCAAAACGCTTTTCTTACATTTGGACCAGACTCTTCTAGTTACTCAAATCTTGCAAAACGCTCAACGATTTATTTGTCTTACCTACATTGTTTGCCCTAAAAAAGCCCTTTCTCTGGGCGAAACGCTTTGGCTGATCTCATTCCTGTGCATACTAAAAATACATCTGACAATAAAAGAAGAATAATGACATAAGATTTATTTCGTCAGTCTGAATATGTACATGTGATTTATCTTTTTTATGTTGCCTCTCATCCACAAATTGTTATATTTATTTTATGATCTACTGGCAGCAGATCATTTGAGGTGGGCAATATAGTTTACCAGTACTGTGACTAGTTCTGGTAGTGCTGTCTGGTAGAACCCAGCTGCATGCTCTACAAAAATAGTGTTTTCTACAATGACCTGTACAAATGAGGCAAACTTGCGATATCATGACTGGGCAGAATAACCAAATAAAGATGAATTTCCTCCCAGGACTCGTGAACGCCACACAAACTCATTGAGTTTTCCCAAATCCACCACTACTCAGATACAAAGAAACTAATTTCCTTTGTCTGGTGCAATAAACCTGTGAGTGTGTCTAAAGCCACCTTGTTTAGATACAACTGAATGAGACCTGGACCTAGCACATTACAAAGCAGCCAAACTCTGCTTGACCCTGGATTAGAATCACCTCCCATACAAAAAGCTGTGTGTTCTTTTCGATCAGGACTTTATTTGTATTCTGTTGCAATACATTCTCTGGCTTCTCCACATATATAAATCTTGCAATCCGACTACTCTCTGCCATATCAACCTTGCTATTGGCATTGTGTGTTAAAAAATAAAGTCACAACGTTTCTCTCACCACTGACAACACTGAGCCATGGCTATGATTTTAGATCAGGCATAGAAGAACCAGAGTTTGGTAAATGGAACTCCCGCAATCCACCCTGAATGGGTGACCGGTATGTAAATGGTGATAAGGGCCGGACTGGGAACCGAAACCTGCCCTGGCAAAATGCTCGGCCGGCCCCCCCTCTCCGGGGGGAGGTGTTCGGGGGCGACCGCGCTCTTTGCCAGGGTCGGTTTTGGGCCGATTTTGTTACAGGGCCGGCATTGTAACCAAAATGGGCCCCAGGGGCCCAAAACCGGCCCCCACCTATGTGGCCCACCGGGGGATTGCCCGGTGCCCGCAACGGCCAGTGCGGGCCTGATGGTGATCAGATAAGTAGGGCATTATGCACCAAGGTTTGTAATCACACACTGTGGTCAATTCCGCTGGACCGAGCTATTGCACTGGGCAAGGTCCAGAGTGATAAAAGATGTAGCAGGGAGGCATAAGAACCCTGATAGAATCAATTTTCTCTAACAGATAGTTTCAGAAAGAGTCCTCAGCTTTTACAGTCATATAAATAACCTACGGCCGAACCAGAGGCACACTCACACAGCCAATTGGGAAAGTGACTTAGGCACTGAAATCCAAGAAGAAACCTGGACCAACATATGGTTTTGAGCCACAAAATCAACCATATGCACCGAACATAAGAAAAACACATATAAAATAATGACAAGGTGGTATCTGACACCATCAAGACTGAGGGAGGTGGTAAGATATTTTGATCAATGCTGGCAAGAGTGCGCTCTATGGGCAATATTCCCACATATGATAGCCCTGTAGGTATGTCCAACTATACTGGTAAAACATCCTGTCACAAATCAAGTCAATCACCTACTAGAAAGAGACTATTCTATTGCTTGGGGGACCTGACTAGGGCAGCATCTACCCAATGCTGACAATGTTAGGCAAGCGAATAGCAAACCTATAGTTAGTGGCCAGGCTTAATTTGTCACACTTTTTTGAAGTATAAGATAGTTCCCTTTCATCAGTCCAGTTTTGGGTAAGGGTTTGTAACATTTGCACTAAGGAAAACTTACTGGCCATAGTCTATGACAAAATGCATAGGTTTGGTCTCCCAAACCACATTAAGGACTACTGCAGGAGCACAGCTATGACCTAACAGGTAACCGGACTCTCTTTCCTCTGATTCTTCTCACATCATTGCTTGTACGAGACATTGCAACACCGAAGCAGGCCTATACATCAAAATTTCAGCCAGCGCATATTCAAGACAGATCATGAGACACCCTCTAACTTTGTCTTAAAAAGGATGCCGGTCAGCAAAAAACTGTGGCACAATGGAAATTTAAGATAATTCAATAAATGCTAAATGTATTGTATCTGTGTGAAATGATTTTGCTTTTAATAATTATATTATTGTGATCCCCATTGTATGAATTAGAAAAACAAAACTATGCTTCTAAAACGGAGGTGACTGTATTCCAGCTTACGGATGCATAACTAGGAGTGAATTTGGTTGCCGTTTAAACGTACATGAAACGAGAATGGATGAATAGTGGCAGCTCGCTTAATATGTCGAAAGTAGTTCAAAAATCTTACCAGTGAAACATGTCATCTTCTCATAGCAGTTCTAGTTCTAATGGAGTAACTTAATATAGCTGGGGTCTACCGAAAGGTAGCAACATTATTGTGTACACTTTTACATTAAAACTGGTGATCTGAATAGATGTGATGATATAGGCAACATAACCTGTATTTGCAACTAAAACTTCAATAAATAAGGTTGTTTACAAAAAAGAAGTGTTACGCCGGCAAATAAGCATTTTTTATAAAAGAAACTAGCCACCAAAACAGTTTTATTTTTTTTAATTGGTGTGTGAGTGCCATGTTTTACAGGAGTGGCATTGCCAAAAGGAACTGTTAGGTTCTCGGTCTGTAAATAAGATGGGAGACCAAAAGGTTGCTGAACTGGGCATCTGACGAGTTTTGGAGGATGTCCAGCTTCCACCAAACCCTAAATGATTCCAAACTCGGTTATTAACCAAAAAATATATCTGAACTGTCAGATTAATGTTACATTTAGATTTTCAGTGAAGTTGAAAATTACGCTCCTAATGCAGCTATTTTAGGAGAATGTTTGAATCTTAGTTTAGGTTCCCCAAATAAAAATACATCACTCTAACATACACGTTTTTCAAGATAACAAACCACTGATACTGAACCTTTTCAAATTCATCTCTATGTGATTGTATCATCAGTATCCATGGGTTCATTAGAAGATTGAGGATGTATTCTTCTGCCAAGTCAAAGAGATCTTCAAACGGCGGGTTTAGCTTCTGATAAATCTCTCGTTTTACACACTGCTCTACTCCAATGTCCCACACTGAACCAGGAGCAAGGTACGTGGCGAAGAGCAACTAAAAAAAATAGAAAAGAACAGCAAGTATTACATGCACCCTGTGCAAGTCGATCTTTACTGATTTAACGTAGAATAAATGTACACAACCAGTATATTTATATATGTATATATCACAAGAAGAGAATGTTATTTTACATACACCAATGAAGTACAGATTACATCCAAAGGAAGCCGTAGATTGTGTCCGATTTAGTTTCCTCCAACTATTAGTCTAAGCATGAGAGTGCATTTAGATAAGGACAGCTCCAAACTACACTAAATAGTTCCACATCCGCCCCTTGTTTTAATTAACCTGTTTGTGTAAGCTTAGAAAAACTGTAACATTCAAATTTCAGTCAGGACATCGGGGGCAGTTAAAAAAACACATCTCTGACTTTAACTATTTCCTGTTTGTTTAATCGACTGTCTTTTCGGTTAGAGCTGAACAATCAATTGCAAATGGGTTCCTTTGTTAGCTCTACATTACCTTTACCTTGCAAGCAGCACCTGCAAAATTCTCTGACATCTACCGGAAGGATGCGTTTTTTTTAACCAAGCAAAGCCTGTTTTGTCTACACTCTTTTTAGTTTTTTTAATTTCAAATCATTTTTATTTTTCATAACAAAGAAAAAGTACAAGACAATACAATAAGGAGCAAAGAAGTATCAAAGATACGACAAATGATTCTCCAAGTGTAAAGACCTGATAATGCTAGAAAAATGGTACGTGAATCATTGACACAGTAATGTAGCAGACAAACCTAAATAAAGAAAAAGAGACATCAAAAAGTGCAGTGGTCATACAATTACATACATATGAAAATACATTCGCAGTTGCATAGCCATCAAGTAACACGCATAGGATCACCTCTTGAAGGTTTGCTGACTAGAACAGTCTGGCCTGAGAATTACTCACCAGTCTAAGGGGGGGTCAAACGAGAAGGAGGAAGCGTCCAGGGCCCTCCAGAGTTTTTTATGGGAGATTCGCCCTGGGGGAGAGTGCAATGCAGGGTTGTCGGCACCTCGTAGGAAAGACAACCATTCTTGCCACATTTTGAAAGATACCTCAGAAGCATTTTTCCACTTACAAAGTACAACCTTGCATGCCAAGGTTAGAAGGAGATCAAGAAGTTGACGGTCAACAGCATGTGCCAAGTGCGGTTCCTGTATCCCCAGTAGAACATACACAAATTCTCTCGGCGGTTTGAAACCAAAAATGTTGTGCTCAATGCAGTCAAATACTCTGTTCCAGTATCCCTTCAGTAAAGGACAATCAAATAACATGTGTGCCAAGTCTCCCACCCCTGCCTCACAATTCCAACATGTTGGGGAGTCTCTTAACTTGATTTTATAGAGTTTCTCAGGTGTCCAATATGTTCTGTTAATTAACATGAATTTAGTCTGTGATAATATAGGGGAGTGTGTATTATGTCCCAGTCGAAGGTCATACCCTTGGTGTTTGACTCTGTTTCCCATTTCTTCTCATTTTTCCTGCTCACTTTCTGAGGGAAGGGAAGGAGCATTTTGTAGATCTTCGAAACGAAATGCCCTGATTTATTGATGCGTGGTACAAAGCTCCATAGCCATGGCTCAGAGGGGGTCAAGGAGTGCGCAGAGAGGAGAGTTTTTAATTTAAAAAAATCATAGAAGTCTAATGGCGTGACGGTATGAGTGGCTTGTAGGGACGAGAACGGTAGAGGATCAGTGCCCTTGAAGAAATCACTTGCCAGGTTAATACCTTTCGCGGACCAATGATCCCACTGGAGCGGTGTTCCGTTGATTTTTAATAAGGGGTTATACCAGAGAGCTATGGAAGTGGACTTTTTGATCTTTAGGCCCTTGTGGTTTGTTTGGTCGAGCTTCAGGAGAGCCCTTCTTGTGTTCAGAAGAATATATTTAGAGTGGGGAATATGTGTAAGGTGCATGGTGAGTAGGGCCGTGAGTGGGATGTTGCCCAATATAGCTTTTTCAATGTCAATCCATAGCGGGGAATAGTCTGATTCTTTGGTTAGCCACAGAGTTCCCTGTTTACACAGGAAAGCAGTTTGGTAGTGTCTGAAGTTCGGGAGGCCCAGGCCGCCTTTTTCTTTAGCTAACTGTAGCTTTTTCATTGATATCCTTGGTTTCCTCCCTTGCCACAGAAACGTACCAAACAGCTTCTCTACCTTGTGAATGAAATCATCGGAAAAAGTCATTGGCAGCATACTCGCTATGTAATTAACTAAAGGTGTTACCATCATCTTCAGGGTTTCAGCCCTACCCCACCAGGATAAGTATTTAGGTGACCAACCATCTAGTAGCTTGTTTATTTTGTTCAGAAAGATGTTCTCATTAGTTCGTATTGTAGAGATTAGGTCGCTATCAAAATCTAACCCCAGGTATTTAAAGCAGCCTGGCTGCCATGTTAGGCCCGAGTCACCCATAATGGCTTTATTCACTAAGTTATTGAGTGATTTGACTTCTGTCTTGTCTTTGTTTAATTTATAGCCGGAAACTTTTGAAAATTCGTGAATCGTTGTGAGTAGGGCTGGTATAGCTTCGTTCGCTTTCCCTGATATTACCAATACATCATCTGCATATGCTGTTAATTTTATGACACAGTCGTTGAAGGAGATACCTGGTATATTTTTGTTTTGTCTAATTTGGTAAAGAAATGGCTCGATAGCCAGCACGAATAGTGACGGGGAAAGGGGGCATCCTTGCCTCGTGCCTTGGTGTAGTTGAAAAGGTGACAAGAGTGACCCACCTGCCCTGGCCCTCGCTATTGGGCAGAAGTAAAGAGACATGATCATCTTTATGATTGAGGAGCCCAGGTTAAATTTACGGAGCACGGCCTCCAAGTACCTCCAGTCTAACCTTATCGAATGCTTTTTCAGCATCTAATGTTATTGCTGCAGCGGGCGTGGATAGGAGTTTGGCTTCCTCTAACACATGCGCAAGAGTCCTGGTGTTATAACTGGACAACCTCTTTTTCATGAATCCCGCTTGTGAAGGATGTATACGTTTTGGTAATATTTTCTGGAGGCGTGCCGCTAGGATGGAGGCAAAGAGCTTACTGTCAAGTTTTATAAGGGAAATCGGTCTATAGTTCTTTGTTAGTGTGGGATCTTTCCCCTCTTTCGGAATGACCGCGATAGTGGCTTCTGAAAGAGTGCCCTTAGCTTCACCGTCACTTATTTCTTCGAACATGTTGAGCAGTGGTTGTGTGATTGCCGTGGAAAAACATTTGTAGAATTTCGCGGAGAAGCCATCCGGACCGGGGGCTTTACCACATTTTAGGGATTTAATGGCAGTCTGGACTTCCAGTAACGAGACCGGGCTGTTTATGTCCGCTTGCTCTTCTATGGAAAGGGAAGGTAGATTGCAATTACTCAAGTACTCATTTATCTTTTGATTTTCCACCTCTACGTTCTTGGCGTAGGGTTTCTCATAGAATTCTTTAAACAGGTCTCTTATTTTGGTTGGGTCGGAATGGGCAACACCCAGGTGGTCAACTATGGAATTTATCGTGTTTTTCTGTAGTTTAAATTCGAGGTACGCTGCCAGACTTTTACCAGCCTTGTTTGATTCACACAGTTTGAACCTTTTCCTCCTATCCAGCCAGACCCCGGCCCTTTCACTTACAATTTTATTATATTCGTATTTTTTATTGGCTAACTTATTTAGTGACTCAGCTTTCCTGTCTTGTAAGTGTTTAGCTTCTAGCATTGATATTTCTTTTTCTAGCTCTTCTAATTTCCTATTATGATTCTTGTTCATGGCAGATTTAATCTTAATGATTACCCCTCTTATAGTGCTTTTTAGTGCTTCCCACCTAGTTAAATCAGAGGTATCACCCCTGGTATTGTGGGCCAGATATTCTTTGATAGCAGTTTCAATGGTTACCCGGTGTTGTTCGTGTTCAAGTACCTCTTCGTTGAGCCGCCATACTGACTGTCGGGTGGATGGCTTTATGTCAGAGATGGTGAGTGTGATGCAGGAGTGGTCGGACACGAGCCTTGGTTCTATTGAGGTCTCTATAATTCTGGGTAAGGCGTTCTGTGTGATAAATTAATAATCAATCCGTGAGAATGAGTCGTGGGGCGAGGAGTAGCATGAGTAATCTCTACCGTCCGGGTGTTGCAGGCGCCAAGAGTCTACAAGGTGGAATTGTTCACAAAGGTTCCTGAAGGCTCTATGAGACCTATTGCTACGAAAGGTACATCGAGAGTCTCTGTCCAGGGTCGGGTCCACTGGAAGATTAAAGTCTCCTGCAAGAATGTGGACTGCCAAGTCCGGAATCTTTTCAATTTGTTTCGTGAGGTCCGACCAAAACTTCAGGTCGCATGAGTTTGGGGCGTAGACGTTTGTGATGTAGAATTCCGTTCCATCTTTTAGGAGTTTGGTTGTAACAAATCTCCCTTTGGTATCAGTCGTAGATGAGAGGAGATCAATGTTAGCTTTTTTGGAAATCAGAGTTGCTACCCAGTTCTTTTTCCCCACCGGATCTGAGCCCGTGACATCCCTGAAGAATTTGTTTCTAAGTGTATAGAGCTACTTAGCCTCCAGTTTTGTTTCTTGAAGCGGAGCGATGTCTGCCTTCTGTCTACGCAGATAGTCTAAGACCTTTTGACGTTTTACTGGATTGTTAAGGCCTTTGACATTGAGGGAAAGCACCTTCAGCTTCCCAACCTGAGTAACCCCCATAGGTGTACTAACAATTGGCATTGGTGTAATCATGTTTAGGGTGATGAACTGTTAGGTTTCCATTGATGGAGGACAAGACCCTGTGTGTATTATTTGCCTTCCTGAGTAATGTACCAGCTATTATTAGGGAACCATTAAGGGTCAGCACTATAATGTTAACTTCCCCAGATTTAGTGGGCACTGAAGCAGGGCCTATACAGTTGTAAATAGGGCATTCAGAGAAATGAGTTCAATCAGACAACCCTTTCTTGTATCAGAGTGTTGAGAGTGCGCATAGACTGACGGCGAGATGCAACCACTAAGAAAAAGTAGGACATTAATGAAAAGAAAATGATGAAACACCCCACATATATCCCCACCCAAACCCCCCCACCCTCCCCTCCCAAAAAATATGCAGTAGGCATGGTGACTTGAGAAAAATAACAACAGCATTAACCTCCCATGGGTCATAATGCACTTTGCAAATGTTGGAACTGGATCACTGTGCGGGTCACAACAAATTATATGAATAGGTCTAACCGTAACTGTGAGCTTACTACAACTGAGAATCCGGACAGTGATCATACCAGATCTAAACTAGTAACAGGTTAACATAATACAGCAGAAGCATACCATAGACTGTAGATAATAGTACAGTTGGTGCTCTCCTGATAAATCTGTATACAATATGGCTTAGTTGACGTGCCAGTGCCCATGACAACAACACTTATGAGCCTAACTTGGAAACATCAGTAATTATCCTCTCCACCTCTTCGCCTGTGTTAAGTCCATTACCTTAAAGTCAAGGTTTGTGGAGCATAGGACTCATGCTACTATTCTGTGAGGTCATGACTACATACTTTGTGCCCTGAGCTAAGGCGTTATCAAGAACCTGGGAGCACTTAATTCAGATTATGATAGACACCTTCATATTCTATATATACTGGGCGGCGACAACCAGTTTTGACATCCATACATTGGGACTGCCGAACTATAGGCACAGGTATTGTCAAAAATGTGGGTACAGAACGCATAGTAAGGCAAAGGATACTCAATGTAGATCAGGAACTGAAGCAGAGGCAGAGGCAGACGCAGAGGCAGAAGCAGTCGTAGAAGCAGTTGTCGAAGCTGTGGCTGAAGCAGAGGATGAAGATGAGGCCGGGGTATTCCCATCGACCGGTCCGTTAGTGTCCATGTCCTGGATGTCTTGAGTTCCCAGCAGCCTTTTAAGCTTTAGTGGATCCGTGAATATCTGCGTCGTTCCATGTAATGTCACTTTGTACTTGGAAGGGCCGACGAATCCATATTGGTAACCTTTTGATTGGAGCTGTGGACGGAGAGCCAGGAACGCCTTCCGTACTTCGACTGTTTCCTCGCTATAATCCTGTGAGATATAGACTTTCGTATTTCTCCATAGGATGTGGTTGCACTTCCGAATGAATGCCAGGATCAGTTCCACATGTTGGTATCTCAATGGTTTACAGACGATAGGCCTGGGACCTTTCTGTTTTTTTGTTATCCTGCCTGGAACACGATGGGCTCTATCGAACTCAAGCGGCTGATGGAAGGTGATATTGGTGGCCTGTGTAAACCACGCTTCCAAGAACTGCACGCAGGAGCTATGGGACTCTTCAGATCCCTCTGGAATTCCAAAAATGCGGAGGTTGCCCCTCCGATTCCTGTCCTCCAACTCAGACAGTCTCTTTGTGGTTTGATCTGAGGCTATGGATAAGCGTTTGAGAACCTTGCATGTTGCGGTTTGAGCATCCTCCACTCGACTAATCCTTGACTCAGCTTCTGCAAGCCTTATATTCGTGTCCCTTATGTCCTGTCTGATGGCAACGACCTCGTCTCTGGTTGACTTTGCTAGGTCTCTTACTTCGTCCAATCTGCTCAGTATAAGATCGATGGCATCACCTTTTTCCTGTCTGCCTTTAAGTGGACTTGATTGCTCAGCCTTGAGTCTCTTGAGACTCTTCGTGTGTTCCTTATCCCCCATTGTCGTGGGTTCCTAGTGTATAGGAGCGACAGTACTTTGCCAGACGTGTATGACTGGAAATGGAGTCAGCCAATAAATAGGTAGCACAACCAGGTGTAGCTCCACATGAAATGTATACCCGCTCTGTAGAACAGGAGCGGCACTGTGTATTCACTTTGCCGCCATTTTAGGCATCAGACCAGCGCGTGAGCATCCATTGCTTCATTGGGGTTGCATAGTGCCGCATCCGGTGTTAGCGCCTTAGTTTGTGGCTATGTGCGTAACTGTCAGTCGTAATGAGGCTTCAGAGAGTGCTCATATTGCTGCAGCCGGTTCCAACCTGTCTCGCTGCACCGATTACTGCCCCTCACTGTGTGATCAGAACCACTTGTATCTACAGACTGTTGGTTGTATTAATGTGGCTGCAGTCGGTTTGCAGTCGTGAAGCTTGAGTTTGCTGTGTATCCCGCAACCATCCCGTATTACCGGGTGTCATAGAGGCTGAAGCCGATGAATAAACTGCATTTCAATGCTCCGTGATCGGTCTTGCTATATGGACAGTGCGCCCGCCATTTTGAATGAGTATGCCAGCCCGAAATATGGTTAGTGCTAAGCTTGTCGCTTGTAGACTCCCTGCAGTAGTCAGCTTGTGTATGCTTCGCATCTAGCCCACTGTATCACATGAAATTGCGATTCTCCTATTATCATGCCTAGAGAATCTAGATTTCATTAAAGACACGGAGGCTCACATTATGCAATGACTTTTAATTGCAGATCCAAGCCAGTCGCATCACAATATAAAGGTTCCAATAAGAACACTGAGATAAAGTAAGACATTACACATAGCAATCATCAGCCTCTTTTAAATTTGGCGAAAGTAGATCCAGTAGATTCCAGAAGATTCGAAGTGAATGGAAGCAAAATTGAAGAAGAAGAAGACAGTTAAACGACCTCCTGATGATGACACGTCAAAAGTAGATTAAGTAGAAGGGTTATCTGAAAGAAAGAGGACAATAAAATTGTATCCTAAAAACAAAGGAATCAGACTCATATCCAGATGAACAACTGAACAATAAATAATAAACATTTTGAAATACATAACATCAAAATGATAAATAACATCATGTTAAGTTATACCCAATACCATGGGAAGGGTTGGGTGGGATAATGTGAGCCTCCGTGTCTTTAATGAAATCTAGATTCTCTAGGCATGATAATAGGAGAATCGCAATTTCATTACAAGAACGGAGGCTACATTCATTATGCATGTTGGTAGCCCTGTAAAATTACATTAGACATGTGTTCAATTGGTTTACAATGTCTTGCGAAGGTACTTGCATTAGACCAATCAGCAGCTTTAAGGATATCATCCAACTTACCTCCGGACCAAAGAGACTTACTTGCCATGGCACCTCTAAGAGAATGAGCTTGAAATTTGGAAATATCAATACCAGCTAAAGACATAGCAGACTTAACCGATCTGGCAATAGAAGTGAAGGAAATAGCCTTATAAGGCTTAACGAAGGAAATGAGAAGTTGATTCTCATTAAGCGGTCGAAGATTAGACATTGTCATATCATACGCTTTCATACATTTGACTACACAAAGGTTCGGAGAAGGATCGAAACGAGGATAGAAGATTGAAACAGACATGGTCTTGGTTCTTCTATAGACCTCAAATTTAACTCCAAATAAATTATATGACCTATTAGAAATCTCCAGAGCTTTAACATCCGAAACTCTACGACAGGAGATAAGGCAAAGAAGAGTTGCGAGTTTAAAAGAAAGAAACTTTCTGCTTAAAAATGAATTATCTGGCCAGGAAGTGAAGAGATCTAGAATCAAATTCACATCACAGAGAGTATCATATTTCGGCCTTGGGGGTCTCTTTAGATGAATGCTCTTCATTACCCTACAAACAATCACATTTTTAACGATTGACTTGCCATTAATGAGGACATGACCAGCAGAGATCGCCGATCTATAACAGTTGATTGATCTATAACTCAAACCCTTGTCGAAGAGTTCAGCGAGGAAATTCACAATATCAACGATAGGTGCTTGAGTGGGATCCAAATCCCTCTCCATGCACCAACGAAGCCAGCATTTCCAGATATTGTTGTATCTGTAGTGAGTTCCCGGTGCCCATGACTCTCAGAGGAGAGTAGAAGCTGATGACGAAAGTCCTGAGACTTCGTTAGATCGCCTGACACTTTCCAGGCAAGAAGGTTCAAACTCCCTGATAGTGTCATTAGGTGAGGATCTCCGTTTACATCCGTAAGGAGATCTTTCAGGCAAGGAATGAGAAATGGAATTTCGAAGGTCAGTTCCAGAACAGTGGGGAACCACGCCTGTGATGGCCAGAAGGGAGTTATTAGGACTAGAGAGCATTGGTCCTGCCTCACTTTCTGCAAGACTCTCTGGATCATTGCGAATGGGGGAAAGGCATAAGCATTGATCCCTCACCAGGGTTGAAGAAATGCTTTCACTGCCTGTGCGCCAGGATCCGGCATCTAGCTGAAGTAACGCTCTAGTTGAGAGGTGAGACGGGTTGCAAATAGGTCTATTTCGAATGGACCCCAATAAAAATTTAGTGAGTTCAAGACAGCAACGTTCAGTTTCCAATCGCTGTAGTCCGAAAAGAATCTGGAATTCCAATCCGCAGAAACGTTCGACTTCCCTGGGTAGTATTCTGCTCTGAGGGCAATTTTCTGTTCTAAACAGAACATCCAGAGTTTCCTTGCTAGGTTCGAAAGGTCGGCAGACTTCGTACCTCCTAACCGATTGATGTAGGCCACTGCCGAAACATTGTCCATTTTCAGAACAACCGATCTCCCTTGAATTGAGTGTTTGAAACTCATAAGGGCGTATAGGCTAGCAGTAAGCTCTAGGAAATTGATGTGGTGAGATGACTCCTCCTGAGACCAAACACCACCTGTATTCTTGTCTAGGAAACAAGCACACCAACCATGAAGGGAATCGTCTGATTCCAGCACAAAGTCCGGTTCTGACCCGAAAATTGATTTCCCATTCCAAGCTTGCAGGTTTTCTACCCACCAGTTCAGTTCTGGCCTCCAAATCTAGGGTGATTCAATCTTTGTACCAAAGACCAGACCTCAACGCCCTTCCTTTTATCTGAAGGAGGTAAAAGGAGAAGACACTTGGAAGTGTTTAGAGTGAAACCCAAAAACTCCAGAGATTTGGAGGGGGTAAGAATAGACTTCTCTTTGTTGACAATGAAGCCTAGACTTTCCAACAGATTCATAACCGTTTCCAGGTCTATACGAATCTGAGTCAGGTCTTGTGACATTATCAAAATGTCGTTGAGGTAAATAATAAGCCGAACGCCTCGTTCTCATAAGAAGGAAGCTACTGCTCTCATTACCTTGGTAAAAGACCAAGGGGCGGACGAAAGCCCGAAGGGGTGAGCCTTGAACTGATAAAGATGATTTTTCCAGAGAAATTGTAGGTAAGGTTGATGTATTTCCGCCATCGGGATGGTGAAATAGGCGTCCTTCAAATCTAGTTTTACTAACCAGTCGTCTTTTTGAAGAAGGTCTCTTAGGAGATGTATTCCTTCCATTTTGAAGTGCCTGTAAACGAGAAATTTGTTCAGGCCCTTTAAATTTATAACCGGTCTCCAACCCTTTCCTTTTTTCTCCACAAGGAACAAAGAGCTTACGAAGGTTAGAGAATCCAAAGGAACTTCTATTATCGCTCCTTTCTCGAGCATAGAGGATATCTCTTCCTCTACTATTTTCTCCTTCTCTACTGAGATGGGAATATCCCTCGGGAATGAGGTTTGAAACGGAGTTTGAACAAAATCTATCATAAAGCCTAGTACTGTGGACAGTACCCACGGATCTTGAGTTATTTCCTCCCATTTTTTTTAAAACAGTTTCAGTCTGCCTCCCACTTTTGGAGGGGTAGAAGGAGAAAGTAAATGAAGGGAACTTACTTGGAGGGTTTGATGAGAAAGATGATCGAGCTCTTCCACCTCTTACTCGATTTCCTCTTCCACGGTTGGAGGTGTTGTAGTAATTATTCTGATATGAGCCTCTTCCGAAGGGGCGTGATCTCTGGTAGGGCCTTTGGTTATAGCGGCCGGAAGGAAGGCCCCTTCCGCCCCTTCCGGCCCTTCCAAAAACATTATTGCTGAATACTCTCTTTATATTCTTTTGGGCATTATCAAGAGCAGTAAAAGTTGAGACGTACTTTCCTAAAGATCTTATAAGTTCTTCACCAAAGAGCAGGTCTTTTGGATTCGAGGAAGGTTCCTTCTCAGCCATATCTGTGAGTTTAGGGTCTAGTTTAAAAAGGATGAACCTACGCCTTTCAGCGTTAATGCTAGTATTAGCATTACCTAGGAGAATGAGGGCTCTTTGACTCCAACCTCTTATTAGATCTGTATTAAGCTGGGTACCTTTAAGGTAACATTCCTCAGCGGAGTCAAGAATTCTGCTCAATGGACCAAGTACGTCCAATGGGCGATCTTGGCAACCCTTAAAGGCTTTTTCGAGACCTTTCCTAGGGTCGCGCCCAAGTCTAAAAAGGTACTTAATTAATTTGGGGTCCTTATTAAGGGTGTAACAAGCTTTCTCATCGATTGAGGGACTTGAACACTCAGCCCTTAGAATATTCCTTGTCCCTCTTTCAAGAGGGAATCAAATCCATTTTTTAATAAATTTAGAGACATGATCCTGGGGAGACCATTGTGAGGAAAGGGATGTTTTAGATTTAGGGGGGAGAACATCTCCTCCCCCAGGGGGTTTAGAATACTATCTTTGGAAGTAGAAGGGGTTTCATCCTCCTCTTCAAAAATTCCTACGTCCTCATCATCTAAATCCAGAACGTATTCGTCTGGGTCTATATCCTCATCCTCATCTGAACCCTCATGGTAATCCTGAGCACTTTGAAGCAATGAGCCGCTAGGGGCATCCAAGGTATTTGGGCCGTAAGAGGCACCCGAATGAAGTGTGTCATAAAAGACATCTCTATTATTTGAGGTGCGAAGACCATCCAAAAATTTGTGGTGCTAAGACCACCAATAATATCAGAGGTGCTAGGACCTCCCGTGCTCACATGTGTCTCGGTAGCAGTGTGGTTGCTTTTCCTTGTACGTTTAGCTCCAACTTTATCATGAATAAAAACAGCAGACACATCTTCTTGAGAAGGAAGTGGTCTCTTATAAGGAGCAAACTGAGCAAAGGTCTCCCTAAAACAGGGTTTCATTTCTTTCTGGATCATAATGCGAAAATCCTCCTTATTAAAATTAGGGAGTGTAGCATTGTTTATATCTGAATCTGAGTCAGAAACATTTTCCATATTGCCCTTCTTTCTTCTTTTTTTTTTTTTTTTAGGTAAAAGAAATGGTAAAAAGCTATTCACCCTAAGTATTCTCTCACTTTAAAAATATGTTAGTATAAGTGATAGTTTTCCCCTCAAGGGCAAATTATAAGGGGCTGAATATAATATGCCTATGGTTAAGGGGCCCTTTTGCTATTGGCCAAAACCAGATTTTAGAATTAATTGTACATTAATTTGGTAATTCTTATAAATAATGTATATAGTGCCCGCTCGCTAAATTATAGTGTATGATGTTCAACTGTCAGAGAGTGAGGAAAGCTTCTAGTCGAGACGTGCATGAAGCGTGGCTCTCGCCAAGGAACTTTTCTCTAATGCGTGACATATCATTTCCTTGAGGACGGAGACTGCGGACCAAATGGGGGAGAGGTTCAAGTAACTCGGAACAACGCTTGTCTTTTGAATACTTGTTCAAAGATGGAAGGTGAGCGTGGGATCACTCGGTGGGAGCGCGAGAAGGGTAGTGCTTGTCCTAAGCAGGCAAAAGCGTTACAAAACCGATAGATTAAGAGCGGAGTTTCAGGCTGAAACAGGGTGAGTAGACCAACGCTGGTTTAATCTACATAAACACCAGTTCGTTGTGAGAGCTGACGGTATGAGGAATACAGAGTTTGATATCTATACATTATTCAAACAAGGTTTTGGACAGAAAAAAAGGCAAACAACAGCGGGATGTACAATAAAATAAGGAAAGTAAAGTAAACTACCTGGGCTAAGGCATACTGAACGAAACCACTGAGCAAATGCACATTATTAAACAACAACCTGGTAAATAAAGGTTATCCAAACAGAGGGAGGGGATGATCTCCATAAATTGCAGATCATGAAGGAGGGGGGGGGGAGGGAGGGGATAAAGCCACCCTTCACATAAACCCCAATATAAATCCAAATTGTTACCAAAAACACAATATTAGAGAAAGTAGGTTTAGAGAAGATAATGAGCTACTTATCTGCTTGGAGCCGCATTTAAAAGAGGCTGATGATTGCTATGTGTAATGTCTTACTTTATCTCAGTGTTCTTATTGGAACCTTTATATTGTGATGCGACTGGCTTGGATCTGCAATTAAAAGTCATTGCATAATGTAGCCTCCGTTCTTGTAATGAAATCGCATTGCCATTAATTATCAGTCATTTGTTTTCAGGCTGGAAAGAGTTGCGCCCGCCATTTTGTTTTCCGCTCCCCTCGTCCCGGGAGACAATGCATGTAAGCAGCAGTGACAGGCTGTACTCACTGTTTCAGCAATGTGGCGTTGGTGGCGCTCCGTGGGGGTGCATGTCGGTAGTCCCTTCTGTCCTCCGCCGAGGCTGCCGAGCTCGCCGAGCACACCGAAGCCGCCGTCGGATCCGCCGAGTCTCCGCCCCTCTCCTACGCCGATCGCAGTCACGGCGGGGATTTCACATTAGGGCACTCCTAGGGGGACCTCACGGCTGCAGGATCATTCCATGGGTTCCCCTCACCTTCCGATCCTTGCAGTTACTGTCGGAAGTCACTTTAGCCGGTTTTAAGGGGTTCCAGTTCCTTTTTTGGCCGTTCGCAACAGGAGGAGATATGCGCTAGGCTGCCATCTTCCTGGGCGTCCAAACCACGCCCCCGTTTTGTCTACACTCTTGACTGCCTAACTACATAATAAAATATTGTTCTCTTATTTGTACTAAATCAAAAAATGTAATCCAGTTTTCCACTAGGGGTCTGATTATGAATATTGGGAGCAGATGCCCCAGAGCCAGAATAAATGAATCTGACCATTAATTCCTTCCTTGTACTGTTAATAGGGGTGGAGCTGGCATAGCGGGTCTACTCTGAGGTCCACGGAGTTAGGAACAAACCCCGTGGAACTCCGCTCCTCCACCCGCCTCCACCCCCTCGATTAAGAATTAATTAGACATTAATTAAAAGTAAAACAAAAACCACTTACCTGTACTGCAGTGCCCCTAGGCTGCCCTCCTCCTCGCAGTCTCTGGGTGATCACTGCAAAAACTGTGCATTCCCGAGCACTTCTTGCAAGAAATGCGTGCGAGCGCGCACATCCGCAGATTTCGCAATGATCACCAAGAGACGGTGAGGAAGAGGAGGAGGGCAGCACAGGGAAGCTGCAGTACAGGTAAGTGGTTTTTGTTTTAATTAATGTTTAATTAATTGTTAATAGGTGGAGGCAGGGGCTAGCCAATGCTGCTCCGCTGTGGAGTGTGCGGAGATTTGCCTTCTCTGCGCTCTCCGCGGAACGCAGAGTAGGCAAATCTCCACACACTCTGCGGGCAGGGCGGAGTTCTACGCCTGTGTCTAATATATTACTAAAATATATTATACGAGAATCAAGGCATGAGGGGGCTAGGGGCAGTGGCAAGGAGAGCAGTGCAGATTGTTAGGATATTTAAAAGACAATCCAACATACCATTGAATGCAGCGCAGCAGCCAAAAATGCTGCGCTACGTTGCGAGACAATGAGGGACCAGGAGTGCGCAATATCTACAGAGATTTGGCACTCTCCTTCCCTCCCCGGCACACAATTTTGCTGCAGTGCACCCTGCACACACTGTTGTGCCAGAGTGCACAGGTCTGTGCACGAGTTTAGCATATGTTTTGTACTGGAAGGATTGCCTTCCAGAACAAAATACTATGCCTAGACAAGTTTTGAAATTTTTCCTAATTTGTATGTGTGCTGTACAGTTCACCACACATGCAAAGTCGGAAAAGGAAGGAGAAATAAAAAAAAAATCCTTTTCACGCCTGCTTTCAAAAGATGTTAATTTTTTACGCAAAACTTTCCTCAATTGTTTGGTAGATAGCTTATTGCTAGAAAAAGCATGTATCGTTGAATGGAATTGCCCATGTAATGCACCTTGACGCTAAGTAATGCAAAGCTGGACTTCACGCTACTTTTAAGAAATTTCCGTATCTCGGCGAACCACTACGGACGGGTAGGTCATTGACCTGGAGGAGGCGAGCTACTATACTCTGTCTCATCACCCGAGTGAGCGCCGACGAGGCCCGACTTTCTAACATAAGGGATTGGGGTTAGGAACTCGTACTAGAAGTTCCTCTCAGCGCAAGGACGCATCTACACCTAAAAGGTTAGGTACCACAGGTAAACAGGGCCCTTCCTGTTCCTTTTTCCCTCATTTCACCTTTTTCTCGGAGGCTGGGTTACGCTACGGTGGAGTTCCACGCCTCCACGTAGCACCTGAGAGCCGTGCTGCTGCCCCTCCGCCCACACGGGGTCTGTGATGGCGGAAGGCGTTTGCTGCTCACCGCTGCTGTTTACCCGGTCCTTGCTCTCGCGTACCTAAGCTTCTTGAGTTTGGGGAACGACGGAGAATTCATGAGTGTGTAGACTTCTTCGTTTGTGCTGCTGTTGAGGCTGCTTCAGTGGTTGCGGTGGACAGGCTTCTGACTCCGTTTGCTTTTGATGTTCTGCAGGCTACCTGTAGGTGACACTTTGACAGAGGCTGTGATCGAGGCGGGTGGAGTAAAAACAGGAGCGCCACATCGTGCATGGGCTTGCTGAATTATTATTTTTTTTAAATTTCTGGAGGTGCATGGCCAGCCCGGCTGCTTGAGAAGTGGAAGGATATTTGTACTCTGGCACGTTTGCTAGGAGTGGAGGAACCGAGTTACTCTGGAGTGAGCAGGCAACTGTAAGTCCTGTTAACAATTTTATATCTGCTCTCCTTAAAGGCACTGAGGGGGAAAAATTGTCATTTCTGTAAACTGTGAGAGACTTGTGACTGGCGACAAGTGGTGAGCTTCGTGAATTTTCTGAACATATTTGAACCTCTGAATCTGAAGGGGATTTTTTTTTTTAAAAGGAAAACTTTACGAACATTTGAATCGCGGGCGTCATGGGAAAATTACTAAACGAGCGCACTAAAGCTAAGCAATGCCGACAGCAGGCAAAAGAGGCTGCGGCTAAGCTAACGGATGGAGTCAACTCCAAGGAGGATGACTCGGTGCATTGTCGGAATGTTCAGAGGTGGAGGATCTTTTGACAGAGAATCTTGTTCATTTGAGTAAGGGGGACAAAGCCGATGAGCCTCATTTTGAAGATAAATCCAAGACTCTTGAGCCCCCTCAGCCTCCTCCACCACCCCCGCCGTCTAAACAATTCCCTTTGTTTGTAAAAAACAACTCTTCCTCTCTCACCTAATAACGTGTCCTCTTTAAATTTGGCGATAAATCAGAATCAACATATCACCACAAATGATCTGAGTTTGGCTGTAAGCAACTCTATAAGCTCTGTTCCACTTACTCCATCTGCTGCATCCTCTTCTACATCCGATCTAAGGCAAATAGTAATTGACTCTGCGGATTCTAAAAAAGAAGATTTAGGGAGCATCGCATTACAGCCTCCAGTAATATCTGATAAGGGACCTGTCGGCGCGGTGGCAGATCCCCTTGGCCCTCTGCTAGAGATGGATACGGAGACAGAGGGGGAAATGAAGATGTCCGTGAAGGATATGTTAAATCTAATTTTAGATGAACCGAGAGAAATAAAGAGGTCGCAAAATGTTAAACTGGCCGCAATTCATCAGAGACTGGACAAAATGGACAAAATCGAGGAGCTTGTCTCTACTTTTCCAGCCCGTCTAGTTGAGGCAGAGGAAAGGATCTCTACTTTAGAGGATCAAATGGTCGTGGTGAAGAAAGAGACTAAAGATGTATCAAAAACAACCAGGGCCCTTGAGATCAAATTGGATGATTTGGAGAACTACAACAGAAGATCCAATTTACGTATAGTGGGGGTTCCTGAAGGAATTGAGGGGTCAGACATGCTTTCATGGGTAACCACGTTTCTTCAACAGGGGGTGATACCGGATTATAATGGCGATTTAACTATCACCAGAGCTCATCGGGTTCCTGCTCACCCCTTTTCGAACTCTACTCTTCCGCGAACTATCCTTTTACATTTTGCAGATGTCAGGGTCAAGGACCAAATTCTGTCCAGGGCGATTCAACAGAGACAGTTTCTGGTGAATGCTACAGTGAAATGTCGAATCTTCTCCGATATGTCAGCAGTAGCGGCCAGACGCAGGAAAGAGTTTGTTAAGATTCTTCACCTATTTAAAGCTCATGGGGCCCAAGCTATGATTGCTCAGCAATCAAAACTTTGAGTGCTGTTTAAAGGAAAATTCTATATGCTATCTGATGTGGAGGAAGCACAGAAGTTGCTACATGGAATCCAAAATGGCTAGTTTGGACATAAGACTGAGCTCCTGGAAATTCCCTGGGACTTCCAATATTTTTCATAAATGCCTTTCTTTATTTTATGTCTGATAATGTCTACAAGTGCAGGGGGGGTCGGGCACGGTTTTGGGGCTGAAGGGGTGTAATTCCACGAAACTTCAATGTCAAAGGTGAGGTTCCTGTGGCGAGCGTGGGTAGAGGGAGTTAGAGCTAGGAGGGTGCCACAGGCGGTAGAGGGGGGTGGGTTGGGTAAAAAAGTAAAAAATGAAGTTCTTGGCAAATTTCTTTTCTTTTTGCTGTTTTTTGCTGAAGATAAAAGTGGTCTTTGTGGTGGATTCAGATTAGGGTTTAGATTGTTTAAAGAAGGTATGGAAAGGAAAGAGGGAGAAATAGTATTATTGGATTTAAGTAAATGCTTCAAGTACTGTTAAAATAGGTTTGAAAATGATCTCTTTTAATGTGACCGGCCTAAACAATAAGAAGAAAATGCGGGCGATAGAGACATGGATTTTGACTGAAAACCCTGCAGTTATACTCTTACAAGAAACTCACATTCCTTTCTCAAAAGCTGATAATTTTTCCATGTCATTTTTTTCTGAGAAACAGATGGGAGTCGCACTTTTCCTTAATAGGAGAATGGAGGCGGAGATTATTCAAACGGATGCGGGGAGTCAAGGTCGGTGGTGTTGGGTCACGTGTAAACTAAAGAATAGACTGTCGCCCATAACATTTGTAAGCTTTTATGCCCCTGTGAATGACCATCCTGCGATATATGAGGAAATGTTTCAGTCTCTACTGATAGTTGGCGGGGATATTGTAATTGGAGGGGATTTTAATATTCTTATGGATCTGAATTTAGACTCTACCATTGGTGGTAAAAAGCAGTCGAAACCTAAATCATTCAAGACAATTTCGAATAATGTAAGGACCTTAGATCTTGTCGAACCTTGGAGTTACATAAATCCTCACAAAAGAGATTATACTTGTTGGTCTGGAAGGTATAAGTCATTTTCTCGTATTGATTTCTTTATTGTCTCTTCAAAACTTAAAAGTCGATGTCAACGGATTTTGCATAATGGCTTTTCCGACCATGCGATGTTAGTAGCTGAAATTGTGTTGGATGAAAGCACGAATGCCTTGAAACATTGGGTCTTTAACAAATCTTACCTGTCTGATGAAATATGGGTTACCTCGCTTAAAAATGAGATAAATGAGTTTGTTGAACGAAATATGGGGACAGCCCCTATTCATGTGGTATGGGACTCACTGAAGGCATTTTTTCGGGGGGGTTGTCATTGGAAGGGATGCAAGGGAATCAGCCACTTTCAGGGATACAAAGAATTTGTTGCAGTAAAATATACAGGCTCTAGCAGAACAAAAGTACCATAATCCTTCTGTTAAGTTACAGAATCAATTAAATGCTGCTAAACGTGAGCTGAGTGCACATTACTTCGAAAGAAGTGAGGAAATCTTTTGTAGACAAGCACAAAAAATATACGAACAGAGCAATTTTACGGGCAAATTCTTGGCGTGGCAGGTCAAAGAACAAGCTGCAGCCAATGTAATTCGCTCTCTTAAATCTCCAATTAGTGATTTGGATACCTCAGATACGGGAGAGATAGGGGAAATAATGTTGTCTCATAATGAGAATATCTACACTTCACATCACACTACGGATCAACGTAGATTACATAATTTTTTAGATAAATATTGTCTGCCCACTCTCTCTCATCTGGATCAAGAAGCAATGGCAACATTATTTTCGAGGGATGAATTAGAGCTGGTAGTTAAAAGTCTCCCGCACGGTAAGGCCTGTGGTCCAGATGGATTTCCTGCTGAATTTTTTGTTACATTTCTTAGCTCCATTTTTGAACTTCTTTTATTATCTAATTCTATGCTGGAGGGTGGCCCAATCCCAGCATTCTTCTACGATGGAACCGTGGTCAGTTTTTTTAAAAAAGGAAAGGAAGCTAAAGACCCAAATTCTTATAGGCCCATACCATTACTGAACTCGGATTATAAAATTATCACAAAATTGCTTTCTATTCGTTTCAATCATGTATCTTCGCAACTGATCCATGCAGATCAGAATGGTTTTATTGCAGGTCGCCAATTTATTACTAATACACACTATTTGATTGAGGCACTAGATTATTTTGAAACATGTAAGGTGCCGGCTTTAGTTTTCCTTTTAGATGGAGAAAAGGCTTTTGATTTGGTGGTCTGGGATACACAAATCCTGCCGAATGAGAATAATGGCAGATATCAGAAACACTCAAACAATCCTCGATCAAAACTTCACATTCCCACTCTATAACAAACCCTATACAAACATCTCTCGCTGTGGAAGGCTGGAGAAATCCTGGCTGGGTCTGATGACCTTGGTGAAAATGAACTTACACAGCACAAACTCTGTCTCTTAGATTCCTTAAAGCCACCACAGATCAAATTCAAAAAAGCTTTATGTGTGGTAAGATCGAGGTCCTTGGGTCACCAGGGCAACTTTATATAAAAGCACTATTGAAGGTGGTCTTGGCTTTCCCAACATTAGATCCTATATTTTGACTGCACACATCCACCCAGATCTAGACTGGAACCATAATACAGAAAATAACGGCTGGGTCCAAGTGGATTAACACTGCTCTAAAATTCTGCTTCACATTATTCCTTGGCTCCCACAGAGAGTCCTCTCTGGAAAGCAACCTAAGCTAAGCATAATCCTCATGTTAAACCCTTTGCAGGGGGGTAATTCCCCCGCTGTGCTGGGGGGCGCGCACAGCACCCCGGTGCTCATGACGAGCTCAGCTCGCCATGAGGCACAGTGCTCGTGTGCTCTTCATGACCACACCCGTTCCCGTGGAACGCTCAGCACAGCAGGGGAATTATCCCCGCGTGTGAGCGTTCCACGGCTCATGACGAGCTCAGCTCGTCTTGAGCACCGGAGCGCCGTGCCTCATGACGAGCTGAGCTCGTCATGAGCACGGAAAAGGTTAATACACTACTGGCAGTAATTAACCTTTAGGGCGAGCTCCATGACTTTTCCATCTCCGCAGACCTCCATAACTCAATCCTGATTTCTCACCTGGCTGGTCTCACAGACCCACAGTTTGTGAGAAGGAATGAGGGTAGCTCCTCTTGCCTAGGCAACTTCTATTTTGACACTCCTCAGGTAGAGAAGACTACTTCCAACTCATACAACTAATCCTTTGAGCAGGCTCACACAAGGTGGTGCACAGGACACAAAGAGTAAAAAACCCACTTGAAAGCATGTTTGCAGACAAATTAGGATGAAAGGGAATAACATGCCTACAATGGGCATTCACAAACCTAGGTCCCAGAACTAAGCACAGCTATGTAGCGCAATGGGAAGGGGATCTACGACATGAGATCCAGAAGACACCAGGAAACTAATTTGTCAGAGGGCAATAAAAACTTTTATCTGTGTCTTGGAAATAGAAAATACATAAGCTACTCACTCCATGTTTTTTTTTTTGTTTGCAGAGTTTTATATAGCGCAAACTTGACCCAAATCAGGTATCGGAGCACTTTACATAGCACCAGTTACGTTACATGAGGACACACATTAATTTTTGTTAGGCACAGAGAGATTAAGTGATTTGCCCTGAATCACAGGATGTTCAGCGTCATTGCAGAGACTCGAACCCAGTTCCCCCGATTTGAGGTTGACTGCCCTAGCCGTTAGGTCAACTACTCTCCCAAGGTACCTTTCTCTCACACGACTGCATTCAATATTTGGCAGTCAAGATACTTGCTGGAAAAACTCCTATGTGGTGGCCAGGAAGATTCATCCAGGCATACTGGAAATAATTTATCTCGGATATAAACTGGGTATTTTGATCCTTTTGCACTTATTAATGGTATTTTTAGGCGATTGTGACAAAAACAGTGAGACTCACTACCCACTCCAAGAGACTAACTTAATATACATTTAGTAATGGCTAAATGTTTAGAATTAGCCCAGGTTTATAAGCAATCAAACACTCTGCTGATGCATGTGTGGTGGAGAAAGATGGCGACTAGATATACTCTTGAAAGTCTACCAGGAACTGTACACGACAGATTGGACAAATTTGAAACCACTGTCTGACTTTCAAAACTTTCATGAAAAGGGACATAATAATGAAGGCCATCCACATGCTGTCACCTGAACTGATCCAGAGGGCAAGTCTTAATAGGATGCTTTCTAATCCAGAGAGTTCTGCTGATAATGGCACTCTTTCTTGAATGAATATGCCATTGATCTTGTGTCCCCCACCTATGCCAATTATTGATAACAGATGTATATGCTATCTCATGGCAGTCTACCATAATTAATCTTTACGGTAAATAATGTAACAATGGTAAACGTTTTAAAAACTGAAAGTAGAATAAACAAGCATTTACAATGCAATAGAACTTTCATTTACAAGAGTTTGAGCTACTGGCAATGCAAATATTTGTTTGTTTACTAGCACTCATGTGGCGCTTTCACATTCATGGACGCTGCACCCCTTTCTTTAGACAAGCCACATCTAAACAAAGGGGGCAGGCCGACATTAAAGTGAAACCGCGGCATGGAGCGTTTTGACAAAATAAAGCATCTGTTTGTCAAGTTGACAGATTTTTTTTTCTGTAAAAGCGCCCATGCCGCGTTTTCACTTTAATAGAGGATGCACACCTTTCTTTATACGCGGCTTGTTTAAAAAAAGGGGCCCGGCCTCCACTGCCCTGGTCTGACCATTTTCTTATCCCATTCACTTGGACCCCCCCCCATCACCCCCCGCAAAACCCCCGACAACACTGCAGTCACGGAACTGGCAAAAAATCCCTCTACCCGAATGGCAAACCTCCTTACAATGTACAAAATCCTCTAACTCATCTAACCCTATCCAGGGTAACGATAATTACAACAGATGGATCACCAATTCTTTAGACCTCGTACTCCCTATGAAAAGTTTTCATCCCAAACGGGGCAATCCAACAGCCCCATGGTACACAAACGACCTACGGAAGGTCAAACGTGCCTGCAAGCCAATGGAGAGAAAATGGCGCCTTGACTACTGCCCAGCAGACAAAGTCAGTTACAGAGCAGCTATTAAAAATTATAAAGCAGATATCCAACGAGCTCAGGCCACATACTATGAACAAAAGATAGATAATGCTGCGTCCAAACCCAAGGAGATTTACCGTATAGCTAAATCTCTCCTGCGACTTCCTGAGACCTCTAAAGTCCACAATAACACCCAGATCCATTGCGAGGAAATAGCAGAGTTTTTCCATCATAAAATAGAAATGATCAATTCCTCCTTCCCCCATTCTGCCACCCCGCCCAGAGACTCCACCAACACTGACCCTACGGCAGCCCCACTCAGTGTTCTCAACAACTTCCCAGCTCTTGACAAAACCAATCTAGAAAAGTTCATGAGAATGGTCAAATCTGGATCTCCAATTGACCCAGCTCCTCCTAGGGTTCTCACTCAAATAATTAGCCAGATATCACCCACCATCCAAGACCTGCTCAATTCCTCCCTCGACACTGGCATTGTCCCGCCCCTATGGAAGAGAGCTATGGTCAAAGCCCTATTAAAAAAACCCAGCCTCGACCAGTCCAACCCTTCTAATTACCGACCCATCTCCCTTCTACCCTGGCTCAGTAAAATTCTGGAGAAGCATGTTAACTCTGTTCTGACAGACTGGTTTTAGGCCTCGCCATGGAACTGAGACTGCCCTGATTGCAGTGACGGAGGAGGCAAGAAGGATCCTGGGCGGTGGCGGCTCTACGGCCATCGTCCTACTTGACCTGAGTGCCGCCTTCAACACTGTAAATCACAGCATTTTACTCCATCGCCTTGGTATGATCGGAGTGTCAGGAACAGCACTTACCTGGATGGAATCATTCCTCACAGACAGATCCTTCCAGGTATTCGAAAAGGAGTTCACCTCCTCTAGCAAACCTCTTAACTGTGGAGTGCCTCAGGGCTCCTCCCTGAGTCCGACCCTTTTTAATGTCTACCTTAGTCCCCTAGCTGATGTCATCCGCCCTTTTGGGGTGAAAATTGTCACCTACGTGGACGACACTCAGCTGGTGGTAGCACTGGACCCTCCTCTCAATTCTCACCACAGCCTACATAAATGCCTGAAAGCTGTTGCGTCCTGGATGTCGGACTCCTATCTAAAACTTAACGGGGACAAAACAGAGGTAATGCTCCTTGGAAATAACATCACGAAATCCATTGATACCATCTGGCCCCTCTGTTTAGGCAGCCCCCCTCAACCCAAGGACCAAATTAAGAGCCTAGGGATCTGGCTCGATCACAATCTCACCTTCAACTACCAAGCCACCAAACTAGCCGCTATTTGCTTTGGGTTGATGAGATTGCTCCGCAAGATTCTCCCCCTCCTCCCGTTTCACTCTAGACGGATCATGGTTCAAGGACTAATCCTGTCGCGTCTCGACTGCGGTAACGCCCTATATCTTGGCGCCCCACAGTCCACACTCTCCAAACTACAAGTTATTCAAAACTGCGCGGCAAGAATCCTCTTGAACCTCCCTCGTCGATCCCCAGTCAAAGCCAGATTGAAGGACCTTCACTGGCTCCCTGTGAGAGCTAGAATAGAATTCAAGAGCATGTGCGTTGCGCACCGCTCTTACTGGGGAAAAGGCCCCGCCATAAATCATCTCTTGGTGGAAGCCTACCGTCCCTCTCGGGCCCTCAGATCCGCGACCTCCTACCTTACCTCCGTACCACGCATAAGAAGAGCCAGATGCGGAGGCCGCTCGCTTTCCTACAACCTGGCTAGGATCTGGAACTCTCTCCCCCTCTTAATTAGGTCAGAACCTAACCTACTTACCTTTCGAAAACTTTTAAAAACTTGGCTTTTTAATAAATCCCACACCTAATCCTTTCCTCTTCTTCCCGCACTCCCACCCCTTCAGCTCAACCCATCAGTTTTCTACAGCGCTGGGACGCCCTTGGGTAGCCATGCTGACAAGACAGAAAACTGCGAACTGCACTACCGGACACCCGATCATTAATTGAATTGTGTCACCTGAGACAAACTGTAAAATACCTAAAAACTCACCAAAGAGCTACCAATATCATCTGCATACCACAATATGCACCCCCCCCCTTTCCTTTTAAAACTTCTCAATGACATTAAATTGAGCACGCTGGTGAGGAGGATGTAGTGGAGACTACATCAACCAGCATGCATCTACCTGTAACACAGGAAGTCACATGAGCTTCGGTGTTAAAAGGAGGACTTAGAAACTGGCTCGACATCCTGTGAACAAGCTTTGCAAGAAGCGAAACGCGTTGGGTTTTTGGTTGTTGAATAAACCGCTGTAAACTAAACGAGACGAGAGAGTGCGTTTTCATTTCCCTTACGGGAATTCCAAGTAAAATATATATATATATATATATATATATATATATATATATATATATATATATATATATATATATATATATATATATATATATATATATATATATCGACCAATTTCACAATAGAAATCTATCCCATCTGAGCTATTTTGTAATAGATGTGATTAGAACCAGCAGGAAAGGTGGGGACTATGAAAAACAATTAAGACAGATGGAGTCCCTGTACATAGTTCGCCTCAATACCAAGATCCCGGGAGGTTTGAACATGGGAGAAGATTTGAGCACCTTTCTTTAAATCATGAAATTTGTGTCACGTTGTTATATCATTTGGGATAATCACCATATTCAGTCCGGCTGCCCCTCTTGTATAGCTTTAGCTTTAAACATCTTTTTGCTGAATGCTAGTTTCTTTTGTCTTTTCCCTACATACCACTGTAACCATTGACAGCTGATTACTCTATTGTAGTGTCACTCCATAGGGAAGTCGATAGTCTGTGGCAGGGACTGATGGCTTCACCATGTGATAAACTGTATATACCATCCTGTTTCACAAGTGAGCAAAAATGGAACTTTATGCGTTAGCATATTTTATTGTAACTGAAACAGTTTAGTTAATTAGTTTTGTTTCCCATACCCCCTGATGTCTTCCTATTTATCTAAGTAGGACATCCCAGCACTCCCTCACCTTCAACAATTTTATTTTGAATTCTTGAAAGCGGTATAGTAATACATCATTTTCAACTTGTCGTATATCTATTATGCCCAAGCATTGATCCTCAATTTCAATTGCATGAACCCAGTGAAATGAATGTAACAACAGAAGTCATGACATGCCAAGTATTGTCTATGTGGTAACCAATGGAATCACTATTTCTTAAATTTCTTTAAAAGAATGACAACTGTGAACACAGGCATAGGTAGTATATTGGAAGGAATTGATTTTAAAATTGTGTACATAAATGAAATAATAATATGTGTTTGTAATCGTATTTGTACGGATAATATGTTGCGTATTTGCACAGAAAAAAATCTTGCGTATTTGCACATGTAACATTTGCACAGTTACGAAATTTATGCACTTGCACTTTAGATCAGATTTTTCCTTTCATTCATATGCCCTTGTCATCAACAGCAATCGATGATTCTAACGAATTGCTATCACATTAATCACTGAATAACAATGTCATGTCATGTTTGTATATAACTTTGTACCATTCCAAAATGGTCGAACTAATTGCAAGGTATACCTACAATGGGTCCTTATTACAGTCCTCTTTTTATTTCACTGGACGGCATGAGGAAGTTTTGGCGCGATGTAGCAATTAACAAATGTATTATTTAAATGAATTGTCAACCGCCTACCCGCTGACAGTGAGCAAGGGCGTTCACGCCCGAAACGCGTCTGTTTGGCAGTGTGTTGCACCTCTGCACTTTAAATGCAATAAAGGAAGAAGAATATCCTAAGTAAGTCTGGCTGTGGATTTATTCACCTGTGTCTGCGCACTGGGTTTGGTGCGAAGGCGTCGCACAAACTTTCCGGTTGGAATATATATATATATATATATATATATATATATATATATATATATATATATATATATATATATATATATATATATATATATATATATATATATATATATATATATATATATATATATATATATATATATATATATATATATATATATATATATATATATATATATATATATATATATATATATATATATATATATATATATATATATATATATATATATATATATATATATATATATATATATATATATATATATATATATATATATATATATATATATATATATATATATATATATATATATATATATATATATATATATATATATATATATATATTCTGCCAGTCGTCTGGTGCCCAAAAGAGGCATGTTAGGATTTTGAGCTCCGGCCAATACTTTATGCCGTCGCTGCCCAAGAGGTTCAGAATTCGATTGTTACATATTACAATGAGCTTTACTTAAATATGTTACTTATACATGAAAACTATTTAGCCTTTTTATTGAAATTTTAATTGCTGCAACAGGACATTTTGCTGGACTGTTAGAATCACGATTCTTTACCATTTTGTGCTGGAAATGTTGGCTTTATTAATGCTGCAAACTCGAGCCTCGAAGGCCAGGGAGGGCTGAAGTAGTATTGCATTATCTGCAGAGGGAGCTATAATATTACTATTGTTTCCTTCCTTGGTGCAAGGAAGTACGCTACCATCCAAGGCGAAAGGTAGTGGAAGAGATTAGACGATGAACGGAGAGATAATGCGAGCCTTGAAGAAAGCCAACCGTGTAACAAAGATTTGTGAATGGGTGAGCAAGCCACTAATAATTAAGTAAAGTGATGCCATGGCAACTACATTGTTGATGTCTTTAGCTGCAACATGAGCTCTCTTTTGTCTGTGGACTGCACGGTATGTTGACCTATTTGAACACCGATAAGTAAGCTCCTTATTTACAACTTACTTGGGCATGTCGCTTGAGCTTGAAAGGTTGAAGTGTCTCATGGTAGAATAGGTGATGGTATGCCTGGAGATCGAACCAAAAGTATGCACTGTTCTTCCATAGCTACAAGATGAAGTTAGATACAATCACTTTTACATCACAAATACAGATCACCATTGCATACAGCTGTAGTTAGCAAGGATAATACATATGACAACTTAATCTAAAAATAATAAAATAATGACTCTACTATCTGACATCAAATACTGGACATTTCATCCATAACTTGTTCGCAATACTGGACATTTTCTGTATATCTTGTTCCTTATATGGTGAGGCCAGTAGGGTAGGGTTAAAGCTGCTGGTTATGAAAAACACTATTTTGTCAGACGAGTTTGTCGTAACAAGAGACTGTGGTGGTAGTGTACACATAGGGGGCCTGATATACCATTCCCATTCCCAGACCAGAATTTGCACACCGACTAGTGTGTGAATGGAAATGCGATCTCCAATGCGTATTATGTTCTAACAGGCTACATTCGCCAGGGGCTGCAAAACGACCTTCCTAATGATTAATTGGGCATGTGACATTTACAGTCTCATGTGATTGGCTGCAAATGCAGCGAAGGAGGCCTGCAAAAGACAGTAGAACTCTGTTCTTGTCATGTGCATTCCCAAACTGCAAAAACGTATTAAAAAGAAGATTGCGTCCATTAAGGGGATTGGTGGCACTTTTTTCCCATTTGCGAAGATGAGTGAGTAGGCAGTGGTACAGACGACTGTCTACTTATCGAAAAGTCGATATTACAATTCCCAAAGGTGAAGGTGTTCCACGGGGACAGTTACCTCTTTGCAAATTAGAAACCACCCCCTTTGAGGTGTCGGTATCTGATTAATGGTTTGTAACTTTTATCACCAACCACTGACACAGTCTCCTCCTAATTGTGGATACCAGTTGGAATGCGCCTTCATGCTCTATTGTGATTGGGGCAGGGTTGCAAAAATCCGTTTTATGAGTAGGAACGAGTTTTCCGACTCGTAAAGAGCATTTACAAATAATAACACTTTTAGCCTTGCGGTTCAGCAATAAGGTTAAAAAAGGGGTTTGACGCTGCTATCGCAGCGTTTTGTAGAAGTGCTGCAACATGGATGCACCGGCCCACAAAGAGAGGCAAGCTTTTTTTTTTGCCAATCTAGGATGGTAAATAAAAAGTTTTGCAAAATGCACTTTTTTGGTACTGCTCTAAAGCGCTTTTTTTCTTTACATACCAAACAAACGTGAAAGTGGGTTGAGATGGGAGCGGGCAGGGGTCGAGGCAACATGGAGGAAGAAGGGGCAGGAGAAAAGGATGCAGGTGAGGGGAGAGAAGGACAAGCAAGAGACACTAATGGTAAGCATGCGGACAACGGATGGCCAGGGATGGGGAAGTACATGAAAAACAGAAAGCTAACAAGGAAGCACATGGACAAGGGAGGGGGTGTAGATGGGGAAGCACACTGACAATGGAGGGTGGCCAAGCGGTGATGAGGAAGCAAAAGGACAATGGAGGGTGGGCTGGGATGGGAATGTAAACTAACAGGGGAGTAGGTAGTGGAGCAAGAATGGCGAAAGAAGGTGGATAGGCAGGTAGAAAACTAGAATGACAGCTAAGTGAGGGAAGGCCAGGGGACAAACACACATGCCACACGAAGTACATGAGGAAGACAGCAGGAAAGCATATGCAAATCTCGCAGGGTGTTTAATCGAAAAGGATAAAGTAGCACATGAAAAGGAAGTAATGGAAATAAACAAGTAGTGGGTCCTTGCTCCGCGGGAGTGTCAAACACCAAACAAAAAAGAAAGGAAAGCCCACAGAAGCTGGCAAATGAAAATGATCACAAAGCCAACCAATGGCAAGCAATATGCGGGCTTTTAGCCCACTGAAAGCTACAATATGTCTCACAACTGACAGCACGTATGCTAAGGTAAGACTTAAAAAGGTATTTTGCGGTCACAAACCCTGCGATTTTGTGAAGTTTCTGATTTTTGCAATTGAAGTTTGAAATGTTTTCTGTTTGAAGGTCCAATTCAGGCGTACATATTTTTTTTTGCAGCGCAAGATCATTTTAATTTTAACTTACTGAACATGGAAAATATTAGCAGATTTTCTGTCAACAATTTGCCTTTTGCAACAGAAATTATTGCAAAAAAATTATTTTTCCTCAGAATTGTTCCATTAGATTTATGTTTGGATGAGGCGAGAAACTGAATTTAAAACATTTATTAACATTTTTTAACAAACTTGTTTTGAAATCTCACGGAAAAAGCATACAACTTTGCAAGTTTGTGAATTTGCAACTACAAAGAACTTCATGAAGGTTTTAATAACAAAAACAAACAAAAAACTAAATTCATACATCATTTTAGCCAGTCATGTAAGGAATTAACCCTATACCTAAATTATAACACAGTAAAGTATATTCACAGTTGTACACCAGAATTCAGAATACAGATCTGGGTTGTAAACATTTTCATTAAAGGAATGGTGTTGAAAAGATCAGTATGTGTGCCAAAGCCTACTTTGCACTTACACCAGCTGCTGTTTGAAGCGGGTAGGCCAACTGTGTTGTGATATCTCATTTACAGAACTCAGTTGGAAAGCAGAAAAGCCTTGCAAAAGCCTCCATTGATTTTTTGAGTTCGGCTACCATTAAGTAGGTCCTAGGAGGAGAGAGGGGAAGTGGGCGGGGTAGGCACGAAGTGGGAAGAGGGAGGAGAAAAAAGGCGGGAGCGTGGCTGATCACTGCCACAGATCACATTGGAACCCTCCTTGACCGGGGAGATACGGCCACCCTGATCCTTCTCGACCTCTCAGCAGCATTCAACACTGTGTCTCACCACACCCTTATCAAGAGGCTTCATCACATTGGAATCCAAGGAGATGGCCACAAATTGATTGCCTCCTTCCTCACCAGAAGATCACAGAGAAACCGTCTACCACCTTTCACCTCAGAACCCAAGAACATCATCTGCGGCGACCCTTAAAGTTTGTTCCTCAGCCCTACATTGTTCAACAACTACATGACCCCCTATGCCAACATCTTCAGAACCCATGGACTGAACATCATACCCTATGCAGACAACACCCAGCTCGTCTTCTAGCTATCATAAGACCCCTCCACCACCATGGCCAACTTCCACAGGTACAGGCCGGAGAACGAACGGCCAATCGAGGGCTCTCAAAGAGTACAGCTGTAGCTTGTATACCTTTAGCTAGTATACCCGAGCTAAAGGTGCAGCAATGCCCAGCCATAGGAAGCAAATTACTGGGAACAATAAACCATCCACAATCACTCCTAATACAAAAACAGATTGCTAAAGGGAGGAAAGAAGGTGGCCCGGGACCAAATGGCATACCACCAGCCCTGTTCAAAGCTAAGAGCAAAGAATGGGCAGATATTCTACAACCTCTGCTTTTGGAAATCAGACTGCAAAATAGAATACCAGAAGCATGGAAGGGCTCAACAATAGTCCCAATACACAAAAAAGGAGACAAAGCTGAGCCCAACAACTACCGCCTAGTTGCGCTAATTGACAACGAAGCGAAGTATTTTGTGGGAATTATTCTAGAGGAGCTCACACTCTGGGCAGAGATGATTCATATGATACCACTGAATCAGACCGGTTTCCGTAAAGCAAGCAGTACAGCTACAAATATCCTCGCAATTTCTCTAATAATCGATGCGGCAAAAACCTCCAACTTACCATTACATCTATGTTATATTGATTTTAGTGCTGCTTTTTCCAACATCGAGAGAGGCAGACTATGGGGAAAATTGGCACGATGGGGCATTCCTCAGTCTATTTTAAACATCCTGATGCTCCTACACATGGACACCTGGGTACAGGTGAAATTAGGTGGAGTGACTCATCTCGCCTCGAAAGTACCAACCACAAAAGGATTGAAGCAAGGTTGTGTGCTTGCCCCAACCTTGTTTAATTTATTTATGGCTGACCTTCCTAATCGGCTGGATGCCTGCAACTCTCACGCCCCCAGGTTGGGAGGGAAAACTCTAACCAATCTCATGTACACAGATGACGTAGTTCTGCTAAGTCATGCTTACATTGCCCTGCAACATCTACTAACTGAAATGCAAAACTACGCAAAAGAAAATAACTTAAAAATAAACTTGTCCAAAACAAAGACAATGTCAAATAACAGCAAAAAGAGCATACAGAAACAGTGGTTCCTTGGCGGCATCAAAATCAACCATGCCAGTGAGTACAAGTATTTAGGGGTTGTATTTGACAGGGAAGGCTCATTCTGGCGCCAAAAAGAGGAAATAAAAAGGAAAGGTCTGTTAACTGCCTTAGCGATGAAAAATCTTGCAAACAAACTGATGGGACCGACATTGTTCCCTCTACTGAAGGCAGTTCAGGCTAAACTTCTCCCCTCGATAACTTATGGTAGTGAGGCAATGAGGGGAAGAGATGCTAAAGAGCTGGATAGGACGTTGGTGAAAGCCAAATCGAACTATGTTTTGTCTTCCGTCTTATACGTCAGCAGCACAAATAAGGCTGGAGTTTGGCCTTCAACAACAAGTCTTGGCTAGATGCACAAGTTACTACTTGTGTAACGATATATCTGTAAGAGACATTAGTTAGTGATAGATTCCTTACCTTAGAATATCCCCAGGCATCAGACTGGATCCGGAAAATTTTGCGTAACAATACCCCTGCGCGCCGGCAGGCGTCGTCCGCGGCTCAGCGTCCGTCGTCGGCGTCGTTAGCGCCGGAATGACGTCGTTGGAGTACATAGACGCCGCCCATGCGCGCTGACGTCAGTTCTGATACACAGCTTTTCCGCGCCAGATACGCAGAGCCATGATAGAACTAACACTGTTGTCATGAAACTAGGGCCCTGAAAGGGGATGACCATAACCCTAGATATCAGGTCGCAGAACGGGGAGGATGGGTGGGTCGGTAAGGAATCTATCACCAACTAATGTCTCTTACAGATATATCGTTACACAAGTAGTAACTTGTGCATCTGAAAGAGACAGGTTAGTGATAGATTCCTTACCTTAGAATAGATACCGCAGCAATACCAACCCCGGTGCTGGGTCTGCGAACCAATAATCACACCAGAAAGTCCTGGAGGACGGAACGGCCAAAGAAGCCATCCCTCCGGACTTGGCTGTCCAGGCAATAGTGTCTTGCAAACGTGTGCAGCGAGGCCCACGTGGCTGCCTGGCAAATGTCCTGCAAGGGCACTCCTCGGCCCAGGGCAGTGGTAGTCGCCGTGGCCCGAGTGGAATGAGCCCTTAGTCCAACAGGGGGTTCCTTCTTAGCCAAGGAGTAACACCCCTGGATACACAAGATGATCCACCGCGAGATGGTCCGCTTGTGCATCGCCTTTCCCTTCTTAGCGCCCACGTAACCAAGAAAGAGTTGGTCATCCACCCAGAACTGGCGTGTGCGATCCAGATAGTAAGAGAGCGCATGTTTTGGGTCCAGACGGTGGAGCCTCTCTTCCTCTTTCGAGGGATGCGGAGGCGGAAAGAAGGTGGGCAAAGTAATGGACTGCCCGATGTGGAAGGCCGTGTTAACCTTGGGCAGGAAAGAAGGTCTTGTTCCCAACACAACCTTGTCCGGATGAACAGAGAGGAAAGGAGGTGTAGAAGAAAGAGCCTGGAGCTCACTCACTCTCCTGGCAGAGGTGATGGCAACCAGGAAAGCAGTCTTCAAGGTAAGAAGACGGAGAGGACAGTTATGGAGCGGCTCAAAGGGAGCACACATTAGGTATGTAAGCACAAGATTCAAGTCCCACTGGGGCATCACGAAAGGGACAGGAGGAAACATGTGTGTGATGCCCTTCAAAAACCTATTTACAATCGGGGACTTGAACAAGGAAGGCTGATCAGGTAGCCTTAAGAAGGCGGAAAGGGCAGAAAGGTAGCCCTTGAGAGTGCCCAAAGCCGAGCCCTGCTGGGCAAGAGAAAGAAGGAAGAGGAGAACCTCAGAAAGGGGTGCAGAGAGTGGATCCACAGCCTTTGCTGTGCACCATGCCACAAATCTGTTCCACCTGCAGGCGTATACCGACTTAGTGGAGGGACGCCTGGCTGCCAGAATGACATTATAGACTTCGGGAGGCAAGTCAAATGGTCTCAACTGTCGCCGCTCAATCTCCAAGCTCGTAGGTGGAGACTGGACAGGTTCGGGTGGAGGACCGTCCCCTGCTGCTGCGACAGAAGGTCCTCCCGAAGAGGCAGACTAATCGGGGGATCCACTGCCATGCTGAGTAGCTCGGGATACTAGTATCTTCGTGCCCAGTCCGGAGAAACAAGGATAACCTGGGCCCGATCGCGCCTTATCTTCTTCAGCACTCTGGGCAGAAGTGGTATAGGCGGAAAGGCGTACAATAGACCGCAACTCCACTCGCGACGAAATGCGTCTCCGAGCGATCGCCGCCTTGGAAACTCCAACGCGCAGAACTGATGACATTGCGCGTTCTCTTCTGTGGCGAATAGATCTAACCAAGGCTCTCCCCACTGCTGAAAGAGGCCTTGCGCCACGTCCGAGTTCAGACGCCATTCGTGATCCATCATGCACCGGCGGCTGAGTTCGTCCGGCCTGGCGTTCAGGAAACCCACCAGGTGTTGAACCACCAGGGTCACGCCTTGATGTTCCAGCCACTACCAGAGGCGCACAGCCTCCTGGCATAGGGTCCACGACCCCACCCCGCCCTGTTTGTTGCAGTACCACATGGTGGTGGTGTTGTCCGTGAACACCTGCACTACACTCCCCCGGAAAGAGGGGAGGAATGCCTTCAGTGCAAGACGGATCGCCCGCAGCTCCAGAAGGTTGATGTGGAGCCAGGACTCCGCCGGAGACCAGAAGACTCTGATCTCCGCCTCTCCCATGTGGTCCTCCCAGCCCAGGAGGGACGCATCCGTCACAACTACGTGCTCCGGGTGGGGTAGGGAGAGGGATCTGCCACTGACCCAATCGCGGTCCGTGAGCCACCACTGCAACTGTCTTGCAGTGCCCTCCGAGATCAAACCATGGTCAGACATGTTGCTCTGATGCTGGGCCCACTGAAACTTCAGTTCCCACTGCAGAGCCCGCATCCGTGACGGGCGTGATGCACCAGAAGGATGCAGGAGGCCATCAGCCCCAGAAGCCGCAGCGTCAACCTTACCGAGACTAGGGATAAAGGCTGAAAGATCGGAATCATAGCCTGAAAATCCCAAACCCGCTGTTCGGGAGGATAAACCCGAAACTACGCCGAGTCCAGAACCGCTCCGATGAAGAGGAGCTTCTGGGAGGGACACAGGTGCGACTTCGGCACGTTGATGGAGAACCCCAGCAGGTGCAGGAGAACTGCCGTAGTCTGGAGGTGGCTGACGACTGTCTGGGGCGAGCCCGCCTTCAACAACCAGTCGTTGAGGTAGGGGAAGACTGACACCCTTAACCTGCGCAGATGGGCTGCGACCACCGCCATCACTTTCATGAACACCCGTGGGGCGCTGGTAAGGCCGAAGGGGAGCACGGTAAACTGAGAGTGCTCGTGGCCTACCGTGAACCGAAGGTAACGCCGGTGGGCTGGCAGGACGGGGATGTGAAAGTAAGCGTCCTGCAAGTCCAACGCTACCATCCAGTCTCCGGGGTCCAGGGCAGCTAAGACCTGAGCCAGAGGCAGCATCTTGAACTTCTCCTGTCGGAGGAAGCTGTTGACGTTCCGTAGGTCCAAGATAGGGCATAGGCCCACTTTGCCCTTCTTGGGTACCAGAAAGTAGTGGGAGTAACAACCACACCTTACTTCCGCCCAGGAACGCGTTCGATGGCGCCCTTGGCCAGGAGGGCCGTGACTTCCTCTTGCAGAAGTTGCAAGTGATCCCCCGACACGCGGTGGAATTGCAGTGGCATGGCTGGAGGGGTCGCCTCGAAGGGAAGGGAGTAGCCCCTTCGGACGATCTGCAGCACCCACCTGTCCGATGTGACAGTGCGCCAGTTGAAGATGTGATGGCGAACCCTGCCCCCCACTGGCGTCACATGGGCCTGAAAGCACGGACTAGGAGGGTTTTGAGGCAGGTGCTGCGGGGGAAGGTGTGGACTGGCCTCGCTTTGGTCCCCGACCGCCGCTACGGCGGTTTCCACGGCCGCCACCGCGCTGTTGAACGTTCTGCGGCGCGTGGCTGGCGGCACGTGTGGGGGCGCCCCTTCCTACGCCACAAAAGGAGCGAAAGGCACCCGTTTGCTGGCGTGGGGCCGAGAGGCCCAAGGACTTGGCCCGAGCCCTGGAGTCCTTAAAACGCTCAAGCGCATGGTCTGCCTTGTCGCCAAAGAGGCGACGGCCATCAAACGGCATATCCAGAAGGGTAGCCTAGACATCGGCCGAAAAGTTGGCGGACCTCAACCAGGCGGGGCGTCGAACCGCCACCGTCATTGCCATCGCCCTGCCTAGTGAGTCTGTTGTATCTAGCTCACACCGGATGGAATACCGTGCTGCATCTCGACCCTCCGCAAGGGCTTGGGCGAGTTTAGCCCGGGCCTCCTCCAGACATTGTGGCAGCACTTCCGCAACTGTGTCCCACAGGGTGTGGGTGTAGCGGCCCAAGAGGCATGCGGTATTGACTGACCGCAGTCCCAAACTGAGGGAAGAGAACAACTTCTTCAGGAACTGTTCGTACCTCTTGGATTCCCGATCGGGCGGGCCGTCGGAGATGCGGTCTGGGAAGTGGAGGCCTGGATGACCAGGCTCTCGGGGGTGGGACGGGTGGACAAAAAGCATGGGTCGCCCGGGACGGGCGGTAGCATCTGGCCACGTTCCTATCCACAGGCGGACCTGTGGCGGGCTTGGACCAAGTGCCCACAAGAACGTCACACAAGGCCTCATTAAATGGCAGCAGAGACTCACTGGAACTTGTCTGCGGTTTAAGGACCTCAGTGAGGAGGTTAGTCCTCAGGGCCTTGGCTGCCCTTGTCAACACTACACTATAAGCAGCCCCCTCCTCCGTAGCCAAGGTTGGAGGGAAGACAAATCCAGTGTCTGGCGAAATGTCAATTCCACTGGCCTCCCCAAGCTCATATGTCCAGTCCTATTGAGATTGGCAATCCCGTGCCAGAAGGTCCTCAGACCCCTCCCAATCACCCTTGTCACCCATCTCCTGTGGTTCAGGGTCCGCGGATGGGGCCAGTTCATGGAAATAGAAATCCCTAAAGGCCGTCGGTAGCGGCGCCCAGCGGCGCCGCTCCGGCGCCTGACCGGACAAGGGTAAGATCGGGGACAGCGCCCATAGCAGGCGCCGGGGGCGACACCTGCTGGGCCGGCGCCGGTGAGGTCGACCGGCGACGACCCGGATTCAGAAGCGGATCCAGAGAGGGCCTGCGGCGCCGGGACCGAAGTCGCCGGCGGCATCGGGGCCAAAGCACCCAACGGCGTCAGAGCCGAAGCACCCGACCCGCTAGGTCCCCCAGCCGGGGCCGTTGGGCCCGGAGGCGCCACGGAACTCGGCTGAGGAGGGAGGGACTTCATGGCCATGAGGTACCGCTCGACCTCCTCAGGCGTAGCACCATGCCCAGGGACCCGAAGGTGTGGGGCAGGCGGCGATGTCAGCGACTCTGTCGGAGCCTCGTGGGTGGTGTCACACGAACCCCCGGCCGCATCGTGCGAGCATCGGGGTGGGTCGGAGGAACGGTGATGTCTCTCCAACCTCTCATCCCTTTTACCTGAGGACTTGGAGCCTGACGACCGATGTGCACTCCTAGAGCTGAGAGGGCTCCAACCCCGCGACCAGTCCCTCGACCTCCTGTGGGACCGGGACCTGGAACGGCGCAGGGCTGACTGCCGGAGTTCCAGTCGCTTGCGGGACCGCTCCCGCCTAGCTTTAGACGTCAGGGCCCGGCAGTCGGAGCAGGTGCGGTCGTCGTGGTCGAGGCCTAAACACTTGAGGCACCGGCGATGGGGGTCGGTAACCGACATCAGTCGGTCGCACCTGGAACAGGGTTTAAACCCGGGCATCCCTACCGGCACCGTAGGAGTCGAAGACTCGAGAAAAGAAATGATCAAAAAGATCAAAAAGTTTAGTCAAAAAAGACTAAGAGGTAGAGCTTCTCCGGATCTGCGTTAGCTGACGTGGAAAAAAGAAGAACTGACGTCAGCGCGCATGGGCGGCATCTATGTACTCCAACGACGTCATTCCGGCGCTAACGACGCACACGACGGACGCGGAGCCGCGGACGACGCCTGCCGGCGCGCAGGGGTATTGCTACGCAAAATTTTCCGGATCCAGTCTGACGCCTGGGTATATTCTAAGGTAAGGAATCTATCACTAACGTGTCTCTTTCAGATACGGGGCTTACATCATATGTTGGCATAAGATAAGTACGGCCAATCTAGACACGCTTAACTATCTGCTGTGGCAAGACATACAACATAGGGAGTTTTCCCAAGCGAGAAACTACCTCAAATTAGCCTTAGATTCCACCAAATTGTCTGGACTATGGGAGGCGCAACTCGGCCAACTTAATTTTAAAAAACTGGTCTGGAAAAACATAAAACTATCCTCCCTACTCGAGGACAAGGCAGCCTTCTCGAAAAGATCTCAAGCCTGGATGCCCCTTAGCTCTTACAAATCGCTCACCGCACAAACATATTTCAATCAGCCCTACTCTAGGGTGACAAAAATGAATTTCCTAAGGTACAGATTGGGGATCCTTCCATGTACCCAACACTTACCACCATGGTTGAGGACCAAAGGTCAAGCTGCCTGCAGACTGTGTAACAACAAGAATAGTGACATTCTGCACGTAATTTGCTTATGTGAAGAACTGCATCAAGCACGGTCTCAACTTTTAAAAGATTCATTTAATCAGAAAGGGATCCGCACCAGAAGGCAAGCAGTGCTGGCCTGCTTTAACCCGGCGAACATTCAATTAAACTGTAGACTGGTAAAATATCTGAGGACGGCCGAACAAAAAAACGCAGCTAAAGTTTGCTCTCAAAGCCCGACTGTGTGAAACAGCTACTGGAAGTGGACAAGGAGGAATGGCGGGAACTTAATTGTAACAAGCAAAGACAATCTCACCAGGATATCTGAGCATGCATGGTCGCTGCCCAGATTTCCGAATGTATAAAAATCACAATATCTCGTGATCAATTGACTGTTCCAAATACCGTATTTGATCATGTTTTATTACAATGTCGTTTTTATTCTAATTCTTAAAATGTTTTTAACCACGTTATACGAATTTTGTAGTGCTACTTTTGCAATGGTTTTAATGAACTATGCTAATAAACTTAAACTGAAACAGGTACATGATGAGCGTCACCGACTGGTGAAAAGCAACTGCATAAAACTTAGCGCAGACAAAAGAGAATTGTTGATCTTCGAGAACAGCACCTCCCTGTGGAACAACTTCTAGTGACTTTCCGAACTAGGACCCTCACCCAGAAAATTATCCAGGACAGCAAGCTCCCCATGAAAAGCGAGATCAATGCAGTCTCATACACCTGCTTCCTCACTCTTCGCATGCTCCGTAAGATCTTCAAATAGAGTCCCGTCAATAGCAGATGAACCGTCACTCAAGTGCTAGTTACCAGCCGGCTGCACTATGGCAACGCACTCTATGTAGGAATTGCCACGCACCTCCAGGAGAGTCTGCAGACCATACATCCTCGACCTCCTCAAGCGGACCCACATCACCACCCACCTCAAAAAGCTCACTGGGCTCCCCATTCAGAAGAGATGTCAATTCAAGATGCTGGTCCACACCTACAAAACCCTCAACAATCAAGAACCAGCATTCATCAACCACTGCATAAACTTCCACCAAGCCTATATACATAGGCACTCCACCACCCTCTCCAACGCACAACCCCCCCCCTCCGCCAAAGTAACAGTGATGGACACTCTGTCTCCTACCTCACTGCAACGTCCTGGAACAACCTCCCCCTTCATATCCTGACCTCATTCTCTCTTCTTTATTCAGGAAAGGACTGGCTGTTAAACTGAACCCACCCGAAGCTGCAGGTTCTCAGAATCTAGATACCCTCGCCGGTGATTAGTTGCAATTCATAAATCCGGTTTGATTGATTGATAACATGTCGCCTAAACATAGTGGCTCTGTGCTTGAAAAAATATTAAAATAAAAATAGTGCACGTAATTTTAATAGACACTATGTGTGCTGCCCAGCAAAGGAGGTGGACTTAAAACAAGTAATGACATTTTTTTTATCATTAATCACTAGAAAATAGGGTTTTTTGCCGTAAAATGTACTATTGCCTTTCAATTATTGTAACCAGAAGACACAGGATGAAAAAGGCTAAACCAAAGACCCTATTTGTATGTATTTTTGTTTAGGGTTTTTTTTAATTACATGACCTTAACCTAAGCCAAGGCTGTCTCCTGGCCAGATCTAAAAACCATGTTCGCTCAACACGGGCTTACATTGATAGCCCACGGAAGAAGTATTACAAATGCTACAAATGTTCTTGCTTACAATACCTCATTCTCAGACTTCTCGCAGAAATGTGTGAAGTGGAACCCTGCTCGACTGTCCAAGTGCAGTGCCTGCAGCATGTTCTCCAGTTCGGACTTCCATGGAACCAATTTACACTGGCACTAGAATGAACAGTAAGACTATGTAAAACAATGCACTTATGATAGCACACATGTATCTGTGGTATATTCATTGTGGACACCAGTCTGCATATGGTCATTCACCCATACACACTGGGCCATCCATGACCATCAGCCCACTTGCCACACAGAAAATCCTGCAATAATTACCAAATATATATATTATCACAAGGACAATCCATTCCATGGCCACGGGGACCATGGTCAATAATAGTTATATGAACAACAAAGTCCACTGTGGGACTCTTTTCTGAAAAAGTGACCCCCCTCCTACACCTATCTGGGGGAGACATAACTCAATGTGAAATTAAAAAAATTTAAATGGTAATTATCTACTACGGCAGTGTTTATTACACAAGAATAATACTCAAAAAAGACATTAGTTAATGACAACTCAAATTGCTCAAACAGGTTTCGAAAATTAGTTTTAGTAATAATATTACATTTATATGCAGATACTGTGACAACAATAAACATAAGTGCAGGTGACTCCCACAGTGGACATTGTTGTTGATTTAATAATTACGAAATAAGTATCATTAAGTCTGCTGAAGGCAGGTTTCAAAGAAAATTACTTCTTTTTAATTTCTACGTCTAAGCACACATGCTAGCAGTGGTCCTTTTCACAAGGAGCCCCCTCATAACATAATTTGATCTGGCACCCAAAAGGACACAATACTTTGAGATTTGTTATGTCAAATGTCAAATACTGCGAAGCTAGTGGCCATTTCATCCAAGAAATGTTACTAAGGGGCTGATTCCGATTCAGGTCGGATGTGCTCCTAACCATGGGGCCGATTATGATTGCGGATAATCCGCATCCTCCGGGCCAGCGGAAGCCACCATCGGCCCGGAGGATGCGGATTATCCGCTGCCGACGGGAAAAAGACTGTAGGAGAGTAGGGTCTGCAATCCTATGATCACCCCAGATTTTTGCTTTTTGCTTCACTGGTTTACGACTTCCCTGGCTGTGGGCATGCTAATCAGACCCACAGCCTAGCTGTTCTCTCACTAAATTGACACGTGTACCTTAGGTGCATATACCAATTGGTACTGGGCCACCTTATCAGACCCTGTAACTCAGGGCATAGGTGTACCCAGGGCCTACCAGGGGCTGCAGCATGTATTATGCCACCCCTGGCTGGCCATCTAAATCTGACACAACTGGCTGCACGAGAGCTGGGGCAAGGTGGGGTAATCACCCTTTGCTTTAGATATAGTATACCTATATCTAACCCTAAAATGGACACATGTATTCCTATCAGTCACTCCTATGGCAGGCCTTAACAATCCTGAAGGCAGAGTGCTTGGAATCATGTGAGATGGTGCTCTGGCATGAGCTGAGCCCGTTTGCAGCTTGCGGAACCAAGTCCTAATAGCTGTTACATGATAACGCATACCATATACTCTTAAGTGCATTATAATCCTCGCGGTTATTTGCCAACTCTGGTATCGCTTTATCAAAACATGTCGAGTAAGGGGTCATACGAATTGGAATACTAACCCCTCGCCAATTCTGGCGACGGGGTTAGCATTCCACCCTTCTAGAGGGACACGACATGTACGTAACTGTGAACCCCGGTTAAAGTTAACTCGAGCCTCAGCATCACAAAATGGATGCTGCCACCACAGACACAAGTCTGACCTCCTGCTGCTGGGAGTCCTTCCAGCGAGGAGAGCTTGGACAAAGGGTTTCCTGTCAGGGGCGGTGCTAGCACCATCCCAGACAGGGTTTTGTGTATCCTGGGTAGGCAGGGCTGAATAGGAAGGTGACTGCAAGTGGCACCCCGGTGCTCACTGTGCATATGCCGGCTTGAACCAGTTCCAGGGGCACACCAGCCCCTGAGCTGGGGAAAGTCCGGACAGGGGAGAGGGGTGTAACCACCCCCCTTCCTGGTCCCACCCATGGGCAGGACCTAGTCGCGTACCAGCCCCTTTCTTTAGAATAAAGGTAGGAGCGGGGACCCTTCCAAATTAGATCATCTTTGAATCCTGAAACTACTTTCCACGAAAGGAACTCAAGACTTCTTCTCAAGATTTCTCCCTTGTGACTAAGGAGTAGTCACCCTGCAGCAGCAGCCACCAACGAAGTATTTTGCGGTTTGCTGAAACGTCCTTCCTCCGGAACCAGACTGACCCAGCATGACGAGACCCGGACTCCCTGCCCTCTCTGACCTCAACCTGCCTCTACAGCACAGCTGAGAACCGTAGGTGCGACGAGACCAGAGGACCCGGCGATCATCAGAACCAGCACAACACTGACCTAGCAGGCCCACCGAGGGACCCTCGAGTGGGTGCACTGGGGTAAGAGAAGCCCCAACCCCAAGCAGCACGAGCACCGAAGACCAGCCCCCAGCATCCTCCAGATCTGCGTGGGGCCTTTTTGCTTCTGTGTCGCTTGCCACGTTGTCCGGTCACTTGCCCGTTGGCTAGTGACCTTCCAGACGACGTCCTACGTTTGTTTCACCGCTGGTCTAGCTCCTCTAGACTGGCCCTAGTCTCCTCCTGAAGGGGACCTTCCTCGGACCCTCCTGGTCCACTCCAGACGCCATTTTGTGTCACCACGTGGGCTTGCCTTAGCCAAGGCTTGTTGCCTCCTTCACCGGATCCAGCATCGCCAGCAGCAGACATCCGACGTGGGACAGCTCACAGACCTCCAGCCTGGTCGACATCAGCGCCCTGGTCCGTGCAGCAGCAGAATCCAGTGTCACCTCTTCACCTGGCTGAGTGACCTCGTCTGGTGCCATCCTGGTGCCACCCTAACCACTGGCTAGTGGTTCAGAACTCGGTCCCCTCTGCTTACAGGTACTTTCTTCACTGATCCAGTCCTTGGATCAGCCCAGAACATCTTCACTGGTCGCCTGCCAGCAACTTCCACTTCAGGCTCCTGGTTCGTCAACGAGGATTCCCGGCGACACTTGAACCCTATGCAGCCGCAGCCCCTGGGCTAGGTAAACCGAGTACCTCGGTGCTCCAGCGTAGATCCACTCTCTAAGTGTCTAGATCCACTTTCGTTTTTGACCTACCTAGTCGGGTTCGCCCGAGAACACTAACTTCGCATTTACTAGCATCCATAGACTTTGTCCCGCATTACGCGTGAGAGTTCCCACTCTGCACACGACGTCCCTAGGCCTCCTGCTTCTAATCTAAGGGTTCAGCATTGTAGGCCCAGCGATCCTAAAGTCTCTGAGAGTAGTACTTACCTGCTAGTAATTTCGCATTCCACTTCCATAGTATATGGTTTTTCGTGCCCCTCGGGCATTTGTGTAAATTGTGCGACTTTCAGTATTTCTTTAAAAGTTTTGTATTGTGCTTAGCGCCCTGTCCTCATAAAGACTCCAGGGTTGTTGTGTTATAAATAAATATCCTTTTATTTTCATAACAACTTGTGTGGTGTCCTTTCACTTGGTGTTCAAGGGGTATATGTGATGGTATAACAGCTGGCTTAACACGCCCTCTAGAGTTTAGCCTTAAGACTGCTCTTGTCCATGCTACTAGGATAGCTGGTCTATAAGGTTGACTTACAACCAATCATCAATAAGCGTCGTTTGGACTGATACATATTGATCACTAGAATAGTGAGCACTGCATATCAGGCCAACTTCTCACAAAGACCCCCCGCCAGATTAGGATGGCTGGGGGGACTATTATCTGTCCGCCGAGGTCGCCTTTCGACCGCGGTGGAAAGGCTCTAACATGGCTGGCGGTGTCTATCAGACACCGCAAGTGATGTTAGGATAGCTGCGGTCATATGCCTTTCCACGGCGGCATTTCCGCCGTGGAAAGGCATACAGTGTTGTCTTCGGGGGCCCATTGCGGGCCCCCAGGGGTGATGGGGGGTGAACATGGGGGGTACCTATGGTACCCCCCTGCCTTTCCGTGCATGAAGTGGCAGGCACCACGCGGTGCCTGCAGCTTCGTGCATGCAAAGGTAAACATGCATTTTTTTAACATTGCGGCGTGTGCTGCTTCAAGCAGCACCCGCCGAAATGTTAAAAATACAGGATGTGACCGCCAGGGTGGCGGTCACATCCTAATTAGCACGGAGGGACCGCTGCAGCCCCTGCGGACGGTCCCTCCTCTGTCCGCCATCCTAATAGGCCCCCATGTTTGGAACCCTTCCGACCGAATCGGTACGTGTCGGACGGATTCCATTCCGACCGAGCCATTCCGATTGGCTCGGTCGGAAAGGAATTCGACTCGGATTTCGGGATGGCCTACAACGTGCTCGGAGAGCCCGTCTGCCATCCGGAAATCCTCCAGTACTCCCCCGGTCGCCTCTTTACCACCGAGGGAGTACGAATGCAGTTTTTCACTGCCTTTTCGTGCCAGTGAGTACGGAACGAAAAGGCAGTCGGAACACTGTCTCTGGGGGCCCTCACCAGGCCCCCATGGGATGGGGCACCTATGGTGCCCCTCCGCTGATCCCTGCACCTGGTGGCATGCACCTTGGGATTCCGGCCACAGGGTGCAGGGATGAACTGTACCCCTGCATTTCACATTGCAAGCATGCTTTCCGGTCAGAATGCATGCTTGCATTGTGAACCATAAGAATGCGACTGAACAGGCACTTTCCTCATGATGTTTTTTATCTATCTTGAGGTGTGCTACTCGAGCCGAAATAAAGTCGTTGATGATGATGATGCTTTCTTTCCCCATCGGCATCCCCTGAGGAAAGAGAGGGCTTGACCTACAGTTTGACAACAAGGTTTTACAGTAATGGAAGTGAACAATATATAAATAAAACAGACAATTGTCTATACAGCCTCAGTCCCAGTGCGTGTGGGGTTTTTTTCAGGTGGCGGGAACCACCACTTATTTTTGCGGGCTGGGACTTATTTTTCATGATCAGGCTTTGACTATAGAGAAAGGGAACGTGAAGGTAAAACAGGGACTAAGGAAGAAAGCAAGGCTGAAAAATAACCTGCAAAAAGTGAGATAAGGAGACTGGAAGGTTAGAGTGGTGCAATAAAAGCGGCATGAGTTATTAACCTCGACATTTGGCAGCACCTGCAAAGGGCTCTGATAAACAATTGAGCCATTGTAACTACTTTTCTTTTACTAATAATCAAGCCTTGTTCAGTACTGACGTTCTGTCATCTAAGGGCGGTGATCTATGATACTCATATGTTTGTAGACACAAGAATAACATTGTGGCCTCAATTAGGAGGTCACTTTTAATTCTGATGGAGCTGGTGACAGCAGTTACTGGCCAGATCAGAATTACAAAATCTCACCTCTTAAAATTAAAAAAGAACTAAAGGGAAATATATTCTGGCAGTTTATAACAAAACTGGTGTAGAGGAAGGTGAACTAAAAACTTTTGGAAACAATGAGAGTTTTTTATACTAAACTCTAATCTGAGGATTTGGCTTGCAAGATCAAGACTAGCAAAGAATACTGGGATCAGGTAAATAGGCAGCCCTTGGGCAAGAAGGAGGCTGCAACACTAGAACACAATTCACAATAGAAGGGATAAGTCACAGTTTTAAAGGGCTTTCTGGGGGTAAAACTACAGACTCTGTTTCAATTTCATCTGAATTTTATAAAAACGTTTTTGAAGAACTAGTCCTGCTCTTTCTGAAGATGATTAACTAATTTCTCTGGAACAGAAAGCTTCCCCTCCTTTGGAAGGAGATTAACATAGTAAATATTCATAAAAGTCAAAGATTCTACAAGATGCAACTCTTATCACCCAATTTCGTTACTCAACTCAAGTGCCAAAATACATTCTAGAATTTTGTCTAATCATCAATTAATCAATTAATCAGGGAATTGTGAAACGCGATACACACCAGTGAGGGTCTCAAGGCACTGTGGGAGAGGGTTGAGGGGGGGAGCAGCTCCGAGTCAGCCGAAAAGTCAGGTATTTGGGTCTGGTGTTGTGGAGAGATTTGTAGGCGTGGGTGAGTAGCTTGAAGGTTATTCTCTTCTCGACAGGGAGCTGGTGGAGGTCTCGCAGGCGTTGAGTGATGTGCTCATGTCATGGGATGCCAAGGAGGAGTCTGGCCGTGGTGTTCTGGATGGTCTGGAGTTTGTGTAGCAGTGATTTGTTGATTCCCGCGTAGAGTTCGTTTCTGTAGTACAGTCGACTCGTTATGAGTGTGTGGGTGACGTTCTTTTTGGCTTCGAAGGGGATCTACTTGAAGGTCTTGCAGAGGATGAGGAGGGTGTTGAAGAAGGTGGAGGTAACGGCGTTGATCTGGCAGGTCATGGTGAGGAAGGAGTCGAGTATGATGCCAAGGTTCCGGGCGTGGTCCATGGGGGTTGCCAAGGGTGGTGGGCCACCAGGTGTTGTCCCAAGCTGAGGGGGTGGGTCCAAGGACGAGGATTTCTGTCTTCTTCGAGTTGAGCTTCAGACAGCTGCTGCTCAGTTAAGCTGCAACATCATTCATTCCTTCCTGGAAACTGAGTCTGGTGGCTTCTGGGTCCTTCGTGAGGGAGAGGATGAGCTGGGTGTTGTTGGAGTAGGATACTATGTTGAGTCCATGCTGTCTGACTATTGCGCCGAGGGGAGCCATGTAGATGTTGAAGAGTGTGGGACTGAGCAATGATCCTTGGGGTACTGTACTCCGCAGTTGATCTCTGTAGGTTCAGAGAGGAAAGGCGGGAGTCTGGTCCTTTAGGCTCTGCCGGCGAGGAAAGAGTGGAGCCAGTCGAGGGCGGTTCCCTGTATGTGGACGTCATGGAGACTGGCTGCGAGAGTGCAGTGGGAGACGTTGTTGAAGGCTGCAGAGAGATCTAGTAGGATGAGGGCTGCTGTGTGGCCTTGGTCGAGGAGCATGCGCATGTCGTCTGTGGCGACAAGGAGGGCGGTCTCGGTGCTGGGGTTACTGCAGAATCTGGATTGGGAAGAGTCGAGGATGGCGTTCTCTTCTATGAAGTTTGTCAGCTGGGCGTTGACGATCTTCTCAGTGACTTTGACTGCGAAGGGAAGGAGAGAGATCAGTCTGTAGTTTTTCAGGTCCGTCAGGGATGCAGAGGATTTCTCGAGGAGGGGCTTGACTTCTGCACCTTTCCAGTCATCTGGGAAAGTTCCGAATTCTAAGGGGGCGTTGATTTTGCATCATAGTTCGGGCGCTTTGGTGGCAGTGGCTCTGTGGAAGATGTGCGGCGGACAGAGGTCCGAAGGGGCTCCTGAGTGAGTGCTCTTCATTGTCGTGGTGGTATCTTCGGTGGTGACCGGGGTCCAGGCGGTGATGGTGGACTGGCTGTCGATGCTGAAGGAAGGGGTGGTTTCTTGAGTCTGTTCACTGAAATTGTTGTAGAGAGCCTTGATTTTCAGGTGGAAGTAGGAACCAAGCTTGTTGCAGAGGTCCTGGGAGGGTGTGCATCCGTGGCTTCGCGGGGGGGGGGGGTTGGGGGGTTGGTGAATTGTTGGATGATGCTGAAGAGTTCCTTCGAGTTGCTGGAGTTGGTGAGGATTTTGTCCCGGATGAAGGTCCTTTTGGTGGATCTCATGAGTTGGTGGTATTCGGTCATGGTGATCTTGTAGGTGGCCTGGTCTTCAGTGGTTTTGCTGTTCCTCCATCATTTTTCGAGACGTCTGCAGGTGTGTCTGGATTCTTGGAGGTCGGTGGTGAACCAGGTGGCCTTCAAGGAGCGCTATCTGTCAGGGTTGTGGAGGGGTGCAAGCTTGTCTGCGCAGTTGGTGATCCACCATATCATATAGCTAAGATTATTCATTCAACTTTATCCGCCATTTAGCACATATTCATCCCTGGTAGAAACACCCAGCTCATGTGGATGTGGCTGCAGCCTTTTTAGATATAGCCGCAGAGATGATTCTACTGGATGCTGAGAAAGCATTTAATAGGGTCTCCTGACACCTTCTCTGGTTCACAATGTCTAGAATAGATTTTGGTTCTAATTGTATCAACTAAATACAAGTTGTGTACAAAGAAGCACAATTACATTTTGTCAGGATGAGGATATGTTTCAAGCAACTTAGCATAAACTGTAGGACTTGGCAAGGGTGTTCCCTATCTCCCTTACTTGTAGTACAATATCTAGAGCCTTTACTTTTTCAACTACAAAAAGCACAAAAACTATTTTGACATGTGTTGTTAATGGATGAGACAGAAAAATTGCTGCAAACACAGACGATACTGCTATCTTTACTGCTGATTCATCTATGATCAGGCTAGCAATAAAAGCAATTTAGATCTTTTGGTCTACTCTTAGATATCTATTGGATTCAAATAAGATGCAAATATTGTATAATAAGAAACCATACAAAATGGATAGAAGGTATGTGAAATTAGCTGTATAGCGGGTGGCAAAAGTAGTTTTGTGTGTTGAAATAATGGTCAAAATGAATTATAACAAATTCAAAATTAGCATGTTTTTTGCTACTATATTATAAGCAACTAACATTTCTCAATATACCTACATTTAAGAAATACACACTTTTTAGGGCCATCATTCTACTCTGGGTTTTAGGAACTCTGGAATGCTACTCTTGTGTAAGTCTTCTATTTATTGTAAGTCTTCTATTTATTGCTTAGGACAATTATTTATCTATTCAATTTTTTGTTCCGTTAGAAAGCTTCAGGAAAAGTACAATATCTCTAAAGCAGTTTTTTTAATAAATATTAAAGATTAGGGATCAATTTCCAAAAATAAGAACTCAGGATTTAAACTTGAACTCCATTCCTCTACTTGAAATTATGACATATTGGGGCACTTAATATAAGGCCCTGTGTGGTTGGAATCTTTGCATAAACCAGTAAGTGGATCAATTATCTATCAAAACAGGGATTGTACAAATTAATGCAAATTAAATCAATACTTTTTAAGGTATTCATAGTGCTGCAGAGAAATATAAAATCCTTTGAAGGCCTTTACTCTTCACTGTGACCACCTTGTAACCATTCCAGATTGTTCTATTTTGCATGATTATTCTGAACAGAATAGACAAGTCTAGGAAAAGCCGAAGTGACTGCAAACTATATGAATATATTATGAAGTAGGCAATAAGCACAATCTACTTTTCTCAAGGCATTGTGCAAGTAGTAAAAGCTTGTAGCTTCTTCCCATCTGGTTGGAGATAGTGTATTTTTGTTAACTTGCTAAAGGACAGCATGAATCAGAAAGAAAATAAAGTTATGGCTGGAAAATGCTAATTATGCACAAAGAACCTTCAAGCAATGGGATATCCATCCTGAGGATGGTATTGATTATGACAGTCAAAATCTGGCTCTACGATGTTATCAGCACACTTCACCTTCAGCGGTGCCCAGTCATACCGCTCCATTTTCCAGAGCACTTAGCCTGGGTGCTGGGCCCTGGCACCTGTCAGCGTGGTCACCACTGTGGACACAGAGCCCTGGTTTATGCCTGAACGTCCTCTACTGCTCTGGTCCAGCACAGGCCAATACTGGGGAAGGAGCATGAACCCTTCAGGGCACCGGACTCTGCTGTCACCGCTTATCCTGGGGAGGCTGGACCCTCGGTGCTGTCCAGACCTGCATGTCACAGAATAGTGCTACAGAAAGAGAGGGTTGGCTGGAAGTGTGACCCAGTGTTACCCCTAGGGTGCCCATTACTTGCAGGGTGACCACCAACACTCCATGTAGTCATGCACACTATCCAGCCCTGGGGCTGTCTTATCATAACCTAGTGCATTATGGACATTGTACTCTTGTTATGTTTCTATTGACCTGATTAGTACAAATTGCAGGTGAATTGCTAGCTACATGTTTTGCGTGGCACACGCAAGCTCTGCCTGCTTTTTAGCCCATGCCACTTTGCAAGCATGGGACTGAAAGTCCCAGGACCTCATTTTGAAGGATCATTAAAAAGCGCCTTGCAGGTAGCTAATGAAAGGAAGATCAGTTCTGACTGAGTGTCTAGCTGCTTGGTGACTCCTTATTGTGCATGAAACATGGAGCCAGTCCTGGCTTTTCAGCCGACAGCACTTTCCATGCTGGAATATTTCAGCCCCTGTTAATGCGAAACGACAAGTTTTTGGAATGCAATCTGCTTTTGGATAAACAGCTACTCCTGGCTCAGAGTAGTGAACGTAACATTTGGGCTTCTAGTTATATAACACAACAACTGACATACATCTTGGCCCCAGATATGGAGAACTATCTGTAACGTTGTTTCTCTTTTTTACAGCGTACATTCTCCTATTGCTAGCTAACACAGAAAGCTATCTCCCACTATACTCTTAAATCATGCAAGGTAAACTGACCTTAGCTTTCTCATGCTTGATTCCCCTGCTTTTTAGGTCTCGCGACCTATCAATGCGCATGCGCATTGAGCGGAGCGAGAATTCAAGTGCTCAAAATACTCGTGAAACCACGAGTTTTTTGGTGCGGTTTTCTTCGAGTTCACGTGAATCATGTGACCAAACAAGCACGCGCATCAGCCTCCCTCCCTCCTAATTGCATTTTTTCACGGCCACCACCACATCAAAGGGCTTCTCCCAGCGTGTGCTCTGCGGCTTCTCCTCCCCTAATTATTCATGGCTGGCCGGTGTCCGTCTGTTCTCCATGTTACTCTCGGCTTCGGCTGCCTCTCTGCTCCCTCTTCTGTGGCTGTCTATCCTCGATCACTCCGCTGCTCTCTAGCTATGCTTGTTATTTATTCCTTTTCGTGTCCGTCTGTTCTCCATGTTACTCTTGGCTTCGGCTGCCTCTCTGCTGCCCTCTTCTGTGGCTGTCTATCCTCGATCACTCCGCTGCTCTCTAGCTATGCTTGTTATTTATTCCTTTTCGTGTCCGTCTGTTCTCCATGTTACTCTCGGCTTCGGCTGCCTCTCTGCTGCCCTCTTCTGTGGCTCACCCCCTTATCTATTCTCCTCTGTGCCTCTTTCTCATGTGTGCTTCTCGTTCTGCCCCATCTCTCCCCCACTGTATCCGTCACTCCTGTCTGTCTATCCTCGGTCCCTGTGTCTCCTCTCCACTGCTGTCCCCCCCTATCGTTTCTCCTCGTGTCCATCTGTTCTCCATGTTACTCTCGGCTTCGGCTGCCTCTCTGCTGCCCTCTTCTGTGGCTCACCCCCTTATCTATTCTCCTCTGTGCCTCTTTCTCATGTGTGCTTCTCGTTCTGCCCCATCTCTCCCCCACTGTATCTGTCACTCCTGTCTGTCTATCCTCGATCACTCCGCTGCTCTCTAGCTATGCTTGTTATTTATTCCTTTTCGTGTCCGTCTGTTCTCCATGTTACTCTCGGCTTCGGATGCCTCTCTGCTGCCCTCTTCTGTGGCTGTCTATTCTCGATCACTCCGCTGCTCTCTAGCTATGCCTGTTATTTATTCCTTTTCGTGTCCGTCTGTTCTCCATGTTACTCTCGGCTTCGGCTGCCTCTCTGCTGCCCTCTTCTGTGGCTGTCTATCCTCGATCACTCCGCTGCTCTCTAGCTATGCTTATTATTTATTCCTTTTCGTGTCCGTCTGTTCTCCATGTTACTCTCGGCTTCGGCTGCCTCTCTGCTGCCCTCTTCTGTGGCTGTCTATCCTCGATCACTCCGCTGCTCTCTAGCTATGCTTGTTATTTATTCCTTTTCGTGTCCGTCTGTTCTCCATGTTACTCTCGGCTTCGGCTGCCTCTCTGCTGCCCTCTTCTGTGGCTCACCCCCTTATCTATTCTCCTCTGTGCCTCTTTCTCATGTGTGCTTCTCGTTCTGCCCCATCTCTCCCCCACTGTATCTGTCACTCCTGTCTGTCTATCCTTGGCCCCTGTGTCTCCTCTCCACTGCTGTCCCCCCCTATCGTTTCTCCTCGTGTCCGTCTGTTCTCCATTTTACTCTCGGCTTCGGCTGCCTCTCTGATGCCCTCTTCTGTGGCTCACCCACCCCCTTATCTATTCTCCTCTGTACCTCTTTCTCATGTGTGCTTCTCGTTCTGCCCCATCTCTCCCCCACTGTATCTGTCACTCCTGTCTGTCTATCCTCGATCACTCCGCTGCTCTCGAGCTATGCTTGTTATTTATTCCTTTTCGTGTCCGTCTGTTCTCCATGTTACTCTCGGCTTCGGCTGCTTCTCTGCTGCCCTCTTCTGTGGCTGTCTATCCTCGATCACTCTGCTGCTCTCTAGCTATGCTTGTTATTTATTCCTTTTCGTGTCCGTCTGTTCTCCATGTTACTCTCGGCTGCCTCTCTGCTGCCCTCTTCTGTGCCTCACCCCCTTATCTATTCTCCTCTGTGCGTCTCTCATGTGTGCTTCTCGTTCTGCCCCATCTCTCCCCCACTGTATCTGTCACTCCTGTCTGTCTATCCTCAGCCCCTGTGTCTCCTCTCCACTGCTGTCCCCCCCCTATCGTTTCTCCTCGTGTCCGTCTGTTCTCCATGTTACTCTCGGCTTCGGCTGCCTCTCTGCTGCCCTCTTCTGTGGCTCACCCCCTTATCTATTCTCCTCTGTGCCTCTTTCTCATGTGTGCTTCTCGTTCTGCCCCATCTCTCCCCCACTGTATCTGTCACTCCTGTCTGTCTATCCTCGATCACTCCGCTGCTGTCTAGCTATGCTTGTTATTTATTCCTTTTCGTGTCTGTCTGTTCTCCATGTTACTCTCGGCTTCGGATGCCTCTCTGCTGCCCTCTTCTGTGGCTGTCTATTCTCGATCACTCCGCTGCTCTCTAGCTATGCCTGTTATTTATTCCTTTTCGTGTCCGTCTGTTCTCCATGTTACTCTCGGCTTCGGCTGCCTCTCTGCTGCCCTCTTCTCTGGCTGTCTATCCTCGATCACTCCGCTGCACTCTAGCTAGGCTTGTTATTTATTCCTTTTCGTGTCTGTCTGTTCTCCATGTTACTCTTGGCTTCGGCTGCCTCTCTGCTGCCCTCTTCTGTGGCTCACCCCCTTATCTATTCTCCTCTGTGCCTCTTTCTCATGTGTGCTTCTCGTTCTGCCCATCTCTCCCCCATTGTATCTGTCACTCCTGTCTGTCTATCCTCGGCCCCTGTGTCTCCTCTCCACTGCTGTCCCCCCTATCGTTTCTCCTCTCTCCGTGCAGCTGCTCCTCTGTGCCTGTCTCTCTTCTGTGCCTGTCTGTCTCTCATCTGTGCCTGCCTGTCTGTCTCTCCTCAGTTCTGCTCCTCACACTGTTACCCTGCATGCTTCGAGTGCAGCACTCAGCACGCCGCTCGCTTCCTCATTCCTCCGACAGAGTTTACCAGAAAGGTGCTGAGGAGAGGGTGTCTCAAGAACTTGTACGACATCAGCGTTCTCTCGATTTCTCACACTTCCATCTTCTTGCCTTTCCACCTTTCCCTTCCTTTTCACCTCTCCTTTTTTTCTTCTTCCTTTTCCCCCTCCATCTGTTTCTTTATTTTTCTGTTTATTTCATTCTTTTTTGTTTCCTACTCCTATTTCTTTGGCTTGTGTTTCTTTCTCTTCGTCCCCTATTTCTTTCTTCCTTCTTCTCTATTTCTTCCTATCACATCTATCTACCTTCTTCCGTTCCCTCCCTTCCCTTCTTTTGTGTAGCACACTTTTACAATGTATTTTTCCTTGTTTTGTGCCAGGGCTCTCTTTGTGTAGGGGTCGCCCTCAATAAGCAGCATTCCACCCATTTGATTAAAGTGAGGTGCACTATGAGTGAAGTTTTAAAGAGGAGAGGGAGGTGGCTACTTAGAACTCGCTAGATTGTGTACAAACGCAACAGAGCAAAGAGACTGAAAGATTCAAACCTGGATGTGGTGCCACACAGCTTGGGAATGGATAGTTAACAAGATTAACAAGCATTGGCATAGCCAATAGGTCAAGCAATTGGGACCTTATAAGTGTTTAGCCATGCAACAGTTGGTGTTGTTGCACCAAGGATATTCTGCTGCATAACTAAATATTTATAGGGTCCAAAAAGCGAGACCTATTGGCTATATTTATACAGGCACGCGCTTTTGGGCCATAAACTTTCACGGCCATCTGTTCCCCAGCTCCAGCACCTCCCCTCTCTCTCCCCGCACACAGCCTTACTTGCATTTCTCCTCCCCCTCCCCAGCCAGCTTCCCCCAGGCCGTGTTCCCTCCCACCTTTCCTCCTCTCTCCCTGCTGGCATCCCCCCTCCCTTCTCGCCCAGTCCTTCTTGTTTGAGTCTGTCTTGCCCTTTGCCCTCTTCCTTCCTCCTCTATTTGTCCTGGCGCCTCCATTTCTCACCCCCCTTGGCTGCACCTCTTGACACCTCCCGGCTCCTGCTCATATCTCTGCTGTAACGCATTAGACCCACGATGGGTATTCGCCGATTCATTGCTTTCCTGCCTCTTAGACTTCCAGTTCCAGCGCTTAAAAGCCTCTTTTCCCCCCCAACACCGTCTTGTCAGGCCTCCATCGCGTTCTTTCTATTGTCACTGTTATGACTCCATGGCGTCTTTCCACATAGGTGTCCTTTCAGTCAGAATCTCTGCCTCCAGTTTTTCCCCATCCTCAGAGTCTATTTTACGTTTTTGTCTTTTTGCCGATCTCAATTCATCCCCCGTAGCCAGTCTCCAACCATCTGTTTACTTCCATTCCTCTTCCTGTAGTCCCTTAACTTCCATCTGCCGTGGCTCCCCCTCGTCTCTTTTCACATTGTTTGCTCTCCCTTGTGCTTTTCTATCCTTTTCTTTGTCCACTTCCATCCCACCCCCGGTCACTCATCTAAACCCAATTCTTCCGTTATGTTTAATCCCCTTCTATCTCGCCGAAATTTCCCATGTCTTCACCTTTACTCGCATTCCGTTCACGTCAGACTAAATTCTCCCCTCATGCTGATCTAGAAGTCCTATCTCCGCCATCTAGGTTTCAGTTCTATCTCCACCCTCGTTCACTGACGAATATCTCTCCCAGGAGTTGAGTTCCTTGAAGTAAGTGGGCGGTCATGTGGGCGCTATCTGCCAGCATCAAATGTGCACACCAGGGGCCGTGGATGCTAAAACACCACGGTGAAATGAAGTCCCCACAGTACCCTCGTGAGCCTTCTGCCTCCTCCCGCGTTCACGACCTGACCTGCCAGTGACTCACGCGCCACACACTCCCTGAACCTCGGCCAGTCACACTCTGAGCCGAGACGCGCGCCTTTATTCCCTTCCATTGTATTGGTGACCCTTCTTTAGCTCAAGGCATCTGTTTGGTGCATGAACGAAGCCGGCACTAATATTTCTTTAGGTGTTTTTTAAAGCACCTTTTGTAGATTTATACAGTTTAAGTGCCAGGTCGTTCATAACAATACATCTTGGCTTTGGGGATAGATGCTCCACTGTGGAGGTGCACGTGTGTTCTTTTACATCTAAACCAGCGTACGGTGTACATTTCTCAGCAATCCCCATACAGACAAGCATTTGCAATGCAATAGGTCTCGCATTCACGAGAGTTTGAGCTATTACAATTGCAAATCCTTTTATTTTTGTTTTCATTTTAAAAACATAAAGGGCTTTGTCGTTTACAAAACCAATAGCTCCAACTTTCCTACTGCGAGACCTATTGGCAACACCAGTGCTTGTTTCAGAGTGACCCTCTTCTTACCTTTCATTCTGTGAATAACTTCTATTTCTGAGAATAGCCTCCTCTCAGCCTTATGTCTGCCTGCCTCAAACCTTCTTATTGAAAATTCTGCATTTGAATGATAGCTCATTTCCTAGATCACAACCTCTCCTCTTTAAACCTCTATTCCTGTAATTTCTCCTTGCCTAACCTCCCCCAGCCCATCTCTGTTACCAATCATTCACATGAAACCACATATCCCACAATAATGACTACACCTACCTGATATTCATATATCACAAAGTAGCTGGAGTATATATGCATGTAATTTTTCTTGACAGCACATGATTAATCACAATGACCAACAATAACCACTAATTTGGATTTTGGAGAAGTATGCTATTTATTTATTTGAAAGGTTTTGTATAGCGCGAACAAGACCCCGAAGGGTTACAAAGCGCTTCACAGTAAAGGAGGCAAGAACAAAGTAGGGGGATATTGAAGAGAGGGAAAAATAATGAAGTACCAAGATGGCACAAGGATGCGAGCAAACATTACTTAATAGGGTAAGGCAGAGAATCATAGTTACATAAAATACAATTGTTAGGCAAAACAGCAAAAAAAAAAAAAGGAAATTTCGCAGACAGATGGGCCATGACCAATTAGAGCAGGAACTTGTTCATTGGGATTGTTTTTACTTCATGTTTGAAAGCAGCCGTGTAGGGGATTCTGCGAATTTCCGTTGGGAGAGAGTTCCAAATCTTAGGTGCCGTGCCAGAGAAGGCTCTGAGCCTCGTTTTCTTTTTGTAAAAGGTCTGAGGTTTCAGAAGTAGAGAATTTGCACTTCTTGAGGGTCTGCCCCTCCTGATAACTCCAGTTTTTGAGCCAAGTAGCCAGGGGTTTTGAAGTGGAGGGATTTGTGCGTCAGACAAGCAAGCTTTAGTTATATTCTTGCTTTGTAGGGTAACCACTTTGGAGTTCTTAAGGCTGGGGATATATGCTTGTTGGACCTGGCCTCGTGGCGTGGTTCCTCCCCGCTACTCAGCTCCCCGTTAGCCCAGCCCCGTACTTAGAAACCCCTAGCTGCCCTGCCCATGTCCGAACAAACGCCCACAACCCGTATCGGCCTGTCCTCGGCCACTTTCCCAGCCCGCGCGCCCCAAACTCGCAAGGCCCCATAGGCCCACCGGCAGCCATTTTCCCTTCCCGAGATCCCTGACTCCGTGGGCCTAGCATGACCCCAGCCCCAGCGCAGCTTAGGCTCCAGACGCGCCAGGCCCCGTTGGGAGGGTGAGGGCTACCCTAGTGAGAGGAGACAAGGAGTTTCGATGGCACCTCCGGCCTCCCCTGAGAGACTGGTTTCTGTCACACCTCTGGTCTTCCCCTGGGGGCCAGTTTCGATTGCACCTCTGGCCTCCCCGAGTGCTGGCTCCAGACCTGCTGGGCATCTGGGAATTCCCGGACGCATCCTCAAAGGGATCAAAGGACCAACCGCCGGACCTCACCCACGGGCCGCCCCCAAGGCCTCGGACCTCCGCCTGCGAGGGTCCGGACATCAAAGGGCCACTGGACTATATCAAGGCCCGCCCCTGAACTAGCGGGCAGTTGTATCTTGGACAAGGAAACCCTGCTGATCTGATCGCGGCTGAACTGAACTTGGTAACTCTTCGAGCTCTGCTGACGCTGTCGCGGCTCACTCTCGGAACTGGAACCTCGGAGCCCTGCTGACCTCGTCGCGGCTCAAGCTTGAACCCTGAAGATCTGCATCGAACATTCTCAGCCCTGCTGACGTGGTCGCGGCTCCTCACGAACTAACCTGCGGATCGAGCCCTGCTGACTTCGTCGCGGCTCGAGGAGTGCTCTAGTCCGGCTGGACTATCGACGATACCAACGCGAGTTGAGTCATCCTCAAGTGAGTAGGATCACCAGTGCGGCTACCATCTTCGGTAACCCCCCGGCTCGAGGATTGAGAGCTGTGCGCAGGGTACGCTACGTACTGGCCTATGAGACTGAGACTGTCCCGCTACCCACTCCCTGAAGCCTTGAGACATTTGCGATCCCTCGATCGTTGTATATAAGAGTGCTAATTCTTTTACGTGATTATAAAGAAGTTGATATTGAAAACCCACGGTGTGGTGTCTGTTCATAAGTGTGGTGTGGTCCTCGTGTGTACGATTCGATACTTGAGGTCTCCCCCAGCGGGGATCTCTCATTAAGGCTCGGCATTATTGGCGGGAGAGGCGGGTCACGGAGGAGTCGGGTAGACATAACCTGGCCTCTGGGATCGCCCTTCCAACATTGACAGACGGGCCATGACCAATTAGGGCAGGAACTTGTTCATTAGGATTGTTTTTACTTCATGTTTGAAAGCAGCCGTGTAGGGGATACTGCGAATTTCCGTTGGGAGAGTGTTCCAAATCTTAGGTGCCATCCCAGAGAAGGCTCTGAGCCTCGTTTTCTTTTTGTGAAAGGTCTGAGGTTTCAGAAGTAGAGAATTTGCACTTCTTGAGGGTCTGCCCCTCCTGATAACTCCAGTTTTTGAGCCAAGTAGCCAGGTTTTGAAGTGGAGGGGTTTGTGCGTCAGACAAGCAAGCTTTAGTTATATTCTTGCTTCGTAGGGTAACCACTTTAGAGTTCTTAAGGCTGGGGATATATGCTCATTTCTTTTTGTATCTGTGACCAGTTGGGCATCGGCATTCAACGAGGCCCTGAGCGGGCCAAGGTATATTTGGGGAGGCCACAGAGCGTTATGCTCCCATAGTCTAGCCTTGGTAGGACAAGTGCTTGTACCACCTGCTTGAAGTCCTCTTGAGGGAGGGATGGTATTATGTTTCTAAGAATACTCATTTGGTGGTTCGCACCCTTGCAAGTCTTGCTAATATTTTTCTTCATGTTCAAGTGTGAGTCTCGGGCGATTCCAAGAGATTTAGCTGAGTCGATGATAACCAGGGAGTAGTTGATGGTAGAGAGGTGTTTCATCCAGAGGTCAATCTTGGGGGTGTGCTTAGGAGGGGAAATGAGAAGGAATTCTGTTTTGGCTGTGTTCAGCAGTAGGTGGTTTTCAGGTAACCAGTTTTGGGAAAACGACAAGGAGGAGTTGAGTGAGATGAAGTCTTCAGATGAATTGATTTTAAGATAAAGTTGTGTGTCTTCCGCATACATATGGAAAATAATGTTCATGGATGATATAGCGTTCGCTAGTGGTTCAAGGAAAACATTAAAAAGTATAGGAGAAGGAACAGTGACACCATTTACCCAACTCCAGCAACAATATGACCTGGGCCCGACTGAGACATGCAGATACGTACAAATAAGGCATGCATTGCTGGTAGTGCTCCCGCCAGATACTGAGGTCCCCGAGGCCTCCCCGCTGGAGGACCGTCTACTCACAGATCACATGTACAAACGCGCCACATCGCTTACGTACAGGAAATTACTTAATAACCTACCAGACCGACAGTTTCACTACGGGGTAAATGGGTGACGGAAGTAGGTGACATGTGTAGGAGAGTAGGGTCTGCAATCTTATGATCACCCCAGATTTTTGCTTTTTGCTTCACTGGTTTACGACTTCTCTGGCTGAAACAAAGGGTTTCCTGTCAGGGGCGGTGCTAGCACCATCCCAGACAGGGTTTTGTGTATCCTGGGTAGGCAGGGCTTTAGAGGAAGGTGACTGCAAGTGGCACCCCGGTGCTCACTATGCATGTGCCGGCTAGAACCAGTTCCAGGGGCACACCAGCCCCTGAGCTGGGGAAAGTCCGGCATGGGAGAGGGGTGTAACCACCCCCCTTCCTGGTCCCACCCATGGGCAGGACTTAGTCGCGTGCCAGCCCCTTTTCCTAGTATAAAGATAGGAGCGGGCCTCCTTCCAAATTAGATCATCTTTGAATCCTGAAACTACTTTCTACGAAAGGAACTCTCGACTTCTTCTCAAGATTTCTCCCTTGTGACTAAGGAGTAGTCACCCTGCACCCGCAGGCACCATCCAAGAACACTGCGGTTTGCTGCACGTCCTTCCTCCGGAATCCGACTGACCAGCACGACGAGACCCGGCTTCCCTGGCACCTCTGACCTCTACCCACATCGTCATCTCAGCTGAGATCAGTGGGTGCGACGAGACCTCGAGGGATCGGCCATCGTCAAAACTGCACGACTCTTGCCCAGCACAACCGCCGAGGGATCCTCGAGTGAGTGCTTTGGGGTCCGAGAAGCCCCAACCCTGAGCAGCTCCAGCACCGAAGTTCAGCCCTCCAGCATCCACCAGATCTGCGTGGGGCCCTTCTGCTCTTTGCTGCTCATCGCGTGGTCTGGCTACTAGCCCGCTGGCTTGTGGCCTTCCCGACGACGACCGACGACATCAACACCGCTGGTCTGGTTACTCCAGACTGGCCCTTGCTCCCCTCCAGAAGAGGAGCACCCCCGACCCTCCTGGTCCACCCCAGGCGCCATTTTAAGTCCACCGCGTGGGCTTGCATTTGCCAAGACTTGTTGCCCCAATCCTGGGTCCAGCGACGTCGACAGCAGATACCATTGTGGGACAGCTCGCACCTCCATCCTGGTTGCCGACAACGCCTCCTGATCCGTGAGACTGCAGAGCCCAGCGTCGCCCACTCACCTGGTCGAGGTGACTCCATCCGGTGCCGTCCTGGTGCCCATCTAATCACTGGCTAGTGATTCAGAACTTGGTCCCCTCTGCTTACAGGTGTCTTCCATCTTCGATCCAGGCTTGGATCCATCCGAATTTCTTCACTGGTCGCTTGCCAGCAACTTCTTCTTTCAGGCTCCTGGTTCGTCAACGAGGGTTTCCGACGACACTTGAACCCTATGCAGCCGCAGCCCCTGGGCTAGGTAAACCAAGTGCCCCGGTGCTCCAGTGTAGAACAACTCTCTAAGTGCCTAGATCCACTTTCGTTTTTGACCTACCTAGTCGGGTTCGCCCGAGAACACTAACTTTGCATTTACTAGTATCCATAGACTTTGTCCCGCATCCCGCGTGAGAGTGCACACTCTGCACCCGAGTCCCCTAGGCCTCCTGCTAGTAATCTGAAGGTTCAGTAGTCCAGTCCTAGCGATTCCAAACCCTATGAGATTAGTACTTACCTGCTAGTAATTTCGCATTCCACTTTTAGAGTATATAGTTTTTCGTGCCCCTCGGGCATTTGTGTAAATTGTGCAACTTAAAGTATTTTCGTAAGAGTTTTGTTGTGTGCTTAGTACCCTGTCCTCATAAAGAGTACAGGGCTGTTGTGATCTAAATAAATACACTGTTTATTTTCATAACAACTTGTGTGGTGTCCTTTCACTGGTGTTCAAGGGGTATATGTGATGGTATAACAGCTGGCTTAACACGCCCTCTAGAGTCTAGCCTAAAGACTGCTCTTGTCCATGACACTAGGATAGCTGGTCTATCGGTTGACTTACAACCAATCATCAATAAGGGTTGTTTGGACTGATACATAGTGATCACTAGAATAGTGAGCACTGCATATCAGGCCAACTTCTCACAACATGGATGACTCAAAATGGCAAGAAGCCCTGGCGTCGCCCAAAGAGGTGGGAATCTCTGCCAAGCTTCGGCTAGTACAACTTAAAATCCTGCATCGTATATACTACACCAGAACCACCTTACATAGACTACAAAAGGCACAACATCCATATTGCCTTAGGGCAGAGGTCTTCAAACTTTTTGATGCAGAGACCCCCTTGTAAAACCTTTTTAGGGGTAAGGACCCCCTTCTGACAAAAGTTTCTCGAAACTGGTACTCCTCATCATCATCTTTTGACAACCATAAATGCGCCTGTTAGACCTCATCACATCCATCCATCATTCATCCACCCACACTTTCACACATCCATCCATCCTTTCATCCTTCCATCCATCCATCCTTCATCCATCCACCCTTTCATCTTTCCATCCATACATCCATCCTTTACCCATCCACCCTTCCATCCATCCACCCATCATTCATCCACCCACCTTTTCACACATCCATCCATGCAACCTTTTATCCATCCATACATCAATCCACCCTTTCATCCTCCCATCCATACATGCATCCTTAAATCATCCACCCTTTCATCCATCCACCCACCCTTTCATCCATCCACCCACCCATCATTCTTCCTCCCACCTTTTCACACATCCATCCATGCATCATTCATCCATGCAACCTTTTATCCATCCATACATACATCCATCGGTCCACCCTTTCATCCTTACATCCATACATCTATCCTTCATCCATCTATTCTTCACCCATCCACCCTTTCATCCTTACATCCATACATCTATCCTTCATCCATCTATTCTTCACCCATCCACCCTTTCATCCTTACATCCATACATCCATCCTTCATCCGTCCACCCTTTCATCCTTCCTTCCATCCATCCACCCTTTCATCCATCCATCCATCCTTCATCCGTCCACCCTTTCATCTTTACATCCATACATCTATCCTTCATCCATCTATCCTTCACCCATCCAACCTTTCATCCTTACATCCATACATCTATCCTTCATCCATCTATTCTTCACCCATTCACCCTTTCATCCTTACATCCATCCATACATCCATCCTTCATCCGTCCACCCTTTCATCCTTCCTTTCATCCATCCACCCTTTCATCCACCCATTCATCATTCATCCACCCACCTTTTCACACATCCATCCATCCTTCATCCTTACATACATCCATCCACCCATCATTCATTCACCCACCTTTTCTGTGCCTTTCTCATGGGGAGGGGGGGGGGTCAGTATCTCTCTGCGTGTTTTTCCTTCTTTCCCGATCATGGGAGGGCATCTCTGTGCCTCCTTGCTGGGGGCGGGGGACGTGTCACGGGACCCACAGCTCCAGGCGCGCAATATCCATTGACCTCAAAGGGCTACACTACAGCCTGCTCCCCCAGCCCCCCTCCCCGACTTCCCCCAGCTCGAACCGGCTTCAGGGACACACACAGCCACACCCGAGTACTTGACAAGTCTTTTACTTGTTAATGAGGCTTCGATGTTTTTCACACCTCGGTGTGAATTAGGCCTCGCCGTGAGCACCCTCAGCCCAATGCCAGGGACAGAATCTGCGACCCCCTTCAAAGGACTCCACGACCCCCCTGGGGGTCGCGCCCCACAGATTGAAGACCTCTGCCTTAGGGGGTGCGGGGAGGAGGGTACCTTTATACACACTGTGAGAAGTTGGCCCGATATGCAACGTTCGCTATTCTAGCGACCGCTATGTATCGTTCCAACGACCCTTATGGTGTTTGGTTGTAAGTCAACCTATAGACCAGCTATCCTAGTAGCGTGGATACGAGCAGTCTAAGGCTAAAGACTCGAGAGGGCGCGTTAAGCCAGCTGTTTACCACACATGTACCCCTTGAACACCCAGTGAAAGGACACCACATAAGTCTCCAAGAGACCAATCAGAAAGGACGTTGTGGGGTTAGACCCCTGCTGAATCTTCCGGGAGTGACACAGTCGTCTTAACTCCTTGAAGCTCAGCACAGTATATCCTGAAGGGATGACCTGTGGAGGGTCAACTGACACAAGGGGAGACTCAGAGTTTCCTCCTTGGCCCGACATACTGTTTCTAGTGTGGTGTAAGTGATGCACCTACCTACACTATGTGTTTTCCTACTGATCCCTTGCTAAGAGTTGTAGCCAAGGTGTGCTAAGCCTTGAGGAGCTACAACAGCTGGTTCAGTAGAACTCAGAGTATTCTAAGCTTTAGTTATATGTACTAACAGTACTTGCGCGATCTTTCAACAAGATATTCTTAGGATACGTGTGGTAAAACAACAGCAAGCTCAAATCCCAACCGCTGCTCACCAATGTGAGAAGTTGGCCCGATATGCAACGTTCGCTATTCTAGCGACCGCTATGTATCGTTCCAACGACCCTTATGGTGTTTGGTTGTAAGTCAACCTATAGACCAGCTATCCTAGTAGCGTGGATACGAGCAGTCTAAGGCTAAAGACTCGAGAGGGCGCGTTAAGCCAGCTGTTTACCACACATGTACCCCTTGAACACCCAGTGAAAGGACACCACACAAGTGTTATGAAAATAAACAGTATATTTATTAGGAATCACAACAGCCCTGTACTCTTTATGAGGACAGGGTACTTAGCACAAACCAAATCTCTTTAGCAAATACTTTAAGTGCACAGTTAACAAGTGTCCGAGGACACAGAAAGGTTTAAGGCAAGTCGGAAGCGAGGGACTCGGGACCCTAGAGTAAGGAGGCTATGCAGGCACTGAAATGCCGAGTTACCTAGCCACGAGGGCTGCGGCTGCACAAGTCTTACAGGCGTCGGGGTCTTCGCTGACGAGCCAGGAGCCGGAAGAAAAGGAGTTGCTGGCCGGCGACCAGTGCTGAATAGTTCGTAGAGATCCAAGCCTGGATCGGAGATTGAAGAAACCTGAAAGCAGAGGGGACCAAGTTCGTACTACTAGCCAGTAGTCAGAGGGTACCAGGAAGGCACCTAGTTGGCCGTCACCTCGACCAGGTGAGTGGGCGACGCTAGGCTCTGCAGTCTCACGGACCAGGAGGCGTTGTCGGCGACCACGGTGGAGGTGCGAGCTGTCCCACGACGGATGTCGCTGTCGGCGTCTTGAGTGGACCAGGAGGGTCCGGGGTGCTTCTCGAAAAGATGGAAGCAAGGGCCAGTCTGGAGCAACCAGACCGGCAGTGATGATTCTCGGATGTCGTCACAGAAGGACACAAGCCAGCGGCTAGTGACCAGGCAACGTGTTGAGCAGCGAGCAGAAGGGCCCCACGCAGATCGTGGAGATGCTGGGGGACTGCACTTCGGAGCTGGAGCGGCTCAGGGTCGGGGCTTCTCGGACCCCAGAGCACTCACCAGAGAGTTACCTCGATGGTCGTGCTGGTTTTTAAGAGCGTGCAGGTTCTGATGATGGCCGGTCCCTCGAGGTCTCGTCGCACCCACAGGTCACAGCTGAGCTGATGACGGGGGTAGAGGTCAGAGGTGCCAGGGAAGCCGGTTCTCGTCGAGCTGGGCCGTCGGATTCCTTGAGGAAGGACTTACAGCAAACCGCAGAGTTCTTAGATGGTGCCCGCTGATGCAGGGTGACTACTCCTTAGCCACAAGGGAGAAATCTTGAGAAGAGTCTTGAAGTCCTTTCGTAGAAAGTATTCTTGATTCAAAGATGATCTCATTTGGAAGGGTCCCCGCTCCGGCCTTTATCCTAAAGAAAGGGGCGGGTACATGACTAGGTCCTGCCCTAAGGGTGGGACCAGGAAGGGGGGTAGTTACACCCCTCTCCCCTGCCGGACTTTCCCCAGGCCAGGGCTGTCGCCCCTGGAACTGGTTCTAACCGGCAGATGCGTAGTGAGCACCGGGGTGCCACTCCGCAGTCACCTTCTCGCAAAAGCCCTACCTACCCAGAATACACAAACCCTGTCTGGGACGGTGCGAACACCGCCCTCAACAGGAAACCCTTTGTCCAAGCGCTCCTCGCTGGAAGGACTCCCAGCAGCAGGAGGTCAGACTCGTGTCTGTGGTGGCAGCACCCATTTTGTGGAGCTGAGGCTTTCGTTAACTTTAACCGGGGTTCACAGTTACGTACATGTCGTGTCCCTCTAGAAGGGCGGAATGCTAACCTCGTCGCCAGAGTTGGGGAGAGGGCAGCATCCCGATTCGTAGGACACCTTACTCGACATGTCTTGATAACGCGACACCGAAGTTACCGATGTGGCACGCGTTACCATGGAACAGCCATTGGGTCTTTTCTCCGCAAGCTGCAACCGGCTCGGCTCGGGCCAGAACACAGTTCACGCGAGCCCATGCACTCTGCCTTCAGGATTGTCAAGGCCTGCCATAGGAGTGACTGATAGGGACTCGGGTGTCCATTGTATGGTTAGATATAGAGCTACTATATCTAAAGCAAAGGGTGATTACACGACTTCGCCCCAGCTGTCATGCAGCCAGTTGTGTCAAATTTCAGAGGCCAGCCAGGGGTGGCATAATACATGCTGCAGCCCCTGGCGGCCCTGGGTACACCTATGCCCTGGGTTACAGGGTCTGGTAAGGTGGCCCAGTACCAATTGGTAAATGCACCTAGGGTACATCGTAATTTAGAAAGAGAACAGCCAGGCTGTGGGTCTGATTGGCAGGCCCACAGCCAGAGAAAGTCGTAAACCAGTGAAACAAAAGCAAAAAATCTGGGTGATCATAGGATTGCAGACCCTACTCTCCTACATGACCCCCCCCCAAACGTCGGAACAACTAGCTAACCTTGACCAGGTGAGTCTTCTTGTTCTAAGTGGAAATATCTGGAGAGCCCATCGGCATTGCCATGATCAGTACCAGGTCTATGTTCCACTGTGAAGTCCATCCCCTGTAGGGAAATGGACCACCTAAGCAGTTTGGGGTTTTCACCCTTCATCTGATTTAGCCACAAGAGGGGCTTATGGTCGGTCTGAATCTTGAAGTGAGTGCCAAACAAGTATGGCCTCAGCTTCTTCAGGGCCCAAACCACAGCAAAGGCCTCCCTCTCGATAGCTGACCAATTCTTCTCTCTAGGGGTCAGCCTTCTGCTTATGAAAGCAATGGGCTGGTCTTGACCATCAAAATTCAGTTGAGAAAGAACAGCTCCCACACCCAACTCAGAAGCATCTGTTTGGACAATGAATGGTTTGGAGTAGTCCGGACTCTTGAGGATAGGCGCCGTGCACATGGCCTGCTTTAGGTCATCGAATGCTTTTTGACAGCTCGCTGTCCACTGAACCTTTTTTGGCATTTTCTTACTTGTCAGTTCATTTAATGGTGTCACGATGGAACCATAGTTCCTGACAAACTTCCTATAGTAACCAGTCAGGCCCAAGAAAGCTCGAACCTGAGTCTGGGTGGTTGGAGGAGCCCAGTCCCTGATTGACTGTATCTTGCTCTCCAGTGGCTGAACCTGACCTCCACCTACAAGGTGGCCCAGGTATACAACCTGTGTCTGCCCTATCTGGCACTTGGTGGCCTTGATAGTGAGGCCTGCTGCTTGCAGCGCCTCCAATGTCTTCCGCAGGTGGACCAGGTGATCCTCCCAGGTGGAGCTAAAGACAGCAATATCGTCAAGATACGCCGCACAGAAGTCATCCAGCCCAGTAAGGACGTGATTCACCAACCGTTGGAAGGTGGCAGGTGCATTTTTCAGACCAAAGGGCATCACCACGAACTGATAATGCCCACCAGGGGTTGAAAATGCTGTTTTAGGCTTGGCGTCCTCAGCTAACCTGATTTGCCAATACCCAGCTGTCAGGTCAAACGTACTTAAGTAGTTGGCCGAAGCCAGCCTATCAATAAGCTCGTCTGCCCTTGGTATTGGGTGGGCGTCAGTCTTAGTGACTGCATTGAGACCCCTGTAGTTTACGCAGAACCTCATCTCTCTCTTACCACCCTGGGTGTGAGGTTTCGGCACTAGAACTACGGGACTAGCCCAAGGGCTATCCGAGGGTTCAATGACTCCCAGCTCCAACATTTTCTGCACTTCACTTTTGATGCAGTCTCTAACGTGATCAGGCTGCCTGTAGATCTTACTCTTTACGGGCAAGCTGTCACCAGTGTCGACCTCATGGGTGCACCAATCGGTCTGACTGGGTGTCAGAGAAAACAGATGTCGGAACGACTGAAGAACCTGTTTACAGTCGCTCTGTTGATGTTCGGAGAGGCTGCCACAAAAGACAACACCATCTACCGAGCCATCGTCAGGATTCTGAGTGAGCAGGTCGGGGAGAGGGTCACTCTCCTCTTCCTGTCCCTCATCTAGGGCCATGAGCAAACTCATGTCCTTCCTGTCGACATATGCTTTTAGCCTGTTGACATGAAGCACCCTGTGGGGGCTCCGGGGAGTTCCCAGGTCGACCAGGTAGGTGACCTCTCCCTTCTTCTCCAGGATGGTGTGGGGCCCGGACCATTTGTCCTTGAGTGCTGCTGGGGCCACTGGCTCCAACACCCACACCTTCTGTCCGGGCTGGTAAACAGTCAAGACAGCCTTTTGGTCATGCCAAGCTTTTTGGAGTTCTTGGCTGGCCTTAAGGTTTTCGGATGCCTTCTCCATGTATTCAGCCATCCGCGAGCGGAGGCCGAGCACATAGTCCACTATGTTGGTTGCCGGCTTTTTGAGAGGTCTCTCCCATCCTTCCTTCACCAAACACAGGGGTCCCCTTACAGGATGCCCGTACAAAAGCTCAAAAGGGCTGTAGCCAACCCCCTTCTGTGGGACTTCTCTGTAGGCGAACAAGAGGCAGGGGATCAGGACGTCCCATCTACGCCGAAGCTTTTCCGGTAGTCCATGAATCATCCCTTTTAGGGTCCGGTTGAATCTCTCAACAAGCCCATTGCATTGTGGATGATAGGGTGTAGTGAACTTGTAGTTGACACCACATTCCTTCCACATAGCAGTTAAGTAGCTCGACATAAAGTTTGCACCTCTGTCGGAGACGACCTCCTTAGGGAAGCCCACTCTGGAGAATACTCCAACCAGGGCTCTTGCCACAACAGGTGCTGTAGTGGTCCTAAGGGGAATAGCTTCAGGGTACCTGGTGGCATGATCCACTACCACCAGTATAAACTTGTGCCCTGATGCTGTTGGTGGTTCCATGGGACCGACGATGTCGATCCCCACCCGTTCAAAGGGCACCCCCACCACAGGCATTGGTATAAGGGGGGCCTTTGTCGTGCCACCTGACTTACCACTGGCTTGGCAAGTGACACAGGAGCGGCAAAACTCCTTGGTATCCTCATTCATGTGAGGCCAGTGAAAGTGCGAGACAAGCCTGTCCCACGTTTTCGTCTGGCCTAAGTGACCTGCTAAGGGAATCTCGTGGGCCAAGGTAAGTAGGAAACCACGCTGAGACAAGGGGACGACCAGCCTCCTGGTCATGCCAGGCTTGGGGTCTCTTGACTCAGTGTACAGGAGTCCATCTTCCCAGTATACCTTGTGGGTACCTGTGGCGTTCCCAGCAGCCTCAGCAGCAGCCTGCTGTCTGAGGGGTTCAAGAGAAGGGCAGTCTAACTGGTCCTTCCCCAGGTCTTCCCTTGAGGGTCCCCCTGAGCCCAAGAATTCAACTTGATCAAGTTCGAACTCCCTAGGCTCAGTTTCCCTCAATTCCTGTAGGTCAGCCTCCTCTGAGACTTGATCCTCGACCTGGGGCAAGGGGGAAGGCGCAGCCTTAACCCTACTGCTCTTTTTCTTGGGAGGTGTCTGGTCCGTTGTTCCAGGATCCAGCACCTGTTCAGTGGGGCATTTCCTGACCTGTGACCTAGTCACAGCGAACACATGTGCTGGCAAACCTAACATTTCCATGTGAGTCCGGTGCTCCACTTCTGACCATTGTGACGACTCCAAATCATTGCCCAACAAACAATCCACTGGGAGGTCTGGACTAACTACAACCTTCTTTTGGCCAGTTACCCCTCCCCAGGAGAAAGCTACAATTGCCATACTGTGATTGGTAGTGACATTGCTTGCATTGGTCACCAGGAATTCTGTACCTGGCATGATCTGTCCAGGGTCCACAAAGTTAGGCGTCACCATGGTGACGCTGGCACAAGTGTCCCTATAGGCCTGAGCCATCTTTCCATTTATGAAAGGCGTCTGTCGGTATTTGCCCAGCGTATTGGGACTTATGTCAGGGGACACGTCCGCGTCCCCTGTACTGACAAGGACAGCCTGAGTGAGTGTGCCAACTAAGTTGTCACGCCCCTCAGAACCCAGGGTTAACCCTACTAAACCCTTGGGAGGCGCACTACCACTGCTGACTGTACTAGGGGGCACAGGTGCCTTAGGGGCTGCAGTGGCAGGAGTCTGCCCTCCTCCTTTCTTGGTGCACTCACTAAACCAGTGAGATTTACTTTTACAGTACTGGCACCATCTTTTGGATTGGCCTTCTTTCTTCTTTTGGGGAGCCTGACCCCCACCCTCTTTGGGTTGTTGGGGACCTGTCGAAGACTTCTGGTCATTTTGTTCCCCTTTAGAATCTTTACCCTTCTGGTCTGCTTTCTTCTGACCACCTTGATTCTGGCCCTGGTTCTGTTTAACTCTCGTACGAACCCATCTGTCTGCCTTCTTTCCCAATTCTTGGGGAGAGGTCAGATCCGAGTCGACAAGATGCTGATGCAACAACTGGTTCTGACAATTGTTTAAAATTTGTTCTCTCATCATCAAATTATACAATCCTGCGTAATCAGTAACCTTACTGCCCAGCAACCAGCCCTCAAAAGCCTTAGTGGCACAATCGACAAAATCAGACCAGTCTTGAGCCTGCGTTTTCTGGGTATCCCTGAACAGCACCCTGTACTGCTCAGTGGTTAGGCCGAACCCTTCAACGAGTGTATTCTTCAAGACGTGGTAATTATTAGCGTCCTCTACCCTTGTGGTGAGGAGCTTGTCTCTTCCTTTTCCTTCAAAGGAGAGCCACAAGATAGCTGCCCACTGACTCTGGGGAACGCCTTGCACAGTGCAGGCCCTCTCCAAAGCAGTAATCCATTTGTGGATGTCGTCCCCTTGTTTAAAGGGGGGCACTATCTTCCCAAGGTGTTTCGTATCGAAACTCTTTTCCCTATTACTAGGTACATTGCTGCCACCAGTGGGGATTGCCCCACTTAACTGTTGCTCTCTAGCGAAAGCAAGCTTTTCCTTGGCCAGGGCAAGTTCTTCCCTTTCGATCCTTAGATTAGCTGCCCTTTCCTTCGCTTCGTACACTCTCCTCTGAGGGGACGTCATCCCTCTTTGAGAAGAGTTGTGAGAGCCGTTGGTATGAAGGGATCTGCCAGAGTCTCTTGACAGAGATCGGGCTCGTCCATTCCCCAGGTTAAGCGGAACCGACAGCAGCGCCGGGGTTCCCCCAGTACCACTATCGTGCCTGCTTAAGTTGGACCGTGTTAGTCTGACGACTTCTACCTGTCCCTTATCTGCCTCGTCCCCAGAGAGATCCTCATCCTCGTCCTCCTCTCCCTCTTCGTTCTCAGTTACGAGGTGGATGAGGTCAGGATCATCTCGGGTTCCCTCGAGGGGAGGCATGTCTCCTTCTGGATTAGAAGAGCTAGGAAGTTTCTCAGCTCTCCTGGCATCATAAGTCTCCAAGAGACCAATCAGAAAGGACGTTGTGGGGTTAGACCCCTGCTGAATCTTCCGGGAGTGACACAGTCGTCTTAACTCCTTGAAGCTCAGCACAGTATATCCTGAAGGGATGACCTGTGGAGGGTCAACTGACACAAGGGGAGACTCAGAGTTTCCTCCTTGGCCCGACATACTGTTTCTAGTGTGGTGTAAGTGATGCACCTACCTACACTATGTGTTTTCCTACTGATCCCTTGCTAAGAGTTGTAGCCAAGGTGTGCTAAGCCTTGAGGAGCTACAACAGCTGGTTCAGTAGAACTCAGAGTATTCTAAGCTTTAGTTATATGTACTAACAGTACTTGCGCGATCTTTCAACAAGATATTCTTAGGATACGTGTGGTAAAACAACAGCAAGCTCAAATCCCAACCGCTGCTCACCAATGTGAGAAGTTGGCCCGATATGCAACGTTCGCTATTCTAGCGACCGCTATGTATCGTTCCAACGACCCTTATGGTGTTTGGTTGTAAGTCAACCTATAGACCAGCTATCCTAGTAGCGTGGATACGAGCAGTCTAAGGCTAAAGACTCGAGAGGGCGCGTTAAGCCAGCTGTTTACCACACATGTACCCCTTGAACACCCAGTGAAAGGACACCACACAAGTGTTATGAAAATAAACAGTATATTTATTAGGAATCACAACAGCCCTGTACTCTTTATGAGGACAGGGTACTTAGCACAAACCAAATCTCTTTAGCAAATACTTTAAGTGCACAGTTAACAAGTGTCCGAGGACACGGAAAGGTTTAAGGCAAGTCGGAAGCGAGGGACTCGGGACCCTAGAGTAAGGAGGCTATGCAGGCACTGAAATGCCGAGTTACCTAGCCACGAGGGCTGCGGCTGCACAAGTCTTACAGGCGTCGGGGTCTTCGCTGACGAGCCAGGAGCCGGAAGAAAAGGAGTTGCTGGCCGGCGACCAGTGCTGAATAGTTCGTAGAGATCCAAGCCTGGATCGGAGATTGAAGAAACCTGAAAGCAGAGGGGACCAAGTTCGTACTACTAGCCAGTAGTCAGAGGGTACCAGGAAGGCACCTAGTTGGCCGTCACCTCGACCAGGTGAGTGGGCGACGCTAGGCTCTGCAGTCTCACGGACCAGGAGGCGTTGTCGGCGACCACGGTGGAGGTGCGAGCTGTCCCACGACGGATGTCGCTGTCGGCGTCTTGAGTGGACCAGGAGGGTCCGGGGTGCTTCTCGAAAAGATGGAAGCAAGGGCCAGTCTGGAGCAACCAGACCGGCAGTGATGATTCTCGGATGTCGTCACAGAAGGACACAAGCCAGCGGCTAGTGACCAGGCAACGTGTTGAGCAGCGAGCAGAAGGGCCCCACGCAGATCGTGGAGATGCTGGGGGACTGCACTTCGGAGCTGGAGCGGCTCAGGGTCGGGGCTTCTCGGACCCCAGAGCACTCACCAGAGAGTTACCTCGATGGTCGTGCTGGTTTTTAAGAGCGTGCAGGTTCTGATGATGGCCGGTCCCTCGAGGTCTCGTCGCACCCACAGGTCACAGCTGAGCTGATGACGGGGGTAGAGGTCAGAGGTGCCAGGGAAGCCGGTTCTCGTCGAGCTGGGCCGTCGGATTCCTTGAGGAAGGACTTACAGCAAACCGCAGAGTTCTTAGATGGTGCCCGCTGATGCAGGGTGACTACTCCTTAGCCACAAGGGAGAAATCTTGAGAAGAGTCTTGAAGTCCTTTCGTAGAAAGTATTCTTGATTCAAAGATGATCTCATTTGGAAGGGTCCCCACTCCGGCCTTTATCCTAAAGAAAGGGGCGGGTACATGACTAGGTCCTGCCCTAAGGGTGGGACCAGGAAGGGGGGTAGTTACACCCCTCTCCCCTGCCGGACTTTCCCCAGGCCAGGGCTGTCGCCCCTGGAACTGGTTCTAACCGGCAGATGCGTAGTGAGCACCGGGGTGCCACTCCGCAGTCACCTTCTCGCAAAAGCCCTACCTACCCAGAATACACAAACCCTGTCTGGGACGGTGCGAACACCGCCCTCGACAGGAAACCCTTTGTCCAAGCGCTCCTCGCTGGAAGGACTCCCAGCAGCAGGAGGTCAGACTCGTGTCTGTGGTGGCAGCACCCATTTTGTGGAGCTGAGGCTTTCGTTAACTTTAACCGGGGTTCACAGTTACGTACATGTCGTGTCCCTCTAGAAGGGCGGAATGCTAACCTCGTCGCCAGAGTTGGGGAGAGGGCAGCATCCCGATTCGTATGACACCTTACTCGACATGTCTTGATAACGCGACACCGAAGTTACCGATGTGGCACGCGTTACCATGGAACAGCCATTGGGTCTTTTCTCCGCAAGCTGCAACCGGCTCGGCTCGGGCCAGAACACAGTTCACGCGAGCCCATGCACTCTGCCTTCAGGATTGTCAAGGCCTGCCATAGGAGTGACTGATAGGGACTCGGGTGTCCATTGTATGGTTAGATATAGAGCTACTATATCTAAAGCAAAGGGTGATTACACGACTTCGCCCCAGCTGTCATGCAGCCAGTTGTGTCAAATTTCAGAGGCCAGCCAGGGGTGGCATAATACATGCTGCAGCCCCTGGCGGCCCTGGGTACACCTATGCCCTGGGTTACAGGGTCTGGTAAGGTGGCCCAGTACCAATTGGTAAATGCACCTAGGGTACATCGTAATTTAGAAAGAGAACAGCCAGGCTGTGGGTCTGATTGGCAGGCCCACAGCCAGAGAAAGTCGTAAACCAGTGAAACAAAAGCAAAAAATCTGGGTGATCATAGGATTGCAGACCCTACTCTCCTACACACACCATATGGGAATGCTCAGCAATATTGGCGACAGGTACTAAGTACAATATCGCAGACAATGGAGGTGTCACTACTACCAGAACCGCGAAGATGCTTACTCAATACATGGGAACCCAATGATCTCACACGCCACGGACAGACATGGGTAGTGTTGTGCCTCATGATTGCTAAAAGGGATATAGCGCAGAAATGGGGGGTAGCAGAGTTACCCTCGTTGTCAGCATGGTGCAAAAACATGGATCTTGCTATGATCACAGAACGGACAGTGTACGCAACTAGAGGGAGCCCCCGAAAGTGGACTAAAATTTGGGCGGCCTGAAACACTTTGAGGGGACATCTGTGATTCACTGCCAGAGTCCGACACCGATAGCTCGGATGAAGACTAAGAGTGGGGGGGGGGAAGCATGATGGGAAGGAGGTATCGAAGGACCTGCCAAAGGATATACAATGTAATATGGATTTAGTAAGGAAACTATATTTGGAAATATGTAAACTAACCATGCGATACAGTTGCTTGATTACTGTCAATATTGCCTACTTGTTGATTGCATTTAATAAAAACATTTAAAAAAATAAAATAAAATAAAAAGTATAGGAGAAAGGGCGGATCCTTGCAGGACTCTAATGATGACTGCAGGCGGATGGGAGAGAGTATAATTCACCTTAACTCTTTGGGATGTCCTGTGCAGGAAGTAAGAGAACCATTGCAGTACCAAGCTGGAAAGGCCCATTCTGTGTTCCAGAATAGCTAAGAGTTTATCGTGGTTAAGAGTGTCGAATGCAGAGGAAAGGTCAAGGGGGATTAGGAGGCATGTTTTATTATGGTCTAACATGTTTAAGATGTCATCAATGATGTGGACGAGCGCCGATTCAGTATTGTGACCACTCCTAAAGCCAGATTGGTGTTGATCCAGGCAGTAGCATAACGAAACTTGAGGTACATGGAGGGGGCCCCTCTGGAGTCAATTATTAGCTCTCAGGCATTGGTACTGTGCTGAGACGCCCTGGAGCACCAGGCCCCCCTGCACTGCGGGGGCATATGTTACGCCATTGCTTAATTGTACTGGATAGTAGAATGTTGGCTGTGTTTGCACTGTCACTTTATAAAAACTGCTTCATCTTGAATTTAATTCATGAGTAGAAGATATACCTGATCCTAACAAGGGGTTGTATTGGGAGAAAATGTACTGTTATTTAGGCATATGAAAGTGTGTGCTTTTTATATGTGTGTTTTGTACAATGTATGTTGCATTCATGATCCTAGAGATCAAAATAAAGTTTTTTCAAATCAAGATTCACCCAAAGAGAAAGAATTTTTTTTAGTGACTTGCAATTATAATCGTTTGTGCGCACATTACCAGAATCGAAGTGGAGGCAAATGTATAGTTTTTCATGTTTTGTGCCTTCACCTTTTGCGCCAAGTCTAGGGGACCTTTTGTACTTCATGGAACTGAGAGAGGCCATGTGGTAAGTGAAGGCAAGACTCAGTCATGTTCATTTGCCAATAGCCTCTTGTGCAATCCATGACAGAGAGGAAATAAGAAAATCTGACCAGCATTTAACCAGTCCTGAGTATGGGGGAACCACAAACCCTGGTGATTCGGTGCAAGCGAAATCAATATACCATCTAGTAGCCACTTCAGCAGTTTGGTACCAGAATATGGTATTTTTAGACTACAATATGTATGTCGTGAATCCCACCTACAACATATAAGAATATCCCTCCATATGTGATTTAATGCTGCTAGTGGGGCCCTGAAGGAGCAGGAGGAGGCAGGCCTTGTTATCCAAGTTCCATCCATGCTCCTTGTCTTTCAGTATTTGATATTGGCTTATCAAGATGTCTCTACCCCTGGTTCTTACAATCTCCAGTGATGCCATGCGAGTTCCAGGCAGTAGCCTCAAAGAGCTTCATTGAGGCACAGGTAGAATCCTTGCAGCTAACCAGGAAGTCCGACATCTGACTCACTTCCTTTTCAAGATCCCATTGGTTGCAGGGGAGCTTCAGTACTCCTCTGGTGAGGCTTTGCCATATTGGCATGCCATTAATGGCACATTGCTTGTCCTCTCACGCCAACACACAGTTTGGATCACTTAACAGTGTGAAGTACAGTTCAGGCATTGATCTTGTTCTGCCTCACAGGAACCAGCAGTAACATCTCTTCCTCTTCTTTGGAGGATATGACCGTGGCCTCGCTTTCACACCTCACATACAATATTTTTTTTTGCTTTAATTCTGTGGTATATTTTAAAAGGCATGAGCGTAGCTTATTTTTCTTGCGAGGAGGAAATACCTAAACACTGGCGCATAATGAGAGCCCCACACTGAGAATGTGGTGAGCACCTCCTGAGACACCCATATTTCACAGATATTCATCGGGCTTAGGCTCATCTGTATGAGGGCCCACTTGGAGGTTGGGGCCCCAGTGCTGCAGGGACCTGCGTTACGCCCTGCCGTAGCCGTTTTCTCTGCGAGACACATTAGAAAGTGGGTATAGTTTTGTTTTAATGTTCAGTATGCCAAAGAATCAGGAGAAAACAGTTCTTTTTTCAGTTTCAAATGCTGCTTGGAGTACCTCCAGCATGCAAAACATACCAACTATTTTCGACTGTGTTTTATTGTACATTGTTGTCATGCATGCAGAGATAAAAGCTGTCGTCAGGTTCGAGTCCATTTATCTAAATACTGGATCCCTGCGATTTATAATGCTACACGGAGACACACATTCATATATACAAAACCTAACTTTTTCTTTTAGCCTCTTTATCTGTCAGCCATTGAGGGATTATATTTGCTAATGATAACAAGGGACTAAGAACAACAGCCCCTTCTTTAATGTAGTCAGACCAGTGCTTAATTTGTATAATATTAAGTGCAAGAGCTCTGACCAGGAGGCCACTGCAGCTTGCACCACCCAATTGCCCTTGTCAGTCCCAGTTCCAATTAAGTGCCGGTACTCAGCACCGGAAAGCAGCGGCTCAAATTAAGCACAGAGTCAGACAAATTCCAAATTTCTGAGAGCGAGGTGGATGGTGGATGGTGGTTGCAGTTTGCGCACCTTTGCATGGCTGTGATAAATCAAAAATGTTAATCATGATGATTGTCACAGTGACAATCACCTGTTATGATTACATTTTTGATTTATTGCAGCCACGCGATGGTGCGCAAACTGTAATCACCATCCACCTCGCTCTCACAAACTGGGGCAATCATCGTCACGGTCTCCACTGCACTGCGCAGCGCCCTGGCAGAACCGGGCCTGGGGACTGTTTTACTAATTACTCCTTCTTTAAAACCACCGTCGTGGTCAAGTGGCTGCAATGAAAACCTTTAATCATGATGATTGTCATGGCCACATTGACAATCATCATGATTAAAAATTTTGATTTATTGCAGTCAGCCATGGCCCGCAACCCGTAGCCACCTCGCTCTGCTTTCACAAGAAATGCGTTACTTACCTGTAACTGCAGTTATCCAGTATTAGTGTCTTTCATAGATTCACATGCCTGAATCATTCCCCGTCGTCGAGACGGGAGCCTCCGGTACATAAAAAAGTAATGTCCTAAGACATACATAAAGAGAATAGGTCTAAGGGTCTAACCTTAGTAACCTATCTAGGTCCTTATGCAGGAAGGACCAAATAGAGTAGGCTCCAGGGTCCCACCTTGGTAGCCTATCTGTGTCCTTTTGTAAAAAAAGGACCAAAACAAAAGGAACAACCAATCAGCTACTACCTCCCTCTAGAACCTTCCTGTGAGGAGCCTCAGTCTCTCAGATTTTCGTACGCACCAAGTTGGATAGGTGTAAACCTGTAGAGAGAGGTGAGTCCTTCCAGGGGAGGCGGGAGGGTGCATGTGAATCTATGAAAGACACTAATACTGGATAACTGCAGTTACAGGTAAGTAACGCATTTCTTATCCAGTATTTGGGTGTCTTTCATAGATTCACATGCCTGAATCAGAGTAGCAAGCAATACAATATGCACATTCTGTGAAGATACAGACAGTATATTACTGCAAGAAATGAACATTTGTGACTGTAGGAAAAAAACAACAGCATACAATGTCATGCAGAATCTAGTAACAAAGAAATGTGCATACCAGTCAAGGATGGTGGGAAGTAGGAGGGCTCACCTCACTGGAATAGATGGCGAAGCACTGCTCTGCCCACTGCTGCGTCTTTCGTCAGCTCAGCGTCCAAGCAGTAGTGCCTGGTGAAGGTATGCGGGGACTTCCAGGTCGCCGCTCTACATATGTCTAGGAGTGGCACTCCAGCAAATAGTGCCGCAGACGTAGACATGGCTCTGGTGGAGTGGGCTTTGGCCCGTGAGTCCAGAGGTCTTCCTGCCTTCTCGTGGCAGAGAGTTATGGCTGAGGAGATCCATCGTGATATGCTCTGTTTAGTTAAGGGCATGCCTTTCCTAGGCCTGCTGAATGCGACAAAGAGTTGGGATGACTTCCTGAATTGTCTTGTTCTGTCAAGATAGAATTTTAGGCATCTTTGAAGGTCTAAAGAGTGCAGTGATCTCTCAGCCGGGGTAGATGGGTTCGGAAAGAATGATTTAAGAACCACCGGCTCATTAAGATGGAAGTCCGAAGGGACTTTGGGTATGAAACGTGGGTTGGTACGCAGGATGACTCTGTCCTCCTTGAATTGAAGGAATGGGTCCTGGACGGAAAGGGCCTGTAGCTCGCCTACTCTTCTGGCCGAGGTCAGAGCAAGTAGGAGGGCTGTCTTCCACGACAGGAATTTTATGTCAGACTTGTGGATAGGTTCGAAGGGATGTTTCATCAGCTGGTGAAGAACTATGTTGAGCTGCCACGTTGGAGGGACAGGTTTTGGTCTAGGGAAGGACCTAAAGAGGCCTTTCAGAAATTGCTTAATGAGTCTGTCCGCCCACAGAGAGGGGCCCCTAGAAGTTCGAGTGAACCTAGAAATCGCTGCCAAGTGGACCTTGATGGACGCATGGGCCAGGCCTGAGTGCGCCAGGTGTAGAAGGTATGGCAGGAGTTGTTGGGGAGTGACCCGGAAGGGGTGTAGACCCTCCTTTTCACACCAGATGCAGAAGCGTTTCCACTTGAGAGTATAGGTCTTTTTTGTGCTGTTAGCTCTGGCGTTGGACAGGACATCTTTGCACTCTTGTGGGATGTTTAGATGGCTGAACTCACGGTAGTCAGGAGCCAGGCTGACAATTTCAGAGGGCCCAGGTTCGGGTGGAGAACCTGCCCGTGAGACATCGTGAGCAGGGTTGGGTGACTGTGAAGACGAAGAGGTGGGTGGACGGATAGACGGTGGAGCTCCGTGTACCAGTGCTGCCTCGGCCAGGATGGGGCGATGAGGATTAGAGTGCAGGGCTCCGATTTCATTTTCCTGATTACTCTGGGTATCAGTGGGAATGGCGGAAAGGCGTAAGCAAACACGTTCTGCCAAGCTATTGAAAATGCATTCCCTAGAGTTCCTGGTTGGGGAAGCCTGCTTGCGAAGCTTGGGCATCTGGCGTTCTCCCTGGTGGCGAAGAGGTCTATCTGTGGTGTCCCCCACTTCGTGAAGATGTGGTTCAATGCACTCTCGTCTAACTCCCATTCGTGGGATAGGGACTGTTCTCTGCTGAGGGCGTCCGCCAGGACATTGTCCTTGCCTGGAACGTATTCGGCTTTGAGGGTGATGCCATGTTGTAGAAGCCAGTTCCAAACTCTCTGAGATTCTCGAGAGAGAGATAGCGAGCGCGTCCCACCCTGTTTGTTCAGGTAGTGCATAGTCGTGGTGTTGTCCGTCCTGACTAGCACTGGGGAGTTTCTGATGCGCGGGAGGAACGATTGGAGCGCCAGGAAGACCGCCCGTAGCTCTAGAATGTTGATGTGGAGCTTGGACTCCTGTGGCGACCATTTTCCGTTGGTCTGCAGTTCTTGTAGGACTGCACCCCAGCCCTCCAAGGATGCATCCGTGGTGATGATATGTGGTTGCGCCGGAAGCAGGAACGGTAGTCCTTGCGACAGGTGTTTGTCTGAAGTCCACCATTGTAGACTGTTGATTAGATGTTGAGTGACTCGTAAGCGGTCCTCGAAGGATCCCTTCGCTTGTGTCCATTGTTTTGACAGTTCTTCCTGAAGGGGGCGCATTTTTAGGCGGCAGTGAGGGATGAGAAGGATACATGACGACATCATGCCAAGGAGCGATTTGAAGAGGCGGACGGTCAGAGACTGTTTGGATGCCACTGACTTGGCCAAGGAGATGAGTTTCGACTTTCTCTCCTGTGATGGAAAGGCCTTCGTGCAATCCGTGTCCAGGGTAGCTCCTAGGAAGGTGATGACTCGAGCTGGTGTCAGGGATGACTTTTCCCTGTTGAGGGTCAGTCCAAGGCGGCGGAAAAGATGCAGACAGGCGCTGGAAGATGCAGCTGCGGCTGCTCTCGACGGAGCTTTTACCAGCCAGTCGTCCAGGTAAGGGAAGACCTGGTGTCCCTGCTGGCGGAGATAGGCTGCGACCGGAGAAAGGCATTTCGTAAAGATCCTTGGAGCAGATTTGAGGCCGAAGGGGAGTACGCGGAATTGGTAGTGTATCCCTGCGACTGCAAACCTTAGGAACTTTCTGTGACCCTTGAGGATAGGGATGTGGTAATAGGCGTCCTGTAGGTCGAGTGATGTCATGTAATCGCCTTTTTCCAGGAGTCCCAGGATCTCCTGTAGCGTGACCATTCGAAACGATTGCTTCTTGAGAAACACGTTGAGGGCTCTTAAGTCGAGAATTGGACGCCATTTCTTCCCCTTCTTGTGGATGAGGAAGAAGTGGGAATAGAAGCCCTCCCCCATCTGGGCGTGTGGAACTTTTTCTATCGCGCCTTTCTGGAGCATGGATGTTAGTTCTTGCCGAAGCAGCCGCAGGTGTCTGTGAGGACGCTTGACAGGTGGTGTCTGAGGAGGGTTTGAGAGGAATTCTAGAGAGTGGCCGAATTGAAGGAGTTGTAGAACCCACCGGTCTGTCGTTATTTGCCGCCAGTTTTGAAGGTAAAAGGAAAGCTTCCCTCCAAGTCGCAAGGGAAGCGATGGTGGAGGGGCTGGCCAATTGGAAAAGTCATTGTCGATTGCCTGCTGGTCTCTTCTGTCCTTTCCCTCTGTAGGACGATTTATTGAAGGAGGACTGACGTCCCGACTGGTTTTGGCGCTGTTGAAATTGCGTTTTACCCTGAGAGTAAGAGTAAGAGGACTTGTTTTGATAAGATCCTCTATAGGAGGATTGTCCCCTCCCCCTGTTGGCACGAAAGGACTGAGTGCGAGATTGCAGAGTGCCCAGGGCTCTGGCTGTGTCAGTGTCCTTTTTAATTGCAGTGAGGGCTTCGTCAATCTTCTCGCCGAATAGGTGATCGCCATCATAGGGCATATCTAAGATCTTGGTCTGGACCTCCTGTCTGAAAGAGGTGGCTTTAAGCCAGCCTTGGCGTCGCAGGACAGCGGCTCCCGCCAGCTGTCTGAATCCAGTCATGGCCACGTCAATGGCGCAGTCTATCAGTTCTGAGGCCGATGTTTGGCCCTCAAGGAGGAGCGAGTGTGCCTCCGCTTTAGCATCTTCCGGCAGGTCGGCAATGTAGGGCGCGATGTCCGCCCAGAGTTGGCGGTTGTAACGCCCAAGAAGGGCGATGGAATTGGCAATTTTCACCGTTGTCGCAGAGGTAGTGGAAAAGCGTTTCCCAACTGCATCTAACTTCCTGCCTTCTTTATCTGGTGGTGTCGATAAAGGTGATGCAGGGTTACGCGAGTTCTTCTGCGCCGCCTGGGTGACCACAGAGTCCGCCTTGGGGTGACCCGTGAGGCATGCTGGAGCTGAAGACGTAGCTCTGTACTTTTTATCCAGTTTGGGTACGATTACCTGTAGGGAAGCTGGAGATTGCATGAGCTGCTTGCCCTGTTTGAGTAGATAATCAATGATCGGAATCGATCTAGTAGTTTTCTTAGTTGGTTCTTTAAAGTCATAGAGGAAACATTCAGTTTCCTGAGATTCCATTGACATATGGAACCTTTTGGCAGCCCTTTCCATGAGGTTATGGAAACCTCCAATATCAGCAGGTGGAGACTCAGAAGATTGTGGCTCCGGAGAGGCTGGAGAGTGAGTAACATAGTCCTGGTCCGCATCCACGTCCGTATCATCATCTCGGACTTCCCCTTCTTCATGTTCTCTGTCCTCTTCCTCGGACGAGATAGGGTCTTGAGCAGGGTCCTGTGTCCTAGGAAGGACCAGTGGAGGGGGCCTAGGTCTTGTCCCTTGTGCAGGAACGGGCACAGATGGCTGCGGGGTTGGTGGGACAGTAGGGGTGGCTTTCTGCGGAAACCGCAGTTTGTAGTCTTGGACGAGAAAGCTCAAGTCTGCAACCAATGAGGCCGGCAAGCACACCATTGGGGTCACCTGGGTGTGGACTTGGGTAGGCACTACTGGAGGGGTCGATTCCTCAACCTCCTGCTCTTCGTCCGTACTCTGGCACTTGACAATTAGGTCGGAAGGACTAGTGGCTTGGGTAAACTCCTCCTCCTCCTCCGGCTCCTGGTCCTGTAAGAAGCAGGATGGTGTCAGCTGTTGGACCTTACTAGGTGAGGTCATCTCCGGAGTGATCTGCCTTTTGGTGATCCTAATGGAGACATGGGAAGTCTGAGCGTCCATTGCGTGTGACAAGAGCTCGGATTCTTTCCAGGTACCAGTAGCCGTCGGTATAGTCTTCGTCGACGGTGCATCCGTCGACGACCCTCTCGTCGACGGAGCTTTAAGCAGCGTTTCCTTCGTCGACTGCTTCGTCGTCGGCGCCGCCGTCGACGGAGCGCCCTTCGTCGACGGAGTGTCCCTCGTCGACGGCTTCGTCGACGGTGTGACTTTCGTCGACGGTGTCGTCGTCGACGTCTTCGTCGACGGTGCTGTCGTCGACGCCCTCGTCGACGGTGCCGTCGTCGATGTCCTCGTCGACGGTCTTGTCGTCGACGGTGCGGAGGATGAAATCGGTCGTCCTGCTGACGACGAGTAGGTTAGAGTCGTCGATGAGGAGGACGCCGACGATGCCATCGTCGTCGATACCGTCGTCGTCGATGTTGAGACGGTTTTAGGCGATGAGGTGGTCGCCGATTGCGCCGTCGTCACCGTAAGCAGTGGTTGCTTCCTAGGGACAGGAAGGTCCTTGCTAGATACGGCAGGCTTGCCCTCTGAAGCCTTTTTAGACCTCTTAGGAGGGGTCGCTGAGTGGCCAGGCGAGGAAGCCCTAGGCCTCTTCAGGGAAAGTTGTGAGGCGACCGACATGCTCCCACCCTCGGAAATGAGGTCGGTCGGTTTGTCTTTGAGCCTGTTCAGCCAGATAAGAAGTCTCCCTTCCCGGTCTTTCTGGGTTTTGACGGAGAACTTACGGCAAATCTTGCAGTCGATGGTCTTGTGGTGAGGGTAGAGGCAATACAGGCATTCCTCATGTTCGTCGTCCACGTGGAGCCTTAGTTTACCACAGGAGGCACAGGGACGGAAAAGTGCTCTTTTCTTGACGTCAGCCATAGTAGAAAGTCGAAAAAACTGTGAAGTTTGGAGAAAATACGATATTCCTGAGGAGAACTCAGGTGGAGACTCCCTAGCACAACGTGCGGTAGAAAATCTGAGAGACTGAGGCTCCTCACAGGAAGGTTCTAGAGGGAGGTAGTAGCTGATTGGTTGTTCCTTTTGTTTTGGTCCTTTTTTTACAAAAGGACACAGATAGGCTACCAAGGTGGGACCCTGGAGCCTACTCTATTTGGTCCTTCCTGCATAAGGACCTAGATAGGTTACTAAGGTTAGACCCTTAGACCTATTCTCTTTATGTATGTCTTAGGACATTACTTTTTTATGTACCGGAGGCTCCCGTCTCGACGACGGGGAATGATTCAGGCATGTGAATCTATGAAAGACACCCAAATACTGGATAAACTGGAGATATGTATTTGCATCTTCACGATCTCCACTGCATAGAACCGGGCCGGGCCTAGATTACCTTTTGCTTTTAATCCCCGGCCGCCCGCCCACTACCCATGATGATGCCTGGCTGCATACCATTCTATTCCACCCAGACTGGAACCGACTCACCTGCGGGTGGCAGAAGTCAGGGCAAGGCTAGCCAGGAGCTAGAAATAAGTAAATTATGGCCAGCGGTCAAACGGTGCATCTCAGTAGCCTCTGAGATCCCTCCCCTCCTCACCAGTCAAGCGGCAATGCGCATGACAATTGGTCACCAGCCCCACCCTAAGGGTGAAGGGTAGGACTGCGCATACGCGGTGGCGGAGACGTCTGCGCACTGCTCACCATTACGGCATTACCATGTTTTTTACCATTTAATTTTTTTGAAGTCTAGAGTGAGCGTAAGTTATGTAACAGTTAACCCCCTACCTATTAATTATTTACCTATCCCAGAAGGAGGGTCACGGATGTGTAGTGCTTGCAGGCTCTGCTGAGGGGGCCCCTAAAGCGCGGGGCGGCCCTGCCTTCCCCGTTTAATTTATGAAGTCTAGTCTAGAGTGAGCGTTTCGTAACCTAAGTTACGTGACCTACCTATTAATTAATCCCGTATCAAAAAATCCCTAACGGTCACAGATGTGTGGTGCTTACTGGCTCCGCGCTGAGGGGGCCCCTGCAGCGAGGGCCCCCTCAGCCCCAGTTACGCCCCTGGATCCAGGAGACTGAAAGACTCGATGTGCGGGCAGAGTTGCGCTTGGACGCATTTTTCTAGGAGCTTAGCCAGAGTAGGGATGTTGGAGATGGTTGATATCTGATCTGTCCGAATCAGTTTTTTTTTTTTTAGAATGGGTGAAACCTGAGCTGCTTCTAAGCATTCTGTGAAATTGCCTTGAGATAAAGAGACGTTGACAAATTTAGTCCGGAGGGGCATGAGGGCCTCCCTGATATCTTTGAAGACCGACGGTGGCAGTGGGTCGCTGAAGTGATTAGACGGGTTAATGCAAAGAAGGGTTTTGTAGATGTTGTTTTCACTGAGGGGCGAGAAGGAGCCCTACGTGGCTATGTTCTTTGTGCTAATTCTGGGAAGCTTTGGTTGCTCATCACTGTGAGAAGTTGGCCTGGTATATGATGCTCATTAGTTCTAGTGATCACCTTGTACCATGCCAAGCAACCCTTATGATGATTGGTTGTAAGTCAACCTTATAGACCAGCTATCCTAGTAGCGTGGACAAAGCAGTCTTAGGCTAAACTCTGTAAAGGCATGTGAAGCAAGCTGTTTTACCATACACAATCCCCTTGAATACCAAATGAAAGGACACCACACAGATATATATTGAAAATATATATATATTTATTCACTACAATTCCCCTATACTCTTTATGAGCACAGAAGCAAATGCGTTAAAGCAAAACACAGTTTAAATACACAAAAGTTGCATAATATGGATGAGCCCTAGGGGCCACCTAAACCATATACTAAAATAGTGGTATAAGAACCACCTAGCTGAAAGGAAGTAGGCCTAGGGCCTTGGGAATCGCTGGAGCTGTTCGGGACTAACAGTGAAGAAGTCGGGAAAGGCCCGCGGGACTCGGGTGCAGCGCTTAAAGTGCACGCATACACCAATGCAATGTCAATGGTGCGTAAAAGTTACAAAGTTAGTGTTTAAGGAACCTTCCGAGTGACCTATAAGGATGAAACTTAAGACCTAGACACTAGAGGTTTATACCAGTGTAGGAACACCGGCGTTGCTGAGTTACCTCACCCACAGGAAGCGGGTGCACAGGTGCGAAGTAGTGTCGGGTTTCGTCACGCAGGTCGATGGTGCTTGGAGTTGAAGATGCTGCAGGCGTCGAGACGAGAAGAGTTCCGGTGGATCCAAGGGTAGATTTGAAGTGGTGAAGACCTGAAAGCAGAGGGGACAATGTTCAAAGTCACTAGCCAGTGACTACCGTGGAACCAGGATGGAACCAGGCGATGTCGGGTGCAAACAGGCGATGAGGTGTAGCCTGTCTCCTCAGCCACGTGGACACGAAGAGGTCGAGGACGTCCAGGAGTCGATCACGAGCTGTCCCACGAAGGCTCTAGCTGATGGCGGTGTCGGCAACTTGATTGGAGCAAACAGGCCTTGGCTAATGCAAGCCACGCAGGAAGTGAAGAAAGCTTATCACTCGGACCAGCAAGGTCAGAGCGGGTGCTCCTTTTTACAGGAGCGAGGGCAAGTCTGGAGCAACCAGACCCGCATTGTAAATTGTAGGTTTCGTCACCAAGATGGCCGCGAGCCACGTGGCAAGTGGCCGGGATGGCGCGTCGAGTGGCAAAGTGCAAAAGGGCCCCATGCAGATCGTGGAGATGCTGGGGGGCTGATCTTCGGTGCAAATGCTGCTCAGTGGTGGGGCTTCTCAAACCCAGGAGCACAGCGTCGGGTTTGAGAAGCCTCGGGTGCTGCGGAGTCAGCTTCTCTGGGGTCTTTCGAGATGTCCGGTCCCACGTCTCTCGGTGCCTCCACGGGTCTCTTCTTTGCAGGCACTGTGGATCGGGCTCTGAGATGTCTGGGAGTCTGGGTCTCGTCGGACTCTGGGCTCGGGCTCTGGCAGGAGGCGGCGGCAAAGCAGACGTCGAGTTGTTGTATGGTGCCTGTGTTCACAGGGTGGCCACTCCTAGGCCACAAGGGAGATGCTCTTCAGTCTTCTGTGCAGCAGAATGTCGAAGTCCAGTCGTCTTCTTAGTTTCAAGTTGATTTCAGGATGATCTGAGGTGATCTAGCACTGCTCCCACTCTTATTCCCAATCTGAGGGGTGGATCACCTGCTAGGTCCCTCCTCTGGGTGGGACCAGGAAGGGGGGCGGTTACACCCCCTTTCCTTTGTCCAGCTCCGCGCCAGGACTGGGGCTGGAAAGCCCCAGCACCGGTTTGGACTGGCTTATGCACGAGGACACCTTGTGTGCCCCAGGCATGTCTGATTCTATTCAGCCCAGTCCTACCCAATACACAAAATCCTGTCTGGGGTGGTGCTCGCACCTCCCAAGGCAGGAAACCCTTTGTCCAAGCCTCCCTCGCTGGAAGGACTCCCAGCAGCAGGAGGTCAGACTTCACACAAGTAAAGACCATGAACGCATGCAGTTTGCTCAGGAGCATGTAGGATTAAGTGGACTAACAAAGTCAAACAAATCCTCAAAACAGAACTGTTGAGGGCAGATTTTGAAACACTTCACTTACAATGTTCCTTTTCCCCTTCAGCTAGGAAACTGTGATGCATACCTCTTGCGCACAGGACAACCCAGAAAGAAACAAGTGCAAACCCAACAAACAGGGCACATTGTAGAAAACATGACACATTGCAAAAGCAGACAGTGTGCACAAGTTTGCTGAATGCAACCACTCGCAAATTATTAGCGCACTACATCACAACAAAGAACCCAAATGAAAGGAAATGCAATTCGACTTGTGAGACGCATCAAAGGGCAGAGATTTGTAGCAGTTTTGCGACTTTGATACAGCACCATTTTTTTAAATAATAATCCGAAAGTAGGTTATTTTTCTTCAAAACACTTAGGCCGCCATTACAAGTAGCCTGATAAATTCTGATATTTGTGGTAAAACCTATTGTCTCATGCAATTCAATTCTTACTTTATTCGTCCTTCCGAAGAAGGTCATAAAAGATACACCATGTTAAAAACATCCAATAAAATCATACACGTCTCAACAATTCAAAACTCATTTTCCATTTAAAAATAGTACAACTGCAAGCAAATACTGCAATTTTTTCTTTGAACTAAAGTGACAATGTAAAGCGATTAGGTTAATAAATAGCAGCAGATAGTATCTAATAGTGCAAAAGACAACAGCAGCCATAAATAGCAGCAAATAAATAACCAATAGTACATGAATAATAAAAATCAATCCTATAAAAATGTTAGCAGCAGGGGTGTAATAGAGGCCAACTCGCAATGAGGGCCTTGACTGTTTTAATGAATTTTCAGGATTTGAACATTTTATGCATTAATAAATGGTAAACACTGGTTACATTGTGATTATAATGTGTTGTCAGTTGGCTTGCCACGAATACATGGCGTGTGCTGCCTTCAAGCAAGGTGCTGTACTCGTTTGGTCAGTGGCAGCCTCCAAAGTACGACATTGACTAGCATACTGATTCTCTCTGCATTATTGTACTAAATGATGACGACTGCTCTAGGAACTAAATGGCCTATGTACAATCTTAAGCCATTTCTATGATCTAGGCCCAGAGCTGTACATTGTTTAATAAGCTTAGAAAAAGCAATGCTAAAAAGTCTGTGTTTAAAGTTCCATTTTCAGATGAGTAAGCCTTAACTCGCCCAATGTTTAATAAAACTTTACACATGGCACAGGCGAGGGCCTTTTAACTAGACTTTGGATAAACGACTCCTATAAATCACACTGTGAGTATCATACGTGGCCTGCTGCCCCAGAGGTGGTTGTTAAGTGCTGAACAAGCTGTACCTGGCCCAAGCACGCACTTAGGCACTGTCTAAAGTTCTACTTACCAAGAGCAGGTCTTCTCTGATGTCCTGCACCGTTGGCTTCGGCTCCACACTCAGAGAATCATCCCTCAACTGAGATATGCGCGACACGTGGCTGACGTTGGATGGGGGCCTCGACCTGTGGGAAATATACATTGCACAACTGTGTCAATCCCACTGCAGCGCTCTGTACAGCTTTGACAAGTGCCCAGCACACATAAATGGTTCAACCTTCACAGGCAGTAACAGAAGCCAAACCCTGGGGCAAACCTTTATTTCTTCCTTTCTTGACATAATCCGAAAGAGAACAGACAGTCAAGGCAAAACACAAGTCTTTATGAGGAAAAGAAGTAAGTGACGAATCTCCATTTTCAATTACATGTTCCCCCTCATGGCTGATGGTAGAAACTGGGGGTGGAATTAACAATGTAAATACAAGTTATCACCCGTCCCACACCTCCAGAATGGGGAATAACACACAGACCCAAAAATATTGAGTCCAATTCAGCATGTTTTCCCATTTTCGGGGGAAATAACAGTCCCAAAACTGCAATGATTTACCACCTGCACAGAGCAAATGCTAAATATTGCAGTGGCTTCTTTCGAGGGCCTCGGGAGGGCACTCTTCTTTTCATTTCAGCTGGGGGAAGCTTCTTCGACTCACCCCATGCAACAATATGTGCATGTGCTGACTGGACACAACCACGGCCGATCGCCCCCATAGCACCATACTGAAGTCCAGGCCCAGGACTACTGGGTCCATAGTTTGCAGACTTGACAGCATCAGTTCCAGAATGATGCACCGGTGGAGCAGCTTCTCCCGGGAGATAGAGCTCCAGGGAACTCGTAATGGAGCCCTCATTTTCGGTTCTCATATGTAGTCCCCACCCACATGCACCTCTGTTCGTAGGAGGATACTCTTGCCTGCAATGCACGTGGTCCATGGCCGAGCTGGGACTTTAAGCCCTTGCATCTGCTATCATTGTTCTAAGTAAAACTCGGAGGGCTTTCTTCATCTCAACCTCTCTAGCTCGCTCCTCTATTCCCACTCTACAATACTCGTTGGCTTTTTAAGCAACAGACCCAGAGGAAACATTTCTCTGAAGAGCATGCATTTCTTGAATTACTAGAAGTTTCCACTACCACTTTGTTCCTTTTCTTTGCCTCTTAAAGATATCTCGATGATCGTTTAAGTTAGAAAGTAACCTTGGTTGCATCTGATTTGATTACTTTTTGTGCCCCTACGTTTCCTCCACACATGAATAGAAGTTCATCCACTGACACTAAATCCTGTCTCATTCACATGCTGGCGTCACTACCACCAACTATATAGAATGGAAGGTATCTTTAATGGTCTCTGTTTCTTTATATTTCTGGGGGGGCTGCTGTGTGGAAAACTTTTTAATGACCTGATGAACAGGTCTGGAAATATTGGGTCTCTTTGTTTACACAATTCAGTGGTAATCCTAAAGCTGGCACGCTTGGAATAAATATAGAACGAGTCTTCCAATTTGTGGAAACCGCCACAGCCAAGTCTCCATGTATGCAACAATGCCACCTCCAATTCACATCCGTGTTATTATAATTGCATTTATATAGCTCTTATTATCCCTGTTGAGGCGTTGAAGCGCTTTTCCCCAAAGAATTAGTGGTGCATTAGTATCGGGAGATATGAAATTAATTTGAGCGGTGGACATGCAAGTTTGTTATTTGAATTGAAAATAGATTGTGGAGGGATAGGGAAGGGTTTACATTTACATAGCACTTGCTACCCCTGATGAGGTGTTGAAGCGCTTTTCGGTGGGTAGCACGCCACTCCAAAACCTAAACAGGATTAGTGAGGAATTAGTACAGGGAAGTCTGAAATTAATTTGAGTGGTGGAAATGTTACTCTGTTAGTTGGATTGAAAAAGGATCGAGGAGAAACAGAAGAAGGAAGGGTCTAGAAAGGGTTTTTTTGGGAGCTCATAGCAGTAGGAGGTTTGGGATGAGTAAAGGGGAGGTGGAGGGGGGGGCAGTCAGAGTGAAGGGTTTAGAAAAGATTGTTTGGGAGACCTGAATAGTAAAAGAGGTACGAGACAGCGGTGGTTGGTGAAGTGCTAAAGTGGGGGGGGGGGGATACAATTATTACTTTCATTATGCATGCAATCACAGTTTTTCCAAATTGTATAGTCAACACCGACATGGACCACATCGACGTTATAAGAAACAGGAGTCACAATGAGAACAGACGATCAACCAGAATTTGTACGTTCGACAAGGTGGAAATAGACAATTTGATTCCGTCTTCATCTCTTAGTATCAAAAAGGAAGATAATCCATTGCAGTTCACAAAAAGCTAAAGGAGAAAGTACAGGTAGCAGAGTGGCTAATCACCACAACTCACAACAACTTAAAACTTGCCAATGAATTTAACTACATGGTGCTGATGTTAACCTGGTAACCACTGATCGTTTATTGTTTTGTCAGCCAGGGGCATGCAGCTTTACGATTTCATACTTCTCGAACCTGGTATGCATTTGGAGGGGCGTTTCCATCACTACAGTGCTATTTGATCAAGATACCCCACTCCAACTCAATATTGTCTTTAGAGGTTCGTGGGATATTTTTAATTGAAGGAATGAATTGTCGTCTGCATATCCTACTGTTTATGTCTGAGGCTGTGCTGAGTTTATGTGGCCATTCTGGACCCTAGAAATGTCGCCTGGTTGCCTGTGTAATTGTTTTATTTAAGTGGTACTTATTCTACTTATCTCTGATAGATAAAAGATTAAGTCCACATACCAGAACTTTAACCTGACCACTGCACGTTGAACACTGTTAACTGTGTAGTAGTAGTAAAATAGTTTATTGAATTAATCAATTGATTACAATAAAAATGTGAATCATAGCATATATCGTTAAAGATGGTCTAATAGTTTCGCTGATTATGTGCAGTTATGTCTTTTTGATTCTGTATGCTCACGACCTCTGGGCTTTCCTGATTATTGTCAACAACTATTTGTCATCCTGGACTCCTGAAGTTCCGCTGGTGCTCTGTGTAAAGTCAATAAAATGTGTTTATCAAAAAAATGGTATTGTATAAAGATTCTGCAATTAGAACTTACAAGTTCAGTACATACACTTCAAAGTAAGAGATTCTGTATCTTTCCAACTTCAACAATACTTTACATACATTACTCAACCATCTACCACTGCATTACCATCATCCTTATTGCAGTCTATTACTTTTTAATGATAAAATAAAGTGCTGGTGTGCCAAGTGTGCATAACAAATGCATCTTGTTTACAGCAATTACATTCAATACACATACACCTCCTAGTATTAACTGTTGTTTATGTTCCAACTTTTACAGTAATTTACATATATTGTTCAACCATCTATTGCTGCATTAATGACCTTCTTTATATCAGTCTATTACTTTTATTGATATAATAAAGTGCTAATGTGCCAAATGAGCAAAGCGCACACAATTCATTGCATCTAAGCAGCTGGCCCTTTGCCTCCAAAAGAAATTCCGAAACTCTTTGTTGCATCCCTTTCTATACGGATAGTTACGCAGATAATTCTTAAAGGCCTGATCTAAAAATGTCAACATCATTATTACTGCACGACCTTCTCTCAACCTAAAACAGTTTCTAACAGCATCTGTAGTTGTTCTTATTTAAGCATTTTTAAACAAGGAGCAAAAATATATTATCCATATAGACAACAGTTTAGGGCAGAAACATATAATGTGTAAAAGAGATTCGAGGCTGTATTGTCTTTAAGATCTGGGTTCCATTTCCCTTTGAATTCCCAGATCGGAACATAAAGCAGTCTATATCTTAGAAATTTCTTTTTAACATGGCCAGGTAGATGTGGACTTAAATATTCTTGGCACTGTGCAGTATAATTGTCAATTATTAAATCCGTATGGTTGTATTTTGCAGCTAGAGACTGATTCAAGGTTCCCTGCCTGGTAGGATGAGATCTTTCCCGACTGAAAAGGTAATTTGCCCCAAAGCCTGTAGGTCAGGCAAGTCATAAGATCCTAGTCCTGTCAATATAGCGTGCAATTCTATATCTTTATATATAGGTCTCCCAACTCTTCAAATATTATATGTTTCAGTGACGATGGAACAGCCTTAGATTATTCGACAATATAATTCACAGTACTCATGTAATGCAATGATACCAAGGACTTTAGTCCGAGTTCCAATCTCATAATACAGCGAGGAGTTGCCAACCTTAAATGCAATAAAGTGGGTACGCATTTCATGAAAGTTTTTTTAAAGCTGAAGATAACCTAGTTACTCATTACTGGGGATGCATATAATAAATATGGAACTAGTTTCATATATAGTGCTTTGAGTGATGAGCTAAATGCTTTCCCTACAAACATATTCATGAATCTTAATACTTATCTAGAAATTACAGCTGATTTAATTTTTCTGCTGGCCAGGTGGCTTGACCAGAATAACTTACTATCAGTAATAATTACTCCAAGGTATTCGTACTGGTTCACTACTTTGATCGATTTCTCCTAATGCCCACCCCCTAGCTTTTGTTAGCTGTCCAAAAGTCACGATTTTTGTTCTGGACATGTTGGCTATTAGGCCATTTTCCATATTATAAGTATGTAGTTGATTCAGTTGATGATGTAGTCGTTTCGGTGTCTGGGACAGCATCACTATGTCATCTGCGTATACCAGATATGTTATTTTTGTATCTCTTAACTTTGGAGGAATACCCTGATCAGACTTTAATTACATATTCATATCAGCAATGTAGACAGATAATAAAAACGGAGCAAGGATGCAACCTTTGTTATGGTCATTTTCTGTACAAAATTTAGGTGAAAGTGTATTGTTATTTGTTAGCTTTACCTTTAGCCATGTTTCGGAATGTAGTTCGATAATAAAATACAAAAGGTTTCGGTCGATTTCCCATGCTATAAGTTTGTTTCACAGCCTTTGCTGATTAACCTTATCAAATGCTGTTAAGTAATCCATGAAACAGGCATTAACAGCCAGATTCATCAAGCGAAATGCGCTCGCAAAAGGGCCAGATTCTGAGAATCTGGCCCTTTGCGAGTGCAATTTTTGCATTTGGGATTCATCATCTCAAATGCAAAAATCGCTAATAAAGAATTCACAAATTTGCGAGGATTAGCATTTAAGGAATCTCTATTAGAGATTCCTTAAATGCTATTCATGAAACATTTTAAAATTGCGAATTCGCAATTTAGGAGCGCTATTTACCACAAAGTCAAACCTCGTGGTAAATAGCGAAAACTTAGAAAAATGTATTTAAATGCATTTTTCTAAGTTGCATGTTACACACACACATGTCCTTTGGACATGTGTGTGCACAACATCAGTGTAAATTGACATTTCAGGGGTGCTACAGGGTGTCCTTTGGACACCCCTGCACCCTTGAGATCGCATCCTTATTTGCGATTAGCAAATTGCTAATCGCAAATAAGGAATAACTCCCCATTCATTCCTATGGGCCTGGCCTTTGGCCCATAGGAATGAATGGGGAGTTATTGCTAATCGCAAATAAGGAGGATGTAGGAATCACAATTTATTTTGCGATTTCTACATGAATCCCGATTTGCACGTCCCTAATAGCGATTCCTTAATAATCGCTATTAAGGACTCGCAAATCGGGACTTTGATGAATCTAGCTGATAGTGTTCTTTTTTGCAAATGTGCTTTTTTCCCAAGAAGGGCCAATGCTGTGATGAATGAAAAAGAATTTCTAAAGCGCATGGCTGCCCTTGAGCGTCCCAGCGCTACGTGTACACACAGACAGACCTCCTCTGAACCGCATCCCGAGATGTTAATCATTCTGGGGGAAAAGGAACGTTTTCAGAGATTTTCGGAATCTGGTCAAGTTAGGTTCTTTCCTCATTGATGTTGGGAGGGAGTTCCATAGCTGGCCCGCATTTATTGAGAAGCGGCGTCCTCCGGCCCTTGCTCTTTTTGCTCTCGGGATAGCTACCAGGTTTTCCTCGCCAGAGCGGAGCGTTCGTGATGATTTGTAAGGGCGGATCAGATCTCTGAGGATCGGAGGGCCTGTGCCTTGGAGGACTCTGAACACTGTACAGAGCGCTTTGAATTTCACTCTCGCTCTTATGGGCAGCCAATGGAGTGCTTTCAAGGCCGGTTTCGCTGACGTTCTTCTGGGTGTATTCGTCAGCAGTCTTGCGGCTGCATTCTGTGCCCTCTGGAGCACGTTCAGGGTGTATTCTGGTGCAGCCAGGAAAAGGGCGTTGTTATAATCCAGTCTTGACAAAATAAGGCCCTGTACCAGCAATTTCCTGGAGTCTAGTGGGAGTAAGGGCATAACTTTCCGTATTGAGCGGAGCAGCCCATAGCAACACCCTGCGGTTTTTTTCGCCTGAGTGTGCATCGACAGCTCCGGTTCAAGCCAGACGCCAGACGCCAAGACTTTTTATGGATCCCTTCGGGGTCGGAGGATCTCCTAAGCAGGCCGGCCACATACATTTGGGGAGGGAGGTGCAGAGATTTCCCAGCAACATCACCTCGGTTTTGGAGGCATTAAGCTTGAGTCTTGAGTTGGCCATCCATGCCATGATGTTGGTAAGGCAGGCGGCAAACTTCTCACCGTGGTTTTCTGCGAGCGAGAGCGAAACAATCAATTGGGTGTCATCCGCGTACGTTGCGAGTTTCACTCCAAAGGGTGCGACCTCCCCCTCCAGTGGGGCCATGTAGATGTTAAAAAGCGTGATGTTATCAATTGTTAAACATCCTGGACGAAATCCGGTTTCTGTTGTTGGAATTGGTCATTTTTCCTCTGCCCAGAGCCTCAGTTTATTCTAAAGATGTTTGGCAAACAGTTTCCCTTCGAAGTCTAGTAGTGCTATCTATAGCTGATCGGGTCCAATTCTTTACCTCGCTTATATATCGGATGCGCAATCGCTCCTTTCCAGGAAGATAGAACTTTCCCTGACTTGGTTACCTGTGTGAACAGCCTTTCTAACAATGAGATCCAAAAGATTATGTTTAACTTGACCAGATCTATCGGATACCATTTGGTCTAGATGCATTAGATGAGCGGAAACTTTTTATTAGTTAAGTTATTTCTTTCTTGGTTATATCCGGAAGTATTCCAACAACATGTGACGGTGTATAGTGACAAATGATAGTTGATTTATACAGAGCTTTGATATAGGTTTCCCATTTATTGCTTGGGATAAACATATCATCTGGCTGCTTATATGAATCGGTACTATATCCCACCGGGGACCAATAAGCTAGTTCGTTCCGAACTGAAAAAGATTGATGTAGTTTTGCATTAGCATTGTCCTCTGTATCCCACTTTATTTGTATTCTTAAATTCCCTCTTTAAGTCATGCAACCTAAGATCACGATCCTTAGACATACGAAGTTTTAGTGTATGTTGCACCATCCTGCAATATACTCTCTTGGATTTAATTAATTGATGAGTATTGGTTGATATTGCTATATAGGTTTGAGGTTTCTGTAATTTAGTCACCAGTATCAATAGTATGTTCTTTAGTATGGATTGCCAGGTGTTCATCCAGTCACCCCCTGCTTCCATCAGCCCAAAATCTTTTTGAATACATGATGTCAGGGCTCCGTCTAGGTTAGACGCCTAGGGGCCCGATGTAGGTGTCCATTTATCGACCGGTAACGGCCGATTTCGGCCGTTACCGACCGGTAAATGGACATTCCTGATGTAGGTGAGCCATTTTACCGATTCGGTAAATATACCGAATCTGTAAATTTACCGAATCGGTAAAATACCGAATCAGTATTTTTACCGAATCGGTAATTTCCTAATGTAGGCGGGACTCTTCTGAGTCCCACAGGCCAGTCAGATTCGGTATTTTACCATCCAATCCTATTGGATGGTAAAATACCGAATACAGGTGTGCATGCACATGTGTGCATGCACACCAGTGCCATGTGACACACAGACATGCCCTTAGGGCATGTCTGTGTGCCACATGGCACACGAGCCTGAATTCAGGGTGCTAGAGGGTGTCAAAGTGACACCCCCTGCACCCTTGCAAAATTCGGTATTTACCGATTTGGTAAATACCGAATCGGTAATGCCCATTGATTCCTATGGGCTTCAATGCCCATAGGAATCAATGGGCATTGGTAAATACCGATTCCTTCCGATTCGGTAATTTTTAAAATAAAATTACCTACATCTGCCCTTCTCTTTTTGACCACTTCTTAAATACCGATTCGGTATGATTCAGTATTCATGAAGTGGTAAAAAAAGATTTACCTATATCGGGCCCCTAGTCTTTTAGCATATTGTTCCAAATTAACAAGTTATTTACCTTCGGTAACGCTTTTTCTGGTGGATACAGTATCTGCCTGTGGATTTCTCACCTTGTGAATATCCCCTGCGCAGCAGCCATTCGGAAACTTTTGTAGCTCTCCAAGCCGGAGAGGTCATGGACGACGTCACAGAGGGTACGACTCCGCTCGCGACCCCGCTGACGTCACTGAATCCATAATAGGGCCTTGTCGGCGTGATGACGTCAGTTCCGCCCCTTTTTTCCGTGCCCCCGAGGCACACGGACAGACGGACATAAACAAGTATAATATAAACAATACGCAGTACTTAAACCAACACAAATAGTGTGAAAACAAATCAAAAGGTAAAAACAATTAAACTTTCCATTGTAAAATTCAACATAAATACTTGCAGGTATAGAAGAGTGGACAGTGGGGAGGCGGGTGGGCAAGTGAGGAATCCACAGGCAGATACTGTATCCAACGGAAAAAGCGTTACGGAAGGTAAGTAACTTCTTCTTCTGATAGATACATCTGCCAGTTGATGACTCACCTTGTGAATAGAATCCCACAGCAGTCCCCACTCCCGGAGGAGTGTGTCCACACTTTTATAACAGAAAATCTTGAAGGACAGAACGCGCAAAGTGGCCGTCACTCCTCACTTCGTAATCTAAGCAGTAATGCTTCGCGAAAGTGTGGAGGGAGGCCCAAGTTGCCGCTCTACAAATGTCCTCTACAGGTACACCCCTAGAAAAAGCAGATGTAGAAGACTTTGCTCTAGTAGAGTGAGCTCTTATACCCTCTGGAGGATCCTTACCAGCCAGGGCATAGCAGATCTTAATGCACAAGATAATCCATCTTGAAAGTGTGCACTTGTGCACCGCTCTTCCTTTCTTGCAACCAGCAAATCCAACAAAGAACTGGTCATCCACACGATAGTCTTTAGTCCTATCTAGATAGAAGTTCACCGCCCTCTTAGGGTCCAGTCGGTGAAGCCGCTCCTGCTGCTTGGAAGGGAGTTACTACCTTAGGCAGAAAAGCAGCCCTGGTCCTGGGTACCATTCTTTCAGCATGAATAGTCAAGAATGGGGGTTTTGAACTCAGAGCTTGCAGCTCACTTACCCTCCTTGCCGAGGTAATTGCCACAAGAAAAACAGTCTTAAAAGACAGAAGTCTCATTGGACACTTGTGAAAGGTTCAAAGGGTGAACCCATCAAGTAGATTAACACAAGATTTAGGTCCCACTGAGGCACAATAAAAGGAGCAGGAGGGAATTTGTTGGTAAGAACCTTAATGAAACGTACCACAATAGGTGACTTAAACAAAGACAGCTGGTCCGGCAAACAAAGGAATGCCGACAAGGCTGATAAATAACCTTTTACAGTTGACACAGCAAAATCCTGCTGTGCTAAAGAAGGAGCAAACTGAAGTATATTGGACAAACGGGCCCTTAAGGGGTCAATAGATTTCTCCCTACACCACAAAACAAATTTGGACCACCTATAAGAATAAATTGACTTGGTGGAAAGCCGTCTGGCTGAAAGTATAACATCCACCACGTCAGGCGGGAGAGAAAAAGAATTCAGGTTGCCCCGTTCAATCTCCAGGCATGAAGGTGTAAGCTCTGGAGATGGGGATGTAGGACCTGCCCCTCCATCTGAGAGAGGAGGTCTGCCCTGAGAGGGAGATGGAGCACGAGGAGAGGTGGAGAAGATCTGTGTACCACACCCTTCTTGGACAATTTGGGGCGATCAATAGGACTTGGGCCCGGTCTTGGCGAATCTTCCTCAAAACCCGAGGAATCAAGGGTATGGGAGGAAACGCGTAAAGGAGTTGCAAGCCCCAACTCAACTGAAACGCATCCCCCAAAGCTACCTGCATCGGATACTGGAGTCTGCAGAATGACGGGCAGTGAATGTTCTCGTGAGTGGCGAACAGGTCCACCTGAGGAGTTCCCCACGTCCGAAAGACATGACGAACTACCTCTGGATGAAGCCTCCACTCATGGTCGGCTAAGAACTGCCGACTGAGACTGCCTGCACGTACGTTCAGAACTCCGGCCAGATGATTTGCCATCAGACAAATCTGATGGTCCTGAACCCAGGACCAGAGACGCAGAGCCTCTCTGCAGAGACACTGCGACCCTACTCCTCCCTGCTTGTTGACATACCACATCGCGGTAGTGTTGTCCGTCAGGACTTGAACCGAATGACTGCGAAGGGAGGGGAGGAAGGCCTTGAGCGCCAGACGTATCGCCCGAACTCTAGAAGGTTGATGTGAAGAAACCTTTCCCCTGGAGACCAAATACCCTTGATCTCCAGGTCCCCCAGATAAGCCCCCACCCTAGAGTGGATGCATCCGTAATCACTGTGGCCACCGATGAAGGTTGATGGAAGGGCTTTCCCTGAGACAGATTGCCCTCCACGCCCCACCAAGACAGATCCGCTGCAGCTTCTCTGGAGATCCTTACTGACTCCCTGAGATCTCCGTTGTGCCGATACCACTGCCTGCGGAGGCACCACTGGAGCGCCCTCATGTGCCAGCGTGCATGGTTGACTAACAGAATGCAGGAAGCCATCAGACCGAGCAGGCTGATTGACTCCCCAGACCTGGAACAAATCATACAAGAACGTCGCAAGGCCCTCCAGGCAGTAACTGATTTAGGGACCCCCCACTCGAAGAGGACATCGAGGGGATCTCCCACCTTTTCTCTTCCGTGAGCGAAGAAGACAGCAATGAAGCCCGCTCCTGGACTAACTCCATCACCTTCCACAAACTGTAGACGCCATACCCTGAGGGAAAAGACAGAGGAAGCTAAACACTACTCCGACTAGATGGACAGATGGGAGCAGCCCTCCCGAAACGACAGTGGCCTCCATCTAACACCGCAAGATGAACGACGCACTACAATCTCAAACGACGAACAATGATCCTGCCAACGCCCAGCGGGCCCAGCCTCGCAGGCGCGAACTACCACCCTCACACAATGACTGTTCGCTCTCAGGTTCCATGAGAGCTCGTTTAGACGTGTCGGGCCCGCCGATACATCCCAGGTCTTGGGACAATTTCCCCACCCAGTTACATGTTATGTTTACCCGGTCTCCTTCTACCCTACGCCACATGGGGGGCACAACATTCAGAGCTACCAGAACAACTAGGTGGGTGAAGATGTCAGCCATCTGTGAAAACCATAGGGCTAGACCGTTACTGACACACCTGTCTTCACCATTCAGCGTCACATTGCGGGGCGCAGGTAGCGATTATCAGATTTCCCAATGCAAAGCGCAGACGTTGATATCTTAACCCTGAACACAAGGGGTCTCCATACGCCACGCAAGAGATACGCCACATATGCCTACATTAAACGCCAACAAACACACATTGCACTCCTACAGTAGACACATATCACAGCGCCAGAAATTGACAAACTGCGGACCCGATGGCGAGGTACTATATGTGCCACGTCATACTCAACTTTCGCACAGGGTGTGATGATTTGGATCCTCCCAGGCACTCCATTTATGGAAACACGCAGGGTAGTTGACAGGGAGGGCAGATACGCCCTGTTAGAGGGGATACTGGATGGCCAACCCATCCTGCTGGGCAGCAAGTATGCGCCAAATATTGAACAAGACAGGTTCTGTGATTCCCTCACCGGCATTCTGGCCCAATGTACATCCATTCCGTGGATTTTGGGGGGTGACTATAACTGCACGCTTGACACTGCTCTTGACAGATCGCACCCACTCCCTGCTCACTCTCCTGCCCTTAAACAGACAGAGCGCTTCCGCCGCTGGGTTAGTCACTGGGAGTTGGAAGACGCGTGGAGAGCGCACCATCCTCAAGCACAACTTTACTTGTTTCACTCCATTCCCCACAACTTACGAGTCCGCTTAGATAGATTCTCATGCACCCCGTCACTGATCCCTAAAGTTCAACACACAGATTATCTGGGTCGCATACTCTCTGACCATGATGCACACATATTGCGCGTACAGTGGAAGCCTCCCCACCCTGCGGTACCTACATGGCACCCCCCCAGGGACTGTCTGACGGACCAGGTATTCCGGCATGACCATGCACAAAGCATACAGGAATATTTTACTCACAATACGGGGTCCGCCACCTCCAGACTAGTAGAATAGGATGCTTTTAAGATAGCGGCTCGGGGAGAATACATCAAACAAATAGTAGGGGTACGTCGCACACTGGAACGCACGCTCACTGACACTGAACGCAAGCTAGCAACACTCACCGAACAAGAAGACGCTGACACTGCTACAGTAGCCCAGGTAGCTGAGGCCAAAACACAATACTCCACTGCTCTAGCGGACTTGCGCAAATATAACTTAAGGGCCTACGCCATTCGCATGCACAAAGAACGGGACATAACGGGCACACTCCTTGCGTGGCTAGCGAAGCAAGATACGGACACCAAACCCATCACTGAGATTATAACTCCCTCCGGGGACCTAGTGCGCTCCCAAATAGACATCCTGACTGCTTTCCAGAGCTACTACACCGCAGTCTATTGTACTCTGCTGCATCTCCGGCAGGAGGCGAGAAGTCACTTCCTAGACTCGCTGCCAATCCCGCACATCACGGACGCGGACAAGGCCGCACTAGATGCAAAAATAACGGTGGTTGACATATAATGCGCTGTCCGCGCGTTAGCCCGAAATAAGGCGCCAGGACTGGACGGTCTGCCCCTCGCCTCGAGTACTACAGTAGTTTTTCCACCCTACTGATCCCTCAACTGACAGAAACGCTCGCGGATGCCTGTGAGCGAGGTGAACTCCCAAGCTCCCTGAGCGAATCGATCATAGTGACGTTTCTTAAACCACTCCGGGACCCACAACAATTGTCATCTTACCGCCCCATAACACTCGTCTCCGCGGACTGTAAAATCTTGGGGAAACTTCTTGCAGACCGATACGAACAAATTCTACACCCCTTGATCCACCCGGACCAATGCGGGTTTGTCCCCGGCAGGAACACATCCCAAAATATAAGACGGATATTTCATATCCAAGATCAGGTCAAGGACTTGTACCCCCATGCGGCCTGTATAATCCTCGACCTCGAAAAAGCCTTCGACACTTTAACGTGGCCCTACCTCTTTGCCGTCTTACAACGTGCAGGAATAGGTCCAACTCTCCTTCAATATACGTGTCTTCTGTATACCAACCTCACATCTCGGGTCAGACTCAGCCGATACATCTCATCTCCATTCCGCATAGAGAGGGGTACTAGACAGGGCTGCCCCCTGTCACCCCTGATCTTTGCCCTGGCAGTAGAACCCCTGGCAATCCGTTTGCGTCAGGAGGGGACTACATGGGGATACCCATAGCTCACACTATCCACTGCGTATCCCAATACGCGGACGACCTTCTCCTGTACATCCGAGACATTACTATGGACCTGACACCCATATGGACGGCCCTGACCGAGTTCGCAGGGGCATCCGGGCTGTGGGTGAATTGGGATAAATCTACGGTTTACCCGTTGCACCAGTCCCTTGCACCACGGGTGATCCGGGTAGGCACACAGACCCTGCCTTGGAGCGTGGGGGCTCCCCGATATCTCGGTGTTTGCCTTTATCACTCTCCTGCTGACATCTATGAGGGCAATCACCACAGAGTGTTAGCAGGAATCAGGTCGTCGGTAGGCTTCTGGAAGAACCTCCCTTTGGCCCCGATCGGTCGGGTGGCAATAGCCAAGATGATCATCGTTCCCTGATTATTGTACTACTTTACGAATTTACCGGTTATTTCGCCTAGGACTTTCTTTTGTGAACTCGACACGCTCCTTCGGACACTCATATGGGGGGCTGGTTGACACCGGGTAGCTCTAACCAAACTGCAGCTTCCCACCACACAGGGGGGTCTAGGTGCCTCCGCCTTCGAGTCATACTTCCTGGCGGCTCAACTCCAATGGCTGTCGTATTGGACGGCGTGTAGGCATACCGGGGAAACGCACACCACACAGGGGCCGGGAGCAACAAACTTCGCCGTTTGTTGCTCCCGGGTACCAAACCACGACAGACCTACGCATTGCAGGTGGAGGTGGCTCACCGATGTATGCAAAGAATGCTAGCGATTTCGTCCAATTCACCTTCAGGCCAGATAGGGCTCCAAAGTGAAGAACCTCTTGGAGCATTGAGGTTAAATTATGTTCAGGATCTCAGATGTATAGCAATGTGTCATCCGTATACATCAAGACCACAATTCTGTATGCAGGGAATCCTATACCCTCTCCACCATGGTATTCGTGTAGCACGCATGCGAGCGGTTCCGCTACCAGAGCATATAGCAGCGGGGACAGGGGGCACCCCTGTCGGGTCCCCCTGCCTATCTGGAATGAGTCCATGACCAGGTCACCAAGTCGCAGCCTGGCTCTAGGTTTGTGGTATAAGGAGCCTATCATCTGCAGGAACGGTGGACCAAGTCCCATCCGCTGCAGTACCTGTCTCAAAAATGGCCATTCCACAGAGTCAAAGGCCTTTTCCATGTCTAGGAACACTGCAATCACCTTCGTGTCTTGCTTTACATGTTGCATGGTGCCAAGCACTGTTTGAATATTATATGTTAAATTTCTGCAGGGGATGAAGCCAGCCTGCTCAGGAGCGAAAAGCGTGGGTGCCAGGAGCGCCAAGCGGTTTGCCAACACTTTGGCGTGGAGTTTTGTGTCAACATTTAACAAAGAGAAGGGCCTAAACGAGCTACACTTGTCATGTGCCTTGTTCGGTTTAAGAATGGTTACCAAGAGCGCTTCCCTCATGGAGTGCGGCATACTACCCTCAACACAAATGTAATCAAATAACGGCGAGAGGTGCGGAAGCAGTTTATCCTGGAAGGCTTTGTAAAAACCCACAGTGAGTCCGTCCGCCCCAGGGGCACTACCAGAGTGCATGCCCAAGAGAGCCTCAATGATCCTATCCCTCTCTATTGGGAGCATCAGAAATTCCCTATGTGTGTTGGTGAGCATAGGTAGTTTTATATGCTCAAGATAAACGAGAATTTCGTCCTCTAGATCTCCACTCTTGGAGGAGTACAAGTCTGCGTAAAACCTTCTAAATGTCTGTGCAATGTCGGAGTCGTCTGTGAGGATAACTCCCTCCTCGTTCTTAATCTCCGTAACCTGGGGTCTTCCTATCTTCCCCTTTAGCACCCTCGCCAGCACTGAGCCAGGCCTCTCCCCCTCTCGATACACCTGGGCGACTGCATATTTGCCCATGTGTTTAACCCCCCTGTCTGCTTCCTCATGGTACTCAGTAAGGAGTGTCTTAATCTCTTCGTCTACTTCTGAGTCAGAGTTACTCAGCTGGCGGATCTCCAATTGTGCCAACTGTCTTTCCAGGTCTGCAAGTCGCTTCCTAATGGACTTTAGTACCCCTGAATGTTTGGACATGGCCACTTCTCTTATGTATACCTTTAATGCTTCCCAAACTGTTCGGAAGCTATCCTCAGAGCCCACGTTAGTCTCAAAGAAGACATCAATAGCTTCTGCCAGCTCTCCTCTGAACACTGGGTCCAGTAATGAATACGGCGGGAAGCGCCATGTGAATGGCGGAATCAACCTCGTCGGGGTATCTATCACCAGCAGTAGTGGTGAGTGGTCCGACAAAGTGCGTGGGAGGACCTTGCTATCCCGTATTCGGCCCAGTATAGTGGAGGAGGCCAACCAGTAGTCTATTCTGGTATGTACGTCGTAATAGGCAGAGTAGTGTGTCAACCCCCCTGCGTTGTGTGTCTCAACCTCCACACATCTTCGAGGTCCAAGTCATTGGGCCTGCGTGTCGGGCCTGCCGATCTATCCAGCAGCGGATCAAGCACTAAGTTAAAATCTCCACCGCACAGGAAATGGGCCGCCTTGTATTCTCGGACTGTCTTCGCTAGTGACTGGTAAAATTCCGGGGAGTCATAGTTTGGACCATAAACATTGACTATTACCAGGTCAAGTCCCTGCCCTGAACATCTTGATATAACAAAGCGGCCTGAGGTGACTGCGCTAAGTAGTGTCTGTGTAAACTTTGATTTAGGATTAACCCAGGTCAGGACTCCCCTGGAGTGTGTTGTGAAGCCGCTGCAGTGATGTTGCCTTCCAACCCTCTACCATATAGCATTCGGCTTCAACGTGGCAAGTGCGTCTCCTGTAGGAGTGCCACATCTATGTGTTGTCGCTGTAGGTAGCTCAGCACTTTCCTTAGCTTTCAGTAATCATTAAGCCCTCTGACGTTCCACATGAGGGCTCGTAACATGGCTGTTTGGCTAGGCCTCTCTGGTTCATTCATTTGTGCCATCATACGCTATCGTGAGCTGCTTGCATGTGCGAACAGTGTCTGAGTTTGCAAGTCGTTGTATGTTCCTAAATACAAAATAATCCCCCCTTTCCAAGCACCTCTCCCCTCCAACTAGTCCTCCCCCCACACACAGCAGACCGCCCCCAACCTGGCCTAGTAGAAATTACCCCCACCCAACCCCCCACCATCCCCATCTCCAAACTGTATGACCTCCTGCAGGTCACAATGGTGCTTTGCACGCGGGGGCCAAGGTTGTCGACAAACCTGTGTACTGTACAGGAATGCTGTGAAGTAGACACTGCACTTCAGTCCTCCGTTGCCTCTTGTAATAATCATCAGCAAGGACAGTGTCAACACATCTACCTGCACCTTCGAGTGTTGAGTGAGTCTCCCCTGCAATGGAACTTGACTCTGCCTCCAGAGCTACGCCTCTGCCAGCCAGCGCTGGCATTATTTACATGTCTCCAAGTCTAGAGGTCTTCTACTTGGACAAACGCGTACCATGTGTCATCATACTGCTTCTCATTCTAGTGTTTAGCGTGAGAACAATCCGGGCCTCCTCTCACAACCCTCCCCACGCCTCCCACCTCCCAAACCAGCATCCAAGTTGCACCACAGGTCTATCTGCATCACAGTCTTAGTTTCATACCCATCTTGTTGCAGCAGAGAGTGTCAGAGTCGGGCAAGAGATCACTCTTGTTCATCTAGTTGACTGTTTCTCTCCTCACTTTCCGGCGACTTGTTAGAGTCACAACGGTGAATCCTATTCCAGCCCTTCAGTGCTTGTTGTAGTGCTCTTGGGTCAGTGAATAGATGGGAGTGTCTCTGGCGGTTGACTCGCAATTTCGCCAGGTAGAGCATTGCGCAGTCCAGACCAAGGTCTCTAAGCTGTTTATTGTATGGGGCAAAGTGCTTGCGTGCCTCCGGAACCCTTGCCGTAAAATCTGGGTAGAGTGAGATCTCTGAACCCTCGTACTGCAACGATTTTTTATCTCTAGCCAGCCTCAGTGCCACATCTCTGTCTCTATAATTGAGTAGTTTGGCAATAACAGGGCGTGGCGGCGCTCCAGGGCGAGGGCCCAGAGAGCGGTGTGCTTGCTCAACGATAAACATGGCCGAGAACACCCCCTCTCCGAGTAGTTTGATCAGTAGGTTTTCCACTGATTTCTCCATATTACCTGTCTGGGTAGTCTCCGGAAGGCCTGTTATCCGGAGGTTGCAGAGACGGGAACGGGCCTCCAAGTCTTCGGTTTTATCTTGTAGTGTCTGCATTAGCTTCTCAATCTTCTTATAGTCCGAGTTGAGCTCCATATGTGCCTCCTCTACCTCTGTTAACCTTCTCACGGACATATCTAACCTTTCAGCATGTTTGTCAATTCGCTCTGCCAACCTGTCCATCCTGTAAGTGAGTGCGTCACTCTTGGAGCCCAATGCGGTCATACTAGTTTGGAGTCCCCTTTCCATCGCTATGAGCATGTTTTTAATATTGGCGTCTGCAGATGTATTCTCTCTCATCTGTGGTCCTTCTTTTTCTTGGCCCTCCGTGTCCCGAGACTCCGAGCGCTGTTGGTCAAAGGACAGCTTACTCTGTGTTTTATCCCCTCTTCCCATTTTGCCGGGGTATTCAGATGACTGGTGACCACGTGGGTATGGTATGGGCTTATACTCTGTATTTGCTTCCCTGATGCTTTTGAAATCAAGTAATAGTAATTAAGTATGTAGTAGGACACACCGGGCACCTCCTGTCTCTAAGAGCTGTCTCTCATCAACTGCCAAATTTCAATCTCGTGACATATTCCGGGTTCCCGGCATCCCGCTGGGCCACTCGTATCTCCACCTCATCGGCTCAAGCTGCGCTCACCCGCCGCTGGGTCTACTCTACTGCCCCTATACGAGGCCTGCTTTCGCGCCACTTCAATGGCGGCCAAATCGCTGTCTACTTCTGAGTGTACTTCAGGCACAGCCTCGGACCTGTTTCGTCTCGCTCTGCGTCTCAGCACCGTCAGAGAGACTCAGGGGCAGCTTCTCCCTTTAATAGTCGTCTCGTCGCTCGTGGGGCGCAGCTGGCGTCCAGCACCTTACGGCACGGGACTCCGCATTCCCGCGTGGGTCCCACTCTGGCAGCTCTGTGGATCGCCGCTACTTCAGGTAAGCTCCGGGAGGGGGGGCAAGCCGCGGGGCGTCTTACCTCCCTGTATGTATCCGGGCGCTGGGGGCAATCTTCCCTCTGGGTTTCTGGATCAGTCTTTCGGGCCCCTCCCCGGCCCCCTTCGCACTCAATCTGCACGCACTGCGACGCAGTTCGGGCGCCGGTGCTACTCCAGGCCGCGGTCTCTGGGCCCACCCCTTCGCCGCCGGTTGAGTCGGATATCTTTTGGCCGCAAGCTTCCTGATGCGATCGCCGGCCCTCCGCTTGTTGCTCTGGCCATTCTGTGTCCCGGGGGAGTAACTCAAGTGCAGTGAAATCGGTCACTGATGCAGGATATTTGAGGATCTTTGGGCAGCAAGACGGAGCTGGGGTCTCAAGCGGCCATTCCGGTTGCTGGCAAGCTCCGCCTCCTCTGGGTCCCCAAGCCTTCGAGAGCCATGTGAATACGCAGATGTGCGCTATCGCCCCCTGCTGTGCTCTGTAACACTCCTAATCAGATAGCCCATATATATATATTTGCAATACAGGACCTCGCAGACAGATGGTGGCTGACACGATCCACAAATCCTCCACGAGATTCACTCCTTACCCCCCCTCCCCTCCCCCCACATTACATTCCCGGTTTATCATCACTAGTTCCCCCCCTTAACTCGCATTACAGCAAGGACAACTGGACTGGTACTTCGAGTGGATTTTTAGAGAGAAGAGTGACACACAGGGACTCAATGAGATTATAGAATTGACAGAGTAAGATAGGGGGTATACATGTCCTTTATTTCCCTTGGACCATGATATGTGATGAGATGCTGCCCTCCTTTGTGTCCTCCAAACTTTCTGTGACTGTGATGTCGATCGGATACTGGGCCTTTTGAACATTGCGATTGGCCTTATGCAATTGCGAATAGATAAGCCTTGCTATTGTGACGCAGTGTGTCTGGATAAAGCACTTTCCTGGTCAGCTTTTCATGTATGCGTAGGGACCGGTTGTTTTAGGTTGTGACGTTGTTACAATTTGACAAGGGGCCAGTCAGCTGATTTGTTCTGTGGCTATGGACATACACCAGCAGTGATAGCCATGGTGATAAATTCCGTTTTTAAATAAAAAATTCAATTTATAAATAAAGACTTCTATTTGGGAAACTTTTCTCATATTGCCCAAAAAGCTTTTGGAATGTAGTCCCCTGTTTTCCAAATATCCCAAGTGAAATAACTGTTCTCCATACTGGAAAGACTATAGACTCTGGGATGAGACCAGCATTTTTAAACGTCATCAGCACTGGAATTGGGTGCTAGAAGGTGCTGAATGTAAGGAACATAGATACTGCCTTTTTCTTTCTCGTATACAGCTGTGTACATGGTTGCTCAAAATATCTCCTTCGCCTAAGTTCGGCTTTGCACATTACACATGCACTCTGTTACGTATCTCTTATCATTTGTTATTCTACCCTTGAGTTTGTCCCCGTTCTTTTTGGACATTCAAAGATGGCGCCCACATTTGGCAATACTGTCACGTGATCTACCCTAGTCACGTGACAGTAGCGGTTACGGAACCAACCGGGCAGCCCCTTCAAGTAAGAGGCACCCGGGCAGTCGCGCTGTTCCTGGGACGAGTTATTGCGCCGTTCGAACCCCTGTATGGTGAGGAGTGGGAGGAGCGGGGTGAACATACGAAGGCGTTGTACGCAGCAAGTAGAGAGCGGGCAGGATTCTGCAGTGTGTGTTTCTTGATGAACTCTTCTACGTGGTATACGAGAAATCTCATAAGGGGCATGAATGTGAGCATGACGCTGTACCACGACATTGAGGCTACATAATGTCGAAAGATAGACGCAGACCTGCATTTACGTTTTCTACAGAGTGCATTAGTGGTGATGTTTTATTACAATTACGTTCTATCACAACCATGCCAGTCGATTTTGGATATAGTAGGCAAATAGACCAGTGGGAATGTTGAGAAATATCCAAGAGCATATGTATACTACATCTATTTTTTTTTTCTTTTTTTTTTTACATTTGTATGGCGCGCAGCTACCCAACAAGGATTTCCCGGCGCCTTTGACATAAGGTTGAACAAAGGTATATGCTGGGTATGGTTTTAGCACAGTTGTTTCTGGAAAAGCCAGGTTTTTACATATTTCCGGAAGCTAGCTTAGTTTTCCTCTTTCCGGATATGTACGGGAAGTGTGTTCCACAGAATTGGCCCTCTGACAGAAAAAGATCTTCCGCCAGTTCTTTGCAGTCTAAATCTGGGAACAGCGAATTTCTCTGCAGTTAGGGAGCGTAGGTTTCTTGTTGGTAGGTAGGGGATGGCTAACGCTTGCAGATAGGTTGGTGCCATTTTGGATTTGATCTTAAACATGTAGCTCAGGGTTTTGAAGCTGATCCGGTGTTCAATCCTGAGCCAATGTAGATCGTTCAGGTATTTTGATACTCTTGCAGACTTTGGTATCCTGCACAAGAGTCTTGCGGCTGAATTTTGGATCATTTGGAGTCGCTTGATGACTGCTTGGTTTGAACTCAGGTAGAGGATGTTGCCGTAGTCAATACGCGATGTTATTAGTGCGTTGACTACGGTCTTTTGTGTGGCAGGGGGCAGCCTCCATGTGATTTTTTTCAGCCCTTTTATTATGGTGAAGCATAGGCCTGCGACTTTGTTTGCCGGCTGTTTCATTGACAGAGCATTATCAATGATGACTCCTAGATTTCTTACCTGGGTTGCTGGAGAGGGAAGATTTCCCAACTCAGGGGGCCAATGGGAGAAATTCCAGAGCTCCTTATTTTTTCCTAGTAGGAGGATTTCGGTTTTATCACCGTTTAATTTCAACTGGTTGGTGGTCATCCAGTTGAAAATTTTCTGAAGTCCAATTTTGAAGAGAGAAGGGGCTGCGGGATTTGACTCTGATAGTGAGAAAATGATTTGGGAGTCATCTGCGTAGGTCATTAGTGTTAGGCCTACGCAGTCCGCTAGGTCGGCCAGTGGTCTAAGGTACAGATTAAAAAACAGCGGGCTCAGGATGGAGCCCTGTGGTACTCCATGTGGGGCGAAAAAAGTATCTGAGCAGGCAAGGCTGGATTTGATCTGGAAGGTCCTCTCGGTAAGAAAGACTTAATCCACTGTAGGGCATCACTGCGAATGCCGTTTCTCTCTAGTGTGGCCAGGAGAATTTTGTGAGATATGGTATCAAACGCCGCACTCAGATCTAATAGAGCGGTCTCTGTGGAGTATCCTGCTCTGAAGCCTGATTGTGAAGGATGGAGGAGGTCGTTTTCCTCGGCGAAGAGGGTGAGGGCAGAGTGTATGTGCCTTTCCATGAGTTTGGAGAAGGCTGGGAGCAGAGATATTGGTCGATAGTTTGTAAGGACAGTTGGGTCCGCTGAGGGTTTTTTCAGAAGTGGGGTTACCATTGCGTGTTTCCAACTTGACTGGACTGTGGAGGATTTGAGGGATGCATTTAGCATGTCTGCTATAATGGTCAGGGGGGTGGTGTCAAGTTGTTTTAGAATACTCACGGGAAGAGGATCAAGAGGGGAACCTGATGAAATGGATTTCAGGGAGGATTTTAGGGAGTCCATGGTTACAAGGGGCCATTTCTCAAGGGTGTTCAATTTGTCCGGTAACACGGGGATATCATCCTGTGGGCATTTGTCATTAGGTCTAGAGCTGATGTTAAGGATGATTTTTTCTATTTTTTCATTAAAAAATTTAGCAAGTTCTTGACATTGTTTTTTATTTAAATGACGAGTTGTAGCAGTTGTTTGAGCACCTGCTAGGTCCTTTACTGTGTTGAATAGGGTTTTTGCTTTGTTTGTAGCATTGTTTATGGTGTTGGCCACATAAAGGGCCCGAGCTTTGATGCATGAAGAGTGGTACACGTTTCTGGCCTTGTTGTATATTATCTTTATTTCTTGATTGTAATTTTTGCGCCATTGCCTTTCTAGGGCTTTACATTTTGATTTTTCAGTCTTAAGAAGTTCATTGAACCAGAGGGCTGGGGGACGATGGAAGTTTCTTTTTGCCTGAGTTAGAGGGAGGAATTCATTGGCTGCATTTTCCAGCCACAGGTTAGTGGCTTCAGCTAGACTTTCCACATTCTGGTCGTGAGAGGGTGTGCTATTTGTTAATGCTTGATTCAGTTTTTCTATGTCAAGGAGTTTCCAGTTTCTCATGGAGTTTGCTGGCCATGCTGTATTTAGAGGGGAGTATGTTCGGTTTAGGCAGAAACTGAGAAGGTGGTGGTCTGACCAACATAAGGGGCTGGTTTGAGTCCATTTTAATTCTGGGATATTGGTAAATATGGGGTCTAATAGGTGTCCTGCCTTGTGCGTGGGACCTGAATTGAGAAGTGATAGGTTGAGAGCCGTTAGGTCGTCAATTAAGTTACTGCATGCCACGTTTGTTGAGTCCTCAAGATGCAGATTTAGGTCCCCTAGGAGTGTAACATTTTTGTAGTCTAACAAAAATGGAGTGATATAGTTTGCTAGGCTGGCTGTCCAAGTATTGGCATTCCCAGGAGGTCTATATATTAGGAGGCCAGAGAAAGTGAAGTTGGGGTTAAGGGTGATTCGAAAAGAAGCGGCTTCACAGTCGGGAATGTTTACTGGGAGCATATTGCAGGTAAGATCTTTGTGAAATATAATTGCAATACCTCCACCTACTTGGCCCTGTCTGTCTCTTCTTACGATGGCATAGTTTGCTGGAAAGCCAGTAGCTACATCCGGGCCGGAGCTTTCATGTAGCCATGTTTCCGTGAGGAAGAGAGCACTAGGTGCTTCTTCTAGTAGAAAGGTGAAGATGTTGAGTTTATGTTGTGGCAGGGATCTGCAATTTACGCTGAAAAAAGAGTAATTGCAAGAGTTGTGCTTAGAGCGTTTGGATGGAGTTTGTGTCTGGGTTTCCGGATCAGGGTGTGGTTGGATATTAGTGATGTGAACATTGCAATTTGTACAGTGTGTGTCGCCAGATGGCGAGAGCACTATGCAGTCACGATGTGCTGCAGGGCGTAAGGCTTTTAATTGCGTGGAGCTCATACCTGAGGTTTGAGAGGCTGTCGATGAAAGGTTCCCTGCCCCATGCCCCGTACTGTCCCGGACGGGCCCAGACGGGCATGTCTTTGGCGCGGCTTTGGCGCGGTTGCTGCACGTATTCGCTGCGCGTCATAGGGCGTGTCTGGTTTATGTAGAGGACGGGCTATTGTTCAGCTCCGCCTCTACACATCCGTTTGCCCAATCAGTGCCTGCCCCAGCCTGGAAGCCGGAAGAAGGTACCGCCCTGCACCCTCCCCACAAACAAGCCTAGCGCTTGCGGAGGACCGGGGCTACAGGGGACACAAATTGTTATTACAGAAGGTTTTACAAGGTGGGTTCACAAAATTAACTTCACACAGTGCAATTTTTTTAAATCAAATCGGCGCGGTGAGTTAAAAAGTGTTGCGCTCGAACATGCGTTCGATTTTCAGCACTGCTCGGTAAGTGTTCAGAGTTCTGAGAATCAAAGCGGCGTCACTTGCAATCAGTCACGCAGCTCAGTTTTAGGCATTACCTTCGTTCGTCAAAGTGTCAACATCTACACTGTACTAGCTAAGACTCTTTTGCCAAGGAAAGAGTAGAGGTTAAAAACTAGCAAAATAGTTCACATACTTATTTATACATTACAGATTGATGCAACAATTGCCAGGAGGAGCGTTTCAATTACTGAAACAGGCTTACATTCAGAGCCTTTTTTGCCCCACCAGCCGGTATGAGATGACGTGGCTGGATGAGGGTAATCATGTTTTTTCTATATAAAAATATGTACATATTGAATAGGTCCTAGGGAGATGTCCTTGGGTGTTTTTAACTGTGGTGTGTTTTCAACTTGACAGTCCCAGAGTTATGGTGTGCAACATTGGTGCAGTGACTAAGTGGTGAGCCCGGACGAATCTGCCAGAAGTTGTGAAAGCAGTGAAACATGTTGGCTGCAGGTATTGGTATGCAAAACTAAGCTACCAACCCTTTTTTATGTCATCAGAACACACCTAATTTAAAAATAAAATTGTGTCACAGGTGTGCCTGGTGATTTTAATCACTTGTTGTGTCACTCAAAGGAGCGATTGCGAGTGCTCCTTGCTTGCACTTTATTCATTTTGCACATGCCTAGTTGCTTTATTTGGACACTCTTCTTTTCTGAAACAGAATGACTACCAATGATGAGAAAGGGGTCTTAAGTTGGTCACATCTGCCGTTTGCCCCGAGGGTGGTGCGCCCATGAGGTGTCATTCTTTTTCATCACACTTTTTTAACAGGTAGTAAGTGTGGTTAGGTGTACTGTCTCAGTGGAGCAGACATCGCATATTCCTCTGTGTGACTGTCTGGTTGAAACCTGTCGGGAATTTCCTTTATCTATAGAAAGATTTGTTGTCGGATGAGACGCATTTAGCATACCCAACTACATAAGAGGGGATGCTTAACTGGAAGTTGACTGTTGTTCTCTCCAGGTGAACAATAATAATCGCCAAGTAATATAGTGTTATCCGACGTCTGGGGTACAGGGTTTTTGTTATTGGCATTGATTGAGTGGAGGGCTACCCTGTTTCACCCCTTTTCCCTCTTGGCTCCTTGTTGAAATATATACTTCGAGTGCTTCTGCCTGATACCAGCGGCGTGTCCGCTGGTCGAATACCCATACTCCTGTTGCCTGAATATACGTGTCGCAATGTAATGTGAGCATATTTGAAAAATGTTAATAAAAATATATATATTTTTTTAAACTATGATATTCATTCACGTATTCATTTTTTGGATATTGAAATTTGTAAATCAGCTGGAGGATTGACAACGGCAGTTTACAGGAAACCAACTATACAAGTGCTCACCCCCATTCCCTTAAAAAACATTTACCAGTATCACAGTCGACAAGGATCAAAAGAATAACATCGGATGACGCTACTTGGGAGATTATTATCAAAGCGCAGTTGGATAAATACAGAGAACGAGGGTACCCAGAAGACGTGCTTGAGGCAGCAGTAGAAACCGTAGCTCAGAAAAAACGCGAAGATTTGTTAAAGAAGTCGATGAAACCTCTGAGTACACGTGAAGTGTTCGTCTTAAAACACTCTGTTCAAGCTCCCCAAATTAAGGCAATCATAAAGAAACCCTAGGACATCATTGAACAAAAGGTTGACTTTGCAGGACTATTTCGGGATTTACTGCTATTTGCACATAACTGGTCGAAGAATCTGAGGGAACTTTTGAAACATCGTCAACAAGAAGAAAAAACTATCTACAAAGGAATGAGAAAATGTCACAATTGTGGTCAATGTGGCAACGTAATTTTAGGTGACACGTTTGATTACCCAAGCACAGGCCAAAAACTGAAACTGTGTCACACTTCTGATTGCAATACAGAGGGGGTAATTTATGCCATAAAATGCCCATGTGGGCTGGTTTATGTAGGGAGAACCAGCCGTAAGGTCAAAATGCCAATAGCAGAACATAGAGGTAGAATTCAGAATAAAAACTTAAATTCATCTTTGGCAGCACATTGGGTCAACACTGCACACACCGGAATTGACACAAATACAGTGTACGCACGTAGGGAGACTTACTGGATTAAATATTTAGGTACGATCATCCCCTGGGGCCTTAATGATCATTATGAATTATTATGTTTTCTTTGAAGTAGTTGTCTAACTGAATATTTGCTTGACAATGTGTTATATGACACCCCTTTTGTACAGGATTTGCACTCTTTCTGGTTTCCTTCTTTTCCACATACCGCTCAGTCTGCTTAGTGTTACATAACAAGTTAATGGACTTCATAATACTCATTTACTAATGCATGAGCTTCATTAGACACTGGACTCACACTAAACATTACGGAGATCTCTTTTGTATCTCTAACAATGGTAATTAGATATGGGAGTCAAATGAGGTCCTGTGGAATTCGCATCCACAACACCGCCCTTATTTAGATAGTTGCAAAAAACAACAGGTGATGGACAGAATGCAGAACAATGTCATACATTTACCCCAGTACAGAGATCTGAGCCTAAATCCATCGTTTTTTTGCTCACCATGCCATTCCAGTTTGAACCCAGCCATATGCAAATCAGTCTTGACCCTGTGCCCCATGGGAACAGTCCAGCCCGAACTGCCAAGCCAGGTCCTCCCTGGACTGGAAACAAGCATCCAAGGACCGTTTTCGGGCTTTCAGCCCTCATCAGCCTGGATAGCTTGATTCCAGTGGCATGGAGAGCACGGGACTCACGTCTGAGCATACCTGTCTCACTCGTGGTGACAAATGCAAAAAACAACAAGTGATGGACAGAATGCAGAACAATGTCATACATTCACCACAGTGCAGAGATCTGGGCCTAAATCCATCGTTTTTTTGCTCACCATGCCATTCCAGTTTGAACCCAGCCATATGCAAATCAGTCTTGACCCTGGGCCCCATGGGAACAGTCCAGCCTGAACTGCCAAGCCAGGTCCTCCCTGGACCGAAACAAGCATCCAAGGACCGGTTTCGGGCTTTCAGCCCTCATCAGCCTGGATAGCTTGATTCCAGTGGCATGGAGAGCACGGGACTCACGTCTGAGCATACCCGTCTCACTCGGGGTGACAAATGCAAAAAACAACAGGTGATGGACAGAATGCAGAACAATGTCATACATTCACCCCAGTACAGAGATCTGGGCCTGAATCCATCGTTTTTTTGCTCACCATGCCATTCCAGTTTGAACACAGCCATATGCAAATCAGTCTTGACCCTGTGCCCCATGGGAACAGTCCAGCCCGAACTGCCAAGCCAGGTCCTCCCTGGACTGGAAACAAGTATCCAAGGATCGGTTTCGGTACCGCTTTTGGCCGCCTGGATTCAAGCAAGCCGGGCTGAAGACGTCTGGAATGCCAGAAAACGGTCCTCGGAAGCTTGTTTCCGGACCAGAGAAGGCATGGCTTGGCAGTTCGGGCAGGACTGTTCCCATGAGGCACAGGGTCAGACTAATTTGCATATAGCCATGTCTGAACTGGGGTGGCAGAGTGGGCTAAAGAACGGTGATGGATTAAACCCAGATCTTTTGACTGGGTGTGAGTGTTTGATTGGTTCAGATGCTCCGTCCATTACCACCCCCTTTTGTACCTCTTATTTAGATAGTAGCATTCACTTACATTTCCTTTGTTATTTACACACTATTCAGATTTTTACCATCATACACAGTAGTTAGGGATTACAAAAGGAATATGAGATATATACCATGTCCGTGAAATCATTCTTTTAGGAATTTCTCACAAGAGTTGTAATACTTTGTGAGATCCATGATTCCGATTAATTAGGTACACTTGTACCCGATGGGGCATTTTTGTTTATGTAAATGCGGTAAAATAAAGTTTTTCAACAGGATGGCCTTTTCCGGTTAGGCCCCTTTAAAAATACGGTTGTTACGTTATACACATCATGACGTATTCTGCAAACGTCGGCTATCCGAATCAGAGATCCGAGTCTTGACGTTTTCTTCAGTGAGTTGTTTAACATGTTAAGATTATCAATGAGCCATGGGGGTTGTAGCAATGTCTGACAACATATTTTCCGTTTGTTTATTGTAGAACAACAATCCTATTGCTTCAAGTTATCAGCTGAGCAAAATTCGCGGTCATATCGGTAAGCTCTCACATTGACTTGGCGGTGGCTGCCATATCGTAACTTAATTGTTTACTGATTATTGTGCTCACGTTTGACATATATTTTGGCGGTGCTGTGTTTTCAGTGCTTAGTGTTGTTTGGATCCTCATTCATCAGAGTACAAAGTTCAATCGACGGGTAAATGGCATTGGCCACTTCATTTTCATGTCTGCACAGGGCAGGGGTGACAGAGAGTAGTCTGTTTCCCTTTATTACGAGCAACTCATAGTTACACATTTTGTATTCACTGAAATGTTAACATTTTTTTCCAGCACTTCACGATTCAGTCATGTTATACCCCCACTCTTACTCCTTATCTCTCTTGAGTGCAAATCCTATTCTTAGTTTATTTGTCCATATCGTGAAAAAACAGTGGCTCATTGTATATTTATTCTACTTCTGTTGTAGCTCTGAACGGAGGACACACGTCAATTCAATTGTGAATTCTTTGATCAGATTACCCCTGAGGAAGGGTTTCTTGAAAACCCGAAATGCATTGGGTTCAATTGTAATATTGTTTTTTAAGATTTACAACATGACTCTTTATTTCATTTTGTGTTTATGATAATAAATGTTCACAATGTAATGAGAACATTTGAGGAATGATGACGTGTTGAATACAAGAGAATGATAATAACCCAAATTCAAATGTCTTTGACTTTCTTCTTTAAATAATAAGAACTGTTTTGATTTAAACTTGTATTGAAAGTGTTGATAATCAGGAGACACTCTCCAGTCCTTAGTTGTGCTTCACGCAGGCCTTGGGTTACCCTCTGCCTTGTTCACATGCAATCAATCAATCAATCAATGAATCAGAGTACTTGTAAAGCCGTGAGGGTCCCAAGGCGCTGAGGGGAGAGGAGGGTGCTGCTACTGCTCGAAGAGCCAGGTCTTGAGGAGCCTTCTGATGCGAGTAGATCTTGGGTCTGCCGTATGTGGGTAGGGAGGGTGTTCCAGGTCTTCGCGGCGAGGTAAGAGAAGGATCTGCCGCCGGAGGTCGTTAATTGGAAGTGGGGGACAGTGGCGAGGGCGAGGCTGACGAAGCTGAGCTGGCGGGTGGGAGTGTGGAAGCTGAGTCTGCTGTTCTAGTAGGCTGGTCCGGCGTTGTGGAGTGCTTTGTGTGCGTGGGTGAGGAGCTTGAAGGTGATCTTCTTGTCGACGGGGAGCCAGTGTAGGTCTCTCAGGTGGGGGGTGATGTGGCTGCGGCGGGGGACGTAGACGTTCAGTCGGACAGAGGCGTTTTGGATGAGTTGTAGTCGTCGTATGTGTTTGGCTGGGATACCTGCGTAGAGTGCGTTGCCGTAGTCCAGTCTGCTGCTGACGAGGGCCTGTGTCACCGTTCTTCTTGTTTTGGTCGGGATCCACTTGTAGATCCTGCGGAGCATGCGGAGGGTGTTGTAGCAGGAGGAGGAGATGGCGTTGACCTGCTTAGACATGGAGAGGGAGAAGTTGAGGATAAATCCTAGAATGCTTGCAGGGTCGGTGGGTGTGGTGCAGACGTCCCAGGCTGAGGGGGTGGGTCCGAGGATGAGGACCTCCGTCTTGTCCGAGTTCAGCTTCAGACAGCTGCTCCTCATCCAGTCGGCGACAGCCTTTATACCCTCGTGGAGGTTGGTTTTGGCGGTGTGTGGGTCCTTGGTGAGGGAGAGGATGAGCTGGGTGGACTTGTGGACAATGGCTATTCCTCCTCAGATTACGTTGGCGCGATCCCTGCGGGTGATCTTGTAGCCGTCTGGAATGGCTATGGCGATGTCGGGTGCCGAGAAGTCGTTCCACCAGGTCTCGTTAGGAAGGCCACATCTGGGGTGGAGGTGTCGAGCAGATCCCAGAGCTCGGCGGCGTGTTTGCGTGCGGAGCGGGTGTTAAGGAGTATGCAGCGGAGGTGGTTGGGTCCAGCCCTTGGAGCTTTGGTGGTTCTGTCGCAGGTAAAGCTGCAGGTGTGGCAGGAGAAGGGTCCGTGGGTCCGTTTCGGGGCGGCCTGGAAGCAGGTGTGGTTTCGGCTGGCATTGAGTGTGTGGAGGGTGCTGGCGTCGTAGTGGATTCTGATGTCGTGGCGTTCGCGGGTTCCAGGGGTTCTGGCGCTGGGTGCGGTCCAGGCGCGGACGGGCGCAGACGGGCTTGCCTTCGGCGCGCCCACTGTGCGGCCGCTTCTCGGCCTGCATATGAGGTGGCTTGGGAGAGAGGAGCAGCTGGGAAGCGGGAGCGGGGAGGCGAATGGGTGTGCAAGGGGTACGGGCCGCAGGGAAGCAGCGGCGGGAAAGGGCCGGATCGGGAGTGGCGGGGGGCAGGGGGAACTGGCGCAGAGGGGAGGGAAAAACCCAGGAAACAAGGAGGCAGCAGGGAGGCAGGAACCAGGCAGTCAGGTGACGAGCAGCTGCGTGGAGGCAACCTGCCTGCGAGTAGGGTCAAAGGTCACAAAAAAGCGCAGAAAGGTCACAAAAAACGGGGGAAACGAGTGGCACAGAGGCACAAAGGTCACAAGAAAGGGAAGAAAAGGTCACAAAAACGGGGGGAAACGAGTGGCACAGAGGCAGAAAGGTCACAAGAAAGGGCAGAAAGGTCACAAAAACGGGGGGAAACGAGTGGCACAGAGGCAAAAAGGTCGCAAGAAAGGGCAGAAAGGTCGCAATAGACGGGGGAACGAGTGGCACAGGAGGCAGAAAGTTCCCAAGAAAGGGCAGAAAAGACACAAAAAAACGGGGGGTGGGGGGGGGGGGAACGAGTGGCACAGGAGGCAGAAAAAGGTCCCAAGAAAGGGCAGAAAGGTCACAAAAAACGGGGGGAAACGAGTGGCACAGAGGCAGAAAGCTCACAAGAAAGGGCAGAAAGGTCACAAACTTCTGAGTATGTTGCTCAATGTATTCACAAGTTTTGACATTGCTGTCTTGTTTGCACATTGGACCTTGCTTTTACCAAGGCTTATTTAGAAAACATTGGCCCTTGCTTTTACCAAGGCTTATTTAGAACACTCCTCCCTAGGCCATGTGTTACTTCAACTCATTAGCATAATAACTGAAGCTCTGCACACCTGCTTGTGAGAACCACACCGATTTCTTCGAACCACACCCATCTCTTCGAACCACACCCAGTCTGGAAATGTGTGAAAAGTGAGTTTGCTATTAAGAATTAGGGCTTTAGTTATATTAAGGTGAATGTTAGACGTTGGTAATTCTGATAATGATATTCGTTTGATTTTACAGAAGTTTTACAGTAATAGACAGCACATCCCAGAACAGTAACACATTCCAAACCTGGAAGCTTTAGACCAGGATCCAAGAGGTACTTTTAGAAGAGAATTTCTAATAAGATTAAGGTTTAGTCAGGAACACATTTAGGGATAGGTTGCACTTATTTGATCTTTGTTAATGTTTCATTAGGCACCAGTTTCTACAGAAGTCAGAGAGGGACGCAGATTTTAGCAGCTCTTCTACAGTGGAAACGCAAGAACGGTGTTGTCTCTCTTTTTTATTTTATCCACTTCCCCCCTTCCCTTGAGCTTCTGGTTCTTAGTGCACTGTTTTAAAACTAGTGTGCTGGAACAAGCAATTTCAGGGTGGGGTCGGACTGTCTTCAACCTCCATCAGAACTGAACAGAAACTCAGGTGAGCTGGGCTTTGACAATCAGTCACCCCTATGGTAGGCCCAAGGGCAGGGTGCATTGTAAGTATAAGGTAGGACAAGCCCTGATGTGTGTGTGGCATTTCCTAATAGTGAATTACAGCCATTTTAGTTTTTCACTATTGCAAGGCTACCTGTTCTCCATATGCCAGAATGGGCCGTTAGAGTTAATACATTTTATAATCCTAACTGTCTAAGAGAACATGGTAGAAATTCGAGTTTTATACGCCTGAACTCAGAATAATAAAATACATATTTTAGTGAAGTTTGTTTTACTATTCTGTGTTTGCAAATACCACTTTTAGAAAGTAGGTATTTGCTTGTCTAACCATTCAAACCTGCCTCTGCTAGGTTGTGTATTCCTAGGTCTGGCTTTGTGAGTGACAGGGGTGGGGAATTCCAGGAGACAGGCTGAGTCACTGTAGGAAGGGGGAGGCTCTAGTTGGCGCAGTGTAGCACTAGCGACAAGCAGGGACTCTCTCTTCCTCGTCAAGGCTGAGGGTTACCTTCCAGACAACCTCTGCTTACCCTCTAGGTAGTGTGGCTTAAGCAGTCTTAGGCTAAATTTTGGGGCACATAGGGTTAAACATTTGCAATATTATACCATCACAACCAACCCACCACACAATGACACCAAACTGTATTTGTAAAAATATATATATCTTTATATAGGTTTCAAGCAGGCTTGTAAATGCAGTTGTCAAACTTTCAATACGGTTCCAGGTTACTTAAGTTCAGGTTGCCACAGTTCTCTTTTAGCAATAAGCAATCTTGTGGGCCTACTGCCCAGGTTCGTCAAGGTTCAGTGTCTCGTAGCGCCTCAATGCGCTCTCTGCGTGGGCCTCGAGGGCCAGGAGCTGTGCGAGCCTCGGTTTCAGAGGCGGCTCGCGTTGAGAGCAGATAGCGCGGTGCGAGCTCGAGTTGCAGGTCGCTCGTACCGTGAGGATACAACACAGTACCTTTCAAATTCTTGTGGAGCGGGCGGCTTCCAGGGGAGCTGTCCCACGTCGCGTTGCTTTTCCGAGGTCGCTGTTCGCTGTGGCTCTCAGCCGGGCAGGTCACGGGTCATCCGGGGCGGCGGTACTCTGTGGCGGCAGGGTCCTTTCCTCGTCGTTCGCTCCGACCCTGGAGGCGGCGGCTGTGTGTTGGCGGCAAGTGGCAGTACGGTCCCCAAGTGCAGGACGTACCCAGCCAAAGTACCGGTTGCAGCTGTGCGCTCACAGCTGAGCTGTCGGGCAGGCTACCGACCAGAAGGGGTTATCACAGGGCAGCTGTCCGTCTTCGCAGGTATATTGACGGCTCGAAGCGCAGTCAATTCGGGAGCTTGGACCGGACGGGTCCTCCTTTACTTTGCTCTCGGGCTCCCGGTGCAGTTGCGGTCACGGTGTTCGGGCCAGCGGCGGCTGGACCTCACGTTGCTCTCGCTGTTGCTTTGGGCCCCGGTCACGGTGCTCAGGGGGATGTCAATGCCTTGCTTACGGGGAGCGTGGCAGGCTTGCCCAGCGCTCCCAGACCCCTCTGTCAGTACTGCAGCGATAAGCAGCACACACAGTCGCTTTCTTCAGGATGTAGCGCCCACTGGTCCTGGGGCGCTGGTCAGGGGGCAAGTTCAACAGCAAGCCCTTGGAGATCTCTCAGCAGAGTTTGGCCCAAAGTTTCTCAAAGCAAAAGTCTTCTTGTAGTCTTTCCTTTTCCTCTCCTTCTGCAGCAAGGCACCAGACACAGGCAAGAGCCAGCACTCTTCCTTGTCCTTCCCGGTCCTTCTCGTCGGGTAGAGTTCCTTCTGTAGCCCAAACAGGATCTAATTTTCAAGGAGCAGGGCTCCTTCTTTTATACTGCATTTCTTTTGTTCTCGCAGGCCAGGGGGGCCTTTGCATAGCCACTTTCAGTCCTTGAGTACCCTGGAGGGTGTACTCCGGCTTCTGCTTTCAGTGTGAGGGGCAGGCGCATCAGACGCCCCACAGGAGGTGGAGCCAGCATTGTGCGGACAGGGGCCGCCAGAGTACCTTGTTGATGGGGCTTCGCCCTTCCTGGGCCAGGTGTCGGCTGAGTCATCAGTCGCTCCCCAGGAGGGTGGAGCCAGCATTGTGGTGGCAGAGCACAGCAAGATTCAGAGTCAAGAGCCACTCCTACCTCCCACTAAGGTGTAATCTGCGCCTTCACCACCTGTCATCCCCCAGCCCTGTCACTCACACATCCCAGACAGTCAGATACACATACCAGCAGAGGCGGGCTGAAATGGTTAGGCAAGCAAATGCTAACTTTCTAAAAGTAACATTTGCAAACACAGGATACTAAAATAAACTTTACCAAAAGAAATATTTTATCATCCTGAGTTCAGGCATACTAAACACGACTCTCTACCATGCTCCCTGAGCCTGCTGGGATTATAGGGTGTAATAATTCCAGCAGCTCAGTCTGGCCTAACGGGAGCAGGTAGCCTTCAATAGTGAAATACGAATTTAGTTGTAAGTCACTACTAGGACATGCCACACACATCCGGGCTTGTCCTACCTTACACCTACAATGCACCCTGCCCGCAGGCCTACCATAGGGGTGACTAATATGCAGTAAAGGGAAGGTCCAGGGGCTGGCAAGTGGTTGCACTTGCCCAGCCGGCATGACAGTACGAGACTGCACGCGGGTTCTGCGGTGGCAGTCCCCAGACACATCTTACGGCTGCTTCTGTGGGTGGCGCAACCAGCGCTGCAGGCCCACTAGCAGTATTGGCATCTACAAGCCCTGGCACTCCTAGTGCACTTTACTAGGGACTAACAGTAAATCCAATGAACCAATCATGGATACCAATCACATGTACAATTTACAGTAGGGAGCACTTGCACTGCGGCACGGGTCGGCCGTGGCGCAGTGCCCTGAGTATCGGAAAACCAGCAAAACATCGGGGGCACACCAGCAAAAAGTGGAAGGGAAACTCACACCAAGGTGCCAGGTCTAACAGTCACCCAGTGGTGAATAGAGAGATCTGCATCTAGATGGGAGGGAGGAGTTGCACCTGAACCCTGAATAGGGCTGTGCCTGCCTTTCACAATGCTGGCTCCGCCCCCTGGGGAGCGGCTGATATCTCTGCCCTGCACACTGAAAGAAGAGGAGTCCTGTAAACAAAGTGCTCCAGGACTGTACTTGCCTTCCACAATGCTGGCTCCACCTCCTGTGGGGCGTCTGATGTGCATGCCCTGCACTGTGAAAGGAAAGGAGCAGTGGACTGGCTTGGACTGGGCAAAGGTCCCTCTCCCCTCAGAGAACAAAGGATTTTGGGGTATAAATATTGGGACCCTGATCCCATGAAATTAGATCACTTTGGACTACAAGAAGGAACCTTTACTGAGGAGAGGAACCTGAAGAAACTGAGGAGAGACTTTTCCGAAGCTGAAGTGCTGCTTAGGGGATTGGCCTGCAGTGGTTGCCTTACTGCCAAAGGAAGGAGAAAAGAATGTTGTGTACTTTGCTTTCAACTTGTGAAGGATCTCCAAGGGCTTGGAAAAGAGCTTGCCTCCTGCTGAAGTCTCAGGGACAACAGACTTCACCCCCCAGCTCCCCAGAGTTCTTTTGGAAGTGCCTGCTGCTGTTTTGGGCCTTCTGAGAAACTGCGTGTCGCAAGGAGCTGGAAGCGCGACTCAACGAGAAGAAGTGTGTCGCCGCCGCTGTGCCTGTCGTCGCAACTCCGAAGGAGGGTGTCGCCGCCGGAACTGTTGCACTGTACCGCATCAGGAGAAGAATCCCGCAACGAGGTTGGAGCATGTCGCCATCGCTGTACCTGCTGTGGCAACTCCGAAGGAGGGTGTCGCCGATGGAACTGTCGCATTGCACCGCATCGACGAAGAGCACCTTGTATCCCCGAGAAGCGCGCCGCCGTCAGAGCTGCTGCTGTCGCATCTTGGATGTCACCGCTGTAGTTATCGCATCGAGCGAAAGTTTCATGGATCGTGGGAGAAGAGCGTCGCCGCTGGAGCTGTTGCCGTCGCATCGTAAGGGTGTCGCCGCTGCAGTCCACGCATCGAACCAAGAGTTTCTCGAATCCCCGAGAAGCGTGCCCCATCTGGAAGAACTTCACGTCTTTATTTCTTTGTATCTGAACTTTGCCGCATTTCCCATCGCTGCGACATTGCTTGTCGTGGAAGCGCAATGCAACTTTTTTTTTTTTTAAATTTGTTTTTATTGCAGAATTAGAAACCACAGAATACAAAGGCTCAACCAGTCCACTCGTAATGTCTCCCCGGTCAAGCACCAGAACGTATTACATACACAGCCATTCAGCCCGCATCCCGGGGGCCGGGCGGCGTAGTACCTTAAATAGCAGGAAGGCATCACAGTGGGTGTCCCTTTGGGACAATGGTCGAAAGGTCATTTTACGTATCCGCATTTTACCCCCCCTCCCACAACAAAGAACTCCATCAGCCATCCCACATACGCAGGTCAATGCTACCAGCCGTTTCCTGACCCGCCCCGTGCACTGCAGGGCTCCCCGTAACTGGCCCATGCTCCTACACCACCTCCCTCTCATCACCCACGGTCCTCAGGCCCTCGCAGCTCGGTGTCACCAGCTCGGTCAACCAATCCCTGGCTTCCGACCCACCCCGAACTCCCACTAAACTACCCCCCCGTGCCCCCCCCCGGCAACTGCTAATGGTGTGTGTTCCGTCCGTAAGTGTGGTATGGATCCCGCTACAGTGTCAATGATGACTCCGAATTAGTACGCCTTGCGGTGTCCACAGGTCCCTTTCACTCAGTCCTCATCCTCCACTAAAGAGTCACGCAAGGCTTGCACCACCAATTCCCACGCACGCGCTGCATCCAATGCCTTCTCATTACCAAGCTTGACAGCCTGCTTCATTCTAAGCACACTCTCACAGTCAGACCACCGCAACAATTCATTCTTCCACCTCCTCACTGACGGCCCGCCCCTGGACTTCCAATGCCATGAGATCTCCCTTTGTGCCAGTATCAGGCCCAAATCGATAAATTTGCTCGTCACCTTAGTGTGTTTGGTGTGCGGGAACCAGAGTAGCAGGCACGCCGCCATGTCGAAGTCCACCTCCCTGTCGGTTACTTCGTTTAGAAGGTCCCCCACCTCTGCCCAGTAGGCCTCCAAATGCGGACAACCCCAAAACAAATGATCCATGTCCGCTTCTGGAGACGAGCACCTCGGGCACCGTGCGTCCTGCACCTGAAAGTACCGCATGATTTTTTCCGGAGTCTCTATGTAGTACAAAGAAATGCACTTGTTGGAATCGTGCATTCCTCGTGCCTTTCCATGTGCGCCTCAGAATGTGGCTCCACACCTTGTCTGGAATGGGCCTGCCCACACTCTCCTCCCATTTAGCTTTGAGCCCCTGGAGCGGTTCCAGTCCCTCGTTCAGCATCCTGTTATGGAGACAGGTCACAGCCTTAAAGGTGCCCGCTGCCATCACCACATACTGGCAAGCCATAGTGGTATCCGGTTCTACGAGCCCTCCCTTCCAGTGCTTCTGTATAGCCACCACCACCGCCGCATGCAAGAGAAACCCCCCGTCTGATAGCCCGAACTGCTCCTGAAGCACTCCAAAGGGCACCAAGGTACCGTCGACATACAGGTCTCCCACCACCTGAAGTCCAGCCTCCTCCCATTCCAACAGTGGGGACCAATCGCCCCCATGTGGCAGGGCCGTTAGCATGCCTATCGGGATTTCCGGCGCATAAGGTCGAGTTGCCCTCGCTCTCCTGAGACTCCTCTGCCAGCATAGCCTGAGCGTCCGTTCCTCCATAGTGAGGCCCCGCAGCTCCAGCTTTTGCTGCATGACGATATAAGACAGTACATGGCGCTGTATCCCCAGCTCACGGTCACCTTCCGGTCCCCTAAACACCCGGGCCACATGCTGCGTGAGGATCTGAAGCTGCGCCGCCAAATAGTACAGTTCAAAATCAGGAACAGCCATTCCCCCCTCAATCTTGGGGCGCAGCAACGTGGTCAGAGCCACTCTTCGGCGGCCATGTCCCCACAAGAAACCAATAATCATCGTCCTCAGATCCCTAAAGATCCTCTGAGGAATCCAGATGGGTAACGTCCGGAAGTAGTACAGGAGGCGGGGGAGTGCCACCATTTTCAAGAGAGCAATCCTACCCAGTACCGTCAGCGGAAGGGTCGACCAAAAGGACATACTGCCCCTCAGCGCCCGAATGCACCGACCAATGTTGCCTTCCAATAGGTCCGCAGTCACGTGGTAGATGCGGACTCCCAGATAAGTAAAACAAGATGGCTCCCAGATTACCCCTAAGTCACGAGCAGGGCTGGGCATCTCCGCTCTCAGCGGGAACACGCAGGTCTTCGCCCAGTTAACCTTGAGACCCGACAACTGGCCGAATTCCGATAACAAGTCCATCGCTCCTTCCAGGGCCCTCTCCGTGTCGTCTAGGTATAGCAACAGGTCATCCGCATATAGCGAGATGTGATGTAGCCGCCCGCCGCTATTTATCCCCGCGTATCTGTCACCCGATCTAGCGTGGACCGACAAGGGCTCCATCGCCAGGGCGAACAGGAGGGGGGAAAGGGAGCACCCCTGTCTCGTGCCCCTACCCACCGGGTATGCCGCTGACACCAAACCACCCAAACGGACTCGCGCCGTCGCTGAGGAGTACAAGACCTTCGTCCAGCGGCGGAACCCGTCACCTATGCCAAACCTCTCCAGCACTCCATCCAGAAAAACCCATTCCAAACTATCAAACGCCTTCTCAATGTCCACGGACAAGACCGCTTGGGTCCCATCCTCGTCCAAAATGGCGTCCATAATCCCAACCAGACGACGGACATTCATCGCTGTGCTCCTCGTGGGGATAAACCCCGCCTTATCTCTATGTACCAGGCCCGTCATGTGCGGGGCCAACCTGGCGGCCAGAATCCGGCTCAGGATTTTGTAGTCCACCGTCAGCATGGACAACGGGCGATAGGACCTCACATCTGTTGCATCCCTGCCGGGCTTTAAGAGCGGCACAATCAAGGCTTCCCTCATGGACCCAGGCAAACCCCCTGACTCATAAGCCTCCGTGTAAACCACCAGCAACCTGGGCGCCAAGCTGTCTGCAAACTGCTGGTAGAATTCTACTGGCAACCCGTCCACCCCTGGCGTTTTGTTCCGGGCCATATTTTTAATGGCCACCCGTATTTCCGTAAGCGTGATCAGGCCGCCCAACTCTTTCGCGTCCTCCTCCTCAAGGACCGGAAGCTGCCTCGCCTCTAGATACTCCGCAATGTCCTGAGCCCCCACTCCCAACTGACTCTGGTACAATTCCTCGTAGTACACCCGAAAGCACTCCAACACCGCCACCTGAGAATACACCGTCTCCCCCAATGCGTTGTTAATGCTAAGGACCGGGCAGCCCCTAAGTTCGGGGGTAGCGAGTCTGGCCAAGAGCGTGCCCACCTTATCCCGTTCAGCATGCGCTCTGATGGCGTATTGCCTGTAATCGTAACACCTCAACCGTTCCGTTTCGGTGGCGACCACCTCCTTCGCTTCCAACAACCGGGCCTGTAAGTCTGGCCTGGCTGGCCTGCGCCGCTCCAAGTCCCTCAGATTCTCCTCCGCTTTCGCAAGAGCATTCAACACAGTCGTGCGAACATTCGAAAACCGACCCAGACATACCCCTCTCACCACCACTTTCATCGCATCCCATTCAGTGGACCTACACTTGGCCGTACCCTCGTTCTCGCCAAAGTAATGATCAATGCCCAGTTGGATAGCGTCACTAAACACTGAGTCCTCCAGCGTGTCTGGCCGGAGCCGCCATGTTGGAATCGCTGAACGCTCCCGCTGCCACTGGATATGTACCAATAGGGGATTATGATCCGAGATGGTTCTGGCCAAGTACTCGGTGTGTGAAATCAATGGGGCCAGGGATCCGCCACAGAGCACTGAATCTATCCTCACATGTAGTGCATGGAGAGCTGAATAAAAGGAATAGTCCCTGGTGTCCCTGTGCTGTTCCCGCCACACATCCAGCAACCCCCACCTGTCCTGCCAGTCCTTCCTGTGCAAGGCCAACTTACGTACCGGGGAATCGACAAGGGGGGGGTGAGACCTATCTAATACCACATCCGTAATCGAGTTAAAATCCCCCCCCCAGTACCACCGGGCCTGCTAGGAAAGAGGCCAAGGACCCAGAAAGGCCATCGAAGAATCGGGCCTGGTCAGTATTCGGCGCATACACACAACAGAGAACCACATCTCTACCATACAGCCTCCCCTCCACTGCCACAAACCTGCCCTCAGGGTCCACCACTTGGTTCAGCACCTGGAACGGTATCCCTGCTCTCACCCAAATCAATACCCCCCTGGCATATGCTGAGTAAGTGGTGCCGAACACCTGGCCCCGCCATCTTTTCTGCAACTCTGCACATTCCTTTTTGGTCAGATGGGTCTCTTGTAGCATAGCAATCTGCACCCCCCTTCTCACCAGATATGCGTGCACCTTGTGGCGCTTGACCATGGTACGTAGCCCCCGGACATTCCACGTTAGGCATTTTAAGCTAGATAACGTCCCCATACCAGCTGCAAGTAGTCCAGATCAAGCCACGCCAGTTCACATCCCCCCAGAAGCAGTTGCCCCCCCAAAACAAACTCTGAAAAGAAAAACACCCCAAACCCCACTCCCCAGGACAGAGCCCACAAACCCAGTGTCAGCCCCAATCCAAACCTCAGTCCAACCACACATACCCCTAACCTGTGGTCTCCACCACAGAAGGCCTTAAGGGCCCTAGGGGGGTGAGTTATCACCGACCCCAGCTAGCGGAGCCCACGCCCCGCGCTCCCATCCCATCCTGCCGACGTGGCACCCTACCCGGCAACCCACCCATCGCTAACAGGATACCGCCCTACCATCAGTTCCTGTCCAAGTCCCAGCACAGTCTCAACCATGAAATATCCCATCAGAAGTCTGGGGGGTCACCACCGGCCCCTTCGAGCTTTCCGCTTCCGAAAGTTCCTCTCCTGTCCTGCTGCCTTCTCCGCCGGAGTCCGTCTCCACCAGTTCACTGCCCTGCTGCGACCCCGTGATGGCCGCCGTTGCTGCAAGCGCATCTCTCTTTTCCGCGGCCATTTGAGCCTCCCGTTTCTCCCGCTGGCGCCTATTACGGGACCGGATGCGTTGCGATTTTCTGACCTGAGGCTGTGTGGACCGATCTCGCCTACTTTTGTGGGAGCGATCCGTCCCCGCTCTATACGACTCCAGCCACTGCCATGCCTCGTCCGGGGTCTGAAAGAAGTGCGTAGTCTCATCCAGGATAACCCGCAGCTTGGCTGGGAAGAGCAGGGAGTATTGAATGCCCTCCTCTCGCAGCTCCTTCTTCACCGCCAGGAACGATGTTCTGTTTTTCTGGACCGCCTGAGTGTAGACCGGGAAGATTGTAACCCTACTGTTCTCCACCTCAAACGGGCCCGACATCCGAGCCTTCTGAATGAGGAGGTCCCGGTCCTTATAATGGAGGAGCCGCACCACCATCGGTCGGGGGGGGGCGGCCAAGCCCTGGCGGGCGAGCGGGCACCCTGTGGGCTCGTTCCAACGTAAAGAAAGGAGTAAGCCCCTCCGGCGCCACCACAGTGCGAAACCAGTCCTCCATGTAGGCCACCGCATCCTCCCCCTCAATTCTTTCCGGCAGGCCTACGACCCGCAGGTTGTTCCTCCTATTGCGGCCTTCGGCATCCTCCGCACGCCGTTCCAGCGAATCCAGCCGGGCCAGGATATCCGTGATTTTATGCTCCGCGGTCACCACCGACGGTTTCAGGTCCAATAACATCTGATCATGGTCCTTGACCTTATCCGCCAGCTTCGCATGGTCCGCTCGCAAGAGCCCCAGCCCCGTGGCCACTTGCGCAATGTCCTGCTGCAACGCCTCCTTGGTCGAGGTAATTGCATCTAGTATGGCATCCAGGCGTCGATTCAGTCGCTGCTCCTGGTCCAACTCCTTCGGGGGGGTCTCGCCCATCTGGGACAGCACCGCCATGTCCCCCTGTCCGCTCTCTCCGACCACCGGTCCTCCCTTGGCCGCCATCCTAGGGTGCTGCGTCACAGGCCAGTAAACCCGTCCGGTCCCGGCACTCGTGAGCCAGTGCAATCCTCCCAATATCGAACAGGATCAAATGCCACCACCGGTGCCCGTAATTCCAAGGGCCAAGCGGGTGAGCTCCGTCAGGCCCGACCCCTCGTGAGCCCGAAGGGGAAGGGGAAAGGGAAAGGTAGCGGCCGGCAAGCGTCCTCAAAGCTCGAGCGGGGTCGGGTCCTGTTCCCCCGATCTTCAGGACTGTCGCCGCAGTCCCTACCACCTCGATTTTTCAGCTACAAAGCCTTCCACCAGTGGGCACCAAGTCAGCTCAATGTCGATGTCCGGAGTTGCCCGGCCGCTCCGCCGCCATTTTCTTCTCACTCTCGGCGACACCTCAGCCGTCGCCCAACTGGGTCTCCACGGGGCCAGCAGTCCCCCGGCCACTTTCCATCAACGCTCAGTGGGCCCCCTACACTTCGTAGGGAAGTAGCATCGACCACGGGTCGCCCAGGGTGCTGAAATCAGGAGAATTAACGGGATTCCGCGCGGAGCTGCGAGCTCACGCCCCCATCCCGATCGGCGTCTAAGCCACGCCCAGCGCAATGCAACTTAAGGTACATTGACGCAGTGTCACATCTAAGAACTGAACTGAACTAAGCTCAAATCTACCATCTTAAAGTAATCATAGTGTGTATTTATGTTGTTTATGGTAACTCTATATAAAGTCTACTTATTTTTTATATAAAACCAGTGTGGTGTCCATTTGTAGTGTTGTCAGTGGGTTACTGTATGTGGTCACAACTGCTTAACTTACACCGCCTCTGAAATAAGCTTTGACTGCTCGCGCCACACAACCTAAAGGGTGAGCAGGGGTTATTTTAGGAGTGTAATCCCCTTGTCCTGACTAGAGGAGAGGGTCCCTATTTGTCACAAGTACCTACCTGTGCCAACTAGAGACCCCCAAATCTAACAGCAGCAAAGGCCCAATAGCAGAAGAAGGAGAGGGTAACACATCAATTAGGATTTGACTTGACCTCTGCCATGGACAAGATCCAAAAGCTCAGCAGCCTTCCTGATAGCAGAATGGTATGGAGCAACATCCTGTGAGGGCAAAGCTTTCAGAGAAGAAAGCTCCCACTCCGGGGAAGTGTCCAATCGATTGGCCTCCTGAGGGCCCTCAAAGTCATACACAGAGTTGAGGATCTCCCCCTCTTCAGCCTGATCCTGACGGTACTCCTCCTCCTCCAGCAGTCTCGGGCTTTTCTCCTGGACTGCAACTTTGGAATCAGCATTGGTTGCATCGGAGACATCGGCACCAGCGTCGGAGGAAGACCCTCAGAAGCCAACACCAGACGGCGCCGGGGTCTGTGGAACCGGCGCTGGGAACTGCCATGCAGGAGCCGAAGGCCTGATAGGCATGAAGGGTGCTAGGGCATATTGCTGGAGGATGCCCAAATTAAAAGCAAGCGGACCCACAGGACCAGACGGCGCACTGGTAGGGTGAGCTGTGTTGGCAAACATGCCAAACATCGCATTTAAAAATTGCAACGGATCTGCTCCTGGGCCTGGGAAAAGAGGATAAGGATTAGGAACCGATCGAGGCCACACATCAGGATGTGGCTGCGGCGCCAGGTATACCAGGGCCAGAACAGGTGATGTTGCAGGAACAGGAGAGGACTCCATGGATGTTGGTAAATCCCTGGGCGCCGGCAAACACCTAGGCGCCAGAGAGTGAGCCGGGGTCGCCTGTGGCGAAGGTGAAGTCGACGGAGAGACGACATTTTTAACAGGACGCCACTCAATAGGAGGGCGCTGTGGTGTACCGGGGGAGGGCACCGCTGGGAACTCTTTTTCAGCTGGGAACAGCGCACATAGACACTGCGAGTCCACCTTTGTTTTCAGCAAGTTTTCTGTGCACAGTGTAGCACATACCTCTGCATTCTCAAGCAGACATATGATGCATACATTATTATAGCATGCCTGCCCTTCTGTATCCCTGGCTCTTTCCTGCAATGTATCAACCTGCCTACGAAGACTGGCAATAAGAGCGGAGTTTTCCACCTTTTGATGGGTTAAAGAAGACAAGGAAGCTTTGTTGGTTGAGGCTTTGTCTGCTAGCTTCCGGTGGTCATCCTTGAAGAGGCATAATTCCATGGCAATAATGCTGATTTCTTTTAATTGCCACCCGTGAGTCGCAGAGCTCCTGGAGAATAATATCCAACTTATAAATTGAGGATCTGAGTTTGTGGGAGATATACAGTCCTCTGTGGCCATCAGAGAAGACCTGCAGACTGCGTAGGCTGGGAAACGCTTATTTCCAGTGATGATGCTGTTTTAGTGGTCTTAATGTGGCCCACTGTGGAAGAAGGACAAATGGATACTGCTAGGGATATTAATATGCAGGCAGGCATGGCGGCAAGTGGGCCGTGCCCTTGAGACTATACCAGAGCAGCAGTTGGCTCTATTATGTCCCAAGGCATTACTTGTTTCGGGCTGTGGTAGATCGTACAGATAGTACAAGGTTCCCAAGGGTCATATGCCACTATCATCCCGCATCCTAGTAATACTGATGCAAAATTATGTGAGGTACCAAGTCGGGAAATAGCTAATGTATGTTGAACATTAAGGCTCAGAACTGAAGGGGCCACCGGGACCCTGCCAGACTCCTACCACAGCACCGACCCCAGGAAGTGACATGGAATGGAGCATGGATGTTGGTGCGAGCGCCCCAGATCCCAATATGGCATTGTTGATATACCACTTTGTAGGGGCAGCCCACAAACCAATCAGTCCATTTACACAGTCACTGATTGAATCTAGAGACAGGTCCATGTAGGGGCACTATAAATTAGTGCTACACTGAGATCCAGGGCACATGAGGGTCACTGTTTTTTGTTTAAATCTTTTTATTAGGGTTTTACATTTTCTAAATTCCCATGTGGGACATTAAACAGGTCACAGATCAATCAGAATATACGCAAGTGTTATTCAACAATCACAATCATGGTTCAATATCAGAAGATTGGCTCCAGTGTTTCAAATACGACAGTTGTACATCATGCCCCCTGAATCTGCCACTGGGCTATCGTGTCGCATGATATCGTGTCTGAGTGTGCCTGATCCCTTGGGTGGTATGATGATGGGGTCGGGTGGAAATGCCTCCCCTCCGTCAGTGTGCTACCCTGTATGAAATATGCCAGTGCCAACTTTTATGTAAATGAGTCGGATTCCGAACAGCCGACTTAAGATGAACTTGTAACCGTTGGAGGAAATACCTCCTGAAACAGAACGAGGGAGGGGGGTGTGGGAAGTGGGACGGGCGGGCGGGGGCGAGCATCAAGTATTGTTGACGTGTGGGCCAGCTACTGGGTGGTGGGGCCTAGCTATAGGTGTCTCAGGGTTAGGGGGGGTGGAGGGACTGCAGCATTGATAGGTGATCGGCTAACCAGGGCTGACTACCTGACCCACGCCAGCCAATCATCAGGGGTGCTATTCGTACGGTGGCGGGGACCTTGGGCTGGGGTTTCGAGCTGGGTCGTAGGGCGGAGGTTGTGTCGACTCTGGGGCATCCTCTGCAGGTGTCTCTTGCCTAAATTGTATTAAGAGATGCGCCCATTCCATAGAAATTGGATGTTTGTGTGTGCCTTTTACTTCCTCCTCTCTCAGGGTCTCTTCCTCCGCTGCCCCCCACTTTTTTACTGCTCCAATCCAAGCGCCTCAGGTGGTCCTGCAGGGGCCCTCCAATGCATGGCTATGTTTCTTTTGGCTAGGAGGATAGCCAGCGATGCAAACCGCCACTGCAGTTTCTCAGACTTCTTTTTTCTGTAGATGCCCAGGGCGCATGCCTCCCATGTAGTGATGTGTTGCAGGTGTACATGGGGGTCACTGTTATGCCCAGATGCCACTGTTGCAAAGTCGGTCAGTTCCCGAGTCACCACCATCCATGCAGGTATGCGCCACAAAGGCAATGCAAGTCTTCCATCCACTAGGCTCTGCGGGCAGCCACAAGCAGGCCACAGGTAATGCACTCGCTTCAGCTAAACACATGGGCTCGAGCAGGGTGGACTGCACTCCCCGCTGCCGTGATCTAACCGCGATCCAGTCACAGTGCAGTTCAAACAAGTAAATGCAAGGCTTACACTGGTCCCTCCGGAGCAGCCATTCAAGTCAGTACAGAATAATATTGAGTCTGTGATAGTGCCCCGTGGCTCAAGAGGGACTGCAGTGGTGCTTATAGCCGTCAGAGCGCACTCACCAACCTGTATGGGGGCATCTGTCTGTCGAGATCCGTAATATTGGCGGGACAACCAGGGTATTCACTGCCGTTGGTCATCATCTCAGGCAGTCTCATTGTGGAGACTCAGGTGCTGCAGCAGGTAACAAGGTCCGATGGCGTTTGAGATCGCAGGTGGTCAATGCGTCCAGATTGGGCGGGCTCGTAGCAGAGCACGCCGCTCGTTAGTCACTAGGCTGAGACTCTCCCAGTCACCTCCACAATAAGACGCTTGTCCCGCATCCTGAGGGGCCACAACTGCACAAAGTCTACAGCCAAAGTCTTGTCTTACCCCAGGGCACACAGCAGCCCAATCTGGCACCGGCGTGAGGAGACTCCGCCAGTCAGCCCTTTATTACAGACTGTGTCACAGCTGAGGGTCAGAACGTCCAACAAGGTTCCACGAGCCTCAACATACGGGGGAGGGGTGACAGGACCTCCACAGCCAAGCCTGCTGAAAGATGGCATACAGATCGTCAGCCGCGACGCACCAGTGAGCGGAGCCCTCTGCAGTTCTTCTATGGGTGTCTGAGGCTAAAAAGAAGGGGATCGAAAAGGTTGGGGCAGTGTCCCTTCTCCCAGTAAATTTAATATCTTGACGGTTGAGCCGCGGATGTCACCGAATTATTAATAATTCGGGGGCTCACAGCAGGAGAGCCAGGAAAGTCCATCTGCCATCTCGGCGGGTACCCACGCAACCTCCTGTGATGTCCAACTCTAACTATTTGCAGTTCTACTTCAGCCCACGTCCAGACCCAGGCATATATGGCAACCGCTGCAGTCATACCTGCTTATGGACACTGTTGAGCCTCTGCCGCACATGTCACAGTGACAAAATAGACAATATTTAAGCTGATCCAGGAGTTGGTATTGTTAATGATGAACCCAAAGGCAAAAAAGACCAGGCAAAAAAGGCTGAAGGGAATTGGAATACCTTAAAAGTTGAGGTAGAGATTATTGTAGGGCAGTATCACCGGATTTTGGGGTTTCTACTGTTGAAGAGGATGTTTTTATCACAAATTTTCCCCAGCTTTCAAACAGCTTAGGGTAGGTCTCCCTTAGATTGCTGTCAATACTGCGAGGGTGAATAATCTCGCTGTGATCCAGGACCTAGACTTAACTCCACTTCACTCCTCAGCCAGCCCAGAAATGCATGCAGTTCCTCCATGTGTAAGAGGTAACAGCTGTGTTACTGCTAGGCTATTAGCCATTTATTTAAGCTTTTGATCCATCAGTCACAGAATTTCCTGTTTTTTCCAGCTTCATCCTTAGCTGAGAGTGGTTTGCATGTAAACACCAAACTTTTGAAGCTGCTCTGAAAAGTATTTCAATGTTGTCGCCACACTGTGGTTTTTTCAAAAATGGGAAACTTAACAAAAAGAACAAGCTTTTACAATGCAATAGGTCTCGCAATTGCGAGAGTTTGAGCTATTGGCATTGTAAATAATAAGGTCTTTTATTGATGTGCTTACAAAACCTGCAAGCGGTGCTTAACCCCTTTGCTGCGGGGTGTTATCCCCCTGCTGTGCGGGGGGGGGGGGAGACGGGGGCCGCGCGTGGCGCCGCTGTGCTTGTGACGAGTTGAGCTCGTCATGGGGAAAAGTGGAGCTGCGCTCATGACGAGCTGAGCTCGTCACAGCCACACCAGTTTTCGAACGTTCAGCACAGCGGGGAAATTATCCCCGCGTGCGAACGTTCCAACGCCTGTGTGTGTGCCTCATGACGAGCTCAGCTCGTCACAAGCATGGAAGAGGATAAACACTGCTTGCAGATTCTGTAAACTCATAAATAAAAGATATGTTCATTTATAATGCCAATAGCTCAAAGTCTCACAAATGCGAGACCTTAAGCAATCACGGCATCCGAGCTTCAGGGCTTTCAACATCCTAAGCTAAAGCACGTGTGCCGAGATTCGTTTAAATGCAAACAAATAGAAAAAGCTTAAGATGTTGAAAGCTAAAGTGCTGGTGCTGTCATTGCTTTAAAAGTAAACAAATAAAAACAAAATGGTGGGCAAGAGCTTTTTAAAATATATTTACTTTTAAAGCAATCGCGTGAAGGATCGCAAATCAATTTTATTTGGTCGGTGATAAAAAGTCTTGGTCACAACACAATAACTGCAGGTTGCAAATCTGCCAGACTTTGATGCTTTCTACATCAGAAACTGAAGGGCGCAGAATTATTTTAGGCTGTGAGCATTCTTGTAAGCGGCAAAGAAGGCAACTTGAGGGGTCCTCAAAGCATCTCCAGGAGACAAACGGAGAGTGGTACACAGAAGCGAGAGACACGCAGGGAAAGTTCTTACTTACTGAGGACACCCGAGATGAGCATGCGTGCGCCTTAACAAAGCGAAACTGCATAAGGCTTGCCACGACGTCAGGCAACCTTGCCAGGGACATGGGCGGGGCATGAAGCGCGCAGCCAGAAGTGTCTAGGGCTCCCGTGAGCTGAGGGAGCCTCGCGTGTTGCAGCCAACGTGTAGGATAAGCAAGGCGGGAGCCCACCCCGCATAGGGAAGTCCGGCGGGAGCCCACCCCGCCTTCGTGAATGCCGCATGGTGCGGCCAGAGCAAGATTTCAGGCGGGGCTCCTGTGAGCAAGACAGAGCCCTGAGTGTTGCTGCACCAGTGACCGGGTGAAGAGGCGAGTCCCCCCTGCCATCGAGGAGACCAGCCGGGGAGCAGTACAGAATCCACACAAAAGCCGGTGAGTGGTGTTGATCGGTAGGCATGCTGTACGTGCCCACCGGCCATATGATATACATGCAGCAGACAAAGGGCGCCGCACCTGGACAGGACATGTGCACGCGTATGGTGTGAGCAGGAGTTGTGATAAAGCCGGGAGCCGTACGCATGCACATCTCCTGTCTGTTAAGCTTTGGCACAGACTTGCGCCGTTATTACAACTCCTGCTCGCACCATACGCGTGCACATCTCCTGTCCAGGACTTGCCGTACGCGTGCATATGTCCTGTCCCCCTTCGGAAAGCAAGTCCGCAAGAATAGAGCTCGTTTAGGCGTGCAGCGCATGGTGCTGCATCGCTAGGCAAGACCTAAAGCACAAGTTACTTACCTTCGGTAACGATATATCTGTAAGAAACAGTAGTTAGTGTTAGATTCCTTACCTTAGAATATCCCCATGGGGTCAGACTGGATCCGGAAACTTTTGCCTAGCGGTACCCCTGTGCGTCGGTAGGCATCATCTGCGGCTCCGCGTCCGTCGCCGGCGTCGTGATCGCCGGGATGACGTCATCGGAGTACTAAGACGCCGCCCTTGCGGGCTGACGTCAGTTCTTGTACATAGTTTTCTGCGCCAGGAACGCAGAGCCATGACAGAAATCGACACTGGTGCCATGAAAATATGGCCCTGAAAGGGATGTCTTTAACCCTAGATATCGGTTCACAGAACGGGGAGGATGGGTGGGGCGGTAAGGAATCTAACACTAACTACTGTTTCTTACAGATATATTGTTACCGAAGGTAAGTAACTTGTGCATCTGAAAGAAACAGGTTAGTGTTAGATTCCTCACCAGAATAGATACCCCAGCAATACCAACCCCAGTGGTGGGTCTACGAACCAAGATCACACCAAAAAGCCCTGGAGAACGGAACGGCCGAAAAAGCCATCTCTCCGGACTTCGCTGTCCAGGCAGAAGTGTCTAGCAAACGTGTGCAGCGAAGCCCACGTAGCTGCCTGACAGATGTCCTGCAAGGGGACTCCCCGACGCAGGACAGTGGTAGCCGACGTGCCCGAGTGGAATGGGCCCTGAGCCCAACAGGAGGCTTCTTCTTCGCCAAGGAGTAACAGACTTTGATGCACAACACAACCCACCGAGAGATGGTCCGTTTGTGCACCGCCCGTCCCTTCTCCACGCCCACGTAACCAACAAAGAACTGGTCGTCCACCAGGAACTGGCGTGTGCGGTCAGATAGAATGAGAGCACACATTTTGGGTCCAGACGGTGGAGCCTCTCTTCCTCCTTCGAGGGATGCGGAGGCGGAAAGAAGGTGGGCAAGGTGATGGATTGCCTGAAAGGAAAGGCTGTGACAACTTTGGGCAGGAAAGAAGGACAAGTTTTCAAGACAACTTTGTCCGGATGGACAGAAAGGAAAGGAGGCTTAGAAGAAAGAGCCTGGAGCTCCCTCACTCTCCTGGCAGAGGTGATGGCAACGAGGAATGCAGTCTTAAGAGTCAGAAGACGAAGAGGGCAGTTGTGAAGTGGCTCGAAAGGAGCGCATATCAAAAAGGTTAGAACAAGGTTAAAGTCCCACTGAGGCATCACAAAAGGAACAGAAGGAAACATGTGTGTGATGCCTTTCAAGAATCTATTTACAACAGGGGACTTGAAAAGAGAAGGCTGATCAGGAAGCCTCAAGAAGGCAGAAATGGCAGAGAGGTAGCCCTTATGAGTGCCCAGAGCAGAGCCCTGCTGGGCAAGAGAAAATAGGAAGAGGATACCCTCTGAAAGGGGGGCAAAGAGAGGATCCCCAGCCTTTGCTGTGCACCATGCCACAAATGTGTTCCACCTGCCAGCGTATACCGATTTTGTGGAGGGATGCCTGGTTGCCAGAATTACATCACAGACTTCAGGAGGCAAGTCAAATGGCCTCAACTGCCGCCGCTCGATCTCCACGCATGGAGGTGAAGGCTGGACAGGTTCAGGTGGAGGACCGTTCCCTGCTGCTGCGACACAAGGTCCTCCTGAAGAGGCAGACAAATTGGAGGATCGACTGACATGCTGAGTAGCTCGGGATACCAGTACCTTCGTGCCCAGTCCGGAGCCACTAGGATGACTTGGGCCTGGTCGCGCCTGATCTTCTTCAGCACTCTGGGCAGAAGTGGTAAAGGCGTACAACAGACCGCAGCTCCACTCGCCACAAAAAGTGTCTCCGAGCGAGGGCCGCCTTGGAAATTCCAACACGCAGAACTGATGACATTGCGCGTTCTCTGAGGTGGCAAATAGATCTAACCAAGGCTCTCTCCACTGCTGCAAGAGGCCTTGCACCACTTTCGAGTTCAGAATCCATTTGTGATCCATCATGCACTGGCAGCTGAGTTTGTCCGCCCTGGCGTTCAGGGAACCTGCCAGGTGTTGAACCACCAGGGTGACGCCCTGGTGTTCCAGCCATGTCCAGAGGCACAGAGCCTCCTGACAAAGGGTCCACGACCCCATCCCGCCTTGTTAGTTGCAGTATCACATGGCGGTGGTGTTGTCCGTGAACACCTGCACTACACTTCCCCGGACAGAGGGAAGGAATGCCTTCAGTGCAAGCCGATCGCCCGCAGCTCCAGAAGGTTGATGTGGAGCCGGGACTCTGCCAGAGACCAGAGGCCTCTGATCTCCCTCTCCCCCATGTGGCCCGCCATCCCAGGAGGGACGCATCCGTCACCACTACGTGCTCCAGTTTGGGTAGGGAGAGAGATCTGCCGCTGACCCAATTGCGGTTCGTGAGCCACCATTGCAACTGTCTTGCAGTGCCCTCCGAGATCCGGACGTGGTTGGACAGGTTGCCCTGATGCTGTGCCCACTGAAACTTCAGGTCCCACTGCAGAGCTCGCATCCGCCACCTGGCGTGATGCACCAGAAGGATGCAGGAGGCCATCAGCCCCACGAGCCGCAGCGTCAACCTGACCGAGACTCGGGATAAAGGCTGAAAGATCGGAATCAGAGCCTGACTATCCCGAACCCACTGTTCAGGGGGATAAACCCAGTCCAGAACCGCTCTGATGAAAAGGAGCTTCTGAGAGGGGCACAGGTGTGACTTCGGCACGTTGGAGAACCCCAGCGACTGCAGGTGGGAGACGACTGTCTGGGGCGAGCCCACCTTCAACAACCAATCGTCGAGATAGGGTAAGACTGAAACCCCTAATCTACGCAGATGAGCTGCGACAATCGCCATCACTTTCGTGAATACCCGTGGGGCGCTGGTAAGGCAGAAGAGGAGCGCGGTAAACTAAAAGTGCTTGTGGCCTACCGTGAACCGCAAGTAACGCCGGTGGGCCGGCCGGACGGGGATTTGGAAATATGCGTCCAGCAAGTCCAACGCTACCATCCAGTCTTCTGGGTCCAGGGCAGCTAGGACCTGAGCCAAAGCCAGCATCTTGAACTTCTCCTTCCGGAGGAAGACATTGACGCTCCGTAGGTCCAAGATAGGGCGTAGGCCTCCTTTGCCCTTCTTGGGTACCAGAAAGTAGTGGGAATAGCAACCACATCCTACTTCTGGCCCAGGATCGCGCTCGACGGCCCCCTTGGCCAAGAGGGCCGTAACTTCCTCCTGTAGTCGCAAGTGATCCCCCGACATGCGGTGGTACTGCGGTGGCTTGGCTGGAGGGGTCTCCTCGAAGGGGAGGGAGTAGCCCCTTCGGACGATTTGCAGCACCCACCTGTCCGATGTGATGGAGCGCCAGTGAAGGAGGTGATGGCGAACCCTGCCCCAGCTGGCGTTGAATGGGCCTGAAAATTCAGACTAGGAGGATTTTGAGGCAGATGCTGCGGGGGGGGGGGGTGGACTAACCTTGTCAGTGTCCCCCGGCACCGCCACGACTGTTACCATGTCCGCGACCGCGTTGAGGTTGGTTCTGCGGCCTGTGACTAGCTGAATGTGTGGGGGCGCCCCTTCCTTGGCCACGAAAGGGACGAAAGGCGGAAGTTTGCTGGCTTTGGCCGAGGCCCAAGGACTTGGCCGTAGTACTGGGGTCCTTGAAACGCGCCAGCGCACTGTCCGCCTTGTCGCCAAAGAGGCGAAGACCATCAAAGGGCATGTCCAGAAGGGTGGCTTGGACATCCCCCGAAAAGTTGGCGAACCGCCACCGTCGTCGCAATCGCCCTGCCCAGCGAGTCCGTGGTATCCAGTCCACACTGAATCGAATAGCGTGCTGCATCCCGTCCCTCTGCTAGGGCTTGGGTAAGCTTTGCCTGGGCCTCCACCGGGCACTGCGGCAGCACTTCCGCAACCGTATCCCACAGAGAGTGGGTGTAACGGCCCAAAAGGTAGGCGGTGTTGACAGACCGCAACCCCAAACTCAGTGAGGAGAACAGTTTCTTCCCAAACTGATCGTACCTTTTGGATTCCCGATCCGGAGGAGCGGTCGGGAATGCGGTCTGGGAGGTAGAGGCCTGGATCACCACGCTCTCAGAGGTGGGATGAACGGACAGGAAGCTAGGGTTGCCCGGAGCCGGGCGGTTGTGTCGGGCCATGTTCCGATCTACAGGGAGGCCTGTTGAAGGCTTGGACCAGGTGCCCAGCAGAACGTCAGTGAGGGCTTCGTTAAACGGAAGGAGAGGCTCCGAGGAGCTTGCCTGCGGTTTGAGCACCTCAGTGAGAAGGTTAGTCCTCACGGCAGTGACCGGGAGCTCAAGAGCCAAGGCCTTAGCTGCCCTAGTCAACACCACGCTGTAAGCAGCCCCCTCCTCCGTAGCCACGGTAGGAGGGGAGACAAATCCAGTGTCAGGCGAAGTGTCCAGACCACTGGCCTCGCCCAGCTCGTCTGCCCAGTCCTCGCTCAACTGGCACTGCAGTGCCATAGAGTCCTCAGACCCCTCCCAGTCCCCCTCATCATCCATCCCCAGATAGTCAGGAATAAATGATGGAGCTGGGTCGTCGGTGAAGGGCTCACCAATCGCCGTCGAAGACGGCGCCGGATCCGGACCGGGGACCGCGCCGGGGGCGACACCCTTGGTGACGGCGCCAGCAGAGGGGTCGTAATGTCGACCGGCGTTGTCACGGATCCAGACCTGGATCCTGAGGAGCGCTGCGCCATCGGGACCAGAGTCGTCGACGGCGCCAGGGCCGACGCACCCGACGGCGCCGGGGCCGACCCCCTTGGGCTCCCGGACGGACCTGCGGGCCCGAAGGCGCATCGGCGGGATCCGACGGAGAAAAGCGCGACCTCATGGCCGTGAGGAAGGCGCTGATCTCCTCCGGGATCGCGTGCAGCCCAGGGACCAGCAGGTGTGGATCTGGACGTGGCACTTGCGGCTCCGATGGAGCCACGTGGGCGGTGTCGCCCGAACCCCTGGCCACATCGCGCGGGCATCGGGGGGAGTCGGAAGAGCAATGTCGCTTCTTCGACTTCTTGTGCCTTAACTTACCTGAGGACTTGGAGCCCGACGAGTGGTGTAGACTCGCCGAGCTGTGATGATTGTTGCCCGGCGACCGGTGCCTTGACCTCCTCCTGGACCGGGACCTCGAGTGGCGCGTGGTCGACTGCCGGAGATGGAGACGCTTACGGGACCGCTCCCGCCTAGCCTTCGAGGTCGAGGCCCGGCAGTTGGGCCACGACTTGTCATCGTGGTCGGCCCCGAGACAGTAAAGGCACCAACGGTGGGGGTCGGTAACTGACATCAAGCGGTTACAATCGTCGCAGGGTTTGAACCCGGGCATCCCTATCGACACCGAGAGTCGAGGTATCGACTCGAGAAGGATCAAAAAGAGATCAAAAAGTTTAGTCAAAAATTGACTTGGCGTACTGCTCTTCCCGGATCTGCGCTTGCTGGTGCGGAAAAAAGAAGAACTGATGTCAGCGCGCGAGGGCGGCGTCCAAGTACTCCGACGACGTCATCCCGGCGATCACGATGCCGACGACGGATGCGGAGCCGCAGATGACGCATACTGACGTGCAGGGGTACTGCTACGCAAAACTTTCCGGATCCAGTCCGACGCTTGGGGATATTCTAAGATAAGGAATCTAACACTAACCTGTTTCTTTCACATAAGCACACCAGTCACTATGCCACTTCTCTGGGAATCTGCAGTAAATTTAAAAACTAATTGGCCAGACTTGAATAGTGCTGCAGTGGTTAACTAGGAACATTAAATCTTTGGATCCTGAATGATTATAAATATAAATACTCTCCAGGACCAGTAGGTTTGATATATGCAGCATGAAAGTTACAATTAAAGGGGCTGTTGCTTCAATGGACAATTGCAATGTTACTAGACCAAACTAACCAACTTTTTGTTTTCCAGGGTCACCTTAGCAGAAAAGCACCTCCATCACCACTGGAAAACACTGCACAAAGACGATGTTCTTCACCAGGTCATATTAACAGTAGCTAAGTGGCCATTGCTTGGCTTGCCAGTCTGCCCCCCTCCCCCAAAAAGGCCGTAGCGCAGACTATCCTTGAATTAAGCATGGGCGAGTATGAAGAGGTTGGTGCAATCCTCTCATCTCAGAAAAATGTTTACAGAAAAGTGTCCAACATAATCAGCTTATGCTTAACATTTCGTAAAACTATACCCATCTCGAAGCTAAGATTGTCAAGGAGCTACTTTGGTTCTGCAAGAGTAATTGTTTTAGATAGCAGGCTATGACACACAAATTTGTAGAGTTAATCTCTGGAAATAACCTGAATAGTCTCTCGCATGTATAGATTCTAGAAGCCAATGAAAAAAAGCGCAATTTACCCTAGAGGAAAAGACTGATTCCCAGTGGAGAACCACTATTATGGGACCATAAAAAGGTTTAATGAAATTGTAGAAGAACATTAGTCATATTGCCATTGAGGTGTAGATTAGAAAGCACTAGTGCTCAGGAATGAAGCTTCCGAGCACCAGAGGAAAAAGAAGAAACAGCAGACAGTACCTGTAAACACATTCAGGAAAATATGCTTTTCGGAATAAGTTTGACTGCACAAGTTCCTAGAATTTTCCAAGGTGCTCTCTGAGGCAAACAGATAAAGGAAGCGAGTTTCAGAGTTAGGAGCCATGTCAACGTAAGCATCTTACTCAGAGAAAGTAGCCAAAAAATAAAAATAGCCTCACTTGTAACATTACTCTAAAAACATCGAGCACACAAAATGAAAAAAACCTCCTTTCACCCTTCCATCAATCTTTCCATCCAAACATTTACCCTTCTATCTGTTCTTCCACTTGTCCATCCCTTCACCTTTGAAACCACCTTTTTTTCTGAGTTTTTTTATAGCGCGAACTTGACCCAAAGGTATCGGGTATCAGAGTGCTTTACATGAGCACCAGTTGCTTACACAATGAACATATTCATTTTAGTTATGCACAGGGAAATTAAGTGATTTGCCCAGAATCACGGGATAGTGAGCGTCGTTGCCGAGACTTTAACCGGGTTTCCCAGATTTGAGATCAACCGTCCAAGCCGTTAGGCTACATCCTTGCCCCATTCAATCATATGTTTCCCACCAATCCTTTTATGTACACATCCATCCTTTCTCCCATAACCCCAGCAATATGGTCATCTTTCCATCCATCCATCCTTTCATCTATCCTTACATTTACTCTTATACATTTGTCCATTCTGCTGTCCTTACATTCATTTACTCTTTCACCCTTTGATCCTTCCTCTTCTATCCAGCCTTTTACCCTTCCACCCATTCATTATTTTACGCTTCCATCCTACCTCTTAACCTGTTTTTCTTCGCTCCTTACATATTTTTTTCATCTCACCCTTCCCCTTTCCTTTTTGTTCAGCTGTCTCATATTTGTTTTCCTCATCCTTACTTTTTCTTTATCTTTCTCATTGTTTTTCTGTTTGTACTTCTCTCTTTGTTTTCTCCTTTTTAATTTTCTTTTCTTTCTCGGTTTCCTTCACTGTGCATGCCAGCCTACAATTTTCTTTCATTGTATTCCCTAGCACTGTTATTTATGAGCTACTCAGCAAGCCTGCAGACAGAAGGTCCATAAACAACTAATTCATGTTTACATGAAACTCAGTTCACCAGCCCATTGAACACAGGTGCAACACCCAACTAAGATTCTAGACTTCGGTTTTCTATGCCACTGTCTTCCTCACACTGTTTGTATCTGCTGAGGAGCAGTGTGAGAAGCCATTCAAACACTGACCTTTGATGTTTATCGGGGTGCTATGGAGAAACTATTTGGAAATGTATCCTGAAACAATGCTATATGAGGCACGGAGGTCTAAGAAAAGAGTCGGAAGTCCAATTCACTAAACAATCACACATAATCATGCATGGAAATTGTCAGTCGTGACACTCAGACCCCATACTCAATGGGACAGTTCTAGTGGCCAACAATGTTTAGTACACACCTTGCTAACGGAGTCCCTACACAAGTGTGTGAACCGAGAATGAGGATGCCAAGAGACGCATTCACTTCAAACTCATTTCACTAGTAACAAGATCCTAACCTGGGGCACAGCCCTATTGAATGAAATCTACATAGCGAGCCATCTGAGTAGTCGCAAAACCAAAACTCGAACAATTGATATTATAAGCATTTTATCTAAGCACCTGTAGCACTATTGTTTATGTCTACTTTCTATGTATGTGTGTATGTGTGTATGTTTACGCTCAGGCAAAAGAAAGTAAAGAAAGCTTGCTTTCGCTTTGTGCTTTGCTCAAGGAGGAATAATTGTGCGTAAGACAGGTTGTGCCAATTGTATATATGTGGGTTCCTGGGATTAATGCCCCAATATCCAGACGCGTTGTACATGTTTTTAGTTCTGTATTTATTGATAGCCAAAACAAAAAGAAGACCGAGAACAGTCGACACGTGTTTTTCCCATTTGGCTGATATGCCAAGGACTTTTTCAAGTCTGATCTAGGACATAGTGGGCAAAGGTCATATAGACCACGTATATGGGAGACATATAATCACTTTATGAACAAAGAAATCAAAAAGAGCTATCATTAGACCCAAAGAATAAGCATTAATTAAAACAAAAAATAAGAATGGGAGAGGAAATGTAAGAAACGCAGAAATAATTGGGAAGAAGGTAAGTCAAAGTAATGGAAAACACAGCCAGGAACCTACATATATATAATTGGTACAACCTGTGTTATGCACAATTATTTCTCTAAATTGGTGGATTTTAGGAGTAACCACCGGTCAGGTTCTTTACCCTACCAAAATGTGGGTCCTGTCTGGATGTGCATGAACTCCAGGAGCTCACCGCTCACATAACACAATCTTTGCTCAAGGAGGCTTTACACAGCTGGTGGCAAAATAGTAGCACCAATTATCAGTAGCTCAGATTTAGTGACCATTCATGCATCTCTGCACCTGAAAAAAGAGAACATTTTAAAAGAAGACTGCTGGTGAGAGCCGTAAAAATATGCAAATGTATAGTAACAATATCTTACACATCCTTTGTCAAGTGTTTTATGCATATAGTCTTATTTATGGTCACCACAGATGTTTGCTAAGTTTTACATCTGTGTTTTTGTTAATGCCTAACTAGGGCATAGAGGCAAGTCCATTTGTTGTGCCGGACTCCACTATTTGAGAACCAAAGACAGAGAATACAAATAACTAAAGTAAAAAGGATATAAGAGACTAAAGGAAGGAGGATACAAAGCACTAAAGGAAGGAGGAAAACGTACTCCAGCCTTGACCACGTTAAAGTCAGCCATGCTTACCATGCTGTTCGGATTATAGATGCATTTGGGCTGCTCGCATTGGATTTTATTGAAGCGCTTTTCAGTCTCGACAGATTTCCTGAAAGTATCCTGGACTTAGCAGAAGCATCCACTTTATTATTTTTAGTTGAGTGTGTTGTTTTGGAGTTTTCAGTTCTCTAAAACAAAAAATAAAAAAGGGAGAAATGTAAAAGTATCTGGGATGAGTGATAATGATAATTCTGAACTATCTTGTTTCTAATCACTAGTATCTCAGATTCATCTTAAGACACTTAGCACTGATTTAGACACTGATGCATAATTGCTCACTTTGCACATAGCGGTGAGTTTTTCCTTTTTTCTTTTTTCGAGTGTCACCAAAGCCAGAGACATTTTCAACAGAAACCTATGTATTTCCTGCTGTGCACCCTAACCCGTCAGTGATGGATCACAAACATTGAGGTAAATCTGAAAACGAAGGGTAAATGTAACATTACACATGTTTTTGGCACCTGGACAGTATTTTTTTATGTGAGGACTTACCTTTCCACCCATGTGCTGCTAAAACATTTTAATATTTCAAACCCTTTTGCACACTTTTGCACTATTTAAGCCTAGATCGTCTACACATACGGAATACAGAAGTGCATGGAAGTTGGAATGGCATTGCAAATTTTGTGACTACACGCCTGGTAGAATCCATTTTCAGTACTAAGAAATAATAAACTCATTTCGTGGGTTGCCAGAAGTAGTTAGTGATATTTGCTCAAATAAAAATCTGCAGTTCCTGACCTTGTGTCTGAGGATCTGGATTGTATGTACATTATTTTCACAAAACCTATACGGCAGTGTGCGACTTATGTACGGAATAGATTTTATTAGTCAAATTCTACAAATCACAAAAATACTGACACCTAGTTAAGTAAAGAATAACGCGGGGTATCATAGTGTTGATAACTGTTGTCTATTTTGAAGAACAAAAGTTCTAATGCCATCAAATATCAGCTCGATCCGTCACTTCCTATTCACCAAATAAGCTTAAAAAATGTGGAGACATTTATTCCGTTTGTTGTCACCCTCCTACATTTACCTTTCCCCTTTATTAGTCTGGTTCTGTTGCACGCACATACGCTCTCGTCTCATTCAGTAGGTCATTACCATCCCCGGCTACCTTCCGCAGTGCCTACTACCCACGCTAGATTTTCTCCGATATCTTGGGCTAATGTCTACTTTTGTAAACAATTTTTTTCGGCCACCATACACCAATCCATATCTCTTTTCCAACTTTCAACATCCGGGGGAGCCCTCGTCTCCATGCGCTAGCAATGTTTCTTTTAGCAACACTCAGACTCATGATTGTTCAAAGTTTCTGATAATTCAGAGCCTCTCCCCATATGTTCAGCACATGTCGTTTTGCCACAGCATTTGATTCTGTCCCTCCTGCTTGTTACATGCATTCCGTAATTTTTGCCGGGAACGTTTGTATCGCTGGGTAGGTCCACAATATATGGAAGAATGTACCTTCCTTCCCACCCCCCATCAGGCATAAGGTAGACGTACCCCTTCCCATTTTTGCTAAAGTCGTCCTTCCTTGAGTAAAAGCGGTGCAATATCTGAAGTAGGAGCAAGCAGAACCCTGATTTGACTGCGACCTCCCCATGGGCCCTAAGTGCCTTCTCCCACTGTTCATCCTCAAACTCTCCCACAAACCCCTTCCACTCCCCACCCACATTTCATCCTTAATTGTTGCAGAGTATTACGCAAAGGATTATGTATCTTTCTGTAAGTCAGGGATAAAACTTTTTTGGGTACAGGTTCCCCTAGTAATCTATCCTCCCTTTGGTATAAGTGCTTGCAATGTATGTGAGGTCTGCAGGAACCAATAGGTTTCTGTATATGGCTGAGATACCCGCCACCCCCTCTCAACACAATCCCCAAGGAATGGGAAACCGGAAACGGTTCTGAACTTTTGGAAGACGGGAGGGAGTGACCCTCCCGGCCGTATTTATTAAAATATGAAACAAAATTAAAACATTAAAATAACAGTTTCATATTATGTACTATTTCATTTCCACATTGCGATGTTTGGCTAACCTTAACATATTCTCTAATACAAAGGTTCACCTAGCCGAACTAACATCCTACAAAACATTTAACTTGAAATTGTACATCCTAACGTTTAAGGGCCAACGGCAAGGTCGTAACCGGTGTCAGATCCCTAAACCAGAAATATCCCCCTCACTTGTGAGGGGCGACCGCACAGAGGTGTACCTCACGTGCATCTACCAATTTCCCTTGACTTGACGGGGGCCCCAATAAACTCGACGCCATTTAAAGGTCGTCCGAGGACTCGTGTGAGGTGTCTAGAAGGTAGCGTAAACCCCCTCCCAAACCCCACACAACTTACCACATCTGCCGTCGCAGATGTCCTGGCCCCGGGAAATTCCCCAGGAGGGGGCTGTAGCCCCTCCTACCCAGGAAGGGGCCTTGACCGCCTTTCCTTTCCTTTCGGCGGCCCATCCTTAGAAGGGACCGCATCCCCGTTGAGGGGCCAATGGCCACCTCCCTCGAGCGCTCCCATCCGTAATGGGTGACGCCCACCCATAGGGATCTTCCAATTACTGCTCACCGATCATGACCTTACCGCCCGACCAAAATAAATACGACAATTCTAACTAAATTACTAAATGACTAAATTACAACTTATTAAAAGCATGATTACTGATCAACACTAGTGCAGAATTACTTTATTTGCAAAACATACTACAAATTGACCATTCTTTATTGCATATTCAAAGTTATCACGATAATCATCACAACCTGCAAGAAAATAGAGTTACCACATCAAACTTTATTCAAAAACCACTTGCTGTCCTCAGGGGCTGGTGGGTGGGTCAAAATTGGCTCTTCGTTCCGTCTCGAGCTCACGTGCAGCGAGGAGGTGCAGCTTCAGAGCACAGGAACAAGAGGATGCTTTCTTGGCTTGTTGCTCCTTTTATCCGTCTTCAGGGCGGGCGTAAACCCGCCCCTGCCTGCCCCAAGGGCGTGGCCGGCCGCGTCAGTTTCTAGGCCAGCCCACTCCAGGGCGGGAAAAAGGCGCGCCCCGGCTACGCCGCTACGGGCATACCAGCCGAGACTCGCCTCCCGCCCAAGATGGCTTCCCGGGGGGATCGTGGTACTCCGCCATACGTTCGGGGGGACCGAATGGTCGCCCCTTTCCATATGGCTGAGATACCCGCCACCCCCTCTCAACACAATCCCCAAGGAATGGGAAACCGGAAACGGTTCTGAACTTTTGGAAGACGGGAGGGAGTGACCCTCCCGGCTGTATTTATTAAAATATGAAACAAAATTAAAACATTAAAATAACAGTTTCATATTATGTACAATTTCATTTCCACATTGCGATGTTTAGCTAACCTTAACATATTCTCTAATACAAAGGTTCACCTAGCCGAACTAACATCCTACAAAACATTTAACTTGAAATTGTACATCCTAACGTTTAAGGGCCAACGGCAAGGTCGTAACCGGTGTCAGATCCCTAAACCAGAAATATCCCCCTCACTTGTGAGGGGCGACCGCACAGAGGTGTACCTCACGTGCATCTACCAATTTCCCTTGACTTGACGGGGGCCCCAATAAACTCGACGCCATTTAAAGGTCGTCCGAGGACTCGTGTGAGGTGTCTAGAAGGTAGCGTAAACCCCCTCCCAAACCCCACACAACTTACCACATCTGCCGTCGCAGATGTCCTGGCCCCGGGAAATTCCCCAGGAGGGGGCTGTAGCCCCTCCTACCCAGGAAGGGGCCTTGACCGCCTTTCCTTTCCTTTCGGCGGCCCATCCTTAGAAGGGACCGCCTCCCCGTTGAGGGGCCAATGGCCACCTCCCTCGAGCGCTCCCATCCGTAATGGGTGACGCCCACCCATAGGGATCTTCCAATTACTGCTCACCGATCATGACCTTACCGCCACAGGCCGGATAGTTGACCGGCTATCCGGACCCCCCACAGCACTCCTGCCTAAAGGTCATGTCATAAAGTCTTTAGCCAAGCTATCAGGTCTCCTATGAGTAACTCGTTCCCCATCCGGGACAAATGAACACCATCCCCCAAATACATACTGTCCCCTTTAATACAACCATGCGAAACAGAATGCAGTGTACTTGAACGGAACAATCTACTCATTTTATTATTAATTTTCCTTACTGAATGATTCAGAGCAGAAACCGAAATAGCCCCCCGCCACACTTTCCGTGGAATCATATGGGACCATGCAATTGTGCACCCTGGAACTCTTCTCGCTAACCAACTTACAGTGGAAAGCATCCCCTCAAGAAGAAGTCGTCTACCAGTGGTCACCAAATCGTTGCCCCCAAGATGTACTATGACTACAGACGGCGGTGACCTCGTCCGCCCTAACAAACCCTCGAAAAATGATTGAAACTGGTCAATACAGAGCCCGCCCTTTCCGTAGAAGGACACACTGTACCCGTATTCCCCAGCCACGTGAATCATGTCACCTGCTTTGAATACGTCCGCGGCACGCCTCACGTATGAGTGGCCCACGACCCACACCTCCTTTTTCACAGCCGGTGATGTCTGACCGCTGGCCCCCCGGTGTCGGGTCGACTGCACAGTCCGCCCCGCCTCGTAGGCTCGCGCAACTGAAAACCAAACAAAAACAAGAAGCGTGAGTACATCATTACAGCTTCACAACATGTGCAACCGCACATACCTCTTATAACAGTTCGAGGACCAACGCCCCACACGTTTTACTTGTTCAACACTCAGACCCCTGGCTGTAGCCTCTGTAGCAGCCCCTATCCGAAAGGAATGGGTCCCAAACTCGCCGGGGTTCAAGCCCACGGCCGAGATCGACATCGCAAGCACCCGCTGAAACTGAAACCTCGTCAGTGGGGTGGCGTCAGCGTGCCTCAACAAGGTCCCCCCCCATGATGCCACCCTTTGTGCTAAATATTCCTCTACGCACACCACAGGGCACATGGGAGACCCGGGAATCCTTTGTATGATTATGCAGTCCCCAATCGCACCCTGATCGGTCTTGGACCTGACAAACGAGACAGTCATTGTCTCCCCCCTGACCTGAACGTGCTCTCGGCACAGTCCCCCCATGGCATCCTGCTTGTTCTTCACCACTAGTTCGCTTACCCGCATAGCCCCATGGAATGCTAGCACAAAAGCGGCTCGGAATAACACTGTTTCATACTGGGATGAACACGTTGCAGGAAGTACAGAAAATAACAGGGCCAACCTATCCAGACCTATCGGGCGCCTTTCATCTACTCTGCGACCCTCAAGGCGTTGCCACCCACGTAGCGCTTTTTGCACAACGAAAGACGCGGTCGGGTCCTGGATCCCATGAGCCCTTGCCATAAAGGAAATGGCGGCCCGATGCCTCTGGGCCGTAGCCACTGATTTGCCTGCCTGATGTAAAGACAGCAAAAATTTTACTACTGACTCCTCCTGGCCCCAAAGCTCCCCCCTAGCATCCCCCAAAAAGGCCCAATAGGAACGGAACGCCCCTTCATATGCCTTCCTCGTCCTGGGTGCTAAACTCTCTCCCACGAGGTTTTGTAGCTCGGGGCACCGAGAGACCAAAGAGCTTCGGGAAAAGGTGCCGCCACCGGGTCCGCTGTGGGCAGAAAACCCCAGAAGGCCTGCATACGAAAACGAGAAAGCGCATCAGCCGCTTGATTCATTACCCCCGGCACATGTCTCGCCTTAAATAGCACATTCAATTGCATACACAATAACACAATTTCTTTGAGCAATCTCAGAATCCATTTGCATCGTGCTGCCTGGCTATTGATACACTCAACCACGGTCATGTTATCAGACCAGAAAACCACAGAGTGATCTCTGAATCCCTCGGGCCAAGTTTTCAGGGCCACCAGAATGGGAAAAAGTTCCAGAAAAGCAATGTTACTTGTCAGCCCACACTCATGCCACCATGACGGCCATTTTTGAGCCGACCATTGTGTGCCGAATATGGCACCAAAACCAATGCTCCCAGCCGAATCTGTCCACAGCCCCAGCTCCTCGGAGGACACCGCTGGTTTGTTCCAGACAATTCGACCATTGAAATCCGCCAGAAATGCCAACCAAATGCGCATGTCCTGGCGAACCTCTGCCGACAGCCTCGTGCGATGATGACCCTCCTTCAGGCCGACCATGGCTTGAGCGATCGAGCGGGAAAAGGGGCGGGCCATCGGCATTACTCTCAGGGCAAAATTCAGCTGGCCCACCAATTGTTGTAATTGATGCAGTTTGACCTTAGACTCACTAATACACGTTTCCAGGGATGTCCTGAATCTTAACACTTTTTCTCTCGGTAATCGAAAACAACCTTCCTCTGAGTCGAGCTCGATCCCCAGAAACTCGAGGCAAGTCGAGGGACCCACAGTCTTACCTGGTGCCAATGGCACACCAAAATGCTTCATTAAGACACAAAATTCATTCAAAGCCTGTCCACATTCTGGATCCCCGGCTGCCCCCAGAAACAAAAAGTCATCGAGATAATGCATAACATGTTGAAAACCCGTCTTCTTTGTGAAGACCCATTGCAGAAAACAACTGAATTTTTCAAAATAGGCACAAGATATAGAGCATCCCATTGGCATACATCTATCCATGTAATAGTGACCCTGAAACCTGAAACCAAGGAGACGCTGATCGTCTGGGTGTACCGGGAGCAACCGGAACGCTGACTCAATATCTGACTTTGCCATCAGCGCACCGGGCCCTAGGCGATTCAACATGGCAACGGCCTCATCGAAAGATGCGTACCGCACCGAACACACTTCCGGGTCTATCGCATCATTCACGGAAAGACCATGTGGGGCTGATAAATTATGTATCAGTCGAAACTCACCCGGGTCCTTCTTGGGGACCACCCCTAAAGGGGAACAAACAAAGTTAGCCATCGGTGGCACATCAAACGGACCGGCGACTCGACCTCGAGTAACCTCCTTCCCAATTTTTTCCTGTACCACGGTCGTATGTTGCAAGACCGACAGTTGGTTCTTACATTTTGCTACACCCTGAAAATCCCCCACTGGGATGCGGAAACCATATGAAAACCCATTCCACAACACCCCAGCGGAAGCATGATCCGGGTATTCGCTGAGCCAAGGAATCATTGCCATGGTATCAATCGGAGTAGGTAAAGGCGCCCCTCGGACTATTTCAGACCTGCTTGGCGCTTCCCCTACCACCGTTATCACCCGTTTTGGCTCTGCACATGGACTCAGGATGGGATGGCTGCCCACACCCCCCACATTCGTGTCTAAACTTGCATGACCCCTGGGGCCTCGTACATTTACCCCTGTTAAAGTTCCAACAAATCCCCCTTTTACCTGCGTTGCCATTCGGCTTTGAGTGGTAGTCGTTACCTGCACCCGATCGAAAGGGTGTCCCAGCGTATTGGCGGGAGGACTCGCCCCCGCTACTTCCTACCAATGGTACTTTCAACATTCCTGTACTCTCCATTTTTGACCATGAAACGGAGTCGTAACAATCCCAAGTCAAGTTTTTGTCGTGTTCTTTCGCTTTTCTAAAAATATTATCATAGCAGAACCACTGATTGCCCCCATATGATACGTAATACTCCATGATCCGTGACTGATAAATAGGCAATTCGGTCAACAACTCGGGCCTACGTTCGCCCATGATGGAGGTAAAGATTCCCCACGCCCTGCCCCAAGTGCCAATGTTTTCGTTGACCTTAAAGGCGGCCATTTTTGCGCGCCAAACACTCGGATGCATGAGCTCCTTTTGGCTCTTAACATGCTCCATCTCATAATGGTCGGTAAGCAAAGAAAAAATGTTTACATACTCATCCGCCCAAATCTTTTCCTTAATTGCCAGAGGAACATGCTGAGCCACCTTCTCCCTTCGTGAAGGTGCAGACCCCTCCCTCGCAATCGGCAATGGCCGCTTACCTGAACCAGAAGCTGCATCTGCCGCCGGACCTGGGCCTGTTGCTTTTTCTACCGCCGGAGACAGCGGGGTAACTGACGATGGTGCCTTCACCGCCTCCCTAGTTTCACGCAATTGTCTCATTAAAACCCGGGCGTCGTCAGCCGTGGCGCCCTCGCTATCTTTCCCCAACCACGCTGCCAATTGTGCTGCTAACTCGGGAGGCATATCCTCCCCGGACACGGGAGTGACCACCACGGGAATCGGATTCCCCTCCTTCGGCACTGGGGTTGGCTCTTCAAGCGGGATATCGGGAACCGGGGTTTCCCCCCCAGGTGCCCCCCTTCTGGACCTCTTGCCTCTGCCTCCAGGGGCTGCTCCCGACAAAGGTCGTTTCGGTCCCCCTTCCCCGTCCTTAGCTGCCATCTGCTTCTTCAGATCGGTTACCTCTTTCATGAGCATGCGGAGCATCTGATCGGTACTGACTCGCTTCCCGACTTTCTTGGGCATTCTCAGACAGAGTATCTGTAAGACAAAAAGAAAGATTACCACGCTCAAAATTGGCTCTTCGTTCCGTCTCGAGCTCACGTGCAGCGAGGAGGTGCAGCTTCAGAGCACAGGAACAAGAGGATGCTTTCTTGGCTTGTTGCTCCTTTTATCCGTCTTCAGGGCGGGCGTAAACCCGCCCCTGCCTGCCCCAAGGGCGTGGCCGGCCGCGTCAGTGTCTAGGCCAGCCCACTCCAGGGCGGGAAAAAGGCGCGCCCCGGCTACGCCGCTACGGGCATACCAGCCGAGACTCGCCTCCCGCCCAAGATGGCTTCCCGGGGGGATCGTGGTACTCCGCCATACGTTCGGGGGGACCGAATTGTCGCCCCTTTCCATTATTCCCTTCACCAACATGAAGGGAAGGACTATATCTCCCCCTTCCCACAAGTCTCCAACCACAGAGATACCAATTAAGACCCATCTATTGAACCCTTTCAAAGACTCAAATGCAGCTGCATCCAGTATGGGGTCACTCAAATGAGAGGGCCTTCCCAACCCAGGTATTTTGTCACCTTTTCCATACACTTATGACTGTGCTGATGTGTGGGGTGTCCGGTCTAGGTATTTTTTCCCATACAGTTCTGCTGGGTATCCGCTGTCCCCCATCACATCTGTCCATCCTCAAAGCTGGCTCCTCATTGACCGTCTTTCAACAGGCTACCCAATAGTATTTCTGAATATCGGGTAGGGCTTTTCCCCATTCCTCCAGCTCCTGGTCAGCTTCGTCATGGCTATTCTAGCTCGGCCCACCATCCCATTACAGTGTTGCCTCTATTTCTTGAAAATATCTTTTGGGAACCTTGAAGGGTGTATTTTGTAGCACATATAGAAAGAGAAGCAAAGATATCATTTTAAATAGAGCGGCCTTTACCCAGTCAGTGCCTCATATCGCCCTTCAATCTCTTCAGGAGCAGGGTCAGGTTCCGCTTGCGGAAAAGCTCAGCATCTCTAAGTAATTAGATGTCTAGGTATCAGAAGCACCCCTCATCACAACCTCATCTCACATCCATACCGCAGTCTCTGCATGGCTCCCACAAGCGGAAGCAGTGGGGACTTAGTGTATTAAGCGTCAAACTGTTTTGCAATCTTCTTGCTTCTTTTAAGGGAGGCACTTGCGTCATTCCTGACTTCCAAGACCCATTTTCGGACTAGTCTCACTTACCGAGCCAGGCCAGAAGGCTCCCTGCTTTATTCTCAACTTTGTACAAGAGGTGCAGAAACGCTTTGTATGCTGCAAATGCCAAATTAGTTACTAGGGGGTAGATGTAGGTAAAATAGATTTACCGATTATTTATTACCGAATTTTACCGATTCGGTAATTAAAAATCGGTAAATCTAAGCTGTGGACATGTAGGTATTCCAGATGTGCTGGAATACCGATTCGGAAGTATTCGACCATGATGAAGATAAGGCAAGGAGGTTATCACCATGGCAGGGGCCTTCTAAAAGTCTGAGGGCTCCAAATGAGGATACAGAGCTCACCAAATAACCAAGATTCAAGAGGGAGCAACCATGCTGGATGAGCAGGCCATCCACAGTAGCATTGGAATGGAGAGTTTATAGGAGAGAGCTGCAATACTTGTGGCGAGCCCCCAGGATAAACATTGAACGCTGGAGAGATAGGGCTCTCTGGTCAAAGGACCAGAGTCCAGGGGCCCAGTGCAGAGCAGATCACATGCATGCAGACGAGGTGCAATCTGCAGCCTAGGGGCCAGGCAAAGTAGAGGATGCCAGCGCAACAAGGAGAGAAGTAACCTGCACTCGCAGCGGGGTACAAACAGTATGGTGCTAGTGAGGAGTCCCAGCCCAACCCATCTCGAACAGGCAAGGCCCGAAGGAGCAAATAGCCCCAGCTGAGCATTCTCTGCAAAGAGTCCAGTGCACAGCTCAAAACAGACTATGGGTGGGGGTCAGCGCAACTTCTTCCTACTCTGCGGACAACTGCACTGGGTGCAGCAAAGAATAATTTAGGCTGTGTGGCCTGGAGCTGTGGTGTGCTACCTGTCCAAGCTGAGTCACGGCTTGCCATCCTTTGATGATCCGGCAAGCCGGAGTGTCCCGCGATAGTCCAGTGGGCACCTCTCAAATCAGAAGGTGAAGATGCTGAGATAAAGTTAGCTGCCACAGGAACCCATGTGATTGGGGGCAGGCGGGGAATGCAGAGATCACATGCCCGCCATCTTGCCCCTTGACATCTTTTGGCAATCTGATGTTACCAATAGGACCCAATAACTTCTTCTGAGCAGACATCAATTCATTAACATGTTCATGTTTTTCAAGCATTCCTCCTCCAACTCCTCCTATTTAAAATATAATGCAAGGGGCTTGTCATTTCAAATTTGGGAGTGTGCTGCTACCATACCCAATCATGCAATTTATAGTTGGTCAATCCAATAAGGCTACCTCATCCAATTACCATTGCACCTGGAAAACATCCTCTGAGGTGCCCTTGGGTGTTCATGGCGATCCCCGGAGTCTGAAAGGGTGGGGATGGCACATTTGGAAGGATTTGAGAATGGGATATATGTGAGTGGGGACATATCAGTCCGGCTGAATGCCATCTGATGAAGCATCTACTCAGATGGCGGGTTATGCAGACAACATTTGTGCATACCACAGATGTACTATGTTACCAAATTATATATTAGCCATAAAAGAGACAGTGATGGAACATAATGAAGAATTTAGGGAGGCCATGAGGAAAGTGGAAGTATCTGCAGTCATGATCAATAAAAAAAGTGCAAAGTCAAAGCTAAAGTGCGAGTAGTCTCCTTTAAACGGCTAATGTATGTCCTTAATGGCTATGTATAGAATGAGATGGGCCGTGTTCTAGCATTTTCATATGCCTAAATTCTATGGAAGTCAGTTGGCTCTCAGCTGAAAAGCTGCTAGCTTGGGATTTTGTTAGCTTCAACTTGAATACATACTGTGTTGTACATGATACAACACAATAATGAATGGAGGCTTAAGAAACTAATGTCTTTTTGCAGTAAAAGTCAACATCTCACCTGATGTACTTCTCATTAAAAAGGACATGAACAAAAAGATAAAAGGCAGGAATGTATCAGCTGGGAAAACCCAAAAACGGATTCAGGATTAGATATCTGGAGTTTTAGCAGCCCAAAATCAGGAAATACATTTCATTCTTTCCCACATAATTATCAAAGAGTGTCTACAGTGTGTCTGTAGACTGTATTTAGATTCACAACCATGCATCAACTGAGCTCTCCATAGATCTTAGCATGGAACCCATGGGAAGTAAACAAAAATTATTGATATCCTCCCACAAATAAATAATAATGATCTGGTTAAAGTACTTAATATATTATTTCTTAACTTTTAGAAGGTAAATATCGGTTATCACATTAACATAACATTAACATACTTTGTGAAAGCAAACATATAGGGTTAACTATCGGAAGTAGCATTGTACATCACAGAAATTAAGGAAGGACAAATTAAAAGTAAACCCAAATGATGGGGACTGTAAAAAAGAAGTAATCGAAATTCATAACTAGCTAAATGTCTTCCTTAATGAAAAATCTGAGAACTTTTCAGATTTAACAGTTTTTTAAAGGGGGGGGGGAAAGTAGACAAGTCTGAACCATAAAAAATGGAAGAGGTGGAAAATAGTTAGCTTGCATGGGATCAAGGATCACCTAAGTCAAGGCTGCATGAATATTTAGATTTTGCAAAGATTGTATACCGATCTTTAATGTAAACAAGCTGAAAACACACAGGGGAATACCTCACATTTCAGATGTAAAAAATTACATTTTAGAAAAAGAGTAAACCACCAGACCCAAAAAGATTTACAAACTTACTTTTAAGAACATATTTTGCCTTCCCTAAAGGAATGGTTTTCAAAACTATCTGTTTGCCTTCTTTTGAGCAAGTGATCTACAAATTACAAGACAACTTTTAAGAAAATATGAGGCCATCTTCTCAAACTGTAACCTATCAGCATAACGCTATTTATTGGTTTGCATAGAACTCCCAATATATATCACAAACAAAATTGTTTACTTCATAACCGGTTTAGTAATGTTATGTTATGACATAGGCATAGTTATTACTATTTTCTAAGAATGTACATAAGGATTACCGTTTTCAATCAGCAGAAGTGATACGTAACAAATTAGACTACTCAGACCCTTTTGTGTTACACTGATTTATCTTCAAGGTTACCCAACTGCACTATTTGATTTTTTTCCAAAAGTGTAGGCTTATTCATTACTCTACAATCTCTCCTCGCCTGACTAAACAGGTGTCTTTTAATCTCCTCTTCCAAGCGTCTTTCTTTTTATCGTCCCCCCTCCGATATTTGTAACTGTTTCTTGCACACAGCAATTTGTAACATCTTACATATATTGAGAAAGGCTGAAAGAAATAGTCGGAGCTAAACTGTTTGATACCATATTGCATTTTCTGATATACTTGTCTTAGCTATACTTATACTGTTATAATTGAAATCCCAATACATAAACATTTAAAAACATAATCCAGGGGGCGTGGCCAAGATGGCGGGGTGAGCGGACGCTTCCTCCCGTAGCTCCTCCGGCCCGGCTCAGCTCGAGCCCCGATTCCTGCGCTTCTCTCCCCCCCCGGATGCACTGCGGGCGAGAGAACTGTGCCGGAGTTCTTGGGGCACGTTTTGATACCACTTTGACTTCTGTTGTCCCGGGGGAAGTCCCTGAAAAGTTTGTTCGACGATCGACCCGAGGAGGGGAGCCTGGGTCGCCCCGAAGAGAAGGGCCTGGAGGCGGAGCGTATTGCGGCGCTGTCCGCGCGCCTCGGCGGAGTCGAGTGCTGAAAGCTGGAGATCCCGGGGGACGGACTAGACGAACTCCGCGGAGTGTGGAAGCTTCCCGGCCGGCGCCCTGGTGGCCGGGACCATCGCTAGACGACAGACCCCTGCCCTGCGACGACGATCTACCCCCCTGCCATGAGTATCGGAGTGTGACGCCTTGCGGACCCCGAGCCTGGAGGAGTGGAACGGTGAAGCCTGAACGGAGCCCGGACCGGGCGTATTGGCCGATGGTACTGGGAAACACTGGGTCCGCACTTCCCCGACCCGTTGCCATTTGAGGGTCGCCCATAGACTAGCTGGCCTGGGCTGGCATCCTGGGTTCCGCCCTCCCGCCATCTTGTCTTTGCGGAACTGATGCTGGTGACCCTCGCCCGCACCCTGGTTATACGAGCACCTTGGTTTCTCCTGGTGCCTACACATCTGCTGCCCTCCCTGGGAGCACACAGCTGAAAGCCTCCGACTTGGACATTGCTGACCGCCCTGCCTGGCCCGGTGGTCGTCTCGCCCTGACCCGGGCCGCCATTTTGTCGCCTGTGACGCACTACCCTTGTCCTCGCCGAGGACTTCACACCTGGTGCCCACGAGCGGCTGGACGCGTCTACAACGGCCGGCTCTAAGCTTCGACCACCGCGGAGACCAGGATGGCCGGAAGACGAGGCGCAGCACGGGGAGATCGCACTTTGCCGGACATGCTCGGCAGGGCCCAGCAACTGCGCGACAGGGCGCAACCATCCCCGGGGTCCTCCCGGGCCTCAACGGACGCCACCGGGGGCGAACCACCTGTCACGAGGTCCTTCATGGAGGACTTATTCAGCTCCCTCAAGGAGGAATTTCAGACTCTCAAGACCGAGGTGGCGGGTGAGGTCCGTGAAGTGCGAAGAGAAATCGAAGGCCTGGGCGAGCGAGTCGACACTGTGGAAACGGCGGCCCAGCGCCGCGACGAGGAGATAGTTCATCTCCAGCAGGACGTCCTCCGCCTGCGGGAGCAGTGTGTCGAGCTCCAGGCCCACTCGGAGGACCTTGAGAACAGATCCAGGCGGAATAATATCCGGGTGCGGGGAGTTCCGTCCGCGGATGAGGGTGTGGACCTAGTGGCCTATTTGCAGGACCTGTTCCGCGACATCTTGGGAGAAGGAGCGGACTTCCCTATCCGCATAGACAGAGCACACAGGGTGGGCCGACAGCGCCAATCTTCGGCACCCCCGCCTGATATCCTGGCGTTCTTGCCGGATTTCCCCCTAAAGGAGCGCATTATGACAGAGGCCCGCAGGAAACAGCCGCTGTCCTTTCGAGAACGACCCGTGGCGCTCTATCAGGACCTCTCCGCCATCACGCTGCAGAAACGCAGGTCTTTCCGCATCACCACGGACTTCCTGCGAGAGCATGAGACGGCCTACTCCTGGGGTCACCCCTTCCGTCTTATTTTTCGATGGAATGGGGTGTTACATCAGCTGCGCTCCTTACAAGATGTCTGTGGGGTACTGGGACTCACAGCTACGGAGGAAGAAGGAGCCACACCCGCATGGCGGCGCCCCGAGTGGCGGGGCCGACGGAGATCGAGGAGGCGCCAATCGTCGGCGACGGCGAGTCGCCCTGACTCCCCTACCATCAGGGCGGATATGGCGGAAGCCCTGAGGACTGCAGCCAGGAACTTGCCCGATTCCAACGGCGTGGCCCAGACGGCCTAACTTTACTCCGGGGGGAGAACTCTTAGCTTCTTCGATGCTGGGTTGGGGCTGGGGATTGGGGGGGAGTGGTTGGAGGTGTGTGGCTGGACGTCCACTTGGCTGTTTTCTGCAGACTCGCCCATTTGGGCTAGACTGAGACTATGGGGTGTTTTTTCTTGTTTTTGGTTTTGGCTGGTTGCCTGGGTTGGTTTTGGGGGGGTTTCACAGTTGGTTTGGTGTTGGGGGGTCCCGTCCGATGCTGTCCGAACATATGCGGAGCCGATTCTGGCCTTCCCTGCACCCCTGCCCCGCGCGCCCCTTCCACTGATCCCGAGCTTGCTGCACGGCGCTTTGCTTCCCTGGGAATGATGCATCCCCTGAAAGTAGTGACCCTTAATGTTAAGGGTCTGAACAACCCTGTGAAGCGTAGGGCGATTCTTTCCCTGCTGGAAGGGTCGCAGGCGGATATCTGCCTCCTGCAGGAAACCCATTTACTCTCTAAAGATTGCCATAGGCTGCGCTCTGCCAAGTTCCCCACGCAACTCTTTTCCTCGGCTGCGACTAAGACTGCAGGGGTAGCCATTCTTCTAGCCAGCACCTTCCGAGGTGAGGTGCTGTATAAACATGCCGAGCAGAAGGGGAGGCTCCTAGTGTATCGCATGCGTCTAGGGGGTGTAGCCTTTATGGTTGGTTCCGTATACAGCCCAAATGACCACCAGGATCGCTTCCTGGAATCTGTGTTGTTAGACGTTACTGCCTCGCCCGACCGCCACGTCATCTTGGGGGGAGACCTGAACATGGTCTTCGACTCCACCTTGGATAGGTCGGCCCAGCGCTTTCCGCAGACGGGGGAGCTTTCTAGAGCGGTACAGGACCGGATCGCAGAGATGGATCTACATGACCTCTGGCGCATAATGCACCCCGCCGATAGGGACTACTCATACTTCTCCCACGCACACCGCACTTACTCGCGGTTGGATTACCTCTTGGTGAGTGGACCGCTCCGTTCAGCCGCCACGGCGGCTGACATCGGGGTTTTGTCCCTGTCCGATCATGCGCCGGTTTCCGGAGTTTTTGCTTGGCCGGTGGCCCCCCCCTCCAGAGGGATGTGGCGGCTTCGGGACACACTTCTCCATAAAAAGTCGGTGGTGAAGCGAGTGGAGGAGGTCATTCAGGAGTACCTGACTCACAATGGCAACCCCGATACGTCCCTGGCAACGCAGTGGGCAGCTTTGAAAGCGGTCATCAGAGGGGAGTTTATCTCCATCTCCTCGGCGGAGAACAAGGAGCGTCAACGCAAGAGGGAGGAATTAACGGCGCAGGTCAGGGAACTTGAGCAGGTTCACCGCCGGACAGGGGCGCCTCGTGTTTGGAGGCAGCTGAAGGCGGCGCGGAAACTTCTCTCTGCGTTGGACCTGGACCGGGCGGAGTATGCGGCGTTGCGCCTGAAACATGCCTTTTACACCGGCGGGGATAGATGCGGTAAGCTCCTGGCCCACCGGCTCAGGGCTGCGCAGCAACGCAACGTCGTAAAGGAGCTAGTGGGAGCAGAAGGAGTCCCGGTTTCCGGTGACGCGGAGGTGGCGGACTCCTTCCGTGCCTTTTACGAGGCGCTGTACGCGGCAGAGCCCTCCCCACCGGGAGAGGCTGAGGCCTATCTGGAATCAGTAACCCTCCCGGCCTTGGACCCCACCCAGGCGGCCCACCTGGAGAGGGATATACGCGTGGAGGAAGTCGTCTCCGCTATTGCACGGCTGAAACACGGCAAGGCCCCGGGCCCAGATGGCTATACGGCCTTGTTCTACAAGACCTTCTGTCCCACTGTCGCGCCTCTCCTGGCTCGCTTATTCAACTCCTTCTCCGAACCGGGAGCTATCCCGCCGGACCTTCTTTCGGCGACCGTGTCGGTTATCCCGAAACCGGGAAAGGACCGGACTCTGTGCGGCTCGTATCGGCCCATCTCGCTTCTGAATGTGGACCTCAAGCTGTACACGGGGATCTTGGCGGCCAGACTGGGTCTACATCTACCAGGTTTGGTGGAGGCGGATCAGGCCGGCTTTGTACCCGGTAGGCAGACGGTCGACAACACCAAGAGGGTGACACACGTGCTAGAAAAGGCCTCACGCGTCCCGGGGGAGCGGATGCTGCTATCGGTAGACGCGGAGAAGGCCTTTGATAGGGTTCATTGGCCGTACCTCGAGCTGGTTCTTGGGAAACTGGGGGTCGGCGAGAGGTTCCGCACTATGATCTTTAATTGCTATAAGAGGCCGTCAGCATCGGTGCGTGTCAACGGACACAGCTCTGGCAGCTTTGCCATTGAGCGCGGCACGAGACAGGGTTGCTCCCTTTCACCGCTCCTGTTTGCCCTCTATATGGAGCCGTTTGCCCAGAGGATTCGTGATAACCCGGACGCCATCGGAGTGAAGATGGGGCAATACACGCATACTGTTAGCTTGTATGCGGACGATGTCTTGCTGACCCTGGATTACCCTAGGCGGTCGCTCCCTGCCTGCGTCCGGGAACTGAATACCTTCGCCCGCGTGGCAGGCTTCAAGATGAATATGTCTAAGTCGGCCGCCCTGGATGTGTCCCTCTCTGTTGACACCAGGCGGGACCTCCAGCGTCTTTTTCCTCTGCAATGGTCCTCCTCCACGGTGCCTTACCTGGGGATCTTGCTTGCGCCTTCCCTGCCTGCAATGGTCGCTGCTAACTATTCCTCCCTGGGCAAAAAGATCAAAGAGGAACTCGGCCGATGGAACAAGGGCCTGCTCTCGTGGCTGGGCTGTATCGCAGCGGTGAAGATGACCATACTGCCTCAGATCCTGTATCTTTTTCGCGCCCTACCTCTCCAGCCCCCTGTAGGTTGGATACGACAGGCGCAGGCAGACATCTCCCGCTTTGTGTGGCAGGGCCGTAAGCCTCGGATGAAGCGGGTCCTCTCCATGCTTGCCCCGGAGGCGGGGGGTCTCGGGGTCCCGGACCTCCGGAAGTACTTCCAGGCGGCACAACTTCGGTATCTGGTGGAGTGGAGCCGGTGGGAATCAGACAAGCACTGGCTCTTTCAAGACCAGGCAGTTGCGGGCCGTACACTCCAGGAAGTCCCGTTCCTGCGGCGCGCTCACCGTCCGCCGAACCTCTACGCCTCTTTTATCACCCGGGTTCCGCTGAGAGTGTGGGACGCGGTGTGCGAGCTTCGCGAGCTCACCACTTTTCCATCGCCGTTCACTCCCATTGCGGGCAATCCAGACTTCACTCCGGGCCTGGAACCGGGGGCCTTTTCCCACTGGGTGAGCGCCGGCTGCAGGGCGCTTTTCCAGATCTACGGGCCGGAGGGCGTACTCCCCTTCCAGCAGCTCCGACAGGAGTTTGGCCTGACGGAGGGGGACAGACTGCGGTATATGCAAGTTCGCCACTGGGCTCTTCAACCCCCGGTGCGCGACGTCGCTGCCCGTTCGATTACGCCCTATGAGCGATGGCTGGTAACCCGGACCTCGGATGCCAAGCTTATCACCGACTTGTACAAGTTTCTCCAACCCCCGCCGTTCCATTACCATAACCCAGGGAGGGAGCGCTGGCACAGGGAATTGGGCAGGTCCTTGAGCCACAAAGAGTGGGACAGGATTGCGTATCGGGCGAGGCACTCTGCGTACCACACTGGGCTGACGGAGACCTTTACTAAGGTGTCCACCTATTGGTATTACACCCCGGAACGGCTCTACGAGGTGCGCAAAATCGGCGATAAGGGTTGCTGGCGCGGCTGCGGACAGGAGGGTACCCTCACGCATATTCTCTGGGAGTGCCCGGTGCTGTCGGCCTATTGGAAAGAGGTCTTGGATGAGGTGGACAGGCATTTTGAGATTGAGCTCCCGCGCTTCCCTGCGTATGTCTTGCTAGGCCTCCCCAATGACCTGATGTACCCGCTGAAGTCCCGCAGGGGTAGGCAGATTGCGATTGCGCTGGGCTCCGCGGTTCAAAACATCCTGGTGCTCTGGCGTACCCCCACTGCCCCCTCTATCACTGGTTGGTTACACAGGCTCTGGCAGGTACTGGGCATGGAAAAGATGTCGCTGACGGTGGCTGGGAATGTTGACCAGTTTGAAGAACTCTGGCATCCCTTTTTGGCACTGCTATCCACGGAATTTCGCGAGCTCACATGCCCACGGTACCTGCGACTTCTTAGGCTGACGCCGCCGGCGGCTCCAACGGAATGAATGTGCGGGATTAGGGGTCTGGGGCTGGGGGCGGGGGCGGGGTTATATGCTTCTAATGCTGACCTTCGGACGGGGATGTTGGGGTATTGTTTTCTTCCTTTTCTTTCTTTGCTTCTCTCTCTCCTAACTTTCCGGGGTTGGGGGGTTGGAGGGATGGTGTGTTTTTTGCTGTGTTGCGGGACGCTATTTCAGCTCGGCCTTGCTGAGGGAGTGGGGGTCTACTAGGGGGTCATTCACGATGCCTTATTGCTTTAAGACTTATGCCTTGTTACCCTCTGGGGCTTCCTGTCTCCCTACTTTCTTTCTGAACCGCTGCAAACCTCGCTTTTTGTACTGTATGTTCGTTTGACCTCCTATCCCCTTCCCCATGTTTTTTTATACCTCAATAAAATACTTTAAACCCTAAAAACATAATCCATTGTGCCTAGTACTACTAAATATTTACAACACAAATATTGAAGGGAAAAACATCCCAAACACATGCAAAAACTCAATGGTAGTGGTAATTTAAAAACAAAAAGGACGGATTTGTTAGGCTGTGGAATTATAAAGACATAACTAGTCATAATCAAAATATGGGCCAGCTCGTTGAACAAAGTGATTAAGAAGCTGGAAAACAAGAATCAACATTTGAAAAATGCTGGACATTATGAATTTCACTAAAGGTTGAAAACTCAGAATGTTTTGTTATGTGCAGAAAAGGAACACAATGACGCTAAATGGGAGCATCTTTAAGTATGCACTACTTGCTACGAATCTATTACAATGACGCAATTTATCTGTTTAATGGCAGTGTAGCAAAAATATGATTGAATAGTCTACTTTTGGATCCAATGCACTTATACATAGGCATGAAATAGGGGAACTCGTAATAGCTGTTGTTCTCTGTTTTGGCTACAGCTCCATTAACAACTACTATTAGAAATGAGGTTAGAAAAGTGAGAGTGAAGGTTTGGGTAGACACAGGGAACATGTTATTGAAAATTTCAGGACTGAATTAATTTGTTTTGCCTTATCACTGAATTTGATAGTTTTTGCAGGTATAAAGTTCATTGGGGAAAATCAACTGCTTCCCTTTATCTAGAAACACATTTAAAGGAGATGTTGAACAGTATTGGTTCATATAGGCAGACAAAAATTAAACACTAAGAATGTGGCTTTCTACAGTTAGTGGGAACATATTACCATTTAATCTGGATCCACTTTTGGAACAACCAAAAATTGAATTTAAGATTTGGGAGAAACAGAATTTAGGCACAGAAAAAATAAAATGTCAGTACTTTCTAAACATTTTCATCCTCTGGCTGCAACTTGCCTCAGGTGACACTTTACAGCAAAACTGAGAACTTTTTCTGTCTTTTGACAAGGCTCAAAATATTGAAACCAAAATCTTATCACAGAAAGTAAAAATGTCTACCTCTGTAGAGGGTTTGATTTCCATTGCCTTGGATAACATCAACAGACACTATATTCTTAAGCAGATTACCAACACAGAGGCAACACCTATATCGGCAAGGCCAGATTGGTTGTAGATTGAAAGCTAGAATAAAGTCTTCAATATTTTACATTTTATTTGTTCTAAATATCCATTTAATCTGACTACATTTAAATATTTACAAGTAACAGAATATCTGGTTAGAGAGTTGTCAAAAAAGGGAAGATAATTTGTAGGAATGTCACTAAACTGCAGAGCAGAATAACTCAAGTAAACCATATTTTAATGTAAGGTTGCTACAGCACAAGATTCTTTGGAAATTGTATTAGTTGCCTGGCCTATGAAACTCAATAAAGTGAGATTACAGGAGTCTAATGCTTGATCGAGATGCGCAAAGATCAATGAGATATTTACCACACTTTTTGTGCCTTGTACATTTGTGAAGCCTTTGTGGGATGATGTAAATGCCCATATTAACCGAGGTTGTAAGCAAAATCAGATAGGCTTAAAAAGACGGTTTTCAATTACATCCATGGATAATCTACATCCAGACAGGAACAAGAGGACTTTAATCGTAGAACTATACTACAAACCTGGATAAATAAGTCAGAAAGGAGTGTAATTTACTAGATTCAAGGATTGATTCCATCAGCACTATTGAAGACTTGTTCTAAAAATATATGGATTATGTGGTCCAATTTACAAATTTGGGGAAAATTCTTTCCTATTCCCCTTAGTTTTTTATTCATGTAAATTTATTCTGTTGTGTATTTCTGTATTCAGTCTCAGGATGCGTGCTGTCTGGATATAGCTTATTGTTTTTTGTTAAGCATATGGAACTTGTTAAATGTTTACTTATGAATAAAAAAACATAAAATAATAAGAAACTATTTACTGAGTTCATGCCAGTAGGTATGGTTTCTTACCTGTGATTCTGTTTCTCTCTTGTGGGAATCTCCATTGAAGTCATAAACGTTTGAATAGTTCCACCAACGTGTGGGAATCTCAGAGCACTTCTTCATATAATATTTTCTTAAGGATAGACGTTCGCCTTTCTTCAGAACGTGCATCATCTTCCCGGTGCTCTCATCATCAAAGCCACCGATCTCGAACCTGTACATCCTCAATACATCGGTCCAGACATACGACGTCCACTTTATCATCAACAGGACGATACTCTCCGACACTGACAGATTCTCCACCTACTTGCATCTCCCAGGTGGACCCCATCCCCAATCTCCAGAAGGTTCTGGTGAGGGGTGTGTCAAAAAGTTAATATACAGATGTCTGTACCCACACCTACCGCATCTGTTATATTTGAGACGCTTCACTAACGGTCAGCATCAAGACCTCTGCTTCCCTTGGTGCCAGGACTTTTAGAGCCCACAATGGAATTCTTTCTGAACCAAGGCTCAACCAAAACAGCCCCTTGGTGGCTACAGACAAAATATAGGCCTCCGGAGCAAGATAGTCTATTCCTCAGAGCGGATCCACCTCCTAACTCTGTAGTCATTGTGGCCGCTAAGGAACATACTACCACTCCTACTTTGTCTGTTCCTTTTGATAACAAGAGTAAGAAACAAGACTCTCTGGGTCCTAAGGTTTGTAACACAGCCACAACCACCATGAAAGGGGCCAGTGCTACTGCCCTACTTGGTGGATACGATAAAGCTCTCTGGGACTCTATCCCACAATTTGAAGACCATCTTCTTCAGGGACAGGAGGGAGGACTTCCAAGAGATCGATAGCAAAGGCCTCATGGTGTCTAACCAAGTAATCACTGCCACAGCTGACTCTACCTTGTTAGCAGCACATGAATATTGTCATGGAATTGCCTTAAGGTGGCATTATTGGCTCCGCTGTAATGTGGGCAGTAGAGGAGCACTCCTAAATGAAATGTTTTGTGTGCTTGTTTGTATCCCTAAATTATATTTGATATTTTAACCTATGGGTGCATCACCACTACACGTGTTGCCTTATTTTCAATCTACCTTTTTCACAATTCACCCGAATTAAAAGGACATGCATAGATTGCAATTCTCTGTATATACTTGTCAGTTTGGAATGTGAAATACAATTACAATTTAATCACATTGTCACAAATCATATACATTTGGTATGATGTGTCCAACATGATTTGTTTTACAATTATAATTTGACTAACACACTACTTAATGGAGTTGTTTTCATTGTTTCAATGAAAATATTTTTCGGTTATATTTAGATGTAAATTGTGTTTAAGAAACCATAGAATGAGTTGTTCTAGGTGAACAGTGCTCATTACACTCAGGACTTTGCTCCTGTTAGATTAATGATTCTTCGCTCTGCCTCACATCTCCTAAATCAGAGTTGCAGCAAAGGATTTTAAATCTTCTTTTTTCGGGATCTACCCTTTTCAGCAGCCACAGAGAGGACGAGATGGCTCGCATGAAGTCTGAAATGGAGGCTCATAGGGCTGTCAGCCTAGAGAGGGCAAAAGAGCAAAGGTGTTCCTTCAGAACTCACAAACTCCGGTTTTACCCTGAGAGGATTCAACCCCCTTTTAAGTACCAGAGTTTCCAGCAGCCACAACAGCAGCAGCCTTACCAGCAGCAGCAAAGGCAATCTAGATAGAGGGTGATCTTCACAACAGCCCACCCAAGGGGGTAAACCCACGACAGGCGCCAAGCCTTCAATCTTCCCTTCCCCCTCTTCTGTTACCCACACTAGTAGGGGGAGCATCTCAAACTCTCTGGCAGAGTGGCAGAAACATCACAAAAGATGCCTGGGTTCTGAATATTGTTCAGAATGGGTATTGTCTCAGATTCAACAGTCCTCCCCCGACCATGCTACCGAAACTATCCAGGCATCATCTGCACATACTTCGGGGAGAAGTCTACATCTGGCACAAAAGCATGCAATTGAGGTAGTCCCTTACAATCGGGGTACAGGCATTTACTCAAGATACTTTCAGGTGCAAGTAAAGGACAAGAGCGAATTCAGACCCATTCTCGACTTAAAAAAAGCCAACAAATGGAAACGGCAAGAAAAGTTTCGGATGCTGGCATTGCATCCGATCTTTCCCCAACTACACCAGAAAGATTGGCTCTGTTCCACAGATCTCCAAGACACGTACTTTTACATACCCATTGCCAAGAAACTCTGCAAGTTCTTGAGGTTTGTAGTGGGGCATGACCACAATCAATACCAGGTCCTTCCATATGACATCAAGTGAGCTCCCAGAACTGGCTTGAAGTGCATGCAGTAGTTGCTGCTCATCTCAGGAGGAACTTAATCTTCATCTATCCATATCACAAAAAGCCCAGTGGCATTGCAACTGGACATGCAATGTCCTTCAACAGTTGGGTCTTCACATTAACCACAACAAATCAATCTCTACTTCGGTTCAGCACCTGCAGTATTCAAGGGCTATCATCGACACCATGTAGAAAGAGTGTGTCCTTCGGAGGAGAGACTTTCATAGATCCATCAGGAATGTCACTCTCTAATTAAAGCCTCTTATCCCATTATGAGGTCAGTGTCATCCCTTCCCAGCTCCATGGCCTCATGCATCTTCCTCTGTCCGAATGCACGCCTCTACATGAGTCTCCTTCAGGAACGTCTTGAGGACCAGTAGGACCATGCAACTGGGAAAACAAGATCACTCTCTCCCCATATGTGACACAGTCGCTGACATAGTGGTGCTCGCCAACCAACCTCCTTCACTGGACGCCTTTCCACCAGGAGGCTCCCTCTCAAGCCATAGGGACAGATGCATCATTACTGGGGTGGGGAGTTCACATCGATCATCTCCAAATTCAAGGCACATGATCTCTAAAGGAGATGACATACCACATCAATGTCCTCGAGCTTCAGGCAGTCTATCTAGTGCAGAAAGTGTTTCGCCCATCAGACAAGAACCATTCCCTGCTTGTTCAGTCGGACACTACAACCACCATGTACTATCTCAACAAGCAGGGGCGTACGAGGTGCAGATATTTATCCCATGAAGCCCAAGCAATTTAGTGATGGCTCATAGCCAGAAACCTGCAGATCACGGCACCTCACGTCCACGGTGTGTAAAATGTGCAGTCAGATGCCCTCACATGATTCTGCAAGAAAACCACAAATGAATCCTTCATGACAACATCTTGCTAGACATCTTCAGGCTGAGGGGCTCACTGCACATTGACTTGTTCATCACAGCAGAAAACAAAAAATGACAAGACTTCGCCTCAAGTTATTTCCAACTAAGGACTCTGGGGAACGACCTATGGACGACTGATCAGGCACATTTGTCTATGGCTTTCCACTAATACCTCTGATCCCAGCAGTCCTCCTCAAGCTGTCCTTCTCAAGAGTCAGACTTATCCTGGAGTGGCCACATCAATGGTGGTTCAGGCACCTCATTCACCGGTCACAGCGTCCACATCCCAAGCTGCCATCCCGACCAGACCCGCTAATGAAGTTCGGAGCCAGATGGTTCACTCCAATCTCACCTCTTTGAATTTGGCAGCATAGCTCCTGAGTTAGTGCAGTATGGACACTTGAACCTGCCACAAGACTGCATGGACATTCTCAAAGAGGCTAAGCGGCCGTCAACCCGTAAGGCATATGCCTTCAAGTGGAAGAGATTTTGCGTTTAGTTTTCATCCAAGAACATAGACTCTACATCTTGCCAGGAAGAATTAATTCTTTCCCACCTCCTCCATTTTGCAATTCTATTCCATAATGGTTTACTTGGCGGCTCTTACTGCCTAGAGGAAATGTCCTTCACAAACCTTTTTTTTTCTCAAAATCCCCGTAATTAAAGGGTTAAAAAAGGCCTTCCTTCCACTCCCAGGGAGCTTAACATAGTCCTTACTTGTTTCATACAGGAACCATTTGGACCCATTCATAAGGCATCCCTGCAGCATCTCTCATAAAAAAAAGCTTTCCTTGTAGCAATTACATTGGCTCGTAGGGTTAGTGAAATCCATGCACTATGCTCCAACGAACACTTTACAGTCTTTCATTCTAATAGGGTAGTTAAGAGGACTCAACCAAAATTCCTTCCCATCAGGGCCGGACTGGGAACCAGAACCGGCCCTGGCAAAGTGCTCGGCCGCCCGAGAGGAAGGAGAGGTGTGACCGCGCTCTGTGCCAGGGCCGGTTTTTGGCCGTTTTTGTTACAGGGCCGTTTTTGCAGCATAACGGCCCTGTAACAAAAATGGCCCCCCAACCATGCGGCCCACCGGGGGATTGCCCGGTGCCCGCAACGGCCAGTCCAGGCCTGCTTCCCATGGTTATTTCGGATTTTTATGTCAATCAGACAATCTCGTTGCTAACATTCTTTCACAATCAATCGACCCCAGCTGAAAGAACTCTTCATTCCCCAGACAGGGGCGTAACAAACGCCCCCGCAGGCCCCGCGGTGCGGGGGCCCCACTCTCTTTATTTAATGAAGGGGGCCCTGGCCCCCCTCAGCTCTTCAGTGAGAGCTGTGAGAGAGGCTTGCGCTTAAGCAAGCCTCTCTCCCTTTAAAGCAGGTGCAGGTTATCTGCAGCCTGCTCTGAGCCCGCCTCCTCCCTCTGACTGAAGAGAAACAAAGTATCAACATACATTGTTTCTCTTCAGTCAGAGGTGCCAGGCCCGTGGGGCCCCAGAGAGCAGGAGGAGGCAGCACAGAGCACTGCTCAGGACCTTGACAAGGACGGGGGCTGGGGACCCTAGAGAGAGAGGAGGCAGCACAGAGCACTGCTCAGGACTGTGACAAGGACGGGGCTGGGGGCCCCAGAGAGAGAGGAGGCAACACAGAGCACTGCTCGGGACCCTGACAAGGACTGGGGCTGGGGGCCCCAGAGAGAGAGCAGGAGGCAGCACCGAGCACTGCTCGGAACCCTGACATGGACGGGGGCTGGGGGCCCCAGAGAGAGAGGAGGCAGCAGAGAGCAAAGCTCGGGACCCTGACAAGGACGTGGGCTGGGGGCCCCAGAGAGAGAGGAGGCAGCACAGAGCACTGCTCAGGACTCTGACAAGGACGGGGTGGGGGCCCCAGAGAGAGAGCAGGAAGCAGCACAGAGCACTGCTCGGTACCCTGACAAGGACGGGGGTGGGGGCCCCAGAGAGAGAGCACGAGGCAGCACAGAGCACTGCTCGGTACCCTGACAAGGGTGGGAGTGGGGGCCCCCAGAGACAGCATTCTCCAGGACAAAGCTCATATGAGAAGGGATGAGGCAGCAAAATGGTGCCCTCAGGTAAGCACTCTTGTTAGAAGCACCATGTGGGCGCCCGCAGGAGGGGGAAAGGGGGGGCCGAGAAGGGTGCAAGGCATAGTGGAGAAGGGTGCAAGGTAGAAAGGAGAAGGGTACAAGGCAGAGAGGAGATGGGAGCAAGGCGGAGAGGAGATGGGTGCGAAGCGGAGGGGAGAAGGGTGCAAGGCGGAGGGGAGAAGGGTGCAAGGTAGAGGGGAGAAGGGTGCAAGGCAGAGAGAAGGGTGGAGAAGGGTGCAAGGCAGAGAGGAGAAGGGTGCAAGGCAGAGGGGAAAAGGGTGCAAGGTAGAGGGGAGAAGGGTGCAAGGTAGAGAGAAGGGCGCAAGGCAGAGAGGAGAAGGGTGCAAGGCAGGGGGAGAAGGGTGCCTTGCGGAGAGGAGAAGGGTGCCTTGCGGAGGGGGAGAAGGGTGCAAGGCTGAGGGGGAGAAGGGTGCAAGGCGGAGGGGGAGAAGCGTGCAAGGCGGAGGGGGAGAAGGGTGCAAGGCAGAGGGGAGAAGGGTGCAAGGCAGAGGGGTGCAAGGTAGATCGGAGAAGGGTGCAAGGCAGAGGGGAGAAGGGTGCAAGGCAGAGGGGAGAAGGGTGCAAGGCAGAGGGGAAAATGGTGCAAGGTAGAAAAGGGTGCAAAGCAGAGGGGGAGAAGGGTGCAAGGGAGAGAGTGAGAAGGGTTCAAGGCAGAGGGTAGAAGAGTGCAAGGGGGATGGTGATGAAGTAAAAAATGTGCCCCCCCCTGGAAACATTTCTGCGGACACCCATGGCAACACACACTACTTTGTAAGAGAGAGTGGAGTGAGGGAGAGAGTGGATTGGAGTGAGAGAAAAAGTGGAGTGAGAGAGAGAGCGGAGTGAGAGAGTGGAGTGGATTGAGAGAGTGGAGCAAGAGAGTGAGTGGAGCAAGAGAGAGAGTGGAGCAAGAAAGAGAGTGGAGCAAGAGAGAGAGTGGAGCAAGAGAGAGAGTGGAGAGAGAGTGGAAAGAGTGGAGAGAGACAGTGGAGAGAGAGAGATTGAGAGAGAGAGAGAGAGAGAGAGAGTGGAGAGAGAGAGAGTGGAGAGAGAGAGTGGAGAGAGCGAGAGAGAGTGGAGAGAGGGAGAGAGAGAGTAGAGAGAGAGTAGAGGGGGTAGAGTAGAGAGAGTAGAGAGAGAGTAGAGAGACCATGGAGAGAGAGACTGTGGAGAGAGAGACAGTGGATAGAGAGAGAGTGGAGAGAGAGAGTGGAGAGAGAAAGAGAGAGTAGAGAGAGAGTGGAGAGAGAGTGGAGAGAGAGAAGAGAGAGACAGTGGAGAGAGGGAGAGTGGAGAGAGTGGAGAGAGAGTGGAGGGAGAGTGGAGAGAGAGAGTAGAGAGAGTAGAGAGAGATAGTAGAGAGAGAGTGGAGAGAGAGAGTGGAGAGAGATAGAGAGTGGAGAGAGAGAGTGGAGTGAGAGAGAGAAAGTGGAGAGAGAGAAAGAGTGGAGAGAGAGTGGAGAGAGAGAGTGGAGAGAGAGAGAGTGGAGAGAGAGTGGAGAGAGAGAGTGGAGAGAGAGAGAGATGAGAGAGTGGAGAGAGAGGAGAGAGTGGAGAGAGAGAGAGTGGAGAGAGAGACAGTGGAGAGGGTGGAGAGAGAGAGGAGAGAGAGAGAGAGTGGAGAGAGAGAGAGTGGAGAGAGAGAGAGTGGAGAGAGAGAATGGAGAGAGAGAGTGGAGAGAGAGTGGAGAGAGAGAGTGGAGAGAGAGAGTAGAGAGAGAGTGGAGAGAGAGAGAGAGAGAGAGGAGAGAGGGGAGAAAGAGTGGAGAGAGAGTGGAGAGTGGGAGAGTAGAGAGAGTGGAGAAAGAGAGAAGGGAGAGTAGAGAGAGAGAAGGGAGAGAGAGAGTAGAGAGAGTGAGATCCAGTGGAGCGAGAGACAGCGGAGAGAGAGCCAGTGGAGAGAGTAGAGAGAGTGGAGAGAGTAGAGAGAGAGAAGGGAGAGTAGAGAGAGAGAATGGAGAGTAGAGAGAGAGAATGGAGTGAGTGAGAGGCAGTGGAGAGAGACAGTGGAGAGAGAGTGGAGACTGGAGAGAGAGTAGAGAGAGTGAGAGTGAGAGAGTGGCAAGAGCGACAGTGGAGGGAGAGACAGTGGAGGGTGCGACAGTGGAGAGAGAGAGACAGTGGAGATAGAGTGGACAGAGTTGAGAGAGCGAATGGATAGAGAGAGATAGAGTGGAGAGAATAGAGACTGACTGATTCAGAGTCTGAATACTGACTGACCGAGAGACTGACTGGCTGAGAAATTGACAGAGAGAGAGAGACCGAATGACTGACTGACTGACTGACTGAGAGAGACTGAATGACAGAGAGAGAGAGAGACTGACTGACTGAGAGAGAGAGACTGACTCATAGAGCGAGAGAGAGAGAGAGAGAGAGAGAGAGAGAGAGAGAGAGAGAGAGAGACTGTGATGGAATTGGGGTCACAGTGTGTATGAAGCTATGCAATACCTCTTAAGATTGCTATTGTCTACTAATAAAAATGTATTATCAAAATGTGCTCTTTGTAGTTACATCTGCTTTAGAAATACTGCACTGTCGCTTTGTCTAATGTTTTAAAACAGAAACGAGAAGGAGCAGTGGATGCACTTTTGTCAAAACTGAACGATGAGAGGGCCCGATGTTGTATATCATGACAGGAGTCTGCATCAGGAAACCCACCTAAAATTGGGCAAACGTCCCAGGCGTACTGATGGCAGGAACCCTGTAATGAATGGACCACCACCTATGATAGCCTGATGGCGGACTAAGCCCAACCTTTAACTCCACCATCCAGTGTTACTTATAACAGCTGTATTGCTGACAGTGGCGTAACAATCGCCCGCATCCCCTGCAGTATGGCGGGTCGCTGGCCTGAGAGCTCTAGACTGGCACGGAGGATGGGAGGGGGGCCACCTCCATGTAGTTTGCAGGGGGGGGGGGGGGGGGGCTCAAGTTTCGTTACGCCACTGTCTCTAGATGTAAGGCAGGTCTTATCCAAGATAATCTAGATAAGATGCACAACATGCGCAGGTGGGACCAACTCTTTGTCAAATATGGCCAGGTCCATACAGGTTTAGCCACTTCCAAAAATCTATCTCAAAAGCAAACAAAACCTTGTCAGTTAGTCCTAAGGCTCATTCCTCTAGGGGCAAAGCAACTACAGATGTTTTAATGAGAAATGTCCATATTGTAAAAATTTTGTTAAGTGGCCATTTGGAGATCTGTTCACACATTCAACACTGTTGTTTGGGATTGGATGCAAGAGCAGATGCTCAAGTAGGACAAGCCTCCCTCAGAAATGTATGATCTTTTTTTATTATTTATGTATGGATTTTTATTTATAATGTTTCCAGACATAGACAGTATTACATAGTTTCACAGTGTAGGATGTAAATCATAGGTTACAGTAGGCAATGATATCATATGCAGTCTTTCCCCTTAAATGTAGTGCAGGTATCATGTCTCATCCATCTTGCTCATATATGACATCAATATAGCTCTTTATACAATACATTTACACTACATATGCCGTCATGGAGACACAGTAAATATGCGGAAAATGATAGTTCATAAGAAATTGTCCATCATAGCAGTCCAACGTTGGTCAGCATTAAGGTAATCAGCGATATCAGCCGTCCATGTAAATAGCCGACAATGGCAATGCCCTACCCAGTTTTCGTCCAGCAAGAGGCTACGTCAAACCATCTCTCTCCCCCACCATACGATCACCATCCTGTGTGGGTGATTCAGAACTCCCCCCCCCCTGCACTGCAAGCGAGAAATGTTCCCAGCAGACATAATCAGCGGGTCCCTCTCCAGTGTGGTATTCTCGAGGGCTGCGTGCACCTGCTTCCAGAACTCCCAGACCACCGGACATTCCCATGCTAAGTGCAAGAAACCCGCCCCAGCTCTCTTACACCTCTCACATCTATCATTATCTGACAACTGAAATCTGTATTCTTTAGCGGGGGTGTAGTACAGGCACTGCAAGAACTTGTAATGTATGACTTTGAATCGACAACTAGCTGAGATGTGCTCTGTGACCCTACAACAATAGGACCATTGACTTTCTGATATTTCTTTTCCTAAATCTTCGCTCAAGTGCACGCGGGCCGACCCTTCCACCCCACGTCGTCGTGACCTTACACAACTTTATATGCCCAAGACCAGGTGCTTCCCATCGGAGGAGTTAAGCATGAAATGCAATGGATCAAGTATTTCCGGTTCATAAGGGAAGTCCGGTATAACAGTCCTCATCCCCTGCCTCAGTCGCACGTACAGAAAAGCCTCCAATTGTGTGGGGTGTACATCCCGGAAGAATTGGTCCATGGAGCGAAACATCTCCTCATGGAACAAGTCACCCCATGTGGTGACATTAAGTCTACTACACAAGGCTAGGAATCCGGATTCCTGCAGTACTATCATTTTCGGGTGGTATGAAAGCGGGAGCCTCGGAGAGTATAATAGCTGAAACTCCAGGATAACTGCCATCCGTCTCCATGCATCCACCGTGCATGCTACCGTTGTGGGTGGTATCTCTATGGCACTAGCAGGCCCATGTAAGCAGGCCCATGTATTAGGCTGCTCAGAGGAAGAGGGCGCGCCAGCCAGTCTTCTGTTGCTAGTTGCGGCATGTATGGCATGGGCAACATCCAATGGTATACATAATGAGCCTGCGCGCTAATATAATAGATCTCAAAGTCGGGAATGCCAAATTCACCCTTATCATAGGGCTGTGTGAGGATTGACCATTTAAGTCGTGGTTGTTTACCCGCCCAGAATAGTCGAATCAATTCCATCCGTAGTGATTTAAAGAAAAAAGCTCCAGGGTAATAGGGAATATTCAGAAATAGATATAGAAATTGGGGGAGGACAACCATTTTGATGAGAGAGGCTCTTCCTCCTTGTCCTTAGACACTTGGATACCAAGGTACCGAAGATCAGAATCACACCATTCAAGGGTGAAGTCCTATAAAAATCTGGGGACCGCAGGCGTAAGTGGAAAAAATTGCGTTTTCCCCCAATTTATGTTGACACCCGTAATCCTGCCAAACACCAGGAATTCTCGCAGTAGGGGATTAATGTTTTGTTGCGGATCTCTAATATACAATGTGACATCGTCAGCGTACAACGAAATCAGGATTTGACGCTGAAAACATCGAAACGCCCTGTCCCGGTGAAGCTGACGCAGTCTAGACGCCAGTGCCCCGCGATATGGAAAGAGATGTAGACAAGTGCCCATTTACTAACACCCTAGCAGAAGGCAGATGATACAGCAATTGTACCCAGGAGATAAACAACTTAGGGAGCCCCATTCAATGCAGGACTGCAAATAAGTAACTCCATTCTACAGAGTCAAAGGCCTTAGAGGCATCTAGAAATATAGCAGCTACTCGACACTCCAGCGCCACAGTCTGTATTAAACAGAACAGAGTGCACAAATTATGATTAGTGGCCCTACAAGGGACAAAGCCAGACTGGTCCGGAAGTATGATCTTATCCATCAGGTGAGATAAACGAGTGGCCAACACGTTGGCTAATATTTTCGTATCACAGTTAATAAGTGACAGCGGTCGAAAGGAATCGCAGGCCCTGGGGGGTTTACCAGTTTCAGGAGGGATGTTATGACCACTTCATGCATCGAGGAAGGAAGTATCCCCACTTCAAGGGACTCCTCAAAGACTTCCCGTAAGACCTGTGCCATGACGTCAATACAACATTTATAAAACTCGGCAGCCAGGCCATCAAGGCCTGGCGCCTTTCCATTCTTCAAGGACATGATAGCCTCCCTGATCTCATCAACCTCAAGTGGAGCACTAAGAAATTCCCTATGTACATCGCTAAGTCAACATATCGCTTCCTCCCGTAGAAAGTCATCAAGATCCACCTCCCCAAGGTTTTGTGTGGTGTATAATTTAGCGTGGTGTGAGGTAAAAGTTTCCAGGATACCTATGGTGTCTCGACAGATTCCTCCCTCTGGTTGATCTATCTCCAATTATCTATATTAAACCGTGGGCGCCGTGTAACCTCAGAGAGGGCCTTCCCCGGTCATAATTTGGTCCTCAAATCTTTTTGTACTTGACCTGTTTCCCCACTCAGTATGTGACCCTCCAGCCTCCTCAGTTCCTGCTCCAACTTCCTCAATGTACATTGTATGTCTCTCAATACTACGAAACTTTTGGAAATGCAGTAACCCCTCATTGTAACTTTAAACGCCTCCCATATTACCTCCACACTGTCTACAGACCCTTTATTTTCTGAAAAGAAATCAGTTATCTCCTCCCCAAGTTCAGCCTGAAAGACCATATCCAACAATGCAGTTGGTTGCATGCGCCATTGCGGCCTGGGCATATCATATTCAGGGACCTTAATCGTGATTTTTACAGGGCAATGATCAGAATAGGTCCTGGCAAGATGTGTACAATTACATAGGCCGGTTACTAGCCCCATGGAAATCAAGCAATAATCTAGCCGTGCCCAAGTCCCTGTGTGTGATGTAAAGTGCGTCCCCTCCTTTCACAGAGGATATAGCCGACGCCAGCTGTCCAATAGGCTCCCCTCCTCCACTATGCCTGCCAGGACCTCACAAGATTTGTTATAATAATGTATTGCAACATAAGCTCTATCCTGAGTAGGGATCAAGGCGACATTAAAATCACCCCCCCATATAATGTGAGTAGATCCGATATCCATTATCTTACCCGACAGAGACGTGAAAAATTCAGGTGTATTCACATTGGGGGCATAGTAATTGTTAAAGAATCCTGGCCCATCCTCCCCCATACAATGACATATCTCCCCTGTGAGTCCGAGATGGTACCAGAGAGTGCAAAAGGGACATGCTTTTTAACCAGTATGGCAGCGCCCCGCGCATAAGAAGAGTAAGAAGAGAATGCTCGGACACTCGCCCATCTGCTGGTAAAAGTATTGTGGGTGTATATGTGTCTCTTGCAGCAACGCTACCTGCACCTGCTGCCTATCTAGGTACGCCAAGACCTGTCTGCATTTTCTCGCATTATTCAGCCCTCTAATATTCCATGACATCACTTTCAAATCCGAATCATCCCCCCCTCCCTGCCATACTGCCCTATGTGATCATTCTGACGATCCTGCAACATGGAATGATATAGCATGTCTCTCCGCAATATGTCATGTCATAACTGTAGAAGGTACATTACTGTCATCAACTTTGTAAACTTCCCCCCTCCACCCACCCCCCGCCCACTGAAGCATCCCAATTATGCCAGCATTAGTCAATCCTACCCCCCTCCCTCTCATCAACCCAAAAGAACAATACAACAGGGGTACTCCCATTGGGGGATTTCCACCAGGCGACTCACAGGTACTTTGCACCTGTCCAGGAGACCGCCTACAACTGGTCAGTCCTCCTTGAAGCGGCAAGGGTGTCAGGTTTTTCTCATCTTCCGTGTGCCGCCCATCTGCAGCATTCCCATTTAGATGCCCATATTACAAGGCTACCATGAAAAAAACATGTGTGGTTCGCAGAAAAGGTCAAACAACATGGCACTCCCAGTGGAGTTTAGTTGAACGCAAACTGAAGTCTCAGCATCATCCACGAAGAGGGTCATCCCACATCGGATAGATTCGCCTCTGCAGTGTCATCTTGGTCAGGAGACCCAGCCTTCCTTCGTTTGATTTTCTTAAGGAATTCCTCCATGTGCTGCGGTTTCAAGTAAATAGTTTGAGTACCCTGATACGTAACTCGGAGCCAGCCCAGATATAATAGGGCATAATCCACCTGTGCCTGTCTCAGTTTCTGTTTCACAGCGTTGAACTTCCATCTCTTCTCCTGCACATGTGCTGTGAAGTCGGGGAAAACAGTGAAGGAGACACCATTAAAGTTTAGCTGTTTCTTCTCCCTGTCCACTCGCAATACAGAGTCCCTGTCCCCATAATTTAGGAGGCGCGCTAAGATGGGCCTAGGCGCACTTCCAGGTGGGAGTCTCGGGCCAAGGGATTTATGGGCCCTTTCCACGATAAATTGAGGGGAGAGCATGCCTGCATCAGTCACCGCAACAAGCATTTTTTCAACATAGTCCTCGAGCTTACCCGTATTTGTGCTCTCGGGCACACCTAAGATGCGAACATTATTATGCCGGCTTTGGACTTGAATGTCCTCATTTTTTCGTTGATGATTTTCATCAGTTTGTCCATTTGGGTCATCGCAGTTTTCAGTTGCTCTGTGACATCTTCTGTTTCAGATATTTTGTGCTCCGCTTCCTTCAGGTGTGTATCATGCCCATCTAATTTGCAAGCAATGGTGTCCATGCGGGTAGTGAGTGTATCCACTTTGTCTGCTTTCGTCACAAAACCTTGACACATTTCCGTCAGGAGTGTTTGCATGTCTTTGCTAGGCCCAGCACCCTGCTCAGTGGGTGCCTCCACCGTGCCATTCCCCACCTCCGCATCTTGTTGGTGCGTGTTCTTTTTAGCTTCAAAAGTGAGGCGTGGCTGTCGTGAATCCATTCTTCCCATCGTGCAAAGCCCAGCATAGGGAGGGTTGCCGCCCAGTTACTTTGTGTGTTCAGGGTATAGTGTTGGCGCGTTCGCACTATATTGCAGTCACATCTATGGCGTCGTGCCTCCTCAAATTATGAAATTGGTATCAGGTGTCATACAGCAGAGACCATCGGCAGATCAGACCATCACCAAGTGCACCACCAGCATACTCCGCCTGATCAATCCTGGTGCCCCTCCGCTCAGTAACGTCCTGTCCTATGGCACCATCAAGGATCCAGGGTCCTTATTTCCCTTCGGGCACACTGCGTTGGCGCCACCGCCAATTGCGGCTCGCCGTCCCTGCCAGCAATCAGTCAACCTCCTAGGCCCAACCGCCTTTTCCGCCAAGTGTTCAAGAGTAGTCAAGTAGCCCACCTCACAGCGCCAAGACTCGTGCAGTAGTAAAACTCCAAGCAGTTCCTAAAGACTGAGCAGCAGATCTGGTCTATACTAGCTCTCCTTCAGATTATACACAGCATGATGACCTGGATGCAATCTACGTTTAGGAGCTTTCACAACACCAGCACCCAAACTGTGCCGCCACAGTCGCAGTATCTAATTCCTCTTTGTTGCAGCCTAGCACGGACAGTCAATGTGGATATCCTGTCCAACCAGTAGGCGACAGTCCACTAAGGGCAAGAGCTACACCGTCCAGCATTAGCAGCCACCATTTTGTCAGTTAGGGTATGTGGAAGCAGAAGTCCCTCACCGATCCGTCGTGTCTACCCCGTAGCGGAAGATAAAGGACTCCGACACACCGCAGAGGTGTCTACTCCCCGTAGGTGCCTTGATATGCTTCACCGCCCTACGTGTCGTCCACCGTCAGGGTGCTCTTTCTCCGGGCAGTCGCCCGGCCCACTCACCACGTGGCAGCTACGGCTCTCACCTAGTTCCTTCCTCCCGAGCACAGCTCCAGACTGCACCAGGAGTCCCACCGCTCAGCAGTTCGCACCGGGCAGAAGGCAGTCGCCACGCCTTGTCAGGCGACAGATTTAGTACCGCTTCTCCCCCTGAGGTCAGCACTCTAGTCATGCGCCAGGAATTCCTTTATTATGGTTGAAAACACAGGATAAATACAGGATTATTAACCGGACTGCGGGACCCTCACGATATCGCGGCCATTCCGCTCGTGCGCCACCTAGCGCCCCCAGAAATGTATGTTCTTAATTCAGTCCTATACTTCTCCTATTCTCTCCAACACTATTGGTAGGGATGGACTTGCTATTCTATTCAAATGCTCAGGACAATCAATGGAGATCCCCCAAGAACGAATATATGGTTTCTTACCTGTAATCCTGTTTCTCTCTTGAGGGAATCTCCATTGAAGTTATAAGCAACCCTCCCTCTACCCCAGTGGAAATAGAGGAAAATTTGAGACGTACCTATCCCTGATGCTTCCCATCAAAAAGAACTAAGACTGCTGACACCTGCTGAGCATGATGGGATATTAGGGGTCTCTGGCTTCTTAAAGGCACAGTCACTGTTTTAAACTCACATAAAAGCAGCCTATGAGGCTACAGTGTGGTACTATCCTTCATCTCTTACTTTTACAGAAAAGGGTTTGTGAAAGATTTAAGCTGTTTTTTAAAAACATTTACCTCAAATTATACATTTATATGGGTACATTGACCCTTTTCAAGTACAATCTGAAGAACTGCACCACTGTAGCCGGTTTTCTAGGCTGCATAATAAGTTCTTTCTTAAGTGTTTCTGTAGGCCTTCCTAAAGAACGGCGAACGTCTACACTTAAGAAGAGATATGAAGAAGTGCTCCGGGATTACCGCACGTGTGCAGAACTATTGAAATGCTTATGACTATCAATGGAGATCCCTCAAGCGAGATCAATTTTTCCATAATTATAAACAAATCTGTTCATCCTATTATTGTTTTGCAAGAATTATTTTCTGGCCAATTAGTATTTTGTAACACACTCTTTTTGTAGGTCACTATATCTGCCTCCAAACAGGATCTCCAAAGTACTTCGGCACCACTCTAATTTTCTGTTGTTTAATTTCCCACATGTCTGTAGCTAAGTCACAACAATACGGTGTCTATGTACAAACGTTCCTTTTTTAAGAGTTACATTTATGACCTAATTATCAAAACTCTTGTGCTCATATCAGGCCTAATAAAACTTAAATAAAAAGAGAGAAACATGATTACAGGTTAAAAAAAAAGGTAGGTTTAATAGGGGCCATTCAGAAGCATATCGGAAAATAGTAGTTTTCTAAGACATATGGTGATACCTATAGCACACGAAGGGCATCCCTACAGATGGTTCAATAAGTGGGCGTGGGAGTCAGTATGCATATATGTATGGCAGTAGTACATGTGAGTAGAAGATGCAAACACTAGCTTACATTCGAGTACAAAACTTGTGGACTTACTGAATAAAAAAGATGGTACATGGAATCCAAAACGTATTTTCAGAAATAGCAACAATTTGTTTAGGGAAACTCGGTTTATTTACCAAAAATGAAAACATTGCATTTGTGAACAAAATGTCAATTTTTAGATAATGTCAAGGTTATTTTTAGGACATGATGATTGCATTTCAAAGCAGGTATTTGAATGATAATATGTGGCGAGTTATTTTCTTGGCGCCAAGGAGCACTTGATTCAATGGCAATTATTTCACGACTCGTATGCAGGCATTTATAGCCTGCATTTGTAAACTAGGTGCAACCGTAAAACTATATGGTGTCTAAAGCTGTAAAGTCTTGTAACTTGAGGCATTAATGTCTGAGCCTGAGGGATGTCTTAAATGCTCACTTAATGAAATTATGCCAACTGTGCAACATTTCATTTTACCTCCCTGTCCCATTGAAGTAGATTCTCAGTCATAATATGAGACTCAGAATCTAACTGGAAGAGCATGGTTGAGATAATGAAAGGAGGTGAAAGGCAGAAGAGAGGAAGGATGTTTTATATTCCTGACAATTATACTGGCCAAGTCAAATTGCAAACGCTTTATTACTTAGACTGCCTTTAAAGGATACAGATTGCAAGCCTTTCTAAGGGAAACTTGGGCAAGAAATACACCTAAAGCGCCCAAAGAGAAATAAGATTTGCGCGCTTTGTGAGCGTAGTAAAATTCAGTCAAGCTATAAATACTAGCTGGCTGTAGATCCATGGCCCATGCTTTTTGCCATGTTATGCCAGTTTTTAATGTGCTTCCACCCTCACAAAACCATGTTATCAGGTGAGGAATCATGAATTGCTATTCTCCCAGAGTGGAAATATAGTATCACTTAATGGTGACATGCTATAATCCTTCCGGACAACAGCACATTTCAAAAGGTTTTCACTATAGGAAGCTAAATAATGCTCGCTGCGCATATGCTTTTTGACAGTCCCATGTTCGAATGTATGACGGTATTATGTATGCATTTATCACGCATGCCTGGGAATGCCGTCATTAGAACGAAGGAGTCTTTAGCACGCATTCGTTCTGCACGCCAGTCGTTATAATTACTTGCCTTAGGGGGTACTGGATTTTGGAATAGTTTAATTTACTATTCCAACTCCAGTCTACGCAACAGCAGTTAAGGTGTTGGACTTTAATTCTTTTTTTTTTAAATGTATTTATTGAGCAGCATCACATATTCACAGTCATAAATACTATAACATTATCATCCATATAAGCAGCTTAAAATATATACAAAACAGAAAACAAATACAAGTTCCAGAGACGGGAAAGTAGAGTACTAGAAGCACAGGGGAATCAAAAAAGGCAATATAACATTGCTTAAACATAATAGTTTTTCCTGCATACTTTGCTAAATTAAGTATATTTAATACTAAACAATATAGCTTATAATCAAGCGGTTCGACCCTTAACCCCGTGCATCTATCTCTCAACCGGTTCCCAAATTTTCTGACCCCGCCTTCGAGATCGCATTCCTTTAGATGAATAGATTGCTGTTTCGTGGTTATATATAGCCAAAAACCTTGCCAGCCACATTTGGAAGGTTGGGGAGTCTGCATCCTTCTAGCTAGCCGCTAATAAGATCTTATATACAGTTACCCAATACATAAACATGATTCCTGGGTTTTATTCAATCCAAGTGTATTATCGTAGCCCAGCACATGTATAGCATAGCTGACAATGGGAGCTGATGTCCAAATAATTCTTCCCAGAATGTATTTAAATCATTTTTAAGTGGGGTTAACATCTGGCATCCATAAAACATATGAATTAGATCCGCAGGGCCCTGTGCGCATCTTGGACAGAGATCATCCGATCTTTTACCCCATTTAAATAATTTTGCTGGGGTAAAATATAAATTGAAAATCGTTTTATATGACTGAGCTTTTACATTTGAAGACATAATTATCTTAGATAATAATAACAAACTATAATCAATATCTACATTTGGATCATTAAGCCTAGTAGCCCATGATGTTTCAGTATGTTCTATATCATCATTTATTTTTTCTAGAAGTAAATCATATATTTTCCCTATTTTTACTGTTTTAATTGTCAGAATATCTAGAATAGGAATTGTTTCATGTGAAATCTCAGGGATTTTAGCATTCATGATCGCTTTAATTTGATGAAATTTAAATTGGTGGCTATTGGGAATATTATATCTCTTCTGTAGGTAAGAGAATTGAAGGTCTACAATATTTTCGCCTAGATCCAAAACCGTTCTTATACCTGCTCTATTCCATTTTTTGGTCATCATTTACTAGCCGGGGAAGAAGAAAGGAGTCCCAAAGTGGAATATATTTATTATGTTTCGGGATTGATAAAAATTTCGAGATTTTTTGCCAGACTTTCCTAGAACTAAAAATTATTTTGAATTACATTTTTTTTAAATAACTTGGTTCTATCTGTTTTAATAAGAGACCTTGTTATTTGTTCCCTAATAGCAATTCATATATAGAGGGTATTGCTGGTGATATTATACTAGACTCGTCGCTTTTGTATAGAGCATGGGAGCCATTTGTTGAAGAAAAACCGCCCAGTGGTATAGTAAAATATTAGGAAGGGCTAAACTGCCTCTATGCTGAGGTAATGATAGATATTTAATAGACCTCCTAATTTTCCCGTGTTGCCACATAAAAGATGAAATTAAGGAGTCTATGGTTTTGAGTGTGCTATCCTCCACTATTAATGGTATTGCACGAAACAAATACAAAAGTTTAGGAAAGATATTAATTTTTACAAAATTACTCCTGCCAATAATTGATAAACGTTAACTGTCAACTCTTTGGGGGCGTGGCTTGGACGGCAAGCATGGCGGACGCAGCCTAGGTGAGCTCCGTCCCCGCCAGCTACAGATCTGCCGATTTATCCTGTTAATCCCGATTCCCAGGGACCCCGAGGGTCCAATCCAGAACCGGAGACCAGCGTGCAGTCGTCGGTGACTTTTGGGCCGGCAGCGAGCCCAGAGGGCTGGGCATTACGGATCCGAAGCGGTGCGGCCTGGGAGGTCTGCGCCAGCCGGGGAGCTAGAGTTTGGCGATCCCGGCGGAGGCAGCATAAGGGTGGCGGCGGCCCGGAGGGCGACCACCCGACCAGCGGTGGTGGAGGTTCGGCTGTCTCGGAGCGACCGAGGGAGTCCCCGGCTCCCGGCCAGGGGGGGCAGACATTGCGGATAGCCCAGGAAGAGGAGTGGAGCAGAGGGGCCCGGTCCGCGGGCCGCACCAGAACATTACAACACCGGAACGGCGCCGCAGGTAGGAGACGGCCCTGCCGGGTGCCCCCGGGCTGGACTTCGCTGGGGGACAATATCCTGCTGAAAGAGCAGCGGTCCTTTGGTGCACAGGACAGTCGGGTGAGGCCTACACAGGCGACCGCAGCCTGGGACCTCGATTTTCGTGTACCCTGCCCGACGCTCGAGCAGAAGCAGGGGGACCTGGCCTTGGCGGACACGGGCTGAGGTTAGTGCGGCCGAATCTCCTGCACCTGGGGGCCCCCTTGGAGTGTGTGACGAGTGACGAGAGGGACGTCTCCTACATACAGGTGCCCAGGGGGAGGCTCGTGGGCGAGACAGTGGTCAGCGTGCCTGGCTGGGGCTTGAGGTGCCATAGAGACTGGAGTCAGTGGTGTGGAGCCCTGGAGAGGGGAGCAGCCGCGGCAGACGTTAGACAGCGACGGCCAGGGTCAGCGGAGTCTGCGGGGGGCACCGCACTCAGCATTCCGGCGGTCGGATCGGGCCGCAGTGGGCCCCCTGACTGGGAGTGCATACAACGCCCGGAGGATCTGCGGAGTGAGCTGGCCATCGACGCAGTTAGGCAGCCATGACACGTGGAGCAGGTGGTGGTGGGGGAGGCCCCAAGCAAGGCCCGATGGACAAGTTTGCCGGGCCGGGGGGCAACGCTGGAGCCTCCGGTGGATCCCAGGCGGCAGGACCAGACAACGCTGCGCTAATGGCGGCCATCACTCAGTCCCGTGATGTGTTTGATGTGAAGATCGGGGCGGTGGGGTCGGATGTTACGCTATTGCGCCAGGACCTGGGCAACGCGGTATCCCTTATCACGGAGGTCGAGACACGCATCTCGGGGGCAGAGGAGGATATAGTGACCCTTAAACGTAGAGTGGCAAATCTCGAATCCGTCCAGAAAGGATTGGCGCACCGGGTGGAGGATGCAGAAGGGCGCGCCCGGCGCAACAACCTCCGCTTTGTTGGACTACCCGAGGGCTGTGAAAAGGGAGATATGGAGGGCTTCCTGACGCGGTGGCTGGAAAGTTGGATGTTGCCGGACACTCTTTCTCGCTGCTTCATTATTGAACAAGCGCACAGGGCCCTGATGCAAAGACCGCCGGAGGGAGCGCGACCGCGGCCCGTAATAGCTAAGCTCCTAAATTATCACAACAGGGACGTGATCCTAAAGCAGGCCAGAGCGAAAGAACCACTGCGGTACGAGAATCACACTGTCATGGTCTTCCCGGACTACACTCGCATGGTACAACAGCAGCGCCAGTCATTTGCAGCAGTCAAGGCCCGGCTGCGTGACCTGAAACTACAGTATGCCCTGCTATATCCGGCCCGGTTGAGAGTGGTGTTTCAATCCCGCACGCATTTCTTCGACTCTCCTGAGGAGGTGTTTCAGTGGACAGATGAAATCAGACCGGCGAAGGCTCACACCTCACAGCGGCGAGATACCAACTCCCAACAGGACGAGGCACAGACGGAACCCCCACGGGAGGGGTGGCAAAAGGGCAATTGGAGATCCAGATCAAGGCAGCGGTCGGCGTCGGATGTGGCCTCCGAGACTGTGTTGGGGGCAACCGAGAGGCAGAAGAAGGGCACATGAATTGAACTGAGAGACATTTTGTGGACTTACTCTTTCAGCCCTCTGCTTCATTGAGACCCCGTCCAGGGGTATACTGGGGGGCCTCATCAATCTGGGGAAGAGTGTATAACGTTGATGCATTAATGAAGGTTCCGGGGTACGCCTGGGGGGTGACTGGGAATTGGGGGGATTCTAGCAGTGGGGGAGGGGTCATTCTGGGTAGGTGGGTGGGTGTAGGTTCTAGAGTAGTTGTATAAGGGGATGGGGATCCATTGGTGGAGAGGGTCGTCGACTCCGCGTTTGGGGTGGAGGCCCTGCGTCACTGCGACACGTACTTCATTGTTTCTTGAGGTATGGTGTTGGGAGGAGGGTTCCGGGGAACAGTTTGTTGTTGTTTCAGGGGGGGTTGGCACGGTCTGGACAATGTTCTGGTGGGGGTTGAGAACACGCACGGCGGGCGGGAGCAGGACTCAATGGATGCGAAGGGTACTGGATGTTGAGCCCGGATGATGGGGCTGTAGAGCCCTGGGACACACTTTGTGTCCTTAGTTGGAATGTGAGGGGCGTGCTGGACAAGATCAAGCGGGGGGCGGTTTTGAAACAGGCCAAGAGAGTGGGGGCGGATATTGTACTGCTGCAAGAAACACACCTCTTGGGGTCTAAAACACTGTGCCTTCAGAGGTTTGGCTATACACAGGTCTTCCACGCTGGATTTTCCAGAGGTTCCCGAGGGGTGGCCATTCTGATACATCGAAGGGTCCCATATGTCCACTCCACACACTGGCTTGACACACAGGGTCGCTACATCTTTGTTCGGGGCACACTAGGGGTGGGGGAACAGGTGGTGCTTGGTAGTGTATACGCTCCGCCTCCTCTGCAGTGGTTCCTAGTGAAAAAATTTTTGGCGGTTTGGGCAGAAATCCCAAATGGACTGGCGGTCATTGGTGGAGATTGGAACGATGTGTTAGACCACACAAGTGAAAGGCACAGGCCGCGAGGGAGTAGGGAGGCGACAAGACACACCAAATTGCACGATATGATTAGAAATCTTGGATGGGTGGACACATGGAGACTGATGCATGGGGCGCGGCGGGAGTACACATTCCTCTCAGCGGTCCACAAATCGTTTTCCAGGCTAGGCTATATATTTGTTCCCTTGGCAGCCCAGAATAGGGTGGAGGCAGCGGATATTTTGCCGCGTGGGCTGTCGGATCACTCCCCTACGACTATCACTATAGGCCTGAATCAACGGCGGCAGCCGTTTCGCTGGCGTCTCTCGGTCTGGCACTTGCAGTTAGGGGACTATCAAGCACATATGAGAAGGGCAATCGCGCACTATCTAGCAGACAATGTAGGGACAATGGCGACCAAGGGGACACTTTGGGAGGCTATGAAGCCCACGCTACGAGGCGTGGACATTGCCTGGTGCGCGGCGGCTAAGAGAAGGCGTAGGGAGACCCGGACTCAGGCTGAGTTAGATATCAGGGAATTGGAGCAACGTAGTGGACTTGGGGAGGATCGACAGGTGGAGTAGTTACTACTTGCGCAGCAGTCCTATGCCTCATTATTAATGGACGAGGCACGACAGATGTGGCTAGCTACCCGCAGCAGAGTGTACCAATGGGGAGATAAATCAGGGATGATGCTTCATCGACTATGTCAGGGACAGTTCCATGCTCAGACTCCCCCGAGGATTCTGGATGACTAGGCTCCTTGATGACAGATCCCAAGCTGATTGCGGAGGGCTTTGCGGCATACTATGCGGATCTATACTCTCCACATGAAAGCATAGACGCGGACCTGGTCGCCAAATTTATAGATGACTTGCCGCCAAAAGCGATCACCGATGAAACCCGCGAATGCCTAGACAGGCCTCTGACAGAGGATGAGTTGGGGGTGGCTCTTGCGGAATCGAATACTGGGAAGGCTCCCGGCACCAATGGCTTCCCCAGCGAATTCTTTAAAAAATTTCATCTGCAACTGGGAGCTCACTACAGGGCAGTAGTGGAGGAGGCTAAGGAACAGGGCAATCTACCCCCGGACTGGAGGCATGCCGAGGTGGTGGTGTTTCACAAACCGGGTCGACCCCCTGAGCAGTACGCATCATACCGCCCGATTTCTCTACTGAATGTGGAGGCCAAGGTTTTGGCCAAAGCGCTGGCCAATAGATTGCTACAGTATATTTCAGATCTTGTCCACCTTGATCAGGCGGGGTTCATGCCCCGGCGGGCGACTCGGCACAACATAAGGAGAGCCCATGTCGCGGTTGCGGCGGTTCGGTCCTCTGGGACACAGGCGGCGTTATTCTTGGCTGATATGGACAGGGCGTTCGATTCCCTCAGTTGGACGTATCTGTTCTCGCTCTTGCCGCGCCTGAACCTAGGGCCAGTGTTTGTGTCTTATGTGAAGTTACTGTATACCGAGCTAACGGCTTCAGTTAGAGTGGCGGGGGCGGTGTCATCAAAAGTTGCCATTCAGAGGAGCACCAGACAGGGCTGTCCCCTCTCTCCATACTTATTTGCCCTAGCCATGGAGCCCCTGGCGGCCTGGGTCCGGATCGATGCGCAGTTGCGGGGGCTTGAGTGGTCGCGGGAAGTGTCAGACCGCATCGCATTATACGCGGATGACGTCCTGTTTTTCTTGACGGATCTTAACAGATCAGGGCCCCGCCTGTTGCGTATATTGCAAATCTTTGGCGAAACCTCGGGCCTCTACATGAATCCCCGCAAATCTACGCTCTGGGTACTGAGGGGTGGCCCGACACTGGGAGGCTGGTCATCAGAATTGCAGAAAGCAGCAGGAGGCCTTAAGTATCTGGGAGTGTTTTTGACTTTTGGCAGAGCTGCCGGCAGTCGAGGGGGAGCGCAATGTAGCGCCGGTCTGGGAACGGACCCAAGCGGACATTAAAGTATGGTCCCGGATGCCGCTGACCATCTATGGCAGATCGGCGATTTTTAAAATGGTGGACCTACCCAGACTGCTATATCAGCTACAAAATCACCAGTACCCGATCCAGCCCTCTTGGTTTAAACAGGTGGACTCCGCCCTTGGGCAATTCCTCCGGGCGGGAGGATCGATTAGGGTGGAGTTGCGCAAATGCTTTCGTTCAACATATTGTGGAGGGCTGGCGACCTCAGATGTTCTTTTCTACTACCAGGCGTCCCATTTATTAGTGTTAAATGATTGGTGGTATGGGGAGAGGAGCGACCCGGCATACGCACTAGAGAGGCTACTGATGGAACCACGTACTCTCCACACATGGCTGTATGAGACGATGGGGCGCAAGACCCTGCCGCCAGTGACACAAGTGGTCTTTGATGTCTGGAAACGGGCATTGCGGCGGATGGGGTGGTGGCAGACCCTAACTGAGGAAACCCCCCTATGGGGCAACGGCCTCTTACCAGGTTTGGCGGCCCTCTCCGGTTTTTCAGACTGGGACGCAATTGGTATCTCCCGGTTGGGGGATGTTATGTCAGGAACAATGCTTAAGTCATTCCAGGAGCTCAGCACAGCATTTCACATGCCCCGCACGCAGTTCTACAGGTATTTACAGTTGCGCCATGCCCTAGCCCCAGATCTGGAGGGCTCGACGTCCTTTCCCGAGTTTAGCCCACTAGAGGCTCGAGTTTTTATGGGAAACATAGACACAAAGAAAATCTCACGCATTTACCAGTCCCTGATCATACACTGCTCCTCAGATCTGCAGACACTTAGGGAAACCTGGGAGGCTGAAGTGGGGCCGCTAGAGGAGGAGGACTGGAATGAGGCGATGGGGGGTCCTAGAGGGGCGGCCATATCGGTCCGTCTTCGTTTGATACAATTCAAATACTTTCACAGAGTGTACTATACCAGACAGAGGCTTTGGAGGGCGGGCCTGATTGGTTCCCCAGACTGTACTAGGTGTGGACACGAGGAGGGCACCTTCTTTCATACAGTATGGAGTTGCGAACGGTTGAGTAGATTCTGGAATGGCGTCTGGAATGGGTTGGACGAGGCGCTGGGTTGGTTGTTCCCGCGCACGCCGAGGTTTGGGTTGCTGCATGTGCTAGAGGGGTCGGGAGGCAACATATACAAGAGACACCTGCTCTTGCTAGGTCTCACTGTGGCCAAGAGAGACATTGCAAGGGCCTGGAAGAAACCGCAGGCCCCATCGCTCGTAGCATGGAAGAGGGGCCTAATTTCTGTATGGGGATGGAGAAACCCATATTCCTGGCTCGGGGCTGCCCCAGCAAGCATTTCAAGATTTGGAAAAGATGGGCAGACTATAGGGGTATTTGGTTGGAACCACCAGCGGAACCAGACCCTAATCTTGAAGCTTGAGTCCGCTCTGGTTTAGACTGTGTATGTGTATAGGCCAGGACAGGTTGAGTGCCGTGCAGGGGGGGGGGAGGGATCCGGGTGGGATGGAGTCTGGGATGGTTGGGGTGGGGGATGGGAGTTGGGAAGGGGAAAGTTGAGTTATGTACATTGATCCCGATGCATTGATTATGAACATAATGATGGATTATGTTATGGTTTATGTATACTGGTGACCTGCAGATACCTCTGGGGTACAGGGGTCTGTGACCTTTTTATGTGATCTATCAATAAAAATGTGTTTTCAAAAAAAACTGTCAACCCTTTTAAGATCTTTTTCTAAAGTTTTAATTAGCGGATCAAAATTCAAATTATTAATCCTTTCAACTTTCGGTGTTAAACTGTAGCACTTTCTACTCTCCTAGAATCATTGTAGTTTGTATTTTCAGTACAGATAATAATTGTTTTGGCTTTATTAAGTGAATAACCTGAAAATGAACCGAATTGTTGAGTTATTGTTTCAATTTGTTCAATTGCCTCCGCGGGATCAGGTGTTACAATTGCCACATCATCGGCATAGGCTAGAACTTTTGTATCAAAGTTGCCTATAGAGATAGGCTTGATATCTGTATTATGAAGTAGTTTCCTAATTAAAGGGTTAATGTATAAAGCGAAAAGAAGCGGTGAGCAGGGACATCCCTGCCTTGTCCCCCTAGACACCTTTATTGCCTTTGATTCCTTCCCCATAATCTGAAGCCTAGCTCTAGGTTGACAGTACATAGTTTCAATAGATCTAATAAAGTTAACTTCAAAATTCTTTAAGCGTAGAATAGTCCACAAAAACTCCCATGATACCCGATCAAAAGCCTTTTCGGCATCGAGGAGGATCATTGACATCTGGCCCCCTTCTGCAGACACGAAATCAAATAGTACAATGGCTCTGCGGATGTGATCAATCGTACCCTTACCAGGAATGAAACCATGTTGCCAGGGGGAGACCAGATGTTCAATCACCCCCGAGACGATTAGCCAGAATTTTTGCATAAAGTTTGGAATCGGAGTTGATCAGAGAGATAGGTCGGTACGAAGATGGATTCTCGACAGGTTTTTTTTTTGTGAAAGATTATTAGATCTGTCTCGTTCCAAGAGTCTGGAGTTGTACCCGTTATTTGGATGCCTGTAAAGAGATCTAATAAAAGGACAGTATAGTTGGACCTAAGACTTTATATAATTCCAAAGGAATTTCATCGGGACCAGCAGCCTTTCCAGAAGCAAGACCTGCCAGTGCTAGTTGTAGCTCAGTGATAGTAATTCGGTTCTCAAGGTCGTGTTTAGATAGATTGTCAAGAATATTTATTGAGACTGTGTCGCCAATAAATTGATTTACTGCATTAATAGTTTTGAGTTCAGTTTGTGGATTATCCTTGGAGTATAGATCTTGATAATACTGCCGGAACCCTTCTATTATTTCGTGAGGATCAGTATATTGAGTATTATTTATATTTATACAAGGTATTGCGTTGTAAGAGGCCTTCTGACGGGTACAGAGTGTCAATTGCTTACCCACTCTCTCCCCGTTTTCATATAGATTGTTTCGATGTGTTTGGAATGTCTCAGCAGAGCGCTTAGTTAACCAGTTATTCATTTCAGTTTTAAGAATAATTATCCGGTGTAGGATATGTTTTCCGTCTATACCTTGGGATATCGTTAAAACATGCTCTTCTTCAGCTTGAATTAGATCACGGGTTAACTGTAAGTTTTTAGCTTCTCGCAATTTCTTAATACGAGAAACGTAGCTTATAGTTTCGCCTCTAAGTGCTGCCTTAAAACAATCCCATACAATCAATCTAGAAGCGCTTTACTGATTCATGTCAAAAAAATCTCCTACACATGTTTTAATAAAGCTTACATATTCTACATTAACCAAAAGTTTCCTATCAAAAGTCCATTTAGTAGCTGGTCTAACAAAGTTGGATATATATAATGTTAGAACTAGTGGGTTGTGATCTGACAGGATCTTTGGGAGTTTTTTAATCTCAGCTTTATTTGTCAGATCCCGTACTACTAAAAAGTAGTCTAATCTCACATATTTGTTATGTGGATAAGAGAAATATGTGTAGCCAGGATCGTTAGGTTTCTTTAAGTCCCATATATCCGTCAGATCATGACTCTGTATCAGCTGGTTAATGGCTCTATATACCTTAGGTTTCCGACCAACATAGGTATTTTGCCCAAAGTTTTGGCAACCTGGCCCTAATGAAATATTCAGATCACCACATACTATGAGTGTTTTAGACCAAGATGCAAGCTCTATCTCTAGTTTTTCGATAGTTGCGGGTTCGTCATAATTCGAGCCATAGATTGAACAAACGGTTATGCCAGAAGATAGAGTTGCTATAACCCATCTTCCTTGAGAATCTCCTAGCTTCTGCGTAGGTTCGCCTAAGTATAATTTGGTAATAATCGCACCTCCACGGGTATTAGATGTTTGAGATATACAAACACATGGATTGTAACCAAACAATTTTAAGAGATCTCTTTTATCCCAAGGAAGATGGGTTTCTTGTAGGCAAATTATGTCAAAGGAGCCTTGCCTAATAATCTCGCTCAAGCGAGTCCGCTTAGTTTTATCATTTAGACCAGCTACGTTCCATGAGCATATTGTTAGCTTCCCCATTGCAGTTTTGGAATATATTCTATACAATCCTCTAGCATTTTAAGTAGTTTTTCTAAGCTGATCTCAATATAGCTTTCTGTTAAGTTCCATAGATTTAGTAATATCCTTACTGCTAGCTTAAAACATATATCTGTGAATTTATTAGTGATGCTGACATTTTTTTGATTTTTCCTTCCACCCCCTTCCCTCAAAACCACCCATCCATCCCTCCCCCCTCTGCCCTTCCCACCCAAGTGAGACAACAGACTCTGTAAGAGTCCGTAGTGATGAGCATGCAGCGTGCGACTCAGGCTCCTTTATCATATCGTAGTAATTCGAATAAATGCTGAGCTACACATTTATCAACAAAAAAACAAAAAACACTTTTGGAAGCCAAATCGCTAACTAGTCCACCCTCCTATATTCCATTTAGAACATCAAAGTCCCCTTTATAATCCACCACCCAATCAATATTCAGTATTCTGTGTGCATCCACCATACCCCGACAGTTTTTAGACAGTAGATCTGTCCGGTATTTTGCATATATTGCCAACAGCCTAGTCTCACTTAACGGTGACATGCTATAATCCTTCCGGACAACAGCACATTTCAAAAGGTTTTCACTATAGGAAGCTAAATCATGCTCGCTGCGCATATGCTTTTTGACAGTCCCATGTTCCATGTATGACAGTATTATGTATGCATTTATCACGCATGCCTGGGAATGCCGTCATTAGAACGAAGGAGTCTTTAGCACACATTCGTTCTGCACGCAAGTCGTTATAATTACTTGCCTTAGGGGGGTACTGGATTTTGGAATAGTTTAATTTACTATTCCAACTCCAGTCTACGCAACAGCAGTTAAGATGTTGGACTTTAATTCCAATACCATTCCACCAATGCGCCACCCTAAAGCAAGTCGATGTAACGACTTGCGTGCAGAACGATTATGTGTTCAAGATGCGTTTGTTCTGTTGCTAGCACTGTAAAGGCACAGCGCGATTGGGGTTTTGTCCTAAAGGACGTTTCCCCCATGTTCACAACGTTGCAACAGGCCTGATTGTAGCTGGATTAGTGATTAATTAAGCTGATTGTTGTCCTTCTACCGACAATGTACACCTGAGAGGTAAGTCAGAATAATAGCTCACAATCAAACAAGATATCAAGGTATTTACTACATTTAGTGAGGGCGGGATAGATTGAGTTTTCTTGAAACAAAGGAGATTGTGGCCAGAAATACCATTGTTACTAGGTAACTAACTTTGCTTACCCCTACATTAGGCGCTATCCCAAATCCTACCTTGAGAAAAGATAGAATGGATTAGGAACTGAAAATAGGGAAAGCAGCACAGATTAGACCAAGGCTTCCAATAAATAAACTGTGAAGAACAGACTGTACAAAGTAATCCTCAGTACAGAGTTGGCAACAGAGAATAATACTTGAAAAGGGTATGAGGGTAGGCTGAGTGACCAACTGACATTTCTGCATTGTGACTTGATAATGGATGATACAACAATCATGCTGATGTGCAATGATATCAGAGTTAAGACAACCCCTTTAATGTCCTAACTACCATAGCTGCAGGACATTATAAAGGGGGCAACGGTGGTCATAAATTCTTTCCTCCCAAAACAGATAACATTGCAGGTAGAAAAGGTGTGGAAAAGAGCTCACATTCACCTTTTGTAGCTATTTTCAGCCTAAACACTCCAGTAGGCACAAAATAAAAATCACAAAATAAAACTGAAAAAAATCACCTCAAGGGTTGTGAAAACCTGAGAGGGTTTCCAAAGTAATAAGTTAAGTGTTCCAAGAAATGTTGGTCAAATATCAAAGGTAACTGGCGTTTGCTAACTTTGATGATGGTCCCTGTCATGGCCACAAGGAATAGCAACTGTTTTGGCCAGTTCTCATTGGCCTCTATGACTAAAGGGCAGGTAGGCAATCCGTTTGAAGACTGCCACTGTTTTTAGCAATCCTGGGGATGCCGCACGGCAGGGTGATAGCCCCCTCGTAAGTACACACGGTGCGCAGAAGGCCACCTAACAGAATGCTTTCTCTCGGCAGGGGGACGCCCGCGGCTGGTCTGGGTGGTGGGACATTCATTCGTGTCCCGAATGGAGTCTTGGTGGCGGCAAGGGGACCACAGCACAAGCAGGCCCAAATCGACGTACATCCGCTGGATAGGGCAGCCGGGTATGAGATGGGAGCAGCTACTGCCGACGCTGGACGGCCTCATGGCAGATTCGGCCTGGCTGCCCGACGTCCTGATCATCCACCTTGGGGGCAACGACCTGACCCGGCTAGGGCGAAAAGCAGTCGGGCAGGCCATCCAAAAAGATTTCACCAAGACAGCAGCGTGGCTGGGTCCCACAACGATAGTCTGGTCCGAAATGATCAGCAGGAAGTATTGGAGAGGTGCCGATTCCAACAAGGCCGTCGATAACGCAAGGAGGAAATTAAATGTCGCGATGCACAAGTTTTGCATCGCCAATGGCCTGGAATCAATCCGGCACGGCCTCATCCACCCAGACCGCCCGGAACTCTACGGGCAAGACGGGGTGCACCTCTCCGAAAAGGGGATGAAGGTGTTTTGGGATAACTTGTAGGGTGCAATGACACTCGCAGGTTGCTATTAAAAAAAAAAAAAAAAAAAAAAAAAGGAAAAGATACACACAAGTATGGGAGATGGTGGGAGCCACGAACCAGGTGCAGGGGGGGGGAGCCGCAGTAAGACGTGAGCCTCCCTGCGGCGTGGCGGAAATCCTACACTGGTTGGCTAAGAAAACACACCGGCGGGCGGTGTGTAAGAGGATGGCCACTCACTTTTGAATGCCGCACGGCAGGGTGACGTGGCGGCATAAAGGAGGGGAGTAACAGGAGGAGACGGCACTCGCGGCCCAGACCCGGCCGGACGGCAGGGCGCAAATGGTAGCGAGCTGGGGACCTAACTCCCGACAGGAAAGCTCCCCTCCGCAACACGCAGAAGGAGTGGGCAACCAACCACTGGAGCACCAATAGACTGGCAACAAACTGGTTTGTGTACAAGCCCCATTTTCGAACTAAGGAGGGCATAAAAAGACTGACACCTGTTATCACAAGATGGTGTCATAATTTGTATATGGCAATTATGATTGATGTTTAATGTTCGCAAAATGGAAGATTGCTTGAAACCAGTTTGTGTTATTAATATGTCTTTGGTTATTAATAAACTGCGGCCAACAACGACCACTACTAATACCAGTTATTGTTGGCTGACATTATTTCCCACCATTGGCAACAGCAGAATGCGGGGGCCGGTAAGTATGTATGCTTGGGTCTCCGCGGAATAGGCACATGCGAGGGTTATTGCAGAGGCCGCCGCACCCTCCCGTAAGGGTGGGGGAGGCTTGAAGGCCGGCGCCATAACCCTCGTGGTGCCACTAGCGGGGGTAAACTGGTTCTGGGCGCTTTGATGCGCCCAGGAACCAGCAGAAGCGGGGTGCGCACCAGCCACCCGACCGGAAGTGACCTGTTGACCTGAGCGCCCCCAAAGGGCGCCCAATGGTCAACCTGGCTTTGTTTGAACCCCCCAATCAGGGGGACTCACCTGAGGCCTGCATGGAGGGCTCAGGAGGATTTAAGCGACGCCGCCTCCCAGCAGAAGCACAACGCCTTCGAGGAGCTGGGAGAACGGCGCGACAACAACAACGACTGAAGCCCACCCACCCACACCTAAGGAACAGCAAAGTCGCAGTGCTGGATAAGGGAAGGGGCGTTAGCGGAAATCCTACACTGGTTGGCTAAGAAAACACACCGGCGGGCGGTGTGTAAGAGGATGGCCACTCACTTTTGAATGCCGCACGGCAGGGTGACGTGGCGGCATAAAGGAGGGGAGTAACAGGAGGAGACGGCACTCGCGGCCCAGACCCGGCCGGACGGCAGGGCGCAAAAGGTAGCGAGCTGGGGACCTAACTCTCGACAGGAAAGCTCCCCTCCGCAACACGCAGAAGGCGTGGGCAACCAACCACTGGAGCACCAATAGACTGGCAACAAACTGGTTTGTGTACAAGCCCCATTTTCGAACTAAGGAGGGCATAAAAAGACTGACACCTGTTATCACAAGATGGTGTCATAATTTGTATATGGCAATTATGATTGATGTTTAATGTTCGCAAAATGGAAGATTGCTTGAAACCAGTTTGTGTTATTAATATGTCTTTGGTTATTAATAAACTGCGGCCAACAACGACCACTACTAATACCAGTTATTGTTGGCTGACATTATTTCCCACCATTGGCAACAGCAGAATGCGGGGGCCGGTAAGTATGTATGCTTGGGTCTCCGCGGAAAAGGCACATGCGAGGGTTATGATGGTGGTCCCTGTCATGGCCACAAGGAATAGCAACTGTTTTGGCCAGTTCTCATTGGCCTCTATGACTAAAGGGCAGGTAGGCAATCCGTTTGAAGACTGCCACTGTTTTTAGCAATCCTGAAGTGAGGGCTCACTGGATTGTCAAGTAACTTCGCTGTAAGCTTTGACTTTCAGGGTTAGCAAATTCAAACAGCAAAGCTTATTTTGGATGGTGCTGTGATGCAGCACGCACATCTTCCCATAAATGTGATGTAGTAACACAGTTATTCTTGTTAAAAGAAATAAGACATTTATAACTATAAAAGTAATGTATTCACTAGTTTTAGGTAACATTTCTCTTCTGAACGAGTATTTAAAGTTAACCTGCAAGTAGGTGTAGGCTCAGTATTACTAATATTGACAAAATCCTTCTTTCATAGCCAAGTACAGCTTCTGACTGTAAATGTCCAGACACAATTTAATACCAGATTCAGTTCTTTGAAATGCCTCATTGAACACCACTGGCTGCATGCCTTGGCAGTCAACAAAGTTTTCAGATCCCTGTGGTAACACAAGCTTCAGCAGAAAGACTAGCACAATAATCATACACAGTGCAAGAAGGGTGGCAATGCAAAGTACAGCACTAAGGTATACATGATCATCAGTGACAGAAGAAGTGTGGTAATGCATGTTGTAGCACACAGGCTCACATTGGCATTGTGTAGTGATCATTCAGGTCATGTGCAGAGTGCAGCATAAGGGCTCACATGATCATTGGGTGCAGTACAAGTGCAGCATATAAATGGTAGAAGAACCCTAGACTTCACACTATCATGCATCAGAGAATACCTTTGCACACAATGGCATCAGGACAAAGCATGTTCACTTTGAGTAACTGACTTCCTCACAGCAAGCTTCAGAGCACCGACATTGTGCTCCTTTTACACTGGGCAGGTCCTCTACAAGAAGGGCCAGCCACCTCCTGGGTACTTCAGAAACAACACATATTTTCCTCCATTCTGTGAAACAGTCACTGATCCTAAAAAGGAGTAAGCCAACAATTCTTTTGCTCCTCAATTTCCTCTACGCATGTCTGAAGAGCTTAATGAGTACAAAGTAAACACTGGATATGCAGCAAGAGTCAGGTTATATCCAGTTGTGAAACAACTGGTAAAAATCTAATTTTAAAAAACTGTATTTTCAAATTTTCAAGTTAATTTCACAATACATTATATTGAACAGTGTCACAATGATAAAATACTCAGCCACCACAAAGCTGTTCCACCAATAATTTCCAATGCTTAATATGTCAACCAAATAACATATGATGGAGATGCACAGTCATGTCTCTATAGCGCTCCCAATAAGGAATACGACACTAAGCAGTAAATAACATGTGACTCACATTTAATCATAGGCCAGGGCCCATATTCTACTCATTCATAGAGATGAAACTCACTAATCATCACAGAGTTCATCATCTGTGTCCTCAGCATCCTGTAACCTGAGATAATCCTGCAACGGCTCCCAGATATCTTTGGGCTTAGAGGCCAGTGGCAGTAGTTCAGCATACGTGGTGTTTTGTTCTTGACAATAAGTTAGGTCTGCTATCCACTCCTTAAATTTCAGGGCACGGCCCCTGTCCCATCTGCAGGCCACCCTACGTTTGGCAAGTAATAGTGAGAGAGCAACACATTTTCTATACGTTGTAGGTATCTGTGCCGTATACCCCAGCAATGCTAACGACGGATCGTGTTCCAAGACTTAGCCAATCATTGTGCCCAAAGCTGCTAGGACTTGCTCCCAGTATTCCTGTATAGACGGACACTCCCACGTTAAGTGAAGAAATCCTGCCCCTGTCTGCTTACACCGTAGGCACCTATCGTTATCTGCCATTTTGAACCGCAATTTCTTTGCCGGTGTGTAATACAATCTATGCAGATACTTATAATGTATAACTCGCAACCTGCAGCTAGATGAAATTTGCGCCGTCTGCACACAACAGTATCACCATTGCTCGTCAGTAATCTCCTGCTCTAACTCTTCACCCCAATGTAGTCGGGACTTACTCTCTATTCCTGCCCTATGTGTACGGATGCTGTTGTATAATCTTGACACAAGATGTTACCCATCTGGGGAGCCCAACATGTGGTGTAAGGGGAGAAGGCATGCCGGTTCTTGTGGGAAATCAGGGAGAATAGACCGCAGCCCCTGTCTAAGCCGAATATATAGGAATGTATCTAAGGGCGTAGGTTGTATCCCTGACAAGAGATGGTCCAAGGAACGAAACACCCCATCATGAAAAAGATCTCCCCAGGTGGTTACATGTGCACGTGCACATAGGTTCTGAAAGCCTTTCTCGTGTAATAGCGCTAACTCGGGATGATAGGACAATGGGAGCTGGGGGGAGTAAAGGAGAGGCACGTCAAGCAGAGTAGCAATCGATGCCAGGCATCCACTGTGCCAGTGACAGTCATAGGTGGTGTTACCCGTGTGCTGGCAAGCCCATATATCACACCAGTTAATGGTATTGGAGCAGCAAGCCAGTCTTCTACTGCTACCTGTGGCATGTAACCAGGAGGGTAGATCCAGTAATAGGCATAGTGTGCCCGCGCACTTAAAAAATAAATTTCAAAATCCGGAACATCAAACCCCCCTTGCTCATATGTCCTCGTTAGCGTCGACCAACTAAGTCTTGCCTCCCTCCCCTCCCCCATAAAAGCCTAAGCAATTCAGTGCGCAATGTTTTAAAGAAAAAACCCTCCGGGCCGTAGGGTACATTAAGAAATAAATAAAGAAACTGAGGTAATACAATCATTTTAATAAGAGAAGCTCTCCCGGCGAGCGACGAAGGCAATGATATCCAACGAGTGACATTGGCATTAAGCCGTGTGATGGCCGTACCATAATTGGCACGTATAGTTTAGTCTTTATCTTGGGTTACCTGCATTCCGAGATACCGTAGGTCCGAGTCACACCACACCTTAGCGGAAAATCCAATGGGAATTGCTTGACCGCCGGGGTGAGAGGGAAAACCTGTGACTTCCCCCAGTTAATGCTAATGCCCGATAGCCAACCACATTTTATAAACTCATGTAAAATGGGGTTAATATTCTGTTGCGGATCTTTAATATAAAGGGTAATGTCATCCGCATACAGCGAGACTAGAATTTGTCATAGGCAGCATTGAAATTCATTGTCTTGATGCAGCTGCTGCAGCCTACAAGCCAGGGGCTCCACTGCTAGGGAAAAAAGGTGCGGCGATAACGGACACCCCTGACGAGTGCCCCTTGAGACAGTGAGTGGTTGTGATAAATGCCCATTAACCAGCACTCGAGCCGTGGGGCGATAATATAATAGCGCAATCCAGGATAGGTATACCTCGGGGAAACAGCAAAACACACAAGATTATGGATGGAATGTTGCACAATGGCAAAACATTCACCCCCAGTCACAGATCTGGGTTTAATCCATCGTTATTTTGCTCACCAAGCCACCCCAGTTCAGACATGGCCATATGCAAATCAGTCTTGACCCTGTGCCTCATGGGAACAGTCCAGCCCGAACTGCCAAGCCATGTCTTTCCTGGACTGGAATAAAGCATCCTAGGACCGGTTTCTGGCTATCAGCCGTCTTCAGCCAGGATAGCTTGACTCCAGTGGCTTAGTGAGCAAGGGGAAACCCACTCTCCGTAGCACTCCAAATAGATAATCCCACTCCACCGAATCAAATGCTTTAGTTGCATCTAAAAAAACTGCAGCAAGTGGGAAATCTGGCGCTACATTCTGGAGCAATGCAAACAAAGTCCTAAGGTTATGGGAGGTTGCCCTACCAGGCACGAATCCCAATTGATCAGGTAGTACCAGCTTATCAAGTAGGAGGGAAGGGGTCCCAGTGATTTATAAGTTAAATCGACGTTTCGACCCTCAGGTAGTGCAGGAATTAGTGGAACCCTTGCAGGGGGTCTTCATCAGGACAGGATGGGGACTAGCAACCTATTTATTCGAAACGTCGACAACTGTCCTCCATCCACCAGCCCCCCATCTATAATTGTTACATTTATGTACTACGTGGGGCATGTGGTCGTTTTCAAGTGATTTAGATTCATGATCGTCTGTACATTTCAATTAACTTATAAATGTGTCATATTATTGCCTGATTTTATTGTCACAAATCCCTACCTACACCATCCTCACTTTATCACTTCTCCCTTACTCCCAGGGGCACTATTCAACCTTTTTGAAATGATTATTGTTGGATACTATATCCTGGTTATATCTACATTGTGAATAAAACATTGTAGATTCATTAAGTGTACTACTATTACTTTTTAAATTGTGGGAATTAGTTATTTCTCACTGGGACCCCTTCCCTCTCAGTACTAATATGGCCCAGGTCCCAGTGACTATTGAAATTTACAGAATTTACAGAATTACATGTAAATCATTGACGGACAGGCTTGAATTTACTGATCTTCATTACCAGCATCTGTAAATAACTAATTGAATACCTTTACTTTGTGATTCACCCCTTCACTACCCAATTCCTCCACTTTCCTATCCTTTCTCCCTCTCCTTTTGCGCGCAACCTATGTTGATGGTTATAAATAATCCTAATTTGCTCTTAAAATAAACAAATCCTATTAAGTACACTCATTTTTACACTTGTTTTCGATGTGTAGTCTATTGAATTGATATGGATGCATAAATATTGTTATTGTGCATGCAGAAATTGTTTCATCTCGTTTCAGGTTATTGATTAACCATGTTGTAATGGTATACACAACGTAAATTCGCAAATAATTTCTTGAAGTGTTGGTAACAGATCATTGTTTTCATTCCCGCATTGCACCCAGGTCCGTCCTCACTTTAAGGGCTACCCCATTATCTATAATGCCTATCAAGATAGGCCAGCACCTGTCTCTGCTTTCTCGGATCCCAAGGCCCTGTACATTCCATGAGATTACTCTAAGAGTGTCGTCCCCCACCTGAGCCATCAAACAAGGGATTCATCACCTGGTCGACCTGAAGCGCATGTAGACACCCCCTAATTCGTACATATAAGAAAGCCTAGATATCTACAGTGACTAGCATATTAGTATCATCGTAACAATTAACTGCCCCCCCATCCATCCCCCCTCCCACTGAAGCTTCCCAATCATGCCAGTAGTACACAACCCACCCCCCTCCCGTTTCCCCAACTTCTTCTCGGGTAGGCCAACTGGACCCAGATCATCTCCCCCGAAACTTATGGGAAGACTACTGAGAAGTATCATTAAGGTAGCAACAAAGGTGGGGTACTCCCTGGTGGGAAATGTACCTAGGTAGCCCACTAACACCTCTTGTTAGCCCAGAAGCCACGTCGATGAATCGCGACTTTCAAGGTCCAACTCGAGGGTGACCGGTAGTTCAACTAGCTCTCACACCTTCTGCAGTCTCTACAACCCAATGTTTACACAGCGGATGTGTAAATTATCTCAACCCACCATTCTATCATTGTTAAGGCTACTAGCCATTATAGTGGAATTACAAGACTTCCCTTGGCCGAAGTACTGAGAGATTAAGCCCAAATATTAGTATTGGACACGAAAATATTCAAACATTAACAGAAACATAAACATTTTTGTGTATAAAATATATAAAGTTTATTAAAATAAGACCTTTAAAAACCTTTAAAAACAGATAATCATTTCATAGACAGAATTATCACAGTTCGAAATCATTTATAACTGTCAAATTATCTTATTCTAATCAATCATCTATACACAAATCATCGCCTGAATTAAAATAATCACACTTAGAAAGATAATTCGAGAAGGAAAAGGAGAGACAAACAAAGACACAACAATTTGTCATGAGAATTTGCACATCAGAGGTATTATTCAAAACTCAATCCTAGACCCGCTTAGTATGTGTTGTTCTCAGGATGAGCTCGATTGTGCGATGTTGGGCGTCGACGCGTTTCGATGGACTTTTCAATAATATACCATCTTTATCAAGACAAAAGATAAATCGCTCCTATTTTATGGCACTGGATGGTTGCCTCAAGTAAGGAAGTCCTGTTGGTAAACATATTGAAATCAGTATATTGCATAGAAGTTACAAGGGATAATTTCTATGTTGCCTCTATTTACAGTTCAGGCTTTTCAAATTACATTTTCTACTTCTGTTTTCACAAGATCAGACATTCTTGCCTATTTACCACCGTTTTTGTCTGCAGTTTGTTTATGGCAAAGACCTATACACAGCATTATTTCAATTGTACTATCACTTATTGCCAATGTACATATAATTTGATTTAACATTCAAAACCATACTTATTCTAGTCATACATTTTTTTCTTATACTAGTATGTAGGCTTGCAACCTCTAATATCAAATCATTTTTTGGGCAGATATTACTGCCTCTTAGTTAGGCGACTTATTGGTAGGTTACAAATATTTGAACTTCCTGGTTTTTCTGTGGCTCTATCACACATGGTTGTATTTACTCTAATCAGTGCGTTTACACTCCTTAAGAAGTATGGGATAATTACCTTATTCCATGTCCTTTTCACACTACTCTGGATGTATTCTCATTATTGTATATTCGCATCCCTTTTAGAGATTCAGTCTGCAAGATAGGTTAATTTAGGTGTTTACGACGGAATCAAACCTACTTCATTTTAGGTAGTTATACAGATATTTTGGACAATCATTACCTGTGTGTCCTATTTGTTTCTATTCTCTATTGTTTACCCTCGCTTCCTTGATTCCGAAGTAGTGTCTTAACGATTATCTAAAAGAGAAGATACACACCACTATGTTTAAACATTTTCGGCCGTCCTAAGGACTACTTGATCTTGTCTCATCTTGCTATTGGCATTTTATAAAGATGTACCTGATTAAAAAACGAGGGGGGCGTAACTCGTCCGTTACCACAGTTGGTTTTCAGAATGAAAGGGCACAGCAGACATCCCCTTATTTTTCACCTTACCCCCTTGGTGATCCTAAAACAAGGAAGGAACATTTAGTGTTTACCATCAGGGAGGCTATTGTTAGTCTATAAGACTATACAGCCACCTCTGTTCTATGTACATACCAAGTCACTCGATATACTGGTCCTGACTGGGGTGGATTCAGTTTAAGGGCTCGTTGTTTTTCTATCTAAAAATAGAGTGAAGGAGAGATTTTGAGTTTATATTATCTCTACTAGTTACTCCTCAAGACTGTTACACTACTCTAATTCCAGCGTGGATTCGTTCTCCTTACCTTGTAGTATCTGTGTCGCGATCGAATACACGCCCGTAGTCAGCCTCTCCGCAAACCGCCGTCGTCCGCGCAAACGTTTAATTTTATCCGTGTATGCGCTCCTTATTTAAACCATTTACACTCGCCTACTATTGGGCAGCTTTGGGTAGATTCAGCTGTTTGCTATTTAATCGGCGCGATCTGTCTTCCTTAGGGCGTTGCGCTATGTATGGTATCAGCGTTTCAAGCCTCATTATCGTTCAAATTTCAAGCCTCTTTTTCATTTCCTCATGTTCTGACTCTACCTAATTCAAGCCTCTCTTTCGAACTCCCGGGCGCATTTCACGCCTCGTTTTCATATTGGATTCCCTGTCATAGTTAGGTTACCAAATTCACAAAAAACTGGCGATATATATTTTCCTTAATACTCTATTTTTAGAGAGAAAAACAACAAGCCCTTAAACTGAATCCACCCCAGTCAGGACCAGTATATCGAGTGACTTGGTATGTACATAGAACAGAAGGGGCTGTATAGTCTTATAGACTAACAATAGCCTCCCTGATGGTAAACACTAAATGTTCCTTCCTTGTTTTAGGAACAACAAGGGGGTAAGGTGAAAAATAAGGGGATGTCTGCTGTGCCCTTTCATTCTGAAAACCAACTGTGGTAACGGATGAGTTACGCCCCCCTCGTTTTTTAATCAGGTACATCTTTATAAAATGCCAATAGCAAGATGAGACAAGATCAAGTAGTTCCTAGGACGGCCGAAATTTTTTAAACATAGTGGTGTGTATCTTCCCTTTTAGATAATCGTTAAGACACTACTTCGGAATCAAGGAAGCGAGGGTAAACAATAGAGAATAGAAACAAATAGGACACACAGGTAATGATTGACCAAAATATCTGTATAACTACCTAAAATGAAGTAGGCTTGATTCCGTCGTAAACACTTAAATTAACCTATTTTGCAGACTGAATCTCTAAAAGGGATGTGAATATACAATAATGAGAATACATCCAGAGTAATGTGAAAAGGACATGGAATAAGGTAATTATCCCATACTTCTTAAGGAGTGTAAACGCACTGATTAGAGTAAATACAACCATGTGTGATAGAGCCACAGAAAAACGAGGAAGTTCAAATATTTGTGACCTACCAATAAGTCGCCTAACTAAGAGGCAGTAATATCTGCCCAAAAATGATTTGATATTAGAGGTTGCAAGCCCACATACTAGTATAAGACAAAAATGTATGACTAGAATAAGTATGGTTTTGAATGTTAAATCAAATTATATGTACATAGGCAATAAGTGATAGTACAATTGAAATAATGCTGTGTATAGGTCTTTGCCATAAACAAACTGCAGACAAAAACGGTGGTAAATGGGCAAGAATGTCTGATCTTGTGAAAACAGAAGTAGAAAATGTAATTGGAAAAGCCTGAACTGTAAATAGAGGCAACATAGAAATTATCCCTTGTGACTTTTATGCAATATACTGATTTCAATATGTTTACCAACAGGACTTCCTTACTTGAGGCAACCATCCAGTGCCATAAAATAGAAGAGATTAATCTTTTGTCTTGATAAAGATGGTATATTATTGAAAAGTCCATCGAAACGCGTCGACGCCCAACATCGCACAATCGAGCTCATCCTGAGAACAACACATACTAAGCGGGTCTAGGATTGAGTTTTGAATAATACCTCTGATGTGCAAATTCTCATGACAAATTGTTGTGTCTTTGTTTGTCTCTCCTTTTCCTTCCCGAATTATCTTTCTAAGTGTGATTATTTTAATTCATGCTATGATTTGTGTATAGATGATTGATTAGAATAGGATCATTTGACAGTTATAAATGATTTCGAACTGTGATGATTCTGTCTATGAAATGATGAACTGTTTTTAAAGGTTTTTAAAGCTCTTATTTTAATAAACTTTATATATTTTAAACACAAAAATGTTTATGTTTATGTTTGAATATTTTCGTGTCCAATACTAATATTTGGGCTTAATCTCTCAGTACTTCGGCCAAGGGAAGTCTTGTAATTCCACTGTTTAAAGTGCCATATTTCCCTGGTTCCTTAAGGGGTCTCTCTCAATCTTTTTTACTAGCCATTATAGCAAGGCATGAAATGTCCCTATACAGTGCAACAGAGCCAAGCTCCAAGAGCCTCATTTCTCCTCCGGGGACTGCGATCCAGGAGAGTCCTCCAGTTCTCGCTGCGGTAGTTTCTGCTTCTTGAGGTGTTTCAAGTAATCCTCTACTTGTTATGGATTGGTGAAAAATGGTTGTGTCCCCTGATGAGTGACACAAAGGCGAGCAAGGTATAATAAAGCATAGTCTATCTGAGCTTGCCTGAGCTTTTGTTTTACTCCCAAACATTTATGGCATTCCTCTAGTACATGAATTGTAAAATCCGGGTACATTGTGAAAGAGATACCATCATACGTTAACAGTTTTTTCTCTGTAGCAATTCTTAAAGCAACGTCTCTGTACCGATAATTTAATAGGTGAGCAATAATAGGCCTGGGAGGGCTAACAGGGGGGGTGGTCTCCCCCCAGCGATCGATGCGCCCTTTCCACCACAAATTGGGAAGACAACAGATCGGCACCCACCACAACCTTGAGCAATTTTTCAATATACTCCTCCATTCGTCCTGTGCCTGTTCTCTCTGGAATTCCAAGGACACGAATGTTGTTTCTACGACTGCGGGCTTCTATGTCCTCATTCTTTGCCGCTATTATCTTGAGCAGCCAGTCCATCTGCGTCATCGCCTTTTTGAGCTGGGCAGTGGTGTCCTCTACATCTGGACTCGTTGTTCTGCCTCCTTAATATGAGTCTCATGCCCCTCTATCGTGTGCATAATGGCATCCATTCGGGTAGAGACCGTATCGATTTTGTCCGCCATGGTCGCAAACCCTTACCTGACTTCTGTGAGAAGCGATTTAAGATTGTCACTCGATGTTTGTAGGGAATCCTGCTGAGAGGCTTCCGCTCCAGGACCCTCTGCTGCAGTCTGCTGTTTATTAGCCTTTTTAGCCTCAAATGTAAGCTTCGGCTGACGAGCATCCATCCACCCCATCTTAATTCCGGGCCCAGCCGCACACCCAATAGATACGGATCCCGCTCTGTCTGCAGCAAGGCGCACGTCACTGTCGCAACACCAATCCCCCACAATTCCTATGACAAAGATGACCAGTGTCACAACGCTGTGTACCCCTCCGGCAATAGTCACTCACAGCTACACTCCATTGGTGCGACCCAGGGACCAAGGATCAACCCTTCATTGCACCTCTCGCTCTAGTGCTCAATCCGCGCCCCCGTAATGGACGACTCTTCCTTCTGTCACCATTGCCAAGTAGAAGTCGCGCATGGTAGCTTCATCTATCCCAGTGTCCGTATTTAAAGGGACTCCAGGCAATCCGCAATGCAGACAGTCCCCAGCCACCTGTACCCTCCAACACATTCTATAGCGCTTAACACCACACACCCAGGGGGCTGCCCAGCGCACAAGGCTTCCGTGTTACTCTCCACTGGGGTAGTACGCCTTCAACGCTGCTCACCTCCAGTCCCCTAATCTCTGGCAGAGTACACCTGGTGTCAGGACCCAGCGCCTGTTGCACCGCCAGCCGCCGCGTCCACTCCACACCGCAGCCGATGCACCCTGAGAGTAGTGCAGCATCTCGCATCCACAGACTTTACAGTGGGTAGGGGAAAATGGCGACGCATCCGCAGCTCATCCACCGCCAACACATAGTCCATTCCAGCAGCCACCAAGCAATCGCCCAAGTGCCACGACCGTCTCCCAGAATTAGCCCTCGCTGCACAGTCAGATATCACAGGCAGCAGGAGGAGGCATTTCAAGCAGCACGGAGACCGGGCATCAGCGTGAGCATGGGCCGCAGTGAACCCCGCCAAAATGGCCGCGCCTCACTCGCTGGAGAAGGCCGAGTCGTCGCTCTCAGATCCCCCGGGGCAGCCACTTATTGAACATAACTCAGAGACACCCATCAGTGAGTCTCCGAACGATGCACAGCGACAACAGTCCGTCCCAGCGTCGGCCTCCTTCACAGATCTTGTCGTTCTCCGGCACTCCGGCCTCGTCCCCTCATGGCGAGCCAGGGATACCAGTGGCAGGGCACATCGACCAGCAGCTCCAGGAGCAGCGAGCAGATAGCTCGCCTGCCGCTACGCCCGCTCACCAGCACACACCAGCTCCTCCCGCAGCTCCGATAACTGCACTGCTGGGATCCCGAAGTCGACAGAAGTCACTCCCTGCCAGTTATTGCTCTACATGCAGGTGAAGAGTAGGATAAATGAAGGATTATGCAGCCGGTCAGCGGGAGCCTCACCACACGGTGGCCTTTCCCCTCGTGCGCCACCTAGCGCCCCCAATTGGTAAAAATCAAAATTGCAGTTGGTTTCAAAGTTAACTGTAAACATTTAGGGGGAACCAGTGAGCATAGGGTGCATTGTCCTTTCACCATGCCATATCTCTATAACAACCAGTTGCAGCTGGAGCTGTCATTCCAACTTTACACACAGGATTTGGGATGGATGCGCATAAGAAGGTACAATCTGGCCTTGTAGTCTGTCCATCCTTCCTTTGAGTAGTGGCACAGACTGGCCTACTGGAACTGGTGACACCTGAGAAAATTCACAAGCTTGGACCAGTTGGTTAACCAAGCATAAATAAATATTGCGTGATAACAATCTGCAGCAAACTGCCTTACTTTATCTACAGCTACCATAGGTACCACATACATACATGGATGCCCATCTTCATATCTTTTAGGGCTGGTGCTCCTTCAGGCATCATAAATAATTTTAGCACTGACGTCTTGATAAAGGGAAAGCACTAGCAGAACATTTTCCAGTTTTATCAACAACATTCTATAGGAATGAGATATCATGATGAACTATTATTATTTTTACATTTTGTTAAGCGCACATATCACCCAGAAGGGTCTCATGGCGCTGTAGAGGGTTCGATGGAGGGAAATCATTCACAGCGTGAAAAAAAGGTTTAAATCAGCCAGGTTTTGAGCTTCTTTTTGAACAGTCTGTGATCTGTAATGGCTTGAAGTTGCGTTGAATGAGATATATAGGATCATATAAGCATATGCTAGAAATATTTAGGTTGTAAAGTCCCATTTATAAGACAGAATGTGCACCCATCAAGCAGAAGCCTTGATTAAAAAACCTTTGTAAACTGTGCCTTACCTTAGCCTATGCCTTAATTACCTTAGCTTGCATGTTGTACCATAGGTACCCACATACAAACACTGATGCCACCCTTCATAGATTTTTAGAGCTAGTATACCTTCAGGCATCATAAATAAACAAGGCCATAACCTCATTTCCATGGGGCTGTGTGCACAATCTCGATCGATTGCCAATTTGAATACATGTATCATCAAAGTAAGGGCATGTGCAATATCACCCTTGGGAGATGATGAACATTTAGCCCTTTCATCTAAACTCGTGGCACATGGAGCCTCTTAAACGGTGGTCAACGTTTAACCCTAAAGGGGAGAAAGGGTCCGTTGGGAGATAGTTAACATTTACTCCTCAAGGGCACAAGGGTGCTCCTGTTGCAGTCATAAATCACTGGCTTGAGGGTGTCAGCCAGAACAGTGGCACTAGTCCGCAGCCCGCAGCGATCGTGCCCCATGTAACAGACCAACTGGGTCGGAGGAGAGACGACGATGGGGTATGGTGACAGAGCACCCTGCCTCCCATGTGGAGGTACAACCAGACGGCATGCTGACGCTTCCAAATAGGAACAATGGCTGTAATGCACTTAACTGTATAAATCTAACCTGTTCATTCAAATTTACAATAAGCGAATACAGACTAAGAATGCAGTTCTGTAGCAGCACTTGCCCAGGCCCATGAATTAATCTGAGGAAAAGCTGGATCACCGAAATGTACTAGACACAACATGCACTGCTGGTGCCCTACGGCTTCCAAGTAAACCATGTCAGACAAAAAATATACCAAATGATCAAATCATGCAAGAGAGACTCACAACAATAATTTTCACTTGAATAAAAGTGTTTTAAAATGTTGCTTGTAGGCTTGGCATTTTGTTTACAAATGTTTACACTTGCAAACGACACAAAATCAGCATTATCAATGGAATTAAATATTCATAGCTGCAACATGTAACCCAATGATTTTTGGGTGAAAGTCACCCTTCATCAGGGGTAACTGTAATTTAAACAATCACTGATTACACATGAGAAATTACTACGCAGGTAGGTTCAAATACAGATAACTGGCGCTTCCAACCACCCTGGATCATTGACTGAGCAACATGGCTGGAAGCGGGTGCGCCGCTAAAGTAGACTTGGCTACCCCACTGAACTCACTTGAGTGGGCACGGCTGCTTGGATGCCTCATACTCTTTGTGTCCAACACTGTTGGTGCCCCTAGTTTGGGTCGCAGCACTTCTTTGTGAGGCTGTGGAACTGTGTGCCCCTGCCACTTGCTGACGGTGACGCTGGGAGGTAATTAATTGGGGCCTGACATGACGCATTGATAACAGAGGGAGGGCACAGCTACGAAGTGCAGACTAGCAGGGATGCTGCCAGATGCAGCATATTGATGAACACATGGGTCTTTATGACACTGGAGTGCACATAGGCATGGTCATAGTTTGGAGAGATGAGGGTCAGTCCTGACTTCTACGAATGACGGGTATTTGCTAACTGGTGTATCATTTCCTAACATGTGCATGGGGGATTGTTTGCTCTTACTTTGTAATTTATGGTTGTTGCACAAAAGTTAGAAGTAAAGTATTAAAACAACAGAGTGGTCAATAGCAGATTAGCAACATATAAAGTACACTTGAAAAGACGAAAAAGATACAGAAGACCCAATGACCAAGGGCGAAATGCTTGCTAGAATCAGTTAGTCAGTCAGAATAACTTTATTTTGCGGACATGATGAAGGCATAAAAGTATACTACATATATAAAAGGATAAAAGGTAAAAACACTCCACATCCTAACAGTACGATAATTTTTAAGATATAATAGCTATACAATTTAAAAGTTTATAATAAAAATTCATACTTGATTAAGTTCATATTACAATTAAATGGATCCGCAGATTGCTAGAATGATGGACCTCCCATGAGTTGGTGTTGAGGTACACTTAAAATTCAGTATGGACAATTTCTAGATCAAATCTTGGGGTTACAGCTGGTTAAAATGAACTGCACACCAAATTGTGCTTAAACCAATGTACTGTATTGTATGTGCCATGGTCTGTTCGATCATGTGCCTTTGATTGTGATGATCATATGTTCAAAAATTCAATACAACTTTTTTTTTAACCTCTTAAGTGCTGCGTCGGGGCGTTGGCCGACGGCAGCACTACCTCCCCAGTGCTGCGCACGACCATTGGACGTCCATTCAGCACTAGTTCCAATGGACAGCGCAGCACTGGGGAGGGATATTTGCGCCGCATCTAAGGTGTTAATATGAATATGTCTATATGAACAATACCCAGGTTAACATTTGATTTTTTAATAATTTAAACCTTTGTAGGCTTACTACTTTTAGCGAGTTACAAAATAAGGGAGTAATTTACTACAACACTCTCCCTGAGGAAATAATGGAGTTAGTAAAATAAAACCCCATAGGAAATAATGTTAACTTATTTTAAATTAGCAAAAACATAAATATAGTTTCATGACAAAAACACTTTATCAAAATAGTACACATGTATTATTTAATTCTAAAATATTTTAGCAGCCTATTTTGAAATAAGAAAATAGGGATATATCAGCAGACAGGGTGGAGATCTCCAGTGGTAAAGTATAGGGAAGATTTAAAAATAATGTATTTAACTCTAAAAAATATTACAAATAGTTTATATTAAATATTAATATAAATTAATTTAATATATTTATTTTAAATGTAGAACATGAAAAGATACAGTGTAATTAGCTTGGTTTTAAAATACATCTATAATTAATAGAAATATATTAATATTAAAAATATATGTCTGAAGTTTAAATTAAAAGATAAATTTAATATTAAAAATATATGTCTGAAGTTTAAATTAAAAGATAAATTCTTAACTAAAGAAAAATATATTTTAATTATGCATTAATAATTATTAAAAGTGATGCAAAGAATGTAGTTAAATTAATTGAAGTTACATTTTAATAAAAAATAGTATTACATTAATTATTAAAAATATATATTGTATAGATAATAAATATGTACTATTTGTATCAATTGTTTCATCTTTAAATTATGCTTATTTATATTTGAAACTATTTCAAATAATGTAATCTAATATTTCCTACAGGGTTTTATTTTAATTCTCTACCTCCATTATTTTATATGGAAAAGTACCAATGGATGGCCATGTGTGCTGCTGGACTTTTTTTTTTTTTTTAGGTCTCGCCTATTTTATCTCGCAGGGATAAATAGGCGAGATTATAGTAAGGGGAAAAGAAAGGTCTACCTAGCTGCGGATCGCATACAGTTCATGTGAGCTATGAACGTGCACATAATCGCCAGCCACATCACACAAAACCATTTGTCTGTGCCTCGGCATCGGACTTCAAACGCTGCCGCTCCCCTGCACCCGCATCAGACTTGAAAGGAATGCACTTCCCCGCCCCTACCACAGCAAATGCAGAGTTTTTTTTTCTACATGGCTCGTTACTATTTCCTGTCTTTTTCTTGCTCACATTTTACTTTCTTCTCTGACTCATGCTTTTTTAGTTGGATCATGCATTTCTTTCCCCACTCTTTCGTCTGCTAGTGCTTTTTTTCCCCACTCTTGTCGCTCGAGCTTGTTCCCCCCAACCTTTCATCGGCTCGAGTATCCCCTCCCTCACTCTTTCGTCGGCTTGTGCTCCCCCCACTCTTTCTTAGTGCATTTTTCCCCCAGGCCTCACACTGCTGCACGCCTCACACTGCTGCATGCCTCACACTGCTGCACGCCTCACACTGCTGCACGCCACACACTGCTGCACGCCTCACTGCTGCGTGCCACACACTGCTGCACGCCACACACTGCTGCACGCCACACACTGCTACACGCCACACACTGCTACACGCCACACACTGCTGCACGCCACACACTGCTGCACGCCACACACTGCTGCACGCCACACACTGCTGCAAGCCACACACTGCTGCACGCCACACAATGCTGCACAACTCACACTGATGCATGCTGCACACTGCTGCACAACACAATGCTGCAAGCCTCACACTGCTGCACGCCACACACTGCCTCACACCACACACTGCTGCACAACACAAAGCTGCAAGCCTCACACTGCTGCACGCCACACACTGCTTCACGCCACACACTGCTGCACGCCACACACTGCTGCACGCCACATACTACTGCACGCCTCACACTGCTGCACACCACACACTGCTTCACGCCACACACGGCTGCACACCACACACGGCTGCACACCACACACTGCTTCACGCCACACACTGTTTCACGCCACACACTGCTGCACGCCTCACACTGCTGCACGCCTCACACTGCTGCAAGCCTCACAATGCTGCACGCCTCACACTGCTGAACGCCACACAACACCACCACATCACTCAGGGACACCACCACATCACTCAGGGAGAACACCACATCACTCAAGGACCTAAGCACAGAGCCAGGTGCAGAGGAGTACACTCTGTTCTGCTATCCTTGGCTAACGCTTCCACAGTCTCCCACAGGTTGTCGTCACCTGCTCTACAGGGTGAAAGACGAGCTGCTAATTATCCCTTCCACCGCTGGGCCCTTCTGAACCCTCATCATCCGGTAAATCGACGTTTTTGCTGTTTGAACATTCTGTGTCGGCTTAGAGCCACGGGGTATCCTGAAGTAAGAGCAATAGATTGTACAGCAGCACCCTCGTTAGACTTTTCGGTTAAACTTGAAAAGCTCGCGCCGGATTGTACTGCTTGTGTACTCCAGTCACTGGAAGAACCACGGCGAAGGACGGCTGCTGAAGTTAGCCAGCACAGGGTCTCGCTCCTGGCAGGGAGTGTGGAATATGGGCAGTAAAATGAAGCTTCGCAGGCACTGGGGCAGGAAATGACGCAGGAGCATTAAGCACAACACATTGAAGGGGCTATAATATGCTGAATACCAAAAAGCTGCTTCGTTTCTGGACATTAAAGAAATTGGCTTATTTAAGTCACTTACGAATGCCATTGTAATCCCACAACTCTGAAGTGTTTCAGGAGGCTCTGAAATGCCCTTCAAATGAGTGTTAATATTTTAGCCCAGTCTTCACTGCCTTGACTCTCGCATGTAGCAGAAGCGCAGCCGGTGCTCACACGTTTGAATTGCTGGACTGATTAACTGTTTCCTTTTCATTTTTTCCACACTGCTCACTTACAGAATATGAGCAATAGACACCTGAAAACCACATTAGCCATTTCAGTCCACCTGTTTAGTGATGCATTTGGGTCATACTAAAGGGTCTCTAATGCCCCAACCATTCTTGTCCTTCTTGACCTGTGCTTGTTTCAACGACAAGTAACAGATTGTTTGCAGAACAAGCTAAAAGATTAATCCTGAGAATAACTGAATAATAATACAATGTAAATCATCCAAGCATGTCAAGTAGCCACTTCAAAATACAAACAAAGTGTATTTTTTAACATGCGGAAGCTTTTCACCAAGTAGTACATCAGAATGATTATATAACTGTGTTGAGTGGCATTTATTAAAAGTTAAAGTTTTAAGTATAAGCTTACTAAAAATGTTCAGCCGCCCTCTTACAACAACAGCATTAATGAACTAAGAGGAATTCAGTTGTCATGAGCACCCTATATATGGTCTACTTTTTAATGCGCTTTTCACTAATTCTTCACCATAATTAACTCTAAAATGCAATTTGCCAGTGGTGGCTCCTCCGCTAAGGTGTAAGTGCATCGAACCACTGTACAAAAGGAAAAATAAAATGGTAATAACGTATCGTCATTATCATTTTTTTCCTATTACAGCCAGTGGCCTTGTTCAATATGGGGCGTGCGGGCCTGGCCAGAGCAGGGTTTGCTCTCCCTAAGCGTGCATGATTGTTTGGCGGGCTCTTGTAAGCCGACCAAACAGTTCATGCGCACTTTGCATGTTCCCCACCAAGCTGTAATGCACAGCCTGGTGGGGAACTGCACAGGCTCCCTGTCCCCGTCTGAGGGCCGAACCATGCCGCTCAGACCAATCACCATTGCAGCGTTGTAATTAGTTTAGGGGAACCTGGCATCCCGGGTGCCTTCTGCTTCCAAGACTGGAGACAGGAAGAAGGAAGACGAAGAGGACGGGGAGAGGCGGAGGCCAGCTGTTCCAAGGTAAATGCTTTTTTTAAATCCCCCCACACCCTCATCCCACTACCACGTGCAGTAGCAGCCGCTACTGCCATTTGCCCATTTTCCTTTAAAAATGATCTCAGGGAGAGAACCCCATCCCGCCACCCCCGAACCGATTTAATGTCAGATGGGCTAACTTGCTAAGACAACTGACCCCCAACTTTTACGTCCACCACTCTGAAAAGTCACCAGCCGCCACTGTAAGCAGTTGCAGGGCACAAAACCAGTTGCGAGCTAGCTGTCTGCAAATTCAAAAATCTATACCTTCCTATGAATAAATGGGTCCTGCTTTTTAACACAAGATTTATTGGAACTAAACGGATATCAGATATCTTTCTGAGAGAGAAACTTTCCTGGTTAGAACCGAAGCAAAGGTAAGTGAAAGGAGACCGTAATAGTTCATGCTCCATAATTTCTTGATGCACAATTAAACCAATTCATAAAAACAAAAATGTTTAAAACTATACTTGACTCTGTAGAAAGTATTCAAAATAACTGGGGTAACCTACACAGAAAGGGAATAGAACAAGCATTTGCAATGTAATAGGAAAGTGTGAGCTATTGGAATTGTTAACTCTGCCGGTGACCATGCCGTGACAGGAGGAGACGTTGCTATTTGAGAATATTAATGCTATCTCGTTACCTGAGACGGGCTGCACCGATTTTACTGCGCCTATTGTAATTTTCATCCTCAAAAAAATCGTTGACATATTAGCCCTGACGAAGTTCCCACTGGCAAAAAAACGGGTACGAAACGCTTTGGCTGTGTGCCAGTTTTAAAGATTTATTGAAATAAAAAGTACTTTTGGATAACCCTTTGCCAAATAGATACTTGTCCTCCGTTTTATCCAGCCTGCTTACCTGGGGACACACGCTGCTGCCTGGGACACCCAGCTGGTCTCCTCCGCCGCCGCTGCAAGTTTCCATCGGTGCGCGGCCGCCAAGAGGGGAGACCACAACCCCCAGCAATCCCTGCGGGCGACCACGCCCACCACTCGTTTTGGCGCCAGGAGGCGCATTTAAACAGCGATAGGGCTGCTGAGGAGCGGGCGCCCTTTGCCAAATAGATACTTTTCCTCCGTTTCATCCAGCCTGCTTACCTGGGGACACACGCTGCTGCCTGGGACACCCAGCTGGTCTCCTCCGCCGCCGCTGCACGTTTCCATCGGTGTGCAGCCGCCGAGAGGGGAGACCACAACGCCCAGCGATCCCTGCGGGCGACCACGCCCACCACTCGTTTTGGTGCCAGGAGGCGCATTTAAACAGCGATAGGGCTCCCGCGTCGCGGGACGCGCGCGGGACCGCGCCGGGCTAAGCCCGGATAAAGGGCGGGCCCTCTGATGCCCTCAGAGACCGTAAGAGACTGGGCTGGGCCCCCCCTCTTTCTGTGACTGATTTGTGAAACAGTAGATTTGGTATCACATGTAGCAAGCTGCAGCATCCATCATCACTTTACCATATTGTTTGACAAGTTGCAGTTTGCGCAGTTTGTTGTTCCACAGTGTTAGAATTATTTTATTTGTTCCCGTTTAGTCAGAATTGGGTTTAATATCAAACTATGACCTCATCTCCCACGAAAGACAGGTACTCACTGATAGGCGGAGTTAACCAGCATACGTTGGATAATTTCTTATTCAGGGTTAACACTGGGACAGACAAGGAAATCGCTCTGTCTGAGCGACGGGCGGAGAGACGCCGCTCTATTGAATGTATCAAAAACAAGAGAACATCCATAGGCTCCCCAAAGCTCACAATTTCCCCAATCCACAGTATTTCCCCTGTAATGGCGGACAGTGAGCTAACCCTAAATATTAGTATCCCACTACTTTTACAAGAAAACACTCCCCCTCCAGCTGTAGTTAATGTCCTGACTATAAATGACTCATATTTGAATTGCAGTTTTATTGCAGACGCAGAACCCTTGCCTGACACCGTGCCAACGCAAGTGGACTTACCTATCTTAGCAAAGGGGGCACCAAAAACACACAGAGCCCAAGGTTCACCACCCAAAAGAAGAAAAAAGAGGGGGGACTCTCTACTTAAAAACAAGGTGATTGGTAAAAATGAGGGGACCTCTATTAAACCTACCTCCAACGCACCTGTACCTACACCAATCCCGATGGTCAAGTCAATACCTACCCAGCTAAACGACAAATCTAGTACAAATTTATTGGGCAGCATAGAGCAATTATTAAGATCGTTCACGTTGCCATTAGTTGAGAGATTAAAGGGATTAACCAGTCAAATGGAGAAGTTAGAAAAAGATTTAGGGGACATCAAAGCAGCAATTATAGGTCCCTCCAAACCTGAACTAGAGCACAATCACCCTGTACCATCGCTAAATACCGTTGCTCAGAAGGGTACCAAAACCACGTCCTTGCCCAAACCGAAACCCCGCAAATTATTACCCACTAACACCGAAGTGATAAATAGTAGGAATAATGCCAAGAAGACACAAGAAGGGGCAATTTTAGATAAACTAGGAAACGGATCACTATTACACCCTCCCATAAATACCTTTAAACCCATTGAGCAAGAAAAAATCGTTAGGACATTCCCAGCTAAGAAACCCAGAGTAGAGCTGCCCCCGGAAGCGGCGCCATTTGTCGCAGTCCTGACCGGGGTACCAGCACTTGTGGATGGATGTGTAGAAGACCAACGTGGGCTAAAAAATAAAGTCATACACTGACTGAGGCAGAACTGCCCACTTCCACCAGATATAAAAGGGGCAATACTTAATGTTAGACGTTTAGCTTGGTTGGGGAAAAGAATTAAGGATCTAGAGGGTGACATTGTCATCATAAATTTTCAAGATGACACAATTGTTAGGTACATTGTAAACGGGTTTCCACTAAACGTAGGCAACGCCATCACTATACGTGATCTAACTTACTTTTACCCAAGAGGAATAGTTGCCCCAATACCTAACCTTAGGCCTTTGAGTTATCAACAGAACAATCATGTAACCCCCTTATTCCGCCACCAGAACCTGGGTCGTGGGTACCCTACTCGGAGACAAGATGGTTATTTTAGACCCATTCTGCACCATCAGCAGAACAACCAAGCAACCCCCTCATACTGCCCCGGGAATTTTGGTTTTGGGCCACTCACCCAGAGGCAGGATGATTATCCTAGACCACCTCCGTTCCATCAAGGTGATTATTACTGGCCCACTTTTAACCACTTTGCAGCATTAGCGGACATGGAGGGTGTCGACTGACTCTGTTCAGGGGATATAGCAGATAATCCTGCCACTAAAAAGGGCCCCTGCACAACTGTAAAGCCACCCACAACCTGTAAGGTGCATGTTTCCCCCCCAAAGATTAACTATCCCCTAAAATAAGCGCACGTTTGTGTGAGCATAGATAAAGGGCAACCAGCTCACGCACTAGTTCCAGGCAGGGGAGACATAAGGGGGAAGGTGGCCAATGAGCCAGTTAGAATGGTGTCTTGGAACATTGCTGGTTTGGCCGCTAAAATTAGCAACACTGAATGGTGCCAGTATATACACCAATTCCCCATAATCTGTTTACAGGAAACTTGGGCAGTTGACAACCACTCTTTACATTTACAAGGGTATAAATGTTTTTTTGTTCCAGCAAGGAAACCTAGATCAGGCAGGGCAATGGGTGGGCTACCGGTATATGTGGACCTGAACCTTCCTGGCACATGGTCAACCACTAATTGTCACTCGCATGATATCCAAGAGATGCGGCTTAAGGGTAAAGGATTTGACCTGACAATACTGAATGCATATAATAATGTGGCGGGTGGGGGATGTAACGCTCTGATACGGGAACTGGAGTATAGACTGTGCCAAGTCCCTACCTGCAAAGTCAAAACTCACACCCCAAATAGTCTAATCGTGGGGGACTTCAACTGTCATCTTTGCCCAGCCCTTCTTCCAATAGACTTGACATGGTCGCAATGCCCAAAGGACAACGGGGCCCACTTTGAGCACACTGCAGAAGGCGAGGCTCTAACTAAATTTCTAGCAAACCAGGATCTGGTCCACACCCTGGATATGGTGCATATGTCAAAGGACGAGACCCTACCACCTACCTTCAAGGGGAGAGGATGCTCTTCGTATATCAACTACATTATCGCCTCAACGGCCATTATAAATAGAGTCTCTAGGGTTGGCATAGAATGGAACCCATTTAGCGACCATAACCCCCTGTTGTTGGATATACTATACCAGCCCGCCCCAACCAGGGAAAAGTTTGTAGCGGTATCTGAGAGAGTTATTGACCAGAGTAGACGCCTAAGGTGGTCAAAGATTAACGGGGAAAGGATTTATGAATCTCTTATGGAGAAGGGGAAAACATCCATTGAAGCGTGTTTAGATGAGAGAATTGAAGGGCGGCAATTACTCACAGCATTTGAACAAATAGCACATCTGGTAGATGGGTAGTTAAAGTCCAGCGCCCCAGCAAAAGAGATTGGCAGCCAGCCGCGATGGTTCGACCGAGACTGCTCTAAAGCCCTGAGGGATCTCAAAGACAGTATCAAAGCTAAGCCTAGGGACGTCACCCGGGTTGCGTCCTGCAGGAAAAAATATTAAAGTGAGTTGAGCAGAAGAAAAAAGGCACTACAGGCAGAAGGTTGGGCGGACCTTAGAGAAGCTGGGGAAAGGAGGGACATGACCAAATTCTGGAAAATAATTAATAGACCCACATTCCAGGATGATACGGTCCCTAAGTTAGGAACGAACATCACGCCCGATAAGTGGATCACTCACTATAGGGGCCTATATAACCATGAAACAGATACCCAGCAGGAAAAAGGGAATACAGACCCAGGTCAGATTGTAGTTTTTTCCTTAAAGGAAATCAAGGTCGGGATCGAGGGGCTATCAAAAAATAAAGCACCAGGCCCGGATGGAATCCCGCCTGACCTGTTCCTTAGTTCTGTGGAATTATGGGCCCCTATAATGACGAGAGTCATTAATACTGCAATCTGCTGTGGCTTACCGCCATCATGGTCCACTGCCACCATCATCTCCATTTTTAAAAAGGGTAACAGAGACGACCCACAGTGCTACCGCCCCATTTCCCTAATCAATGTATCCGCTAAAATCTTGGGAAGGGGGATACTAAACCGGTTGACTGAGTGGACTGAAGCAAATAACATCATCTCAGACGCACAGTATGGTTTTAGGATGGGTCGTTCTACGAGCGACCAATGCTTGAACCTTTATATGATAGCAGCCAAATACACTATGGCCAGTGATGAATCCCTTTACCTGGGGTTTATGGATTTGGCAGCTGCCTTTGATCATGTTAACAGAGGTAAGCTCTGGAACATGATGACTAGTATGGGGATAGAGTTTGGCCTCATTAATATATTAAGGGAATTGCACAGCAACACATCAGCACAAGTTAGGTACAATATGCAGGGTGGATGGACAGCCTCCTTCCAATGTAATAGTGGGGTCCGTCAGGGTTGCATCCTGGCGCCTTTTTTATTTTCGCTTTATATTAATACCCTCGAACAGCACCTTTTACAGTTGGGATCCGACTGTCCACGAGTAGGGTCGCGCCATGTTCCTGTGTTACTTTACGCAGACGACGCGGTCCTCCTCGGGCGCACACCAAAGAGTCTACAAATTTTAATTGATGGTTTTGTCTCTTTTATGGGTTCATTAGACCTTTCTGTTAATTTGGGCAAATCCTATGTTTTAGCTGTTGGTAAAAAACCCTCTAACAAATGTATCTTCGCAATCGGGAGTCATAAGATTGAGAAGGTCAAGTCATTCTCAAATCTAGGCATTTTGTTTGATGGGTTATTAAAATTTAACGCCCTGACAGAGGATCGTTGTCGTAAAATGATTGCCGCCAATGGGGCAATAGCTGGTTATGGCCGAAGGCTGGAGAGGTGGTGCCCCAAACAGGTGATGATCCTACACAACTCAGTATGTTGCTCTAAAGTTACCTATGGGGCAGAAGTGTGGGGCTTTGCTAACGTTTGCCAACTGCAGCGGGAGGAGAATAAACACCTACGATCCGTCCTGAAAGCCCCAGTGTAACAGCCGCAATAGCACATAGGGAGTTAGGGATCCCCTACCTGGAAGATTCGATTAAGGTTAGGCAAATTTTAGCCTGGCTTAAGCTCTGGATAAATCAAGAGGCGAGCCGAAGCAGGGAAATACTGAAGGACTGCTTGGGCAGATAAAAATGGTCTTGAATCCCATGGCTCAGCTATGTAAAATCTGTATTGGTAACTCTGGGTCTAGGGAATCTTTTTATTGACCCAACAGCGATCATTCCCCAGCACAAGACAATTGTTAAAAAAGCGTTTTTTGCACACACAGCCGCACAAAGATTAGAACAAGAAAGGGCTAAAATTACGGTGTGTGCATACAACCTTGTAAAGACCACACAAGGAATGGAACCCTATATATATCTGTTACACAACGCACAGGAAAGGTTTTTAATGACTCGTTTTAGGCTCAATTTTTTACCTCATTTATTGGGATCACCATTAGGGTATTCACCCACTATTGAGCAGAAGGGAACCTGCGGCTGCGACAATAGGTCTCCGCAGGATTCCCTTCATTTTGTATTGATATGCCCGTTTTATTCCGAACCCAGACGTAGATTCTTGGTAGATGTTTTAAAAAAATCAAATATTAAATGTGCAAAAGAGGCCTTGATTTTTTTACAACAGGCGTCGGACACCCTTACATTGTGTTGCATTATTAATTTTATCAAAGTAGCTGTCCGATTAAGAGCAACTAGAGCGGGGGGGGGGGGGGGGGGGAGGGAGGGAATCATGAGAATTCTGTGAGTGTTTTTAATGGACCATAATGTTTTATTTAATTCACTGGGATCTTGCTTTTGTACTTACATCAGGTTACATGTTAATTTGACTGTTTTAAAAAAAAAAAAAAGAAATGTAATTAATGTATAATGATTGTTTGTACTTCTATGGTGATTTTTAATCATCAAATAAAGAACCCAAATGAATGAATTGTTAATTGATTTTTTTTATTTATGTGTTGTTTTAGAAAATAGATAAATTAATAGCATAGGTATTTATAATGCCAATAGCTTAAACTTTTGCAAATGTGACAGGTATGTGGAGTGTATGTATGTTTTATAGAGTACAGTCAATCTGTGATGTGTAATTATGTGGTACAGAGTGGTTTTATATTGAGTGCATGTATGTTGCATTGAGTAGAGTGTAAATATGTGGAGTGTAATTTTGTGGTACCGAGTGGTATTATTGTGATAGTATTTATGTTGTATTGAGTAGAATGTAATAATGTGACTTGTAAGTGTGTGGCACTGAGTGGTATTAGGGTGTATTTAAGTTTTATTGAGTAAAGTGTAAATATGTGGTATGTAATTATGTGGCACTGAGTGTTAATATGCACTGAGTGCATTCATGTTGCATTGATTGAAGTGTAATTATGTAGCATATAATTATGTGGCACTGAGTGGTATTGTGTGGAGTGTGTGTTGGATTCAGTAGAGTGTAATAATGTGGCATTGAGTGGTATTATTTCGAGTGTATGTTGCATTGAGTGTAGTGTAATTATGTAGAATATAAATATGTTGCACTGAGTGGTATTGTGTGGAGCGTGTGTTGTATTTAGCAGTATATAATTATGTGGCGTGTAATTATGTGGCACTGAGTGTTATTTGGTGTGCTTGGCGCATTGAGTGCAATGGTATGATGTAGCATATAATTATGTGGCACTGTGTGGTATGATATGGAGTGTATTTATGTTGCATTGAGTTGTGTGTAAACATGAGGTGTGTAATTATGTGGCACTGAGTGGTATTATTTGTAGTGTATGTTGGATTGAGGCAGTGTAATTATGTATTATATCAGTATGTTGCATTGAGTTGTATTGTGTGGAGTGTATGTTGCATTCAGTATAGTAAATATGTGGTATGTAATTATGTGGTACTGAGTGGTATTTGGAGTGCATGTTGCATTGAGATCACTGTAATTATGTAGCATATAATTATGTGGAACTGTGTGTGATTATATGTAGTGTATTTATGTTGCATTGAGTAGAGTGTAAGTATGAGGCGTGTAATTGTATCGCATGGAGTGTTATTCTGTGTTTTCAAACCGTTATGTACATAAGATGCATATGTAAGAATATATGTATGCATGCATTTATATTTGTATTTATATTGTTATGCAGATGTATATATATATATGTATGTACAACGCAGTGTGTGACTGCGCAGTGTTAGACATTGCTGTGTGTGTGTGACAGCACAGTGTGTGTGTGACAGCGCAGTGTGTGTGAGGCAGCGCAGTGTGTGTGTGAGACAGTGCAGTGTGTGTGAGGCAGTGCAGTGTGAGTGTGTGAGGCAGCGCAGTGTGTGTGTGAGACAGCGCAGTGTGTGTGAGGCAGTGCAGTGTGTGTGTGTGAGGCAGCGCAGTGTGTGTGAGGCAGCGCAGTGCGTGTGAGGCAGCGCAGTGTGTGTGAGGCAGTGCAGTGTGTGTGTGAGATAGCGCAGTGTGTGTGTGAGATAGCGCAGTGTGTGTGTGAGGCAGCGCAGTGTGTGTGTGTGAGGCAGCGAGGTGTGAGTGTGAGGCAGCGAGGTGTGAGGCAACGCAGTGTGTGTATGAGGCAGCTCAGCGTGTGTGTGAGGCAGTGTAGTGTGTGAGGCAGCGCACTGTGTGTGAGAGGCATGGGAGTGTGTGTGTGATGCAGGGCAGTGTGTGTGTGAGGCAGTGCAGTGTGTGTATCACAGTTGAGTTTGTAACAGCGCAGTGTGTGTGTGAGGCAGCACAGTGTATGTGATGCAGCGCAGTGTGTGTCTCACAGTGCAGTTTGTGTGTAACAACGCAGTGTGTGTGTGATAGGACAGTGTGAGAGACACACAGCAGTGTGTGACTGCGTAGTGTGAGACATTGCTGTGTGTGTGTGAGGCAGCGCAGTGTGTGTGAGGCAGCGCAGTGTGTGTGAGGCAGCTCAATGTGTGTGAGGCAGTGCAGTGTGTGTGAGGCAGAGCATTGTGTGTGTGAGGCGGCGCAGTGTGTGTGTGAGGCAGAGCAGTGTGTGTGAGGCAGCGCAGTGTGTGTGAGGCAGCGCAGTGTGTGTGTGTGAGGCAGCGCAGTGTTTGTGTGACAGCTCAGTGTGTGTTTGAGAGGGTAGTTTGTGAGAGTCATAACAGTGTGTGTTAGCCAGCGTATTGTGTGGAAACTGCACAGTGTGTGTGAGACATCGCAGTCTGTCTGTGAAACAGTGCTGTAAGAGGATGTAGTGAAACATACTGCATTGTGTATGTGATAGTGAAAGCATGCAGTTCGACATCTAGCAGTGTGTGTGTGTGTTAGTGCAAAGAAGTGTGCTTATAGTGTAAAAGTGTATATTAACAGCAAAGACAAGAACATACATGGGAAAGGTGGATATTTAATGAACAAAGAGCTAGGTGAAAATGCAAAAGAAAAAGGCAGGCAAATGTAACAGATTGTACAGAGGAAGAAAGGCACGGGGAAAAGCAATGATGTGTAATTTAACAGGTTAATGTAGTGGGAGCTGACAAGGGGAATGAATTTAGAAGGTTAAATAGACAGCACAGAAGAAGTGAAACATATAAACATACAGCATGTGGAAAACAAGAGAGAAGCAAGCAACACACGCAGCAATGGCAGTTGTACAGAGTAGGAAACCTTTGAAATTCCATAGGAAAGGCTCTGTGTGCATGTAAAATGTTTTTTTTAACGTAATGCGTGCGAGCCAGGAAGTCTGTGGCTGAGATGGAGTAGTTTCTGTCCTGTAACTCCAGTTCTGTAGTAGGGGTAGCTCTGTTATAGTCATAATCTAGTGAATAGTCCCGACCATGTGTGTGGACCCCGGAGCAATCAAAAATAATCTCTTAAGATGTCGAAAAATGCAGAACTGCACAGACACTTAAGAGAGAATTAAAGACAGATAATGCAGCCTATTTCACCAGGCTACACTGTCCCGTACTTCAACTAGAAATTCCACCAAAAATCCACAAACAGCAAAGTCTGTCCAGATTTCCCTTGCTTTAGCAGCAAAAACCCTCTGGAATGATAGAGAGGAAGACATGGACAGACAAGCCCCATAGGCTGCCATTATGTGGCTCAGAACAGGATACTGTGCCTTTAAGAGAACTTTCCAGAACTTCACAGTATCCCAGAATGCACTGCAGGTCCCTTTTACTTTCAGTTCTTTTTGAAGGCGTAATACGCCATACCTGTAGCATTCCTTACATGAATATCTCTCTCCACCGGGGAGGAGGGCGGGCGCTTAAGACTATAACAGAGATACCCCTACTACAGAACTGGAGTTACAGGACAGAAACTACTCCTTCTGTAGTAGGGGATCTCTGTGTATAGTCATAATCTAGTGAATAGAATGGCAAGCCCATCCCCACACCAAAGGGGCGGTGGAGAAACGAGAAATAACACCACTATTGTGCGAACAGATTTCGCAGCGAAGCCTGCCCAACCTGAGCGTCTGCCCTGGCATCAGTGTCCAGGCTGTAATGCTTAGCAAAGGTATGGACCGACTTCCAAGTGGCCGCCTTGCAGATTTCTGCAATTGGAACATTACTGAGCAAAGCCGTCGTGGTAGCTTTGCCCCTGGTGGAATGAGCCTTAAGTTTACCCCCTAAGGTCTTATTAGCCTTTTGGTAACACAGTTGTATGCAGGACACAATCCACCTAGAGATGGACAGCTTAGAGGTAGCAAGACCCATCCTGACTGATCCATAAATGATAAACAATTGGTCTGACCTACGAATATCCTTGGTAAATGTAAATGTAAATGTATTGCGACTTATATAGCTCACGTATCACCCGAAGGCATCAAGGCGCTTGATCCAGATAAAATTTCAACACCCTCCTAACATCCAGGGAATGCAGCGACCTTTCCGCTTGAGAGGAAGGATTCTGAAAAAACGTGGGTAAAGTTATGGTCTGGTTAACATGAATATCAGATATAAAATCAGATATAACCTTTGGAAGAAATTTAGGGTGAGTACGCATAACAACCTGAGCAGCATGAAATACAGTATAAGGTTCTTGGCAACACAAGGCCTGAATTTCACTCACCCTGCGGGCCGATGTAATGGCCACGAGGAACGCTGCCTTCCAGGACAGGTGCTGCACTGAAGCCTTATGAATAGGTTCAAAAGGCTCCTTCATCAATCTGGACAGCACCACATTCAATTCCCATGAAGGCGAAGGAAGCCGGACAGGAGGAAACACTTTCTTCAAGCCTTCCAAAACATCTTTGATCACAGGGATCTGAAAGAAGGAAGTCTGTGAAGGGCATTTCCTGTAGGCAGTCAGCGCAGCAAGATGAACCTTAATGTAATGGACATTAAGGCCAGACTGCGCCAGATGCAGAAGATACGGAAGGATGACATCTTCCTTACACGTCGTTGGGTCATAATTCTTGGACTTGCACCAGATGCAAAACCTCTTCCACTTGTAAGCATAGGAAGTCCGAGTGGAAGGTCGCTTAGCCTCCTTCAGTATGTCCATGCAATCTTCAGGTAGATTCAAATGGCCATATTGCACTATCTCAGGAGCCATGCCGCCAAACTCAAAGACGAGAGGTTGGGGTGCAACATCTGCCCCCGAACTTCGTGAGAAGGTCCGTCCTGCACAGCAGCCGTATATGAGGAAGGAGAGACCAGTGAAGCAGGTCCGTGAACCACCACTGCCTGGGCCATTCTGGGGCAATCAGGATCATCCGAGCCCTGGACTGGGCCAGCTTGATGAGCACCGCCGGAATCAGGGGAATGGGTGGAAAAGCGTACAGAAAGCTATTCGACCAGTTGATCCATAGCGCATTCCCCAGCGTCCCCTGCTGGTAGTACCTGGAGGCGAAGTCTCGGCATTTGCGGTTTTCGGCGGTGGCGAACAGATCTACTTCTGGAGTCCCCCACCTTGCAAAGACTTCTCCTAGTACTTCGTCGTTTATGACCCATTCATGGTTTTCCTGAATCTGTCTGCTCAGTGCGTCCGCCTGAACATTCTGCACACCTGGTAGATGGGTAGCCATTATCGTCAGTCCTCTGACCAGAGTGCGTGATCTCGAGCCCCCCTGCTTGTTGAGGTAATACATCGTGGTCGTATTGTCCGTCTGTACAAGCAGAGAGTTGGTCTGGAAGGACGGATAAAAGGCCTTTAGTGCCAAGTGAACAGCTCTGAGTTCAAGGAAATTGATGTGATATGTGGACTCCATCGGAGACCACGTTCCTTGAATCTGTAAGTCTCCAGAGTGCGCCCCCCAGCCGCGGAGATAAGCATCCGTCACGATAGTCTGAGTGGGAATGTCCTTGTGGAAGGGAACCCCTCTGAGGAGATTCTCCGCTGAACACCACTTCAGAGACTGAAGAGCATGCAGAGACAATCGTATCTTGTCGTGCCAAGACCCTTTCCTCTGATCCCACTGATCCTCCAAGCACTCCTGCAACGGTCTCATGTGCAGTCGTGCTTGTGGCGTTAGGAAGATACAAGAGGCCATCGATCCCAGTAGAGAAGACACCATCCTCACTGTTGTAGATGGAGCGGTCATAAGAGCCTGAGCCTTCCAAAGGTGTGATAATCGTCGCTCCTCCGAAGGAGACACACTTGCTGACAGCGTATTGATGGAGGCTCCTGTAGGAGAGTAAGGTCTGCAATCCTATGGTCACCCCAGATTTTTGCTTTTTGCTTCACTGGTTTACGACTTTCCCTGGCTGTGGGCCTGCTAATCAGACCCACAGCCTAGCTATTCTCTCTCTAAATTGACATCCATGTACTTTAGGTGCATTTAACAATTGGTATTGGGTCACTCTTGTAAGTCCTTGTACAGTGTACCATAGGTACCCAGGGCATAAGTGCACCCAAAGCCTACCAGGGGTTGCAGCATGTATTGTGCCACCCCTGGCTGGCCATCTAAACAGACACAACTGGCTGGTAACACAGCTGGGGCAAGGTGGTGTATTCACCCTTTGCATTAGATATAGTATACCGATATCTAACGCTAAAATGGACACATATCCTCCTATAAGTCACTCCTATGGCAGGCCTTAACAATCCTGGAGGCAGAGTGCTTGGAATTATGTGAGATGGTGCTCTAGAATGAGCTGAGCCTGTCTGCAGCTTTCGGAACCAAGTCCTTTAGCTGTTTCCATGATAACACTATACCATATACTCTTAAGTGCATTATAATCCTCGCGGTTATTGCTAACTTTGGCATAGCATTATCAAGACATGTCGAGTAAGGTGTCATACGAATTGGAATACTACCCCCTCGCCAGTTCTGGCGACGGGGGTAGCATTCCCCCCTTTTAGAGGGACACGACATGTATGTAACTGTGAACCCCGGTTAAAGTTAACTCGAGCCTCAGCATCACAAATGGATGCTGCCACCACAGACACAAGTCTGACCTCCTGCTGCTGGGAGTCCTTCCAGCGAGGGAGGCCTGGACAAAGGGTTTCCTGCCTTGGGAGATGCTAGCACCACCCCAGACAGGATTTTGTTTATTGAGGTAGGACAGGCTGAAAGGAATCAGACATGCCTGGGGCACACAAGGTGTCCCTGTGCATACTCCGGTTCAAACCAGTTGCTGGGGCACTCCAGCCCCAGCTCTGGCGCAAAACCGGACAAAGGATAGGGGGTGTAACCACCTCCCTTCCTGGTCCCACCCATAGAAGGGACCTAGTCATAGTACAGCCCCCTTTAGGAGGATAAAGGTAGGAGCTGGTCCCATTCCAAATTAGATTATCCTGATTTGAAACTCTACAAAGAAGAAAATCTGGACTTCGACGTTCTGCTCCACAGAAGATTGTATGTAACCCCGCTCGCCCAGATCGCTGAAACAGCTGGTCTCAAAATGTTCACATACGCCGACGATTCACAAATCGTATTCTCCCTCTCAAACAATGACCACGACTCCCCCTCCCTCCTGCAGATAGGCCTCAGGAACATCGCCACCTGGATGAGCACTAATATGCTTAAACTTAACGGCAGCAAAACAGAGGTCTTAATAGTGGGCCCCAACCTGAACCTCTGGAATCCAAGACATTGGCCATCTGAAATGGGCCCCTTACCAACTCCGTCACAACAAGTCCGTAATCTTGGCATTACCATCGACAAGGGCCTAACCATGGAACCCCAGGTCAACAACCTCACGGCTACCTGTTTTACAATTCTGAGATGGCTCAGAAAAATCCTTTGGATACTCCCGGACGGTCAACGCACTGATCACTTTTCGTTTAGACTACGGTAATGTCCTTTACTTAGGGGCATCACAGGCAGTCATGCGACGCCTCCAACTGGTACAAAACGCTGCAGCCAGACTGCTATGCAAATGCCATAGGAGGGAACGTATGTCCGGTCACCTTAAGGCGCTCCACTGGCTAAGAGTCGAAAACAGGGTCAAATTCAAAACTCTTAGCCTCATGCATAGAATAAAATGGGGCAATGCACCCAAATACCTCCAAACCCTAGTGCATACCTACACGCCGGCCCGATGCTTGAGATCCTCCACCCAAGACCTTTTCTGTGTCCCCAAAACACGCCGAGCAAGGATGGGAGGCCGATCCTTCTCCCTTCTAGGTCCCAAGCTCTGGAACTCCCTCCCGCAACTTCTCTGCTTAGAAACTTGCTACAATCATTTCCGTAAAGCCATCAAGACCTGGCTATTAAACCAGTAACTTGCCCCGGTCTCTTCCCTGAGACTTTCTCCTCCCAATTGGTTCAGTATCTTCTAGCGCCGGGAAACCCTTTTGGGTAGATGTCACGCTCAATAACCTCAATAAATAAATAAATAAAATAAATAAGACTGAAGAAAATCTCCCTTGTGGCCAAGGAGTGACCACCCTGCACAAGCAGACACCATCAAGCGTCCTAGCGGTTCACTTTGTCGTCCTTCCTGCCTGGAACCAGACTTCAGAGCCCGACGAGATCCGGACTTCCAGACCTCTCCGACCTCTACCTACATCTGCAGAACAGCTGAGATCCGTGGGTGGACGAGACACGTTGGACCGGCCATCTTGGAGAAACTGCACTTCGCTTCCAGTACGACTTCAGAGGCATCCTCGAGAAAGTGCTTTGGGGTTTGAGAAGCCCCAGCCCCGAGCAGCTCCTGCACAGAAGATCAGCCCTCCAGTATCCACGAGATCTGTGTGGCCCTTTTGCTTGATTGCTGCTCGACGCGTTGTCTGGTCACTTGCCGGCTGGCTAGTGACCTCCTAGACGACGATCCACGAAAACTACATCGCTGGTCTGGTTGCTCCAAACTGGCCCTTGCTTCCCTGCAAAGGAGAAGCACCCCAGACCCTCCTAGTCCGCACCAGACGCCTTTTCCACTCACCGCGTGGGTTGCCTTTGCCAAGGCCTGTTGACGCCGAATCCGGAACCAACACTGCCGACAGCTCTTGCCTCCATCCTGGTCGTCGAAGACACCTCCTGGTCCACGTGGCTGCAGAGTCAAGCGTCCACTCTTCACCTGATCGAGACAACAGCATCTGGTTCCTTCCTGGTTCCACTCCGGTCACTGGCTAGTGACTTTGAACATTGTCCCCTCTGCTTTCAGGTCTTCATCTTCCTCGACCCACCCTTGGATCGCTCACAACAGCTTCCTCCTGGTCGCCTGCAGCATCTTTCTTCAAGGCTCCATAGACTTCGACGCGGAAACCCGACACACTTTCACACCTATGCACCCGCAGCCCGTGGGTGAGTTAACGAGAGCATTTCGGTGCTCAAGGGTAGATTGACTCTCCTAGTGTCCAGGTATCCTGTCGATTTAGTCCTAACTAGTCGGAACTGTCTTTTACTTACCTTTTTTGTAACTTGTAGTGTCCATTGACTTAGTCCCGCATCTCGCGTGTGAGTTCACACTTTGCACACGCGTCCCGTGGGCCTCCTGCTCCTTACCTAAGGTTAGGGTAGTGTAGTCCCAGCGATCCTACAGCCTCTGGACATCTTCATTTCCTCTATTGATTTCCTTATACCATTTACTTAGTATATGGTTTGTCGTGCCCCTAGGGCACCATTGTAATTTGTGCAACTTAAAGTATTTTTCTTAAGAGTCTTGTCATGTGCTTAGCCCTCTGATCTAATAAAGAGTTCAGAGGTTTTTTGTTAGTAATAAATATCTTGTTTATTTTCATAACAACCTGTGTGGTGTCCTTTCATTTGGCATTCATGGGGTTATATGTGGTAAAACGGCTGGCTTCACATGCCAAAAGAGTTTAGCCTAAGACTGCTTTGTCCATGCTACCATTAGGATAGCTGGTCTATAAGGTTGACTTACAACCAATCACTGTAAGGGTTGTTTGGACTGATACAAGGTGATCACTAGAACTAGTGAGCAACTTCTCACAGCTCCCAAGTACTGAATGCACTGGACCGGATTCGGGACAGACTTGGTCATGTTGCAACCCCAGCTTGTTCAAGAGAACGCACGTCTTCTGGAAGTGTGCTTGAGCTTCCGAGAAGGAGGAGGCCTTGATCAACCAATCGTCCAGGTACGGGTAGACAAACACCTTGTTCTTCCTAAGGTGTGCCGCTACCACTGCCATGCACTTCGAGAATGTTCTGGGCGCAGACTTCAGTCCGAATGGCAGTACTGTGTACTGATAACGATTGGCGCCGACTTGGAATCGCAGGAACTCCTGTGTTTGTGTGCAATGGGCACATGGAAGTACGCATCTTGTAGGTCTATAGCACATAGCCAGTCTCCCTATTGCAACTGAGGATAAATCTGATGCAACGACAGCATGCAAAACGTCTCTCTGCGAATCCACTTGTTTGCCTGTCGCAAATCCAGAATGGGCCTGAACTCGTTCTTGTCCTTCTTGCGAACCAGGAAGAACCGGGAGTACAGACCTCTTCCTCTTTGAGACAGAGGTACGTCTTCTATCGCCCTTTTCCTTAACAGGATATCGGCCTCCGCCTGGAGCTCGCGCAGCTGACACTGCGAGCCGACCGGAGGAATTGATGGAGGCGGGCTGGTGAACCGAAGACTGTATCCATTGCAAACAATATTTAGCACCCACTTGTCCCGAGTAATTTTTCTCCACTCTGCCAGAAAAAATTGAACGCTTCTCCCCACCGGAGCGGGTAACAGATGTAGAGGAAGTAACCACTCAGGGTCGAGACCCAGCCGGGCCTTTGTTCGCTGTAGAGGACTGCTGGCCCCCTCTACCCTTCTGGCGCTTCTGGAAGGGTCTCCGGAACTGCTGCTGTTGTTGCTGCTGCTGTCCGAAGTCTGTCCTCGCCCTCTGCCCTGTGCACCGAACCGTCTCTGGAACGGGCGGTAGGCCTTCTTTTCTTTGGCCTTCTCCAAGCCCACAGCCGTCAGGGTCTCGGCCTCCGCTTTCATGCGGGCCATCTCATCGCCCGCATGCTTGCCGAACAGGGTTTCCCCCGAGAAGGGCAGATTGGCCACCCGCTGCTCGGCCTCCGGCTTGAGTGATGTGACCCTGAGCCAAGCATGGCGCCACTGGTTGATCCCATGACAGTTCCCATGGGCCGCTAAAAGAGAGACATCCGCAGCCGCGCTGATGACCTGGTTCGAAACCAGCATCCCCTCCTTGAGGATCTCCTGCAAATCCTCCCTCTTATCTCGTGGCAGGAGTTCCGTGAAATGCTGAAGAGATTCCCACAGGGCACGGTCATACTGCCCTAGCAAAGCCGCTTCGCTAGAGGCCTTCATGGCCGTGGATGCCGTCCCACACACCTTCCTGCCAGCTGAGTCGATCCATCGGCTCTCCTTATCAGGCGGTACGGTTGAAGACGGGGAGGTAGAATGTTGCTTCCTGGCCGCCGTCACTATAACAGAGTCCGGAACCAGGTCTATCCGCAGAAAAGCCGGGTCAGAATCCGGGGCCCTGTACTTCTTCAGGAGCTGGGAGAGAGCGGCCTTCGTCACTGCTGGTGTGAGGAACAGCTCCCCCACGGGCTCTACCAACCCAGGTACTAGCGGTAGTAAAGGGCGAGACAAATGCTTCTTGTGAAGCGTCTCAAATATCACAGACGTCGTGGGTGTTGGAGCCGTCACCGTGATTCCCAATTTCGCTGCCCCCCTCAGGAGAACATCCTGGAACGTGCTGATGTCGTCCACTGGAGACACCCTTGTCCCCGGGGATTCCGACAAGGTCGGTGAATAGGTCCTGGTCCTGGAGGAGTCCGTGCGGGACCGCGATCCGCGCCTCCTATGGTGCCGTCTTGACCTGGTGGAGGATCTATGCCGACTCCTCGATCTCCCCCCCGTCCGGAGCGTGATCGTGACCTCCTTGGCTTCGGTCGATCCACTGGTTCCACCGGGGCGGGCGACTGGTTTGGCTGGGGCCCTCGGCTGAGGGGTCCCCTTGGGAGGAGTCGGATATCGGGGCAGTGAGACCAACCTCGGATGGATCGGAGGCGGCTTGTCTGCCGGCAGCTGAGGTTGAGGTAGGGAATGAGGATGCGGTGGAAGTGGTGGGAGCGGAGGAGGAGTAGGGGCCCGCGGAAGGAGCCCCCTCGGTAAATGAGGCGGAGGTGTAACCGGCCTCTGCGGTGGGGTATACACCATGGAGTACACCGAACCCGGTGATCCGCCTTCCTTTCCAGCCTGGGACATTGGCGAACCTCCCATAAGGTCTCTGGCGCCTGCTAGACAGACTCCTGGCGCCAGAACTCCTTCCTCGTCTTCTCGGCGTTGAAGAACGGCGACCGGACGGCGAGCGTCGGTCCCTCGACCGTGAGCGTCTTTTCCTCGACGTCGACCGCCTCTCCCTCGACGGCGAATGCCTTCGCCTCGACGATGACCTCCTTCGCCTCGACGATGACCTCCTTCGCCACGACGGCAACCTCCTTCGCTTCGAAGGCGACCTCCTTCGCCTCGACGGCGACCTCCTTCGCCTCGACGGCGATCTTCGCCTCGACGCCAAGGATCCCCTTGACGACGACCTTCTCCTTTTTGCCGATGGCAAACGGCGGTGTCGCCTCGACGGCGAGCTCCGACGCCGGGCCTCTCGACGTCGATCACTCGACGACGACGAAATTGTCACAGGAGATCTCGACGGCGGTCTGATCAGTTCCCTCGACGTCGACGTCGCTTCGACCCAGAGCCATGGGGAGACGGGGAACAGACTGCGGTCATCCCTCTCGACGCCGTAGTTGGTGCAATCGACCCAGACGGAGAATGGGTACGCTTGCTGGTCTTCCTGCCCCTGGGGAGCTCCCCAGAGGCCTCAGCATGGGCAGAGGAAGCCCCTCCAGACCCACCTTGCGCCTTCAGCCTTCTTTCCTCAAGGCCCTGAAGTCTGATCTTCTTCCTATCCTTCAGGGTCCTCCCAGAAAAGCCCTGACAAATGACACATTCGTCTGGGACATGGGAATAGGGAAGGCAGAGGATACACACCTCATGTGGATCCGATTTGGCCTTCTTCCTGGAGCACTCTGGACATTTGTCAAGTAAAGCAGGCATATTGACAATCAAAGAGTGCACCAAAGGATTAACGAGAAGAAAGGCACCAAAGTACTTTAGAAAAGCACTCAAAGACTTGAACAAAAGTGAAAAATCACCAATGAACCCTTGAAAAAGGGAGAGCTCAATGCTCCAGGGTCCTGCTTGCAGGAGCCGGAAAAAAGAACTGAAAGTAAAAGGGACCTGCAGTGCATTCTGGGATACCGTGAAGTTCTGGAAAGTTCTCTTAAAGGCACAGTATCCTGTTCTGAGCCACATAATGGCAGCCTATGGGGCTTGTCTGTCCATGTCTTCCTCTCTATCATTCCAGAGGGTTTTTGCTGCTAAAGCAAGGGAAATCTGGACAAACTTTGCTGTTTGTGGATTTTTGGTGGAATTTCTAGTTGAAGTACTGGACAGTGTAGCCTGGTGATATAGGCTGCATTATCTGTCTTTAATTCTCTCTTAAGTGTCTGTGCAGTTCTGCATTTTTCTACATCTTAAGAGATTGGCCATTGGCCGACGGCATTCCACCCGCGCACGGAAACGCCCGCACCGCGGCGGGATTACCGCCGCGGTTAATGGGTTAAATAGCACACAGTAAATATCACAGTATAAGTTTTTAAAGATTAAGGACACTTCGGGGTCAGCTACGATGTAACCGTTTTAGACTAGGACACTTCGAGAGTCAAGACCCAGGGGAGCACCGGAGTACTTGTGTTACCTCACAAAGGGAAGCCGGGTGCATGGGTGTCTTTTGGTATCAGGTTTCGTCGATTCCAATGGAGAGCTGCGAAAAAGTGCTGCAGGTGACCAGAGGAAAAGTGTCCGGGTGGATCCAAGGGTGGATCGGAGATCTGAAGAACCTGAAAGCAGAGGGGACAGAGTCTGAGTCACTTGTCAGTGACCAGGATGGCGACAGGAAGATGCCAGTCGATGTCGGGTGCTTTCAAGTGAAGTAGGTGAAGCTTGACTCTTCCGCCACGAGGACCAGAAGGCGTCGACGATGCCCAGGAGCTGGATTCGAGCTGTCCTGCGAAGGATGTCAAGTGCTGCAGCGTCAGAATCCGGATTGGACCCAACAAGCCTTGGCAACAGCAACCCACGCAAGAAGACAAGATTGGCTTTGGTGCAGACCAGTAAGGTCTGAGGGTCTAACCCTTTGGAGGGGAGTCAGGGCACGTCTAGAGCAACCAGGAAAGCTCAAGACACGAAGGATTGTCCTTCGTGGGGACCTACTAGCCAACGGAATAGAGATCATGAAGGAGCCTCGAGCTGCGGTGAAGAAAGAGGACTTACGGGACACTAGTGGAGTGCTGGCCTCTCAGCTTCGGTGCAAAAGGTGCTCGGGCAGAGGCTTCAAATACCCCAATGCACAACTTCGGGAAACTTCGGAAAGTAGGTGCAGTTGCAAAATTGCAGGATGTCCAGGAGTTCCGGTCCCACGTCTCTCGTGTTGGCTGCGGGTCTCAGCTTTGCTGGGATCTCATGTCGGCCTCAGAGATGTCTGGAAGTCCGTGTCCTGATTCCTCAGGATCCGGCGGGAGCCTCGAAAATGCAGAACAGCAAGATGCACTTAGTTGCCTGTTTGAACAGGGGGGTCACTCCTTGACCACAAGGGAGATTTCTTCCGTCTTTCAGGAGATATGGAATGTCGAAGGTCCAAGATTTCTGTTTCAGAGTTTCGTCCAGGGTAATCTAAAGTCCTAGGGACTGGGGTCCTATACTTATACTAAGTTTAGGGGATGGACTAACTCTAAGGTCCCACCTATGGTAGGCCCTAGGAAGGGGGTGGTTACACCCCTTCCCCTATGTCCAATTTCTCGCCAGAGATGGGGCTGAGTGCCCCAGCAACCGGTTTGAACTGGGAAATGCATGGAGCTCCTTGTGTGTCACAGGCAGTGTCTGAAAAGCATTCACTGAATGCAACCCACCCTGCCCAAAAACACTAAAGCCTGTCTGAGGAGGTGTTGGCACCTCCCTGGACAGGAAACCTATTGTCCAGGCCTCCCCTGCCGGAGTTTTGTCCAGCAGCAGGAGGTCAGACTCGTGTCTGCGGTAGCATCCATTTTGTGATGCTGAGGCCTTTTAAACTTTAACCGGGTATACCAGTGTGTACATGTCTTCTCCCTCTAGAAGGGTGGAATGCTAGCCCCGCCGCCAGAATACCCCCGCCGCCAGTTCTGGTAGTATTCCAAAGTGTTTGACACCTTACACAACATGTTTTCAAAAGCCAAACCAAAGTTAGCATTAACCGCGAGGATTATAATGCACTTAAGAGTATATGGTATGGCTATATCATAGAACAGCTATAAGGAAGGATTTCCGAAAGCTGCAGAGGGGCTCAGCTCATGCTAAGGCATCCTCTCACACAAAACCACAAACTCTGCCTTCAGGATTGTCAAGGCCTGACATAGGAGTGACTTATAGGTTAATATGTGTCTATATGTATAGGTAGTTATAGGTATGCTATAACTCAGTGAGGGGTGCTTACACCCCCTTATCCAGGCTGCAAGTGCAGACCTGTGGTGCCATTTTGGAAGGCTTCCCAGGGGTGGCATACTAGATGGTTCAGCCCCTGGTAGGCCTCTGGGGTACCTATGCCCTTGGTACCTAAGGTACCATATACTAGGGGCTCACAAGGTAACTCAGTAACCAATCGGGTATGTACCTAAAGTACATGGTATCAATTTAGAGAGAGAACAGCTAGGCTGTGGTCCTGATTAGCAAGTCCACAGCCAGACTAAAGTCGAAAAACCAGAGAAACACAGCAAAAAGTGGGGGTAACCATAGGAAGCAGACCCTACTCTCCAACATCACATTCCAAGCCACTGTCTTTCACCCACTATGCCACTTTAAACTGAGACCTGCCATAAGCACCTCCGTCTTAGCTCTGCTTCAGGTCCCTTATAGATGGGAACAAAGCCACCACAAACTTGTTTCGACCTTTTTAGGTATTTTCAGTGAAATATAGCTTGAGTCTTGTGGCACAGTGAGGATGGGAGCCACAGTCTGGGCATAGCCATATTTTCACCATACATGTTGTGGTTCACAACTCTTTAACTCTTTAGTTTACTTCAAAAACTAATTTAATAGTTGTTTTTTTGCAGTTTAATTAGACTTCTGAAGACAACGGGTATCCGTTGCTCTTGCTGTGTATTCACTCTAAGAATTAGGCACATTGGAAGTTGGCAGTAGCTAGGTTGAGAATGAATGGCTTACATAAGGCTTCTGTTAAGTCTTCAATAGATTGCTTGGGGAAGGATTTAAGTTTTCAGCAACAACCTATTTTATTACACTACAGTTTGCTTAATCCGAAATGTAACTCGGATTGGTTTACAGCAGTACCTCAATGCTTCCTTTAAATATTGAAGGGAAATAAGTTATTGAAGTGCAGGCGATATTTTTTAGAAAATAGAATTATCAGCACTTATGATGGCAAAAAACGAACTTGTGGTTGTGCAACCATAACCCTATTTCATAGTTGAGCTTGTCCTTAGCATGTCTTGACTTGAGGCAAGCAACACCAATTGTATAATACTCAGACACACAATCATGCATTGTTTAAATCACTTGGAGGCATATTCAGCAAGACAGTTAAAATGCTGCCAGTGGCAAATCACGCCCTCTATGCTCTATGTACGTCCAGATATTATGAAGAGCACTGAGAACCAGTACAATTAACTAGCAGATTTTGGAAATCAAGCCTGGTATTTTCCCAGCCATCGACGGTGCATGTAATTCAACTCAAAATGGGCATATGCTCCCCCTGTGCAATTTGATATTGTCACTCTAGGGCTCTTCATCAGGAGAAAGCATGCACTTTCTAAGATGACTAAGAGAGGGCCTTCAGGAACCTTATGGTAATGTTCGGGCTAAGTGGCTGGTATGTAGGAAGAAAGACTGATAGATTGTGTGATGATTAAAAAAACTACTTGACAGTAAAAAATCAGGATGTGGTACCCATATCAAGGTTAAGGAACATTTTAAAGCCAGACATCCATGATAAGCACTCAGTGTGACTAGATTTGTGGGAAAAACAAGAGGGTCTTGAGTCCCTGCCGGTTTAAGGTACCTCAGCTTTCCCTATGGAAAATGTTCCACTGACAAGGCTGGCTGGGGCTACCAGGATGTACTCCCAAATATTACCATGAGATGGGAATTTGAGCAGTTTCGATATCTGGGTGTACACTAAGACACTCCAATGCAGGTTACATGGGTAAAATCCTACAAGGATTGTGGAAGTTGATTACTTTCTGGAATATCCTTCCTCTAACTATTATTGGCTGTGCTGCATATATGAAACATACCGAAAATCTAAAGAATGCAATGATATTTTATTCGTTTTCTATGCTACAGAGCTGTAATTTGAATTTGTATTCTGGCACTCACAATGACCACTGAATAATGTGCATGTGCAATAGTATGTGAAAAACATAGTTGACATTTTGGTTAAAGTGTACGGTTTCATAATACGTTTATTTAGATCTAGCTGTGTCTTTAATCAACCTTTACACCTTTACATAACAATAATAATAATAATTGTGATTACCTTTTTGATCAAATGGCTTCTGAATTTTTAAGTTTGTTGTTCTAGGATTATTGATCTATGTCACAACCACAATGAAAACCAATAAACAGCAATTACATTTTCGCAAAAAACATGGTAAGAAGGCTGCCTGACGCCGTCTCTTTGGGTAATACTTGCAGCAATGACTGGATAATGTACCTGCAGTCACACCTATAACATAATAGGGCAAGTCAAAGGTAGGATGAATCTATCTTCCCCTTTTGTATTATGCTTTTTCACAGGTAAAAAGGTGAAAGCAAAACAGAAAACAAAACCTTAAAGGCACTCTCCAGTTTAAGAGTTTAGCATCGCAAACTTTACACCAGAGCTAGGGCCTAAAACACTGGTATCACAAACATATCGTAATAAATAATACGAAGCAAGGCTCCAAAGTTAGGGAAGAATTTGATTTTTTCCCCTATTATTATAATTGGGTTTCTAAGAAAGCCCATGCTTGCTCACTCCTCACCATTGTTTTTTTACTATCACCCTTCCCTTTCCCTTAAAAATCGAACGACCACTATTGCTTATATACTATGTATATAGAAACGAGCATATATTAACTGTCTACCAAGAATGTCCTGAGCATAGACAGATGGAGGGAAGGATTTCAAGGACAGGGGAACGATCAGTCTGAGGTGGGAAGGACACTACAGCAAATATAGAAATTGTAAATCAAATGCAATTTCAAGGAACATTAACACTTTCTTGTCAACAGGAAACATTTGATCCCACGTTGCCTACCTGAGACAGTGGTGTAGATAATATTGGTAGGCATGATTTGGCTCGTAAAGGAAGCAACGTCACTGTGTGCGGAAAGGGGAGCACATCTCGCTTAGGTCTCAGCTGACGAGCTTGCCAGAGCTTGAGTTGTGCAGTAACACCTTCTGCAGCAGCAGAATGGGCTGCACAAAATCTGGGACCCCTTGAAGAGAGAGAAAACACACATTTGGTAAGTCAATATAAGCATGACTGTTTATTAAGACCTAGAGTACACCTTGCTTCACTGCAGATACTTTAAGCTACTATATTTTCTGCATTATTTAACCTGGACTTTCTTTGCGAAGGTCCCCAACAACATGAACGTTTATTATAGATACAATTACATTTTCACTCCTCCCTCAAATATGAATATTTCCATTTAACACCTTTTGTCATTAGTCTAAACCCCATTACATTTACTTTCTCCCACAACAAAGATCCACAAATACCAATGGTAGAGTTGGTGTCATATATAAATATTGAACTATTTCACCCTTTTCCTTATTGACAGATGTTTCATCCGGATATCACTTTGTCTCAATTTGATTTAATGATCTGTTTATTGCACTTAAGCAAAGGGCCACGCAAAGAATTTTGCCTTAATTTTACCTCTGTTTTGTCTCTGCACTATGCTTTACACAGCTGAACTGCTACTGGGTAGAAAGAGCAAAACACTCCAACTAATTACTTTATTTTATGCATATGTGCCCCCTTTTGTTCCAGTTTCTCAACCATATACTTCCGTTTGTAATGTTCAACTGAATTTGTGACTATCTGATCTTTCACCTGCCTACTTAATTTTTTCAATGTTAGAATTTCACTGATACTTTTGTCATCCTTACTTCAGCCTCCTAATTTTCTTTGCTATGTAAAGTCAGACCAAATATGCCCCCTTCCACTGCACCCCATTAATGTCATATAAATGCAACCCTACATTCATGTTCATTTACCTTATCAAGCACTTTGAACACACCTGTAACCAGAAACAGATATTGTAAATGCTTGACAAACACCTTCAACAGTGCATCAGATCAGAATCTTCTTTGCTTGTTCAATTTGGGTGGACAGTGCTACTTATTACCTCAATTAAGTTTACACTCTGTGCTTGTTAGGACAGGGTCATTATTTGCGATAAAAGCTCTAAATCAAAATACCTATGCTCTTGACACTGCCACTTAGATCAGTCTCATAGCTTACATATTTCCCCTTCTTTAAAGAAACTACAGTTCACATCCCTAAATCATTGTCTTGGTTCGTTACCTCACCTATCATTGTTATTTCTTCACCAACTGCGCTTTAGGTTCTATATTCACATCTTACTTCTTATTGCGTACACATATAGGAATGGCTTTGCTTGTGCAAATAAGAATTGCATTGTGACTATCATCACTTCTACCATCAGGGCAATGGATATTTTTGATTTCCACTCCTAATGAACAAGTTACTTACCTTCGGTAACGCTTTTTCTGGTAAATACAGTATCTGCCTGTGGATTCCTCACCTTGTGAATATCCCCTGCGCAGCAGCCAATCGGAAACTTTTGTAGCTCTCTACGCCGGCGAGGTCATGGACGACGTCACAGAGGGTACGACTCTGCTCGCGACCCCGCTGACGTCACTGGATCCATTATAAGGCCTCGTCGGCATGATGACGTCAATTCCGCCCTTTTTTCCGTGCCCCAGAGGCACACGGACGGACCGACATAACAGTAATAGTATAATTAGTACACAGTATTCAAAACAGCACACACAGTGTGAAACCAATGCAATATGCATGAACATATAAATACATCCATTTAAAATGTTAAACAAATATACACTTAGCAGGTATTGAAGAGTGGACAACGGGGAGGTGGGTGGGTCAGTGAGGAATCCACAGGCAGATACTGTATCTACCAGAAAAAGCGTTACCGAAGGTAAGTAACTTGTTCTTCTGATAGATACATCTGCCAGTGGCTTCCTCGCCTTGTGAATAGAATCCCACAGCAGTCCCCACTCCCGGAGGAGGGTGTCCACTCTGCTATACCAAGAAATCTTGGAGGACAGAGCACGCAAAGTGGCCATCCCTCCTCACCTCGGAATCCAAGCAGTAATGCTTTGCGAAAGTGTGGAGGGAGGCCCAAGTTGCGGCTCTACAAATATCCTAAACAGGTACACCCCTAGATAAAGCAGACGTTGATGACTTTGCTCTAGTAGAGTGAGCCCGTATACCCTCTGGAGGTTCCTTACCAGCAAGGGCGTACCAGATCTTTATACACAGGATTATCCATCTCGACAGAGTGCGCTTCTGCACTGCTTTTCCTCTCTTACAGCCAGCGAATCCAACGAAAAGCTGGTCGTCCACATGATAGACTTTAGTTCTATCGAGGTAGAAACTCACCGCCCTCTTAGGGTCTAGACGGTGAAGCCGCTCCTCCTCCTTGGAAGGGTGAGGGGGAGGATAAAACGTAGGGAGGGTGTAGGTAGGTGGATACCTGACTATGATTACCCCAGATTTTTTTTGCCTAGTGTTTAGCTGGTTTTCGACTTAGTTGGCCTGGGATCCTGCTAATCAGGGTCCCAGGCTATCTGCTCTCTCTGTAAAATGGACTCCATGTACCCTAGGTACATCTCCAATTGGGTATTGGGTCACCTTATCAGCCCCTGTACAGTATACTATAGGTACCCAGCGCATAGGTGCATCCAAGGCCTACCAGGGGCTGCAGCATATCTTTTGCCACCCCTGGCTGGCTATCCAAACTGACACAACTGGCTGATCACTCAGCTGGGAAAGGTGGTGTAATCACCCCTTGCTTAGATATAGTCTACCTATATCTAAACCTATATCTGGACACATATGCACCTATAAGTCACTCCTATGGCAGGCCTCATCAATCCTGGAGGCAGAGTGTTTGGTTTTATGTGAGATGGTGCTCTAGCATGAGCTGAGCCTCTCTGCAGCTTTCGGGACCAACTACCTTAGCTGTTCCGGGATATTGCCATACCATATACTCTTAAGTGCATTATAATCCTCGCGGTTACTTGCTAACTTTGGTTTGGCTTTATCAAAACATGTCGTGTAAGGTGTCATACGCTTTGGAATACTACCCCCTCGCCAGTTCTGGCGACGGGGTAGCATTCCACCCTTCTAGAGGGAGAAGACATGTTACGTAGCTTAAACGCGGTTAAATCTAACCAGAGCCCCAGCATCACAAAATGGATGCTGCTGCCACAGACACGAGTCTGGCCTCCTGCTGCTGACCAAAACTCCGGCAGGGGAGGGCTGGACAAATAGTATCCTGTCACAGGGAGGTGTTACACCACCCCAGACAGGAGATAGTGGATTGTAGCTGGGAGGGTTGAATGAAACTAGACACTACCTGGGGCGCACAAGGTGTCCCATGCATAGCCCAGTTCAAACCGGTGCTGGGGCACTCCAGCCCCAGGTCTGGCGCGAAACTGGATAAAGGGAAAGGAGTGTAACCACCCCCTTCCTGGGTCCCACCCATAGGAGGGACCTAGCAGGTGATCCAGCCCCTTGATTTGGAATAAAGGTAGGAGCTGTGCCAATGCAATTTAGATCATCCTGACTGAAACTTTGAAACATACATCTGGACCCTTCGAAATCCTACTCGACGTAGAAGACTGAAGAATCTCCCTTGTGGTCAAGGAGTGGCCACCCTGTGCAAGCAGGCACCATCAGCGCGACAAGACTTTATTTGCCGTTGCTCCCGCCAGAGCTCGAACGACAGACCGACAAGACCTGGACTCCCAGACTTCCAACAGCCCGATCCACAGTCCTAGCAAAGCTTAGACCCGTGGAGGCGACGAGAGACGTGGGACCAGCCATCTTGAAAAGTCGACGAAGTGCTTCCAGCGCAGCTCCCGAGGCACCCTCGACGCTGTGCTTTGGGGTTTGAGAAGCCCCAGCTCCGAGCAGCCTGTGCTCCAAAGATCACCTCTCCACACTCTCCGAGTGCTGCGTGGGGCCCTTTTGCACTTTTCCTGCATGACGCATTGTCCGGTCGCTTGCCAGTTGGCTAGTGGCCTCTGTGACGACGAAACCTCAAAACTACACTGCTGGTCTGGTTGCTCCAGACTGGCCCCAGCTCCCCTGAAAAGGAGCCATCGATCTGACTCTCCCGGTCCGATCAAGAAGACATCTTCGAGTCCTGCGTGGGTTGCCTTTGCCAAGGCTTGGTGACTCCGAATCGAGTACCGACACCGCCGACAGCAAGAGCCTTCGTGGGACAGCTCGTGTTCACCAGCTGGTCATCCTCGATCCTTCCTGATCCACGTGGCAGCGGAGACAAACACCTCGACATCACCTGATTGCAACCCGACATCGCCTGGTTCCTTCCTGGTTCCTCGCTGGTCACTGGCTAGTGACCTGAACCCTGTCCCCTCTGCTTTCAGTAACTCTACATCTTCGATCCACCCTTGGATCCAACCGGACTCTTCTCTCCTGGCCACCTGCAGCATCTTCATCTCCAGGCTCCATAGAACTTCACGACGAAACTCGACACACTTTGGCACCTATGCACCTGCTTCGTGTGGGTGAGGTAACGATCTAACTCCGGTGCTCCTATAGAGGATTACACCTCTAGTGTCCTAGTTTTAAGTTGCTAAGTTCTAGTCCAGCCGGAAGTCTCTGAAACCTATAACTTTCTGATTTTTTACGCACCATTGACTTGTATGGTAAACGCGGTTGCCTATAGACTCTGCACCCATATCCTGTGGGCCTCTCCCGACCTAACCTTCGTTAGTCCAGTGTAGGCCCAGCGATTCACAAGGCCCTAGGCCTATTCATTGTTTGGGACGTGGTACTTATACCACTTTCTTAATATATGGTTTGAGTGGCCAACCCAGCCTATCCAAAATTGTGCAGCTTATTGTATGTTATACTGTGTTCTTTGTTTTACGCTTGTGCTCCTGTGCTCATAAAGAGTTAAGGGGATTATTCTAGAAATAAATACATATATTTTATAATATATAACTTGTGTGGTGTCCTTTCATTTGGTATTAAAAGGGATTGCATATGGTAAAACAGCTGGCTTCACATGCCCTCTTGAGTTTAGCCTAAGACTGCTTTGTCCACGCTACCATTAGGATAGCTGGTCTATAAGGTTGACTTACAACCAATCACCATAAGGGTCGTTTGGACTGGTGCAAGGTGCTCACTAGAATAGTGAACACCATATACCAGGCCAACTTCTCACAGAGGGTAATGGACTGCCCCAGATGGAAGGGAGTTACCACCTTAGGCAGAAAAGCAGCCCTGGTCCTAAGTACCATTCTCTCAGCATGAATAGTCAGGAATGGGAGTTTCGAACTTAGAGCTTGAAGCTCACTTACCCTCCTTGCCGAGGTAATTGCTACAAGAAAAACAGTCTTGAAAGACAGAAGTCTCATGGGACACTTGTGTAAAGGTTCAAAGGGTAAACCCATCAAGTAAGTCAAGACAAGATTCAAGTCCCATTGAGGCACAATAAATGGAGTTGGAGGGAATTTGTTGGTAAGACCTTTGATAAAACGCAAAACAATAGGTGACTTAACCCCTTCCATGCCGATGACGGCCCCCAGCCATCATGCACTATGGTGCTCATGTGCTGATGACGGCTGGGGGCTGTCATAAACCCGACCACTCGCGATTCTGCCGCACAGGCGCAGAATCACGGTCGCATGGAAGGGGTAAAGTAAAGACGGCTGGTCCGGCAAACAAAGGAATGCCGACAAGGCCGACAAATAGCCTTTTACAGTTGCCACAGCAAAACCCTGCTGGGCCAAAGAAAGAGCAAATTGAAGAATGTTGGACAAACGAGCCCTCAAGGGGTCAATAGACTTCTCTCCACACCAGGAAACAAATTTGGACCACCTACAGGAATAGATCGACTTGGTGGGAGAGAAAAAGAATTCAGGTTGCCCCGTTCAATCTCCAGGCATGAAGGTGCAAGGTCTGAAGGTGGGGGTGTAGAACCTGCCCCTCCATCTGAGAGAGGAGATCTGCCCTGAGAGGGAGACGGAGAGGCAGGCACGAGGAGAGGTGGAGAAGATCTGTGTACCACACCCTTCTTGGCCAATCCGGTGCGACCAAAATAACTTGGGCCCGGTCTTGGCGAATCTTCCTCAGAACCCAAGGAATCAAGGGTATGGGAGGAAACAAGTAAAGAAGTTGCGAGTACCAACTCAACTGAAACGCGTCCCCCAAGGCTCCCTGCATCGGATTCTGGAGGCTGCAGAATGACAGGCAGTGGGCGTTCTCGTGAGTGGCGAACAGGTCCACCCGAGGAGTTCCCCACATCCGAAAGACGTGACGAACCACCTCCGGATGAAGCCTCCACGCGTGGTCGGCTGAGAACTGCCGACTGAGACTGTCTGCACGAACGTTCAGAACTCCGGCCAGATGATTTGCCATCAGACAAATCTGGTGGTCAGGACCAGAGACGCAGAGCTTCTCTGCAGAGAAGATGCGACCCCACTCCTCCCTGCTTGTTGATATACCACATCGTGGTCGTGTTGTCCGTCAGGACCTGAACTGACAGACCGCGAAGGGAAGGGAGGAAGGCCTTGAGTGCCAAACGAATCGCCCTTAACTCCAGAAGGTTGATGTGAAGCAACCTTTCATCCGGAGACCAAAGACCCTTGATCTCCAGATCCCCCAGATGGGCACCCCACCCTAGAGTGGATGCATCCGTTATCACCGTGGCAACTGATGGAGACAGATGAAAGGGCTTTCCTTGAGACAGATTGCCCTCCACGCTCCACCAAGACAGATCCGCTGCAGTTTCTCTGGAGATCCTCACAGACTCCCTGAGATCCCCGTTGTGCTGATACCACTGCCTGCGGAGGCACCACTGGAGTGCCCTCATGTGCCAGCGTGCATGGAATACAGAAAGCAAACAGACCGAGCTAGCAAAGGACCTTCAGGACTGGAACAACCGCTCCATTGTAAAATAAAGGAATCATTTCCTGTATGTTGTGAATCCTTTGAGGAGGAGGGAATGCACGACATACAGTTGTGTCCAGTACCGCACCTATGAACAGGTTGCGCTGGGAGGGCACCAGGTGAGACTTGGGTACATTTATCAAAAAACCCAATCTGTACAACTGAGTTGTCTCTTGCAGATGATGTAGCACCTTCTCTTGAGACTCTGCTCTGATCAGCCAGTCGTCCAGATAGCGGAAAACCGGAATCCCTGACCTTCTGAGATGTGCTGCCACCACTGCCATCACCTTGGTAAAGACTTGAGGCACAGTAGTAATTCCAAACGGAAGGACCGCAAACTGGTAGTGCTGCGAACCCACCGTGAAGCGGAGATAATTCCTGTGCGACTCCAGGATCGGAATATGAAAATACGCGTCCTGCAAGTCGAGCGACACCATCCAGTCTTCTTCCAGCAGCGCTTGAAGAACCTGCGCAAGGGTGAGCATCTTGAACTTTTCTTGTTTCAGATAAAGGTTCAAGATCCTGAGATCCAGGATTGGACGCAACCTGCCATCCTTCTTGGGAATCAGGAAATACCGGGAGTAGCATCCCTGACTCCTTTCCTGCTCTGGAACCACCTCTATCGTGCCTTTCTTTAACAAGGTCAGAACTTCCTCCTGTAGGAGACGGAGATGTTCTTCTGAGCAAGAACCTTGGCAAGGAGGGTAATTTGGAGGAAATTCCCGAAAGGGAAGAGCATACCCATTTGCCACAAGATTGAGAACCCATTGGTCTGTAGTGACCGATTCCCAATCTCGCAGAAAATGGGTAAGCCGACCCCCCACAGGACCAATATGATTGAGTATGGGGAATCTAGGGCTGCTTTGCTGCGGTGATAAGGGGTGAGGTAGAAGAAGAGGAGGAGGAGGGTTGACGACCTCGTGGGCGGCCTCTGCCTTTTCCCTTATAGGACTTGTACAGCGTATTTTGTTGCTGCTGTTGCTGCTGCCGAGGCTGTCCTTGCGGACGAAAGGACGACTTTCCAAATCCTCTATACCTTCAGAAAGATCCTCTAGATTGATTCTGCAAGCCAAGTGATCTTGCTGTGGCCTTGCAATCTTTGAATCTCTCAAGAGAGGCATCCGCCTTCTTACCAAAAAGTCCTGTTCCATCGAATGGCAAGTCCAACAGAGTAGCCTGCACATCAGATGAAAAGTCAGAAGACTTCAACCAAGCCCCCCTTCTCGTAGCTACTGCAGAGCCCATAATCCTTGCCACTGAGTCAGTTGTATCTAGGCGGCTCTGGATGACTTGACAAGCAGCAGCCTGGGTATCTTCCAAAACCTCCTGAAAATTTTTCTTATCTTCATCAGACAGTTTTGGCAGCAACTGCTTAGAAGAATCCATCAAGGCATGGATATATCTTGCCATCAAGCAAGTAGCATCTGTAGATTTTAGCGCCATGCTTGCAGATGAGAATACCTTTTTGGCAGACTGGTCAATGTGCTTTGAATCCCTGTCAGCCGGAACCGGAGGAAAAGACCCTGAAGACTTCTTTGAACAAGCCGCCTGAACTACTAGGGTCTCAGGCGAAGGATGAGCCGACAAAAACTCTGGATCTTCAGGTGCCACCCTATATCTCCGTGCCACAGTCCTGGAGACCGCAGGAGCAGACAAAGGCTTCTTCCAAACCTCCAACACTGGCTCCAAAATTGCCTCATTAAATGGTAATAGAGTTTCAGACACAGATGAGGGAGAATGCAACACTTCAGTCAGAAGATTGGATTTAATTGGAAGGCAGAGTAATGTCCAATAACTCTGCAGCTTTTCTAACCACCATATGATAGGGAGCTGCATCCTTAGAGGGAGCATCCGGACCAGGAGAAAAATCCCACTCAGGCGAGACATCAAGGCCACTTGCGTCCTTTAATTCCGCAAAATAGTCCTCAGATTCAGGAAGTTCACCTTCCTCCATCTGTTGCCGATAGCGTTCCTCCTCTACAGTCCTCTGGGCTTCCCTCCTGGAGCGGATCCTGGGGGCTGGAGTCGATGGCTCCAAGACCGACTCCGTCGGCCTCGGGACCGGCGTCGAACGCGGATTCGACGGCACCACAGACTCCAAACGAGGGCGACCAGACTGCGCCGGAGAATCTCGATACGGTGTCGGAGATTCTCGATACGGCGTCGGGGCTCTCGGCGCCGGAAAGTTCCAGGACGGCATCGCTGGCATAAAGGGCATAAACGGAGCCTGGCATAAGCTTGGGGAACACACAAATTAAAGGCAAAAGGACCCATGGGACTCGCAGGTGCACCAGAGGGGTACATAGCCTTCGCAAAGACGCCATACATTGCGTTAAGGTAATGTGATGGGTCCTGACCTGGAGCCGGGAATGGAGGATAATTACACGGCGTCGTCTCTGAAGCCGGTGCTCCTGGAGTTCGGCCAGCCGGCACCGATAAAGGAACCTCCTCAGGCTGCTCCTGATCTTCATGCTCTGGCTCAACCTCACCAAGATCCGGAGAGTGAACCGAATCCGAGGGAGCCGGCGTCGGAGATCGAGAGACCTTGACTTCAGAAGTCACAACCTTCACTGGTGAAGCCGGATTCGAAGGCAAAGGATCGACGTCGTCTCTGCGACGCCGAGGAGAAAGATGACTTCGGCGCCGGTTCTTTATCAGAGTGGCGCCTCACCCACACACACAAGTCTCTCCACGACCTGGGTCCCAAGTACCTCAACGACCGCCTGACCTTCCACACGCCCACCCGCCAGCTACGGTCTGCTAGCCTTGCCCTCGCCGCCGTACCACGCATCCGAAGAGCCACCACCGGAAGCAGATCCTTCTCCTACCTGGCGGCCAAGACATGGAACTCCCTCCCCATCCACCTTCGGCTGACCCAGGACCACCTCGCCTTCAGGAGACAACTCAAGACCTGGCTGTTCGAGCAGTAGCGAACCTCTTCCCCAAGCGCCTTGAGACCCTTCCGGGTGAGTAGCGCGCTATACAAGTGTCATGATTGATTGATTGATTGATTGAGTGCTTCTTCTTCTTATGCCTCTTCGACTTCGAATGCCCCGGAGCCGACTTCGAACCCGACCTGGATTCAGAACGAGACCTCGACCTCGACCTTGATTTTCTTTTACTCGCCTTCTTTTCCTTTTTCTTCATCTTGGCCATAAACAATTTCGCCTCCCTTTCCTTCAATGCCTTCGGGTTCATCTTCCTACAGCACGCACATTCTTCGACGTCGTGATCGGAAGACAAGCACTAAACACAGTCCTGATGCGGGTCAGTGATGGACATTTGCTTCCCGCACTCCCTACAGGGCTTGAAACCGGACTTTCTTCCTGACATGTTAGAAAGGAAACAAGAAGAACAGACAAGAACACTAGGAATTACAAAGTAACTACGGAGAGTCCCAAAAAACCGTTGGCGTCGACGGCGCGGAAAAAAGGGAACTGACGTCATCACGCTGACGAGGCCCTATTATGGATCCAGTGACGTCAGCGGGGTCGCGAGCGGAGTCGTACCCTCTGTGACGTCGACCATGACCTCGCCGGCGTAGAGAGCTACAAAAGTTTCAGATTGGCTGCTGCGCAGGGGATATTCACAAGGTGAGGAATCCACTGGCAGATGTATCTATCAGAATCAGACTGCAATGCTATGGCCCCATAGCAGCAGGGGTAAATTACTACCGTTGTCACACAGTGATCCCAGTGACGACAGACTGTTGTGGGATCCCAAGAACCAGGGCTCACATAGATAAGACTATATATCAAATGGCAAATGGAAAGAGGGCTGAACTCCAGGGACTAACAGTGGAGAAGCTGAAGTTGATGTTTAGTGGCATGAGGTGGAACCGTCATCACAAGTTAAATGATCTTTTATGAGAGCTGTGTGGCAAGACGTCAGTGGACCTACCCCTTTCTGCCCAGCATCCCACTCTCATACCAAGGGGCTGAGGAGTACTTCAATAAGATATTGAAGAGCATGATGGATACTCTAAAAGAGTAAGTGAGACATCCTCTAGCCATGACTTCTCTTTGGACACAGGGACAGACCACAAAAGGCATAGTTTTTAACCACTTTCTGCTCCTTTTTGAGCATCCAGTCCGAGGGATCCTTGATTTTGTAAGGGAGGTCAGAGAGGTTAACCCTAGGACATAAACCAATGATAAGCTGGATTACATTATAGGATGCTGTAAAAAGATGGTCCAACACATGTATAAAGTGAAGGACAACTTCAAGCCAATCACTGACTAATGAAAGAATGGTATGACAATAAGTTTTATTTATTTATTTCACTTGTATCGCGCAACAGCTACTCAACAAAGGGTTTCCCGGCGCTACTGAATCAGTGGTTTGTCTCTGGCTGGGCATGTTTCAGATGTTAAACATCCAGGTCTTTAAGGCTTTCCTGAACTTCAAATAGCTAGTCTCATTTCGTACAGAAAGTGGCATCGCATTCCACAATGTGGGTCCGAGAAACTAAAAAGATTTTCCACCCACTCTTGACAATTTAGTTTTGGGAATTACAAAATGCTTAGCTGAGGCAGATCGGAGGGCTTGGGAAGGGTGGTAAGGGTGCACTAGGCTTTGCAGGTATTTTGGGGCAGTTTTTGTGGAGATTTTGTGCATAAAGCAGAGAGATTTAAATTTAATCCGATTCTCCACTCTTAGCCAATGTAGATCACGGATGTACTTAGAGGTCAATGTCGTATATGGGATTTTGAATAACAGTCTGGCCGCTGCATTTTGGACTGTCTGCAGTCTACGAATCGTTTCCTTCTTTGCCCCTAAATATAATACATTATCGTAATCAAGCCTAGATGTAATTAAAGCGTTGATTACCGTTTTCTTTGTGGATTCTGGCAACAACCAGCAGATCTTCTTAAGCCATTTTAAAATAGCAAAGCAGGTAGCAGACGTCTTCACTGCTTGTTGGTGCATATTAAGGGAGGCGTCAACAATGATACCAAGGTTTCGGGCCTGCATCACAGAAACTGGAAGAAGGCCCGTTTCTTGTGGCCAATGTTGGGGCCCCCATAGTTCTTTATCTTTACCTAGGATCATTACTTCGGTCTTATTACCATTTAATTTAAGAAAATTCTCTTGCATCCATCCTGCCATTTCCACAAGTCCTTGTTTTAAAGTAGATGGACTATCCTTTTTCGCAGAGGAAAGCGAGAAGAGCAGCTGTGAATCATCAGCATAGGAAAACATTTGTAATCCAGTCTCTTCCGCTACCTTTGCTAGCGGACTCATATATAAATTAAATAGTAAAGGGTTTAATATGGAGCCCAGCGGTACTCCATGTTTAAATGCCTGAATGTCTGAACATGCAGAGCGAGAGAAGACTTGAAAAGTACGTTTGTCCAAAAGCGACTTAATCCAATTGATGGCAGCTCCTCTAATACAAATTGAGTATAATGTCCGCATTAATACAGTATGTGATACCGTGTCGAATGCGGCACTATGGTCCAATAACACTAGTGCCACCGTTTCACCTCTGTCCAACATGGATCGAATGTTCTCTGTAACACCAAGTAAGGTTGTCTCCGTAGAGAAACCTGATCGGCTACCTTTACTCTACCAAGAGTCTCAGAAAGTTTGGATCCTGAAGTCTGTTGGTCCTATTGCTCTGGAGGACAAATTGTGTGACACAGCTGGCAAAAAGATCGGATGCCAACTACTTGGTTAACACAGGGGCCACACTGGAGTTCTAATGGTTCTTTCACAAATGTAGGCTGAAACCATAACTGTGCAGGGAATAAACAGTAGCTATACTCAGCCTCTGAAAAGATCTAGCCTGGTGTGCTGGCTGTGCACCGGGAAACCAAAGGAGTGCTCATTATCCTCTGGGTGGTGCAAGCGCCAGATATCGTGTAATTTACTATTGGTCAGCCATCCCTGGAAGTGCTGGATCGGTTTGTGACAACCAGTCAGGGGTGAGAAACAGCGATCATGATCGATGTCCGGTACGCATTAAAGTCACCTCCCCAAATAGTGGGGTATAGAATTAAAGTCACCCCCCACACACACACATGGTGGGGGCTTGTGGGTCACAGAGGAGGGCTGGGGTAAGGCCGTACAAAAACGCAGAGTGGCCTGTATTCAGGCATGAATAGCACGCAGAGCAAGGGGAATACCATCTAAATTGTCCTCCACCACCACATACTGGTCCTCCGGGTCTACCCTGTGTATTGCCACCTTGAACAGGACCCCCGGTGTGATCGAAATCAGTACTCCTCTCATAGACACCGATGTCGTTGTCTCATACACCTGGCCCCTCTATTTCAAGGGAAGTTTGTGTGATTATGTTGCCGTAACATGTGTGGCGTTAAGATCGGAGTGAATACAGTGTCTCTTAGTAGAAGTAGCTATGCTCCTCACATTCCACGTCAGCATGTAGTACTGCAGTGTCAAGTCATGCGGTTGCAAAGCCATGGCATCTATATTATCAGTGCCAATCCCCCGCCCATTTAAGCGAAGGAATGTATGAGCAGCAGTGTCAGTGTCGGCCAGTTTAGTACATAAGAGTATTTCCTAAAAACTGTCTTTAGAATCCCTCCGTTCCACCAACCCTGTCAAGGAACCACATGGTGCCCCATCCAATGTACAAACATCATAAAGACTACAGACCGATAAAGAACAAAGAACTAATTCTGGTACGATACGGTAAACTGGGGTGCATGGCAAGCAATGTCCCACAGCTCCTGGGCTAGTAGGTCACCTGCCAGGCAAGGTATGAGTCTGGTCCAGGATGCTCCACTTCACCCCCTCCCTCCCCCCAGGAAGTCTGTTGAGTCATTCATGTCCAAGCCATTCATGAAGGCCTGATCGACCCAAAGTACCACAAACGGATTATTGTTCTGATGCAGCATCTCTGCTACCGCCTGAGACCACTCCTTGGCTTTCTGGTCGGTGGAAGGGTGATTTTGCTGCCTCTTGGAGCGACGAGAGTTCGATCTCAGAGTCATCCAGACATCAGTCTGTGGGGCTTCTCTCAGTGGTGTTCCAAGCCCCTTTTGCATGTAAACATGCCCATGCATTCTCACAAGATGAGAAGTGAGTATCCTGCCCCTCAATGACCTTAAGCTTTGCCGGTAAGAGGAGTGCATATTAGGCCAAGGCTCCGCAGTTGTTATTTGCCCAAAGCATTAGTGTTGAGACGTCACTGCACTTCCATGGTGAAATTCAGGAAGGCGTTCATGAGGATACCCTTGAATTGCCAGGGGCCTTCAGACCTTAAAAGCTGGAGGATCAGGTCTCTGTCTCTTTCCAGTGGCCTGCCATGAGCAATCCCACCTCAAGGGATACTGCATCGATCTTCGACTTCAGGGTGCTCTTAGTGTCCAGGATGGCATGCAGTATCTTTAAAACTGGCCCGATTGTTTGTCCAGGGTGGCTTCCCGGTGGCTCAAAGCGGTAAACATCCCTTATTATGAATCTGTCATCCCGCATGTTGTTACAACGCAGTCGTTACAACAACCGGGTTGTAACAACGCATACTATTACCGCGCAAGGAGTTACAACAACTTGCGGAAGTGGGAGATGGTGTTGGATCTAGAATCCAATACTTTCCCTACTGTCCACACAGACTGAAGTTGGAATAGTAAATTATACTATTCCAACATTGAGCGCCCCCCTCGTTACGACTTGCGGGGTAATGCTATGCGTTGTTACAATGCGGCTGTTGTAACGACTGCGTTGTAACAACATGCGAGGTGCTGGCAAGCGGAATAAAAAGGCATATTCCCAAAGCACTATCGCCCGGTGGTGGCACGCCCGTCCCAGGGTCCACCCCAGACAGAAAAGGGGGCACACTGGGAGGCTTAAGCTTCACCATCATTACATGTAGGGAAGCTTAGCATCCAGCAAGGTCTCACCACTGCACAATGTTGTGACACAGGTCCACTGGGCCCTACAAAGTGCTGCTCACTCCATCACCGGTCAGGAGAGTACCCCACCACCTCCATAGTCCCCGGGTGTCACCGTCTAGTTCGGGCCGGTCCTGGCATCCACCAGATCTAAGGGTACCTGAGAGAGTGTGCAGACCCTCCACCTCCAGCTTAGCCCCACAGCTCACCCTCTCTGCGTTGGCAAAATAGGGCTCACCAGAGCTGCCCACAGTCCACAACCTACTTCAGCCGCAATGTGGGTACACCTACAGGTCCAAACAAGAGCCCCTCCAAATAAGCAGCTCCGCGTCGGGCCTTCGACTCCAGTACAGCACACAGGATCTGGGCTCCTGTAGCCAGTAGTAACCAGGGGCCACATTGTCCCCAGTGTCCTCAAATTGGAGTTGTCAGCCCACTCCTTTGGGGTTCATGTGTTCAGGGCATCCTGTTACTTGTCAAATGACAGGAGAGAGAAGGAGGAGTGATGCCCCCCCCCCCCATCGTGATGTGTGGGCCACTGGAGCTCACAGCATCACACTGCATATGTCGGCAAATCCATGGTGGCCACACAAGAATTGGGCCCAAAGCCTGCATAGGGGCTTCACTGGTGCCTCTCCCCCACCGATGGGGCCAGCTGCAAGTGCTTTCGGTCCCCCAGAGGCCTTCGTGAGCCACGCTTTGCATCCCTTCTCTTGGGAGATACTAGGTATGTTTCTAGGGGTATCGTTCCCCACGTCAGAAGGGTAACACTGGGCCAGGGAGGGCCCTCTATGAACTTCACCAGGGCAGGGGGTTCCACCTGGATACGACAGTCGCCACCATGTTCCATGCGATTGCGGCTGCAATTAGAGATGTTGCAGGATGTCATGCGTGCCCTGGCTGGCGCTCAGGATTAAGCAAATACTCCATTTGGCATCTTAACCATGCCCCCTGGTGTGTTCTAATTTAAAGCCCCCTGAATGTTTGGGCCACCTTAAGTGAAGGTATTGCCCCCAAACAGCTAGCCTCGTGTTTAGTGGGACTTCAGAGGACTGTGCCCTCTTCCTTAAGTTAAGCATTGGTCATTCCTTCTGTACACCCTTAAGGGAAATATTGCTCCCCAGGACGGTATGGATGTTTCATTCTTTGAGTGTGAGGTCTACAGGCTGTCTTTACAGCCCAGAAGAGCTTTGCAGCAGGTGCATATATTCTCCCTCTAACATTCTAGCACCAGCAACAGAAATTAAAATCACAGCATTGCAAACAGACAGATATATTTCCCGTTTGAACTGTTGCAATTTAAAGCCTTGCACTTTGAAGTACTGCACTTGGAGACTGAAAGTTGGTGCAACTCTTTCCCCAATCCTCTCGCATGGATCGTTGTGGAATTTGTTGTGCATATATTGTGAGTTTCGGTTTTGTTAAAGCACTTTCTGGACTATCAGTTATTAACAGTTTTTTAAGTGTATTCTTGAATTCTAGGTGTCTAACCTACATCACCTCCTTTAGAAAGCCTTGGAGCACTCTGCCTCACTACTCAGAGAGTGAACTGCTAAAAGACAGTACTTGGCCTTCTAGTTTGGGATACACTAGTACTGTAATTCTAGGCATCATGGGTAAATAACTGCTTGCCATAATTGAAGCCCAGCAACCCCTGACTGCCCTGGGACCCAGGAAACATGCTTTGCTACTGCCATCAAGCATTCAAAAAAGGTTGAATGCAAGTAGGATTTAATCAGAAACTCTTAGCACTCACTTCTTTTGGAGTAAACATGTCCAGCAGGAGGAACTTCAACCAATATTCACAAAAGGTGCACTGTTAGTAGGGATCTTGTAGATCTTACTCCTTGATACTTTTCCCCTGAGCAGATTAAGCAGGAGAAAAAAACAACGCATGACCCACAAAGTTTGTGCGATAGCACAACTTCAATGGATGCTCTGACAGCTGAATATTTAGGAACCAACCCCCAGATTCATCAAGAACACATTTTGTTATTCCTTAATAGCGAAAAATACCGAATCGCTATTAAGGAATAGCAAAATGCTATTCATCAAGAAATCACTTACAAAATAGTGATTTCTAATAATTCCTTAATTGCGAGTCGCAAATTGCGAGTCGCAATTAAGGAATATCTCCTCATTCATTCGTATGGGCCTAGAGGCCCGTAGGAATGAATGGGAAGACAATCTCAATTTGCTAATCGCAATTAGCGATTCGCAAATTGAGATTGCCCCCCTGGGACACAGCACGAGAGTGGGAAATCAGAGGAGCGAGCGGAGGAAGCCACGGGAGTGGCGTGCTTACTTGTGGTTCACCCCCTGGATTGGAGACTTTTGCCAGCGGGCTGTTAAGTGACTTACTTTGGACCCCAGCGGGACTGCGAGGACCAGCGGGCAGTGCGTTGCCTAATCTGCCGCAGCTGGTCCTCTTCCCGCCCCCACCTTTATTTTCTATTTTACAGACCAAGGACTCGCGTATGCGGGACGCGCGCGGGCAAGCCGGGCTAAGCCCGGGCAAAGGGCGGGCTCTCTAAGGCCCACATAGGCCAGAAGAGGCCGGCCTGGGCCGCCCCCCCCTTTGTTTTATGGACTTACTCTTGGCAAGGTCAGTTATTGTCATATGTTCCTGGGCTCGGCTCCCCATTAATAATAATATAGCCTACTTAACTGTGCTGTTTATAATTGTGTGGGGTGTTCTATTATAGGCCCGTAAATATAAATACCCCAACTGTGTTTTGGGGAACCATTCTTAGTATTTACCTAGTAAAATGTCTACTATTGCCCCCACAGTAACCTCCCTAGTAGGTGGAGGAGATAAACAAGGGACACTAGATAACTTTGTCATCAGGGCTACTGTAGCATTCGACAGAGAGATTGCACTCGCTGAACGAAGAGCTAAAAGACGTCGCTCCATTGAGCTAATTAAAAACAAACGCTCATCATTGGGCTCGCTGCAGCAAGCAATGTCTCCGATACCTAGTGTGCAGGAAGAAAGTGCGGGGTTAGACACATCGCTGGGAGAAAGTATTCCCTTACTCCTTCAAGATATTACTCCCCCTCCCGACTATAACAACGACCGCTTATAAATTTCTCTGTCTCCTCAGGTAACCTGATTCAGGAAACTGACATTTTGGTAGATATTTCGACACCACTAACAGAGCCTGTTAAAAAATGTAACAAACCCCGTAAAAACTCACGACAACAAGGCCCTCCACCGAAAAGAAGAAGGAAGGGGGGGAGAACACTACAGGAAATTAAGACCAGTACAATAGACTCACCCAAAACTAAGAGTTTACCACCAAATGTTCCTACTCCATCAGTATTAGTGACTGATTCACCTCTCCCTCTGACCGACCCCCTGATTATTCCTTCCGGTAATGATTTAATGGGTAGCTTAGAAAAGCTAATTAGATCATTTATATTGCCTTTAGTAGCACGGTTACAAAAAATAGCCCAACAGTTGGAATACCTAGAACAGGCTATTGACGTAATTAAAGAAGGAGTTCAGATAACCCCGCCACCACCATCATTAGTATTAGCACTGTTCCACCCCCGATTGTAACTGATCAACCGGCGACTAAACCTAAAACTAAAACCATAAAATAATCAATCTCGAAACCCCCAAAATCAACACCCACTGGAAAATCCCTGCAAAAGACAATAAACAACGACAAGGTGGCACAGGCAGGACCAAAACCCAACCCTAAGGAAATACCTATAACTAATCCCCCAGGAAATCCCTATTCAACTAATGAACGGGAAGACTTACTAAGGCCATCCTACTCAAAGAGATTTAAAGTAGATCTACCCCCAGAAGCAGCCCCACTAGTGGTAATCCTTACTGGAGTTCCGGCTCTGGCAGATGGCAAAAATGAGAACCACACACAATTAAAAAATAAAGTCATTTTCTGGCTTATGAAGAACCGACCACTTCCCCCTAATATGAACGGTGACATTTTATATGCCAGACGTCTCCCCTGGCTAGGTCCCAGTATAAAAAACATCACGGGGGATATTATTATAATAAACTTTAGAGATGCTAGGGCAGTCAGATACATTTTAGAATGGTTTCCCCACGAGGACAGCAATGCTATTACAGCCCGCGATCTGACCTATTTTTACCCAAGAAATCTGATAACCCCCCTAAAAATTTTAGGCTGCCATCTTATCATTATGACGAGTATACTAGACCAGTAACCCGGCAAGAGGTGGGTTGCCATAGACCTCAATTAAACTATCGAGATGATCACTTTGGTTCTTTCTCACGATTCCAGGATGTCCGCCCTAGATTTTTACCCTTACCCCCGATTGATTACTATAGACCCCCACTCCACCCCCAAAATGACTACATTAGGCCTTCAGGTACTCAATATCCTCCATTATGGACTAATTTTCAAAGACAGGATCACAATTTCCAACATAATCTGTCTATAAGGCCATTCCTGATCCCCACTCATAATTGATTTAATATTCTGTCAGGAATAGATGACATAGAATGACTGAGAAATACTCCTATGCCGGAGGATAACTTTAACCTGCATCCTACCGATAACTTGACTGTAGATAATAATGCACCAATACTGGTGGATCCTGGTGGTAGTCCCGTGTCTTCTAGTGAGCGCCAAAAAAATGCTTTGGATAACAGTATCCTTACTGTAGGGACCAGGATTTCTTTAAAAGACCCTATACCGGTGTCGAGGGACAAACCTATTGAAACTTATACCCATTCGAATCAGTCACATTCTATCCCTAACGCCCTATCAACTAGTTCTCAGACTCTTTGCACCACTTTTTGGAATATAGAAGGTTTGCACCCTAAAGCTGACCAACCTAACTGGCTAGATAAAATTAGAAACTATAACATAATATGCTGCCAGGAAACATGGTCGGTATCTGCTATTCACCTTCAGGGGTACAGATTGTATAATTTGAGTGCTCGTCCCTCTCCCTGTGGTAGACCTAAGGGAAGCCTGTCGATATATGTATCCAATACCCTCCCATTAAAGGAAATTGTGGAAATAGCATCTGAAGAGAACTATCAGATACTTAAATTTACAATGTTCCAAGGGCACACATATCTACTAGTAAATTTTTACAATAACTTGTCATTACCAGACTTTCGGATGGTTTTAAAAAGGCTAACCCTCGTCCTGGACGAGCATAAAAAAAAAACGTCCCTCTTTGATCTCAAAACTGATCTGGGGAGGTGATTTTCATGTCACTCTATGTAAAGAGTTTAAAAACCCAAGCTGCGGTATTACTGATGAGGAAGGGAGACCTCAGACACATTTTGCACATTCTAGCGCTGGGAACATCCTAAATGAAATGTTCTTTTCCCTAGGATTGGGGTTCGCAAATTAATTAGTTGAACAGCCAATTGATTTTTCCACCACTTTTCACGGCAGGGGTTGTCACAGTATAATTGATTTTATCTTGACCTCCAACTTAATGAAGGATGAGTTATTGTCATTTTTAACTGGAGACGACATTAGTAGCGACCACTTCCCTAACAGTGTCACTATTTCATTGCAATCAGCACGCATAGTATCAGGTAACCATGGATTATTAACTCAAAAAGCCATAAACATAGATAAAATAAATGGCTACTCGGTTAAATGGGCCAAAGTAGATCCGGATGCCACAACAACCGCAGTCATTACCGAAGCCTATCCTATGTTAGAAACCTGTCTAAACCCGGATACCCAGGCTGAACAGATCCTGACTAGTTTCATAAATATTACTAAGGTAATTAGCAAAGAGCGCCAACGAAAACAAAAACAGCACTCCATTCACGATAAAGGGTGGTTTAACACTGACTGCCGCAAGGCATTATGACATTTAAAAAAGGCCCTATGCAAATCTGTGAGGGACCAACCAGAAATTAGGAAGTTGAGGAAGCTCTATAATTTGGCAAAAAAAGAATGCATGAAAGAAAGGAAAAAAGCTCAGTTGGAGAAGCTCTACGAGAGCTGTAATAGAAAAGACAGTGAAATGTTTTGGAAGGTGGTTAATTCACCTTTCCTAAACGAGGGGATTACTAGACCCATTACAGCAGAGGGGTGGGTCTCTCATTTCTCCAAAATATTTACAGCAGAAGGTGTTTATCCAAATGTATCTGGAGAGGAAATTAACATCCATACATCACCCTACCCCATTGAACTTTCCTTTAGCCATGCAGAAGTAATTAACGCTCTGACATCCTCAAAGACTGGGAAAGCCCCAGGGCCGGATGGCGTACCCCTGGATATATACAGGCATACTCAGGAACTTTGGACGCCAGTGCTGACCCGAGTGATTGAAGCAGCTCTAAAAGGGGGACTTATAAAATCCTGGTCAAGCTCTATTCTGTTGCCCATCTTTAAGAAGGGAGACCAAAATAACCCTGCATGCTACAGGCCCATCTCACTCCTGGATTCTCTCTGTAAAGTTGCCGGCCGACTGGTTTTAGACAGGTTGCGGGCCTGGTCCGAGGATAACAACATCATGACAGACCTGCAATACGGGTTCCGGGAGGGACTAGGTACTGTGGAGCAGGCGTTAAATCTCTCGCTACTCATCGGGAAATACACCCAGGCCAAGAAAGGCAATCTCCACCTAGTCTATGTCGACTTGACCGCAGCATTTGATTGTGTTTCTCACTCAAGGCTGTGGTCAATTTTAACTGATCTGGGTGTAGATCCCCCAATAATATCCTTTTTACGCGAGTTGTATTCGGAAGCTGTGGCCAGGGTGAGATTTGGGGTAAACGGTGAGCTTACCCGCCCCCTTTGCAGTTACTAAGGGAGGTAGACAAGGGTGTGTCCTGGCCCCCTTCTTATTCAATCTTTATACAAACGGACTCGAGAAAGCCATGCTAGAGGGGAGTCAGGACTTGCCAAAAATCGCCCGGCGTCCCATCCCCGCGTTACTTTATGCGGACGACGCGGTGATCATGGCACGTACCCCAATACAACTCCAAAAACAGCTAAATTCTTATTGCAAATTTATGACCTCATTGGGGCTAATGGTTAATAGCAAAAAAAACCTTTGCCATGCACCTTGGAAAAAAGACTACCAGACAAAAATCGGTATACATCGACAAATCCAAACTGGATTGCACTAAATCCTATCCATACTTAGGGATCCTATTTGATAACATCTCCTCTTGGGAACCGGCCATTCTTAGCAGGCATCTTCTGTTTTTGAGAGCTACTTCCGCTCCTATTGGCTTCGCCCGCAAAATAGGGAAGCCTCCACCAACAGAACTAATTCAAATATACAATGCAAAATGCCAAAGTGTAGCTGTATACGGTGCTGGGGTTTGGGGCTATGTATCCGTGGATACCTTACAGAGGGTAGAGAACAAATTTATCTGCTATTTATTGGCTGTTCCGAAATGCTCCCCAGCGTTTGCTTGTCATAACGAATTGGGCATGGATTACATTGCTGATCACATTAAAATCCAGCCAATTTTATTGTGGCATCGTGTTTGTTCCACGGAGCAATGTACATTAACACAGGGGCTATTGACAGATTGCTTAGGCCTTGATAACTGGTCAGATATTCCGTGGCTGTCCTTTGATTATAATTTTCTAAAAGATATGGATCTTTCTATTTATTTCACTGAACCTTCTGTTTTAACTACTATCTCTAGAAAGACCCTTAGGACGCTTTGTCTGTCGCATTTAAGAGAATTATGTATAGCCAAAGTAATGCACAAAGTATCTAGTCGACACATTGTATCAATCCAAAGTATTCAGGGTATTCAACCATATCTTACCTTCTGTCTGACCAGCTATGAAAAATACTTGTTGACTCGATTTAGGTTCAACATATTTTTTCGATTAGTTACATTTCCAAAGAGACCAGATTGGTCAAATACAATTATTCGATGTCCCTGTGATGGTATTTCTGAACAGACTACCATACATGTATTACTGTTTTGTAACTTCTACAAATCACCACATAAGCGCTGGCTCATTCCATTGCTGCAATCACAGGGCCTGTGCAGATGCCGCCCTGCACTCTTGGCACTACAACACCTTGACTTAGTATCGAATGCAAAAAGCATATCAATGTACCTCAAAAACTGTTTGAAAATTCGTTGCAATCTCGATCATCTGTAGTCTCTTTGTGGTACAATACCATATGGCCCATTATTTGAGTGTGCACTGTATTTATGCCTGGTACTGCTCAAACCCCTTTTATAACAACACAAATTTCTTTGTTAAAAATTTAAACCATAATTTTATTTGCAAAATTGTAGTTATAGAAGACTTTAGTCTGGTCATGCAATTAACTGTTTAATAATATTTCTTAAACCTATTTTAACAATTTACTACTACTAAATTGAGATTGTGATTTCAAGGGTGCAGGGGTGTCCAAAGGACACCCTGTTGGAACCCTGAAATAGATGTGTGCACATATGTTGCGCACACACATGCCCTTTAGTGCATTTTTCAAGGTTTTTACTATTTATCACGTAGTTAGACTTCGCGGTAAATAGCGGCCCCAGATTGGGAATTTGCAATTTTAAAATGGTTAATGAATTGCATTTAAGGAATCTCAAATTGAGATTCCTTAAATGGAATTTACTCGCAATTTAGCGATTTCTAGAATTGCGATTTTTGCATTTGGGATGATGAATCCCAAATGCAAAAATAGCGCTCGCAAAGGGCCAGATTCGCAGAATCTGGCCCTTTGCGAGTCGATTTTAGTTTGATGAATCTGGCCGTAAATGCCTTCAGAAATGAAGTGTCTTTGGAACCTTTCAGCATATTGTGTTTTTACGGCATACAATGTGCATTCTTTATAGCACACATTTTCTATTGCCTTTTAACTTAGGTATGATTACATCAAGGGGTTTTTAGCAAGACATTTTTATTCTTTATGCCTTAGAAAATGTCCAGACATTTCAGATTTAGTCCTTTTTTGGTTCATTCACTTTTTACCTTCTTTCCTCCCCCAGTTGTGTTAGTGTAACTTCAGTTATCTTCTTTAATGCTACTGTCAATGTAGTTTAATACATTGTCATACTCTTTAATATATTGAAGTTTGGTTTAGCAATATATCAGATGGCAAAAAAACATGTTCACTATATTGACCTACTACCAGTGGTGTAACGAAACTGAGGGGGCCCGTGCTAAGAACATGGAGGGACCCCATCTGGATTCACTCAGGAGCTCTCAGTCCAGGGTAATGTGCTGAGGAGGGCCCCGTGGAACTCAGGACCCCCACACGACGGTGGCCTTTCTTACACCACTGTCTACCACTATATCGTACAGGTAAGCAAATGTGAAGTGAAACACAGTAATTAATGACAGCTTAATGTAGTAGTAGAGATGTAGTGGATTCAGTATTTTGGTAGGTTCATAAAAAGAACCCTGATACAGTGACATATGACCTCTGGTTTTCCATTATTTATATCAATACAGCATTAGACTGCACTGCCCACATTTCTTGTCTCCAAATACACCCAGAAAAAATACCGCTACTTGGCTTTCTCCTACAATCTGTGAATTTTATAACTGATCTGAGTTTAGGTATTTATTAAGCGCAACATCCACAGAGGGTTTCTTGTCAATAGGAAATAATAAGGAAGGACGGGAAAAGAGATATACATTTTTTAATAGATGTTTTCAGTTTATTTCGGAAAAGTCTGTGAAATGGTAATATTTTTAGATAGTATGGTAACTTATTCCAAAGAAGGGAACAACTACCGCCCTATATCCAACATCCCCACTCTGGCGAAACTGCTGGAGAAATGTGTACCAATCCAATTATGCAACCATATTGAGAATTAAACCTCCTAGACAGTCACCAATCTAGCTTCCGTCAAAGTCACAGCACAGAATCTGCAATCACACACGTAATGGATGTAAATACTAAAGATAGTTGACCACAACGAATCATGCCTAATGATACTTCTGGACTTATCCTCCGCCTTTGATAGGGCCAAGCACGACAACCTAATGTCCCTATTGGAATGAATGATGGGCCTCTCGGGCACAGTGTTACAATGGTTCATCTCCTTTCTAAATAACAGAACACAAAGAATCAAGATGAAGAATTCACTCGCTCAACCCTCCGCTGTCACCCTGGGCGTTCCACAGAGATCAGCTTTATCACCCATTCTTTTCAACCTACTAATGGAACCACTGGCGAATGCATTGAAAGCAGCAAATATTCTTTATCACCTGTATGCGGACGACACCCAACTGTATTTAAAAATCGCCACTCCAGAACACTACATTCCCCTCAATGCTATTCTACAGAACACGCAAAGCTGGCTCACTAACAACCACCTCATGCTGAATACCAAAAAAACTGAATTCATTCTCATCACTCCACCGAATCACGCACCTAAGATAGAATTATGGTTGAAACACCTAACCTCCTTTGACAGTGCTCCCCTCATCATTGACTCCGCAAAATCCCTAGGAGTCACCATAGAAAAAAACCTGAATATGCAGACGCACATCACTAATGCCACTAAGGGAGCTAATCACAAGTTGAGTATACTAAGGAAACTCAAACCCTTCCTCCCTCAGGCCGACCTAAAAATGGGAGTGCAAGCCCTAGTGCTACCAAGATAAGCTATGGAAGCGCCACTCTTTGCGGTCTCCCCAAACACAAGCTGGCTCCGCTGAGGGCATCACTTAATGCTGCGGCAAGACTGGTATCAGAAACAAAAAGAAATAGCCACATCTCTCCGACCCTGAAAGCTCTGAACTGGCTGCCCTACGAGGCAAGAATACACCTAAAGGTTGCCTGCATGACCCATAAAGCACTACATAACAATACATCCATGTACCTAGCTCTAAACCTAGAAAGGTCGGGAGGTTGCAGACAACTACGAAGTGTGAGTACTTTACTTCTGAAAGCGCATTCCTTCCACAAGAAGAAAGCTGGTTGCAGAGCCTTCTCAGAGATTGCACCAAAGATTTGGAACTCCTTAACCCCAGGGGTATGTGGAATTTCTTCCGTTACTGCATTCAAAAAAGAAGTAAAAATACTACTAATGAAGAAATTCATGTCCTAAGACTTAATTCTATGCTGACACTGAATCACCTATACGATCCGCATATCATTGCCTACCTCCGGTGGATTGAAGGAGATTATTATATGTATGTTTATTATCACAACCACCTAATGCTCAATTACTGTATTTGGTGCAAAGATCAGTTGGCCACAGGTCTACTATACTATCCATATACCCCCTACTCATGTTCGATCGAAGAATATTATACGTAGGTTTGTTTTCACAACCACCTAATGCTCAATAACTGTACATAGTGCAATGTCCTTCTGGATACGGGTCTCCTATGTTACCCATATACTATATACCTCTTTTGTACCAAATGACAAATATCAAATGCTTGTATACTTCCTCATCCTTTTATGTTTTATACAGTACACTGTAAAGCGCTCTGATACCCTCGTAGGTCACGTTCACGCTATATAAATCTTTACAAATAAAATAAGGGAAGCAAGTGGGGAAAAATACTTTCCTCCATTATATGAAGCTTTTTTGAAGGCAGACTGCACTAAAGGATTTGTACGAAGCAGCGCAGGAGCAGATTTGGAGTATATTTAAAAAATATATTTTTTAAAAAATAAAAAATTGGAGCGGTTCCATAAAGACATTTGTGAATTAGGCAATTGACCCTGCAGTAGATTTAAAGTGAATGAAGCGGATTCCGTACGGGTTAAAATAAAGGGTCACAAACTTGCCTGATTCCGGATAGACTGCAGTTTATGTAGAAGATATTTAGAAATTCCCAAACAGAGGAAGTTGCAATAAATTAGGTGGGAGCCTATCATTGCTGTTACAACTGCTTTCGAGTGACAGAAGAGGAATCATGGGTCCGAGCTAGCACATATGAAAAGGGCAGTAGGATACGAATACAGACACTTGGCAGTTCATTATAAGTTTACGGTCTAGTTTTAGTCCAGGGTTTTTGTCACTTACTCTAGGATGTGGAAATGGGCCAGGAGTGTCAGGCAACAGAGAAGGGGACTAGATAGCTGGGCTATTTCCGTCTCATAGAATTTCTGTTTTATCCAAATTAATTTTCAGCCAGTTAAGGCCCAACTAACTGCACAAGTAATGTTTTAGGAATAGTAATTGATGTTAGCTACTTTAAGTTGAGAGAGCACCTGGGTATCATTGGCCTAAATATAGAATTTATAGCCAAACGCTTTGATTAGGTGGGTTAGAGAGCAAATATAGATATTGAAAAGTTATGGTGAAAGAGTGGAGCCCTGGGGTAAACCTGTCCTTGGCACAATGCGAGGTGATGACTAGTTGTTAAGCTGTAATCTTTGTGAACTGTTCTACAAGAAAGACATTAACCACGCTAAAGTATCATCTCCTTTGGGGCCACAATTTGTAATCATTAAAATAGGTATAACATGGTCCATGGTATGAAGTGCTGCCATTAGAGCTAATAGATTTAAAGCACAGAGAAGTTTCTGTTCTGCTGACATGCAATTAGTCTATGGCTGCGCTGGAACGCCATTCTCTTTTTTTTTAAACATTCTTTTTATTAACCGTGCTCAATATTTCACATGTCCATCTCATATTGTGTTAATCTTTGCAAGTTAAATCGTTCCCATTTGGTACATTAATTATTCATTTTACAATCTAAGTTACCCACTGCCTCCCTCATCCCACCTCTGTTCTCTTCAGCTACCCACTACATGCCTCTATATGCTCTCCAGTTCCCCCATATTTGTTTACACTTTTTCGGGCACCCTCTGCTTAAATAGATGGTATATTTCACTTGCTGACACCAATCTAGATCGGAGGCCCAGTCTGCCTCTTCGGGAGGGGCAACTGCTTTCCACTGTTTAGCAATATTGCGTTTAGCAACCACTGCTGCCACTTTGAGCCATTGCGTCAAGCTTTTAGGCCAGAATCGTTCGGTCGGCATCAGCAGCAAGAGCCACCTTGGGTCGACAGGAACTTCCATTCCCACCAACTCCGCCATGACCTTCCCAATCCCCTGCCAATAAGTTTGTATCTTAGGGCAATCCCAGAGTAGGTGAAAGAAGGTGCCCTCTTGACCTCACGGTCTGTGGCACTGACTGGTTTCAATGTGTCCCATCTTATGCTGTGTGGTTCGGGGATAGTATACCCTGTGTAGGATCTTCAATTGAATCAGTCGAAATCTAGCTCGAATTGTGACCTCCCTTGGTCCCTGAATAGCTTCAACCCATTCATCATCTTCTAGTTTTCACAAGTCAATCCCCCTGAGTCAGGTGAGTTATTAAGGATCTTTTAGTATACAAGAGAAATGGCTTTGGAGGTTAGTGATTCCGTCAGGAGTCTGTCTTCTAGCGGGGAGGCTTCTAGAAGGGCAGTCCCCTCGTGGCTGTAGCTTCAAAGAGCATAGCCCAGTTGAGGTTATTTCAACCACTCTCCGGGGCCCAGTTCGTATTCTTGCTGCAAGGTGGCAAATGTTATATCGGCTCGGCCTCTCCCAGTTTCTCCAGCCCCAATAAGTCCCACCTGCTTAAATTGCGTAGTGTACTAACACAATGTAGTTGTTTACAGTCCTGTAGTGGGGTCATCTCTGTTATTTTCCCCTCCCAGCCCAGGTGTTTAGTGGCTGCACACCATTCTCCCACCACTGTTTGTGTGGTGATGGGAGATTTTTCAACCTTTCTTTATCGTACAGTATGGACCCGGTACCCTCTAGGCCTCATAGCTTCTCTGTCTACGCAATAGGCCGTTTCCACCCTTTCGCCAAAGACCCAATCGTTAATACATACTAATTACACTGCACAGTAATACATTCTGCCAACTGGCACTGCTATTCCCCCCTCATAGAAACCTTTTTGTAGCTTTTGAAGGGCTATCAATAGGGGACCCCGCTCCAGATTAGATTTCTCAATTCAGATTCTAGCTTTCTGAAGAACAGGTCTGGAAGTTCTTTGGGAGTATTTTGCATGACATACAACAAACAGCGGAGGGTCATAATTTTGAAAAGTGTCGCTTGACTTATTATTGTGAGTGGGAATGATTTCCACCGTGTAACATCTGCTACAAAGTGGGATACTTATTTTCCGGCATTTCTGTTATAAAATTCTAAAAGGTCTATAGTAATGTGAATCCCCAAGTATTTAAAGCTCTCGAGTTCTATCGGTATCACACAACACTTTGTGAGTTCCCGGGTACCTCCTGTGAGTGGGAATTGTAATGACTTGTCCCAGTTTATGCAATATCCTGAATAATCCCCGTATATCGGAAACATTTAGAGTATCCTGTCCACCGAGTGCTTCGGTTTCCTAAAATAGAGCAGGATATAGTTTGCATATAAAAAGATGCATTCTTCCACTCCACCCCTGTTGGTATTCCCTAAATCAGGGGATCCTGTCGCGCCGTACCCTTTCTGCTAAGGGTTCTAGGGCCAAAGCAAAGAGCAGCGGAGCCCTGTCTAGTTCCCATTTGCCGTGCAAAGGCTCGTGAGATTGTTGAGTTTACTCTCACTCTAGCGAGGGACTGACTATATAGGAGTTTCACCCAACCAATAAAGTTTGGCCCAAAGCCCAAGTGCCCTAATACTGCAAATAGATAGTTCCATTCTACACTGTCAAACGCCATTCTGGCGTCCAGGGATAGTAGCACCGCAGGCTCCACTCCCCCAGTAAATGTTGTGTGCAGGACGCCAAATAGCTGACATAGATTACATCTAGTGTCTCTATGAGGCATAAATCCAGATTGATTGGAGTGCACTAGTGATGTAATGACTGCTGCTAATCGTGCAGACAGGGCTTTAGCTAAGAAATTTGCCTCATAATTTATTAAAGATATTGCCAGATATGACCCGCATTTTTCCGGGGGTTTGCCCTCCTTGGGGATTACAACCACTATTCATACCCTTTGATCGAGTCGAAGAACCCCATCTGTTTTGGCCGCTGTATACATTGCTAATAGGTGTTCATTGACTTATCGAGCATTGATTTAAAAAGTTCGACCTGCAGGCAATTTGGTCCTGCCGCCTTTCCGGATTGCAATTGCGCTTGTCACGGTTTTTAGTTCATTTACTGTTAAGTCACACTCCAGCATTTTCCTATCTACCTCCGATATTGTTGGCATTCTTATTTCTCTCAGAAAGTCCCTACACTCCTCCTCAGTGTTTGCTAATGGGGTGGAGAACAAGGATTCGTAGTATTTGGAAAAGGCTTTCGGAATTTCTCTAGCCATCTTATATCGTTGGCCTTCTTCGTCTATTGTGCTAGGGACCCACTTACTTTCGGTTCTTTTTATCAAGCCATGCTAGCAGTTTATTTGCCTTGTCTCCCACATCGGACAGTCTATGCTGCTGGGCTCGTGCCAGATTTCTGGCCCTGTCCTCCATTATGTCTATTAACTCCTTGTGCTTGTCTTGCAATTTGTGTCTTATATCCGAGTCAACTGCCCCACTGTCTCCCGTTTGGGCTACCAGGGCTGTGATTTCCTCCTCCTGTTGTATATGAATTTAGGACCCTAGTGTAATTTTCCCGATTCATGCCCATATATAGATATAAATTACCCTATCCTTATATAGGCATAGAAATCATAACCATATTTAGACTTAGCCCATGCAGTCCAAATACGGCATGGCTACTTCCAGTTGTTCCGAAAATCCACAACGATTTCTTGGAAAAACCCGCCTTCAGCAGTCAGGGACTTCCCCTTGCTTGAATATTAATTTATCCAAGAAATCATGGAGTTTTCAAAGAACTGAGTCTTTGATGACGTTATTATGTCCAACCTTACGTCAAACTCGGTACCTTCAAGGTATAAATATGCCCACGCTTGCCCAGGCAAACACACAGTGGTTTGGAGCAGTTCGACTATCTACCTACACGACACAGCTCGCCGCAGCTAGTGCCGAAGGAAGCCGACCCCTCCAGCAGACGCACTGAGAGACTGTCTTTTCTCCTGCCGAGAAATCAAGCTCCCGTGTTTCCAGGCTGCCCTTGCGGGTTGCTGGGAAATCAAGTTCTGAGAGAGAGATACAAGACCTCCTTCATTCTAAAACCAAGGTACGGAGCTGATTAGACCCTTAGAGATTTCTTGGAGAGATTCTTGGCAAAGAATACTAAACTTAAGCTACACCTCACTTACTTCTTTCCTCGTACTAGACCTAGGTTAGGTACACCGGGGTAGGCGCATTTTAGAAGCCCCAGTTGAGTACTTTTAGTCTTTATTTATTAATGTATGTATTCTATGGCTTACAAACCATATCATGCTTTTACAGTATTATTTTATAATAGTCTTCGTAGTGTACGCATTGTCCTTTGCAACCAGTATTACGATTGTAGCAGTTCATTTCTCCTGCATGAGACAGAAGACTGTTCAATAAATACTTTTATTGAAAACGCCCGTCTCTCTATTTCTCTGAGCCTCTGGTGAAACGAAGCATGCACGATTGACTGAGTGAAATAACTATCTATTGTTTCCGCAACTCTAGAGATATATTTCTTTTCTTGGGAAACAAAGTTGTCATGTTTATGCGGTTGTCAGAAACTAATCCCTTCTTGTTTATTCAAGAAAGTTTCTAGTGACCTCTGAGCTAGCTGGCACTCACAATTAAGTCTAATATATTCGATAGAGACCTAGTCGACCTCAGTCCTACGTCTAAACTATCCATACTAATAATATAAAGAGAGATAAAACCTTTGAGGCGGGTAAGCTCCGGAACCAGTGCGCCCACCGGAACACCGCGTACAGCATTGGAAAGGTAGGGCAAAGCAGATGGACATAGGCTATACACCAGCTGTTGGACTTGGCCTTTTTCCCCCAAAATTTTTCGCTTTTGACCCCCTTACCTAGGATGTCTCCCCCATGGGATTAAACCTGTATAGGCCATGAGTGGTGTGAGACCCCTTTTGAAACATGTAATTACCTGACATAATGTGAGCACTTGTAAATATCCCCCATTTTGAAAACGCACCTGACTGAAATGTATTGCTTTTAAAATGGATGCCATGGCCATGGGTTTTGCCACTGGACTGACATAGGTCAGCGGTCTAGATAACATTACCCAGCAACCCCTAGCTTTTGGAGGGAAAGCCTGGCACCCAGGGTGCTCACCCCCTCCCCTAGAACCAGTTTAGGCTAGATGTGCCAACATTCTAGAAGGTCCTGGCACTGCCTGGGAGGAGGGTATAAATAGGGGAAAGTGTCACCAGAGTTTTAGTCAGCGCTGGGACAAGGAAGAGAGGGGGACCTGCTGTGAGGTGCGACCGCCACATGGGCCTGTGAGCTGGGCCCTGCACCCCTATAAACCCCCCCGCTGCTGTCCCCATGGGCCCCTGACAAGGGAGGGCCCCTACCCAGGTCCCTGACACTGTGGGAACCGGGAGTTGCGCCAGCGCTGCGATGAAGAAGCGCCCAGGAGGTGAGAAATAGGATTGTCCACTCCCCCTGCTGAAGCTGTGACCCTGTGGAAGTACTGGGTCGTGAGGAGCTGCCTGAAGGAACTGTTGCCCTTGTGAGGTACTGCCCGGCAAGCGCTATTCTGAGGAGGAGTGTGCCCTCGAGGAACTGTGTCTATTAGACTGCCCCTGGACTGCCTATCACGCGCCATCTGGGGAAGAGTAGGCTCCTAGGAACTGTCACCCCCCCTTGTAGGCACTGCCTGTCAAGCGCTATAATTGAGAAGCGCTAGGAACTCGAACTGTGCCCTGCATAGCGCTGTGTGGTGAAGCGCTGAAGAGCAGTGCGCTGTAAATAGCGCCATCTGCTGAGGAGAATCGCGCTGTGTGGGCTGAGGAAACTGTGAGGAGAAACAGCGCTGAGGAGCCTACCCTCGTGTCAGCGCGCTGTCTGCCTTATTATTAATTAATTACAAGGGAGCCTACCCCTTATCGCCGCTGGGATTCACCGCCGCGGTCCGGCGTGGGTGGGACCCCCCCCACTGCTGGGGGCCTCGTTGCGGCGGCCCCCGGCGCCAGGAGAGGGCCGCCGAAGTGGAGTGAGGGCCGCGCTGGGCCCTGAAGCCGCCGTCTACCTCGTCACGTGACGGGGGCCTGACCGCGTCATCGGCCCGCCCCTGCCACGCACTGATTGGCCTGCGCGGCCGTGACCCCTGAAGGCCGCGCAGGGATTGGTTATCGGCCGAGAAGGCCGGGAGAAGGGAAACCGAAGCCCCGGGTCCCCGTGAGGTAGGAGGGGGACCCGGGTGAAGCCCCGAGAGAAGCGATCGTCGCGGGAGGCCACCCCGCTGGTCTGTGCCCCACGCGAGGGGCCGGTGGGGAAGGCGGGGCCGGGGCACGCTGTCGGTGCCGGCCCGCCAGAGCGAGGAGAGCGTCGCCAAGCCCTAGGTCCCCGTGAGGCAAGGGGACCCAGGTGAAGTGTTGATGTGGGGCCCCCGTGCCGAGGAGGGAGCCCCGAATTGGAGCGACCGAAGCGGGAGGCCACCCCGCCGGTCTGTGGTCCTCAGTGAGGGGCCGGGGCACATTGTCGGTGCCAGCCCCGCCCCCTCCAACGAAGCCGTCTGAAGGAGCCTTGAAACGTGGGAGGAAAGCCAGGCAGGCTTCCCCCACGGGTGCCCAGACACCGTGTTGAAGCCCCAGGCCCCTCTGAGAGAAGGAGGCCCGGGTGAGGAGAGAGTGGCCGTCCAGAGGCCGTTTTGGAACCCCTGGGCCCCGGGTGACGCCGCGGAAAGGGGGGCCTCGAGGCATATTGTCGGTGCCTGGTCCCCCCCTGCAGAGGAGACCCCAAAGGACGCCCCGCAGAACCTATTGAGCCTGGTGAGTGGGGCTTGGATTAAACTGTGTGGAGGTCGGGGCACAGGGTCGGTGCTCGCCCCAGGACTTGTGCTAGCCCCTGGAAACTGTACTGATCTTCATTGGCCCTATTGATCTCCTTTTTAAGCCTCTAGACTGGGCTGGGACATTACTGAAACCTCCCCGGGATTGGTAGAGGGACAAGTTAACCCCTAGCTAGGTGTCAGGCCCTGCAGAGTGAAGGGCTGGGTAACTCAGCCTGGTTGTTAATAGCTTGTAGACCCCTGTGCCCTGCAATGGTTATTTGCCATGTTCATTTCTGATCAGGATGCTGGTTGCCTAGGGTAACGCAGCGTTTCATGTTACCTGTCCAGGTGTGATGCGCCACTGCGCCTAGTGTTATGGTCTGCTGATTACCCTGCTAAGGTGGTTATGCAAATGTTATGCCTACACTAAGGTTATTGAGGCCTAGGTATACTGTGGTTTTACACCTGATGGGTGATCGTATGCTTTTGCGCCCTGTTAGTGCCGTGGTGCCCCTATGCTGGCCTGAAGAGTTATTCCAGGCCCCTGTTATGCCCCTGGTTAATGAGCCTGCCGTACTGATTTCTTACAGGTGCTCCTGACTAGTATGTGCTGTAATGCTTTGTTGTTGTTTTTCCCTTACAGGGGTGGGGTTGGCGTTGTCACGCAGGAGGTGTAGTTATGCTAATATGCAACTTACAATTTCAGCCAACCTCTCAAGGATGAAGGCCTGAGTAGGCCCTGCCTGATGTGTAATTCCCTAGGTGGAGGGGGGAAGAAACCTGATGTTTTATTACAGGTACTCCTGTCTAAAATTAAAGGTTATGTGATGTTCTGTTTTCCCTTACAGAGGTGGGGTTTGGCGTAATAACGCATAAAGTGTATTAATGCATAATATTAGAGTTTGCAATTACAGCCTACCCCTAAGGATGAGACCCTGAGTTGGCCCCGCCAGATTGGCCCCAGGTCTAATGTTCATTTAACCAACCATTTTTATTACAGCATGGACTGTGGACTCAACCCTTTTTGTCCCATGTAAATAATTCCCCAGGATGTACTTGGCTCTGGCGCCAGTTGGCGCCTTGTTGTGATTACCAGTGTATTTTTCCTTTTTGCCTTGCAGGTTGGAGATACTAAACTGCTTAATTTTCCAACTCAAATTGGTGTCCTGCCTCTTTTGTAGTGTGCCTGGTGTGTTGACTGAGGGTACTGCGTGAGTGCTTCACATGTCCTCCAAGTTTGGCCTGCCCGCTTGATGCCATGCTACCCCCTTTGAGACGTGGGCAACCCCCATTTCCAACATTTGGTGGCAGAGCGGTGGGATAGGACTTGTGTTTGCGCAGTACCACAGCGGCCACGGGTTACACTGCAAATAGAGCTTTGGATGTAATCTGAGCCTTGTTGTGGGGATTATTGTGTTTTTTGATTGCTTCCTCCTGAAGAGTGTTGTGAATTGTCCCCTTGTTCCACTGGGAGGGTGTGTCCCGGGTGTACCTCGCCACGATGGGGTTACTCTACCAGGAAGTGGAACTGATGGAATACACCGAACAGGAGGTGATAGACTTCCTCCTGGAGAGAGGGATACCCCCAGTAGGGAACATTAGGAGGAACCTGTTTCTCTATGAGGCCCTCAAGAGGGGAGAGCCCTTAGAGATTGATGGGGACTTATCTGACTACCCCCCCGAGGTGTTGAAGGGTCAGTGGGTTAGAGACCAGAGAGAGGGCTCCCCATCCAGAACCCTGGGAGGTAATTACTCCGATGAGGAGGAGGAAGAATTTGAGAGGGCGGAGATGCCAGTAGCTGTGGAGGACACCGAAGATAGGGAGTCTCGCACTGGGTCCAGCCCCGGGGGCACTGCCCCATCCCTTTCCCTGTCCCCAGAAGAGTGGGTAGATAGGAGAGAAGAGAGGGAGTATCAGCTGGCGCTGGCAAAGCTCAGGCATGCCGAGGGCTTAGCGCAGCTGAGGGTAGAAGAGCAGCGACTAGAGACTGAAAAAGTCCTAGCGCTGGAGAGGATGGCGGAGGCGGAGAGGGCCTTCGCCAGGGAGAGATCAGCTCAGGTGGGTAGTTTGTCCCCTGAGAGTGGTTTTAGGAGTCTGGATTCACCGAGGTGGGTGGGATCCAGTGGTGGCAGCGAGTGTAGGTCCAGTGCAAGGTGTCCCACTCCCGAAGCCCAGGAGACCGTGCCTGATTCCCCGGAAGAGGAGGACGGGTTAGTGTTCAGGGGCAGGGGAAAGCTGTCCCATCAGTCCTGGGGAGAGTTTGAGGAGGAGTGTTGGACTGTACTGGAGGATTGGGTGGTGAGGAGAGCAGTGGAGGATTGGGAAGGGCTGTGCCATGCCGTTATCCGGGAGCACATGCTGAGGAGTTGTTTCCCAAGACTGCGTCACCATCTGTTGCAGTGCGGGTTCTCAGACCCCAGGGAACTTGCACGGGAGGCAGACCTCTGGGTAAGTGCCAGAGCGTCTGGGAAGGCTGAGGGGAGTGATCCCGAAGGGAGTGAGACGGGGAGGTGTCCCAAGGTACCCCAGCTGCGGCCACCAGGCCTGGAGTGTTCTTTAAGAGAACCCCAGCTTGGGAGGCTAGGCTGCCCCGATGTGTCATCCAGAGGGAGGGATCCCCTTATGTCAGGAGGACCCGGAGCATCAATAATCAGAGCTCCAGGGGTTCGGGGGTCTGACCAGTCACAGGGTCTAGATCTTGGACTGGGGTTCCAGGTTCAGGGGTTGCCTGACCTGGAAGGTGGGGTTCCTGTAAAGCAGGTCCCTACCAAATTGACTCCCAGGGGTACCACTTCCAGTGGGAGGGTGCAGAACTCTGGGAGGGGGTGCAGAGGGAGGAAGGTCTCTTCTCTGTCACCAGCTCAGCCACAGGGCGCAGACCCCGGGTTGGGTGGCCAGGGACAGGAGTTGCCTGCCCTGGTGGGAGGGACATCTGAAACCAGAGTCCCCCCGGAAGTGACTCCCAGGGGTACTTCTCCGGGTAGGAGGGTGCAGAATTCTGGGAGGGGGTGCAGGGAGAGGGAGGACTCGCCCCTGTCACCGGTTCAGCCTGTGAGTTTCGACTCCAGGTTGGGGAGAGAGTTGTGTGAGGGTGTCCCCAGGCGTAGGAGATGGAGGAACCCAAGGAGGAGAAGTAGGGGGAGGGGAGCCTCGCCCCTAAGGGCTGGTCATTCTGAGGGTGTAGACCCCAGGTGGGTGGACCAGTGGAAATTTGGAGAGAAGAGAGTGGTTCCAGAGTATCACAAGCCTGAGGCTAGAGCCTCCCACTCTAGGAAGGAGAAACATCCCACTAGGAAACACCAGTGGGGTGGTTCTGTTGGTGAAGGGAGGGTTGCGAAAGAGAACCATTGGGTTCCAGAGTGGAGAAGAGACTGCAGGTGCTCCTGTAGTTGCAGGCCTGCGTCCACCTTTTTCCGCCCCAAGCAGGGAAGCCCATCAAGGCATTGATGTGTCTACCCTGGCTTTTGGCTGGGGGGGAGTCGTGTTGGACTTGGCCTTTTTCCCCCAAAATTTTTCGCTTTTGACCCCCTTACCTAGGATGTCTCCCCCATGGGATTAAACCTGTATAGGCCATGAGTGGTGTGAGACCCCTTTTGAAACATGTAATTACCTGACATAATGTGAGCACTTGTAAATATCCCCCATTTTGAAAACGCACCTGACTGAAATGTATTGCTTTTAAAATGGATGCCATGGCCATGGGTTTTGCCACTGGACTGACATAGGTCAGCGGTCTAGATAACATTACCCAGCAACCCCTAGCTTTTGGAGGGAAAGCCTGGCACCCAGGGTGCTCACCCCCTCCCCTAGAACCAGTTTAGGCTAGATGTGCCAACATTCTAGAAGGTCCTGGCACTGCCTGGGAGGAGGGTATAAATAGGGGAAAGTGTCACCAGAGTTTTAGTCAGCGCTGGGACAAGGAAGAGAGGGGGACCTGCTGTGAGGTGCGACCGCCACATGGGCCTGTGAGCTGGGCCCTGCACCCCTATAAACCCCCCCGCTGCTGTCCCCATGGGCCCCTGACAAGGGAGGGCCCCTACCCAGGTCCCTGACACTGTGGGAACCGGGAGTTGCGCCAGCGCTGCGATGAAGAAGCGCCCAGGAGGTGAGAAATAGGATTGTCCACTCCCCCTGCTGAAGCTGTGACCCTGTGGAAGTACTGGGTCGTGAGGAGCTGCCTGAAGGAACTGTTGCCCTTGTGAGGTACTGCCCGGCAAGCGCTATTCTGAGGAGGAGTGTGCCCTCGAGGAACTGTGTCTATTAGACTGCCCCTGGACTGCCTATCACGCGCCATCTGGGGAAGAGTAGGCTCCTAGGAACTGTCACCCCCCCTTGTAGGCACTGCCTGTCAAGCGCTATAATTGAGAAGCGCTAGGAACTCGAACTGTGCCCTGCATAGCGCTGTGTGGTGAAGCGCTGAAGAGCAGTGCGCTGTAAATAGCGCCATCTGCTGAGGAGAATCGCGCTGTGTGGGCTGAGGAAACTGTGAGGAGAAACAGCGCTGAGGAGCCTACCCTCGTGTCAGCGCGCTGTCTGCCTTATTATTAATTAATTACAAGGGAGCCTACCCCTTATCGCCGCTGGGATTCACCGCCGCGGTCCGGCGTGGGTGGGACCCCCCCCACTGCTGGGGGCCTCGTTGCGGCGGCCCCCGGCGCCAGGAGAGGGCCGCCGAAGTGGAGTGAGGGCCGCGCTGGGCCCTGAAGCCGCCGTCTACCTCGTCACGTGACGGGGGCCTGACCGCGTCATCGGCCCGCCCCTGCCACGCACTGATTGGCCTGCGCGGCCGTGACCCCTGAAGGCCGCGCAGGGATTGGTTATCGGCCGAGAAGGCCGGGAGAAGGGAAACCGAAGCCCCGGGTCCCCGTGAGGTAGGAGGGGGACCCGGGTGAAGCCCCGAGAGAAGCGATCGTCGCGGGAGGCCACCCCGCTGGTCTGTGCCCCACGCGAGGGGCCGGTGGGGAAGGCGGGGCCGGGGCACGCTGTCGGTGCCGGCCCGCCAGAGCGAGGAGAGCGTCGCCAAGCCCTAGGTCCCCGTGAGGCAAGGGGACCCAGGTGAAGTGTTGATGTGGGGCCCCCGTGCCGAGGAGGGAGCCCCGAATTGGAGCGACCGAAGCGGGAGGCCACCCCGCCGGTCTGTGGTCCTCAGTGAGGGGCCGGGGCACATTGTCGGTGCCAGCCCCGCCCCCTCCAACGAAGCCGTCTGAAGGAGCCTTGAAACGTGGGAGGAAAGCCAGGCAGGCTTCCCCCACGGGTGCCCAGACACCGTGTTGAAGCCCCAGGCCCCTCTGAGAGAAGGAGGCCCGGGTGAGGAGAGAGTGGCCGTCCAGAGGCCGTTTTGGAACCCCTGGGCCCCGGGTGACGCCGCGGAAAGGGGGGCCTCGAGGCATATTGTCGGTGCCTGGTCCCCCCCTGCAGAGGAGACCCCAAAGGACGCCCCGCAGAACCTATTGAGCCTGGTGAGTGGGGCTTGGATTAAACTGTGTGGAGGTCGGGGCACAGGGTCGGTGCTCGCCCCAGGACTTGTGCTAGCCCCTGGAAACTGTACTGATCTTCATTGGCCCTATTGATCTCCTTTTTAAGCCTCTAGACTGGGCTGGGACATTACTGAAACCTCCCCGGGATTGGTAGAGGGACAAGTTAACCCCTAGCTAGGTGTCAGGCCCTGCAGAGTGAAGGGCTGGGTAACTCAGCCTGGTTGTTAATAGCTTGTAGACCCCTGTGCCCTGCAATGGTTATTTGCCATGTTCATTTCTGATCAGGATGCTGGTTGCCTAGGGTAACGCAGCGTTTCATGTTACCTGTCCAGGTGTGATGCGCCACTGCGCCTAGTGTTATGGTCTGCTGATTACCCTGCTAAGGTGGTTATGCAAATGTTATGCCTACACTAAGGTTATTGAGGCCTAGGTATACTGTGGTTTTACACCTGATGGGTGATCGTATGCTTTTGCGCCCTGTTAGTGCCGTGGTGCCCCTATGCTGGCCTGAAGAGTTATTCCAGGCCCCTGTTATGCCCCTGGTTAATGAGCCTGCCGTACTGATTTCTTACAGGTGCTCCTGACTAGTATGTGCTGTAATGCTTTGTTGTTGTTTTTCCCTTACAGGGGTGGGGTTGGCGTTGTCACGCAGGAGGTGTAGTTATGCTAATATGCAACTTACAATTTCAGCCAACCTCTCAAGGATGAAGGCCTGAGTAGGCCCTGCCTGATGTGTAATTCCCTAGGTGGAGGGGGGAAGAAACCTGATGTTTTATTACAGGTACTCCTGTCTAAAATTAAAGGTTATGTGATGTTCTGTTTTCCCTTACAGAGGTGGGGTTTGGCGTAATAACGCATAAAGTGTATTAATGCATAATATTAGAGTTTGCAATTACAGCCTACCCCTAAGGATGAGACCCTGAGTTGGCCCCGCCAGATTGGCCCCAGGTCTAATGTTCATTTAACCAACCATTTTTATTACAGCATGGACTGTGGACTCAACCCTTTTTGTCCCATGTAAATAATTCCCCAGGATGTACTTGGCTCTGGCGCCAGTTGGCGCCTTGTTGTGATTACCAGTGTATTTTTCCTTTTTGCCTTGCAGGTTGGAGATACTAAACTGCTTAATTTTCCAACTCAAATTGGTGTCCTGCCTCTTTTGTAGTGTGCCTGGTGTGTTGACTGAGGGTACTGCGTGAGTGCTTCACATGTCCTCCAAGTTTGGCCTGCCCGCTTGATGCCATGCTACCCCCTTTGAGACGTGGGCAACCCCCATTTCCAACACCAGCGCAAAATGTAATTTGGAACGGACAAAGCACATTGTGGGACAAAGTAGTCCGTTGGATGTAGCACCACCTCTGAGTTGGGCGTGTGCGTTCAGCATTGTATTATGTTTGAATCGTGGTTGAAAATGTGTGGCGTCTGAGTAAGCCGTCCGATGACGTTGACGCGGCATGTGGCATTTCTGTGCACCACGCCGTGTTGTTGAAGTGTGTGAAAGTACGCGTCGTGTTGTTGAAGTGCGTGAAAATACGAGGCCAAACAGAAGACACCCTGGCACAATGTGCACTGCAGGACGACTGTGAGGCCAGACAATTTGGGAGCGGGCACACACGCTCAACGTAATCGGGCGGAGGTGAGGGCAGAGACTTAGTGCGCTGCCACAAAGGGGAAGCAAGGACGACTGAGTCACGGGACTGTGAGGTGCGCAGGAGCACAAAAGGGAAAACGTTCCCAGATGAGCCACAAACGGCCACAAGTTCAGCTGCAAGGAACGCCCAGCATTAGCGTGTCTGCACGGATCTAAAACAAAGGTAACAAACAATTTCTAAAATTGTGACAAATAGCGTGTTATACTTGAGAACAACTACATGCTTTAGGACCTACTTACCCTACAGCCTTAACGTCTGCAGCATCCAAACGGGACTTTATTTCAGGGGTTGCGAACGTTTTCCCCATTTCTGTACATAATCAGTACCACGTACGTTCAGATTTAGGTATGCCACAGGTAGCCACTTACCAGGTATTGTGATTGGCCGCAGAGGAAACGGCAATTAACACTATCTAATCAGTGTCACACAGCTATTCATAACAACAGCCACAAGTAAACGGCACAAACCATTACAAAGTACATGTAACACCAAAGTGCGACACATTTGTTTCATATCCGGACAACATCGGGACGGGCCGCTAGTAGTATATATTATTCCAATGCACAGAGCCTATTGGGAATATATGAACCACACTACACTCCATGGATATGCATTTCAGATTTTGGTCTTTTCTTGTTGCTCCTTTGAGAGCCTGGGCCTGGCCTCTGATCACCGTTTTAAACGTTTACCAGAACATTTCCTTCAAATCTACAGAACCTATGTTTTCTTCAAAGTATTGTTCTGCCCCTTGCCTAAGCGCTGTTTTGATTTTACTGCTTTTAAAACACCAGGGACCAATTTTGGGGGCGGGGCGGGTATAATCCTTCTTAGGTCCTTCTAAAATCACCTCCACTGGGGCAAGGTCCATCAGCCCTCGTGCTATGTGTGCTGCCCTCCAGCGGTATGAGTGAGAATGTAGTCAAGTCTAGAAAAACTACCATGGGCTGCCGACGTATGTGTGTATTGCTTTATTCCATGGTGTTGCTGTCTCCAGACATCACAGAGTCCCATGGTTTGGTTGAACTTACTCAGTGGCCCTTGTCTTCTCTCCACCACCGCCCCCCTCAGGGTATCTAGTTCCTGTGAGACTATATTGTTCACGTCTCCTCCCAGTATTATTTTGCCCTCGGGGAGTGTTAGCAACAAAGGACCCAATGTGTCAAAAGTCATTGTTTGTAAGCCTGGCGGGGCATATATCAAGCACAGGTTTAGAGTCTTCCCTTCCCATTGGCCACTTACCACTACATATCTTCCCAAGCAGTCAGACCATTACTGTAATTCTGTGTATGGAAAATATGCTCTGCATAGTATTCTGACCCCCCTTGATCCTGAGTAATAGCCTGACGAGGAGCAGGCTCAAATGATGAAGCATGACACCTAGCTTGCTGGGTGTGTGAGAGCCCTAGTTCCTAAATGAGGAATTCCCCTCCTTGACCTCCTGTAATTAATTTGTCAGACTTGATGAGCTATGACATTTTTGGTGTGATTAATCACTTCACCAAGGAAATTCGTATTCCTTTCTTTGTTAAATACTTCTAGGGGTTGTGCACTGGACCTACCAAAGCCCAAAATAATTGTCCCCTCTATTGATCTAAATAATAGCCTGCATGTCCCATCAGCTTGTACCCGAATCTATTCAGTGCCCTACATTGATTACTAAGGAGATGAGTCTCCTGAATCCGCACTATGTCCGGGGTATTGTTTTTAATAAACTGGAGCACCATTGTTCATTTTATACCACTATTGAGGCCATTTACATTCCAGGACCATATTTTAATGAACCTTTGCGAAGTGTCAGAGGATGTCATTGGGTAGATCTTTTCCTTCCTCGCCTGGCCCTCTCTATCTCAAACTGGGCCATACATTACGTGGGTTATTGGCCCGCTGTAATATATAACTTCTCTGTGTCTGTTCCTGAACACTAAGTAAAACTACTTTAACACTACAACTACTGGGGGAGGAGCTTAGCGCGCATCCAAGATGGTCGCGTGAGCACAGGGCTCCCCGGGCCCTCTCCACTCCTCGCAATTTATCCTGCTGATATCCTGATTTCTTGGACGAACTCTCGAAGATGAACCTCGACTGAGTCCATAACTCTTTCCAGAATTTAAATCGGACTTGGGCAACCGAATTTACAGCACTTTGAACTTTTGAGGCCCACCTGGAGGCCGTGACGGGGACTTGGCGACTTCGTGGATCCGGGACGAAGTTGAACAACAACGGCAGTGGGATCTCATCAGTGGCCGTACCCCCACTTTCAGTTTCGTTCCCGGATCCTGGCATGGTCTGATTGAGAGACCGTTTCGCTCGGCTGGGGAACAATCCAGCCTCCATTCAGTGTCGGTGCTGCTTCCTCATTGTAGCCTCTTGGGTCAAGTCGTGATTTTTCCTAGGCCGTACAAGACAGCTTTTGTGGTCTGTTGGTGCCCGGCCTGCCGGCGGCCATTTTCACCAGGTCTCGCGGGCCCCTCCGGGGCGCATCTTCCAGCATGGCGGGCAGGGGTGATGCCGAGAAGCAGAAGACCAAGACACCTCTTCGTGGGGGACCGGTCCAGACAAACGTTATGGACCGGGACACTCAAGCCAAAGGATCCCCCGGGCTCTCAAGCCGTACCCCGGAGGACGCCAGAGAAGACCCTACTGCTCCTGTTGACTTGTCCCTGCAGGACATTATGGGCGCCATCACCAGCATGAAGGAGACCATCGGCCAGCAATATGAGGCTCTGGCTCGTAAAATTGACACGGTCGCCATTGATGTCACTCTAATCAGGGCCGATCTGTCCAAGACCAACGAGAAAGTGAAGTCGTTGGATTTGAAGACTTCCAGCCTCACGGCCGATGTGTCGGAACTCCAAACCGAACTTGGCAACTTGAAATCGGCCAATGATCTGATGTCCCATCGGTGGGAGGATTTCGAGAACAGGGCAAGACGCAACAACATTTGCGTCATAGGTGTTCCAGAGAATCCCGAGACTCTCTCGGTTGACCTCCTGGTCGAAGATCTGATCCTCACCCATCTTGCCCCATCTGGACTGAGCAAGTTTTTTGCAGTGGAGCGTGCACATCGTGTTCCGGGCGGTAAGCCCAAGCCGGGCGCACCTCCAAGGCCTATCATCGCAAAACTTTTTCACTTCAGAGACCGTGATGCGATCTTGCAGGCTTCGAGAGTGCACAGCCCGGTGAAATTTGAAAACTCCTCTGTCACTTTTTTCCCTGACTTCACTCAACTTGTCCAGAGACAAAGGATGGGCTTTCAGGGGGTCAAGCGACGTCTCCGGGACCTGGGATTGAAGTACGCGATGCTTTTCCCTACTAGGCTTCGAGTGGAATATGAGGAACGGACCTTCTTTTTCGAGCGACCGGACAATGTGAGTGACTGGTTGGATTCCCTGCCTGGTCGGGGCGGTCGAACGGAGCACCCTGGCGGCGCCGAGGGTGGTGAGCCTACACAGAAGTGACTTTCCGGTCCCTGACCTCCGAAAATCGGACATTGCTCAGCTGGGTTCTATTTCTTTCGTATATTCTGCCTAATAATAGTTCACGTCTGGGTGGCGGGTGGGGACGGGCCTCTTTCCTCCTCCGGGGTCTTTTTGTAGAATGGGATTGTTTTAGTCTACTGCAGGGGTGCAGGGAGGGGGGAGGTGTAACAGGTTTTGGTTGGGGGGTGAGAGGGGGTGTTTGTGTTTGTGTTTTCCTTTCTCAAGGCAGCATATTGGTTCTTTCTTTGTTTCAGGTGTCCTGCTCTTTGTGGGGAGACTTATGCACCACTTGTGGGGATGGGGGGTAGTGGGTTGAGGTTGATATCTTGGAACGTCAATGGATTGGGGGATCATATTAAACGGGGTGTTGTACTGCAATATTTGCGTCGTTTGTCTCCTGATGTGGTACTCCTGCAGGAGACACATTTGGTCGGCAATGTGTGTCATGCTATGAATAGGTGGGGTTACCGATTGGTTGCACACTCTGGGTTCACCACTGGTTCCAGAGGGGTTGGTATTCTTATCCAGTCTTCCCTCCCTCTAGAGATTGATAATGTCATCCTGGACGACAGAGGGCGTTACGCCGCCCTAACCGGTAGGTGGGAGGGTAAGACTCTTTCTTTAGTCACGATATATGTTCCCCCAGGCCTCCAGACCTCTACTTTTTCGGATGTTGGTCGGATGTTGCTGGAGCTCCCTGACAGTCTCCTCCTTATGGGTGGGGACTTTAACTCTGTGCTATCCGGCGATTTGGACCGCCACCCCCCCAGGGCCCTTCCCGTTTCCCAATTGCGGCTCGGTGGGTTCCTGGACACCTTTGGTCTGGTGGATTGCTGGAGGTTAATGCATCCGACGCAATGTCAATACACCTTCCACTCTGGGGCCCATGGGAGTCTTTCCAGGCTTGATTACTTCCTCATGCCCGCTGTCCAGTCCTCCTGCGTTGGGGAGGTTAGACACTTGGCCCGGGGCATTTCTGATCACTCTCCTGTGTGGCTTCTTTTCGATACGGGGACGCATGTCGCGGGGCGGATCGCCCCTATCAATCCTTGGCATCTGCGCAACCCTAAGACCCGCAACCGCTTCATAAAGTTGCTCGACCACTACTTCCTGGAGAACGAGGGGTCTGTTTTGTCTTCAGTGTCCCTGTGGGAAGCCTTCAAAACTGTTATTCGCGGGCAGGCCCTATCTTTAATAGTTGAGACCAAGAAAGCTAGGGATGGGGAGGTTGTGAGTCTGGAGGCCGAAATACTGGAGTTGGAGGCTGATCTAGATTTAGGCGTTACCCATGATAGACTCCACGCCCTTAGCTTGAAACAGTTTGACTATAAATCCCTTGTTACGGATGCTGCCAAGACAATGTACAGGGAACAGCAAGGTAGACTGTATGATGTTGGGGATAAGGCGGGTAAATTGATTGCCTGGCTTGATAAGAAGGAGAGAGCGAATCGTGTGGTCCCTGTGATTCAGAATTCTGACAGCGTGAATGTGACTGACCCTGGCGAGATTGTGGAGTGTTTTGCTGACTATTTTCGTGTGGTCTACTCCCCGGTGACCGATAGGGACGAGGACGACTCTTGTTTATTGCTTAGGGACATTGCGCTGCCCTGCCTGTCTGAAGAGGACCGAGAGTGCATGGATGCATCGTTGTCGGTTGACGAGATTGCGTCCGCGATCCGTTCCCTCCGTTCTGGCAAAGCTATGGGCCGAATGGCTTGCCTATTGAATTGTATAAATTGCGCCTGGACAAGGTCGCACCATATCTTCGTGATATGTTTATGGAGTCGCGTGATCATGGCTCCCTCCCTTGTGACCAGCGTCTGGCTACTATAGTTGTAATTCCTAAGGAGGGCAAGCCTCGTGATCGTTGTTCCTCATACAGGCTGATTTCTCTACTAAATGCCGAACCAAAGATCCTCGCCAAGGTCCTCGCTAATCGCCTACTGTGAGAAGTTGGCCTGATATGTAGTGCTCACTATTCTAGTGATCACTATGTATCAGTCCAAACAACCCTTATTGATGATTGATTGTAAGTCAACCTTATAGACCAGCTATCCTAGTAGCGTGGATACGAGCAGTCTTCGGGCTAAACTCTAGAGGGCGTGTTAAGCCAGCTGTTATACCATCACATATACCCCTTGAACACCAAGTGAAAGGACACCACACAAGTGTTATGAAAATAAACAGTGTATTTATTTAGATCACAACAGCCCTGTACTCTTTATGAGGACAGGGTACTAAGCACACAACAAAACTCTTACGAAAATACTTTAAGTTGCACAATTTACACAAATGCCCGAGGGGCACGGAAAACCATATACTATGGAAGTGGAATGCGAAATTACTAGCAGGTAAGTACTGGACTAATAGGCTTTGGAATCGCTAGGACTACGTTACTGAACCTTCAGATTACTAGTAGGAGGCCTAGGGGACTCGGGTGCAGAGTGTGCACTCTCACGCGGGATGCGGGACAAAGTCTATGGGAGCTAGTAAAGACAAAGTTAGTGTTCTCGGGCGAACCCGATAAGGTAGGTCGAAAACAACAGTGGATCCTGACCCTTGGATAGTGAGGCTATGCTGGGGCACCGAAATGCCGAAGTTACCTAGCCCTGGGGCTGCAGCTGCATAGGTCTCAAAAGACGTCGGGAATCCTCGTAGACGAACCAGGAGCCTGAAGAAAAGAAGTTGCTGGCAGGCGACCAGTGAAGATTGTTCGAGTGATCCAAGCCTGGATCGAAGATGGATGACACCTGAAAGCAGAGGGGACCAAGTTCGTGACCACTAGCCAGTGATCAGATGGCACCAGGAGGGCACCGGATGGTAGTCACCTCGACTAGGTGAGTGGGCGACGCTGGGCTCTGCAGTCTCACGGACCAGGAGGCGTTGTCGGCGACCAGGATGGAGGTGCGAGCTGGCCCACGATGGATGATGCTGTCGACGTCGCTGGACCCAGGATTGGGGCAACAAGTCTTGGCAAATTCAAGCCCACGCGGTGGACCTAAAATGGCGTCTGGTGTGGACCAGGAGGGTCCGGGGTGCTCCTCTTTTGGAAGGGAGCAAGGGCCAGTCTGGAGCAACCAGACCAGCAGCAGTGATGTCGTCGGGCGTCGTTAAGAAGGCCACAAGCCAGCGGGCTAGTAGCCAAACAACGCGGTGAGCAGCAAAAAGAAGAAGGGCCCCACGCAGATCGTGGAGATGCTGGGAGGCTGGACTTCAGTGCTGGAGTTGCTCAGGGTCGGGGCTTCTCGGACCCCAAAGCACTCACCAGAGGATCCCTCGGCGGTCGTGCTGGATAGAAGTCGTGCAGTTCTGATGATGGCCGGCCCCTCGAGGTCTCGTCGCACCTACGGTTCTCAGCTTAGCTGTAGAGGTAGGTAGAGGTCAGAGGTGCCAGGGAAGCCGGGTCTCGTCGCGCTGGTCGGTCAGATTCCTGAGGAAGGACGTGCAGCAAACCGCAGAGTTCTTAGATGGTGCCTGCGGGTGCAGGGTGACTACTCCTTAGCCACAAGGGAGAAATCTTGAGAAGAAGTCGAGAGTTCCTTTCGTAGAAAGTAGTTTCTTGATTCAAAGATGATCTAATTTGGAAGGGTCCCCGCTCCTGCCTTTATCCTAAAGAAAGGGGTGGGTACGCGACTAGGTCCTGCCCTAGGGGTGGGACCAGGAAGGGGGGTGGTTACACCCCTCTCCCAGGCCGGACTTTCCCCAGGCCAGGGGCTGGTGTGCCCCTGGAACTGGTTCTAGCCGGCAGATGCGTAGTGAGCACCGGGGTGCCACTCTGCAGTCACCTTCCTGTAAAGCCCTGCCTACCCAGGATACACAAACCCCTGTCTGGGATGGTGCTAGCACCGCCCCTGACAGGAAATCCTTTGTCCAAGCTCTCCTCGCTGGAAGGACTCCCAGCAGCAGGAGGTCAGACTTGTGTCTGTGGTGGCAGCATCCATTTTGTGGAGCTGAGGCTTCAGTTAACTTTAACCGGGGTTCACAGTTACATACATGTCGTGTCCCTCTAGAAGGGTGGAATGCTAACCCCGTCGCCAGAATTGGCGAGGGGTTAGTATTCCAATTCGTATGACACCTTACTCGACATGTTTTGATAAAGCAATACCAGAGATAGCATTTAACCGCGAGGATTATAATGCACTTAAGAGTATATGGTATGCGTTATCATGGAACAGCTATTAGGACTTGGTTCCGCAAGCTGCTAACGGGCTCAGCTCATGCCAGAGCACCATTTCACACGATTCCAAGCACTCTGCCTTCAGGATTGTCAAGGCCTGCCATAGGAGTGACTGATAGGAATCTGTGTGTCCATTTTTAGGGTTAGATATAGGTATACTATATCTAAAGCAAAGGGTGATTACACCACCTTGCCCCAGCTGTCGTGCAGCCAGTTGTGTCAGATTTAGATGGCCATCCAGGGGTGGCATAATACATGCTTCAGCCCCTGGTAGGCCCTGGGTACACCTATGCCCTGAGTTACAGGGTCTGATAAGGTGGCCCAGTCCCAATTGGATAATGCACCTAAGGTACACATGTCAATTTAGTGAGAGAACAGCTAGGCTGTGGGTCTGATTGGCAGGCCCACAGCCAGAGAAAGTCGTAAACCAGTGAAACAAAAGCAAAAAAATCTGGGTGATCATAGGATTGCAGACCCTACTCTCCTACACCTACTCACTGTCATCTGTGACCTGATCCATCCGGATCAATCTGGTTTCATCCCGCACCGGAACACTGCTGTCAATCTGCGGAGCGTACATGGCGTTCTCGCTAGGGCGGAGGTTCTGTCCGAGCCGGCCATCTTGGCGTCCTTGGACGCCACGATGGCCTTTGATACAATAGAATGGCCGTATCTTTGGGCCACTCTGGCGAAGTTCGGTTTCGGTGCAGGATTTATCAGTTGGGTGAGACTTTTATACACGGATCCGCTGGCTCAGGTCGTTGTCAATGGTAGGGTGTCTCAGTCATTTGCTCTTGGAAGGGGTACCAGGCAGGGGTGTCCGCTGTCCCCCCTGCTCTTTGCTCTAGAACCGCTTGCAGCCTGGCTCCGGTGGGAACCGTCGATAAAGGGCATTCAGTGGGCCCCTGATTTTGAAGACCGGGTTTCGTTGTATGCCGACGATATTCTCTTGTACCTCACCTCCCCTCGTAAATCCCTTAACGTCCTATTTGACGTCCTCACTTCTTTTGGTAAAAACTCCGGTTTGATTATCAATTGGTCTAAATCGTGTGTTTATGTCATCTCCGGCGGCCTTCCCCCCTTGCCAAATAGGTTTCCCATTCAAATTTCACAATCCGGTTTCAAGTACTTGGGTGTTTACGCATCGTTGGACCCGGCTGCCCGCTACGAGCATAATCTCCTTCCTCCCCTTCGACGACTGAAACTGGACGTGGCTCGGTGGCGTAGATTGCCGTTGTCGCCACTTGGTCGAGCGGCACTCTTTAAAATGATGTCCTTGCCCCGATTTCTCTACGCACTTCAGAACTCCTTTGATATTATTCCGGCGGCCTACTTTCAGGAGGTGGAAGGTTTACAGAGGAGACTTGTTTGGGATGGTCGCGCACGCATCGCTCTCGCAAAACGGACTCTCCCCTGGTACGACGGGGGCATCGCGCTCCTGGACATCAGGAGGTATTATTGGGCCTCCCAGTTGTCCGCCATCAACCATGCTACGTATGCTCCCGGTCCAAATCCGGCTTTTGAGATGGACAAATATCAGTTGCCTGGTGGCAACTACAACAGAGCGCTTTACTCTCGGACGGCGGGGAGGAACCTAACGGGACCCACTAAGATTGCAGTGCGTGTGTGGAAGGATGCTAATGTGGCCATGGGATGGAATGATCGACTGACGCGAGCGACCCCTTTGTTTGCTTCGGAAAGATTAGGATGCCTCTGGACATCGAAAGGTTTTGAGAACTGGGATGCGATTGGCATTAGCAGAGTGGGTGATCTTTGGGTGAAAGGTGCGGTCAAGTCCTTTGCGGTGCTTCAGAGTGAGTATGAGTTGAGTGAGAGGGAGTTCTTTAGATATGCACAGGTTCGATCCACGCTTTGCTGTCGGTCTTCACGGCCGGTACCACTGTCCCTGAATCTTCCCCACTCGAGGACCGTATACTTGATGGTCATCTGCCCGATAGTACGATTTCCTTGATTTACAAGAAATTAATCAAAAATCGGGCGGATCTCCTTGTGCGTCTTAGGGAGGCCTGGACTGGAGACGGGTTGGAGTTGGATGACGAAGACTGGCAGTCCGCACTGCCCTCCCCGAAGGAGGTCGCCATTCCTGCCCGTCTCCGTCTCGTCCAGCTCAAAATTCTTCATCGTGTGCATGTAACGGGTCCTCGTTTGGTTGCTATGGGTTTCTCTTCGGAGGGGTTGTGTAAGCGCGGATGTGGAATGAGTGCCACCTTCCTTCATATCCTTTGGGAGTGCCGTGAGGTCGCGGCGTACTGGCACCGTGTGCATGCGGTAATGGAATGTGTCACTGGGGTCGCTCTGCTGCCTGAGGCTCGTAGATGTTTGTTGAATCTGTGGGAGCCGAATGATTACAACGTTGCCCAGACCCGGTGGGCGGCACTTGGGAACATGATTGCAAAGAGGGATATTGCGCAGCTTTGGGGTTCCCAACGGCCTCCCACCGTGTCAGTATGGAAGGAGAACATGGACTGGTGCATGTTCAGAGAGAAGACGGTATACTTGGCTAGAGGCAAGCCTAGGGCGTGGAGTAAAATTTGGGGCCAGTGGAACACCTACCGAGGTAACATCTGTACGCCCCCCTTTGAAGACACTCCGGACATTACTCTGTCCCCCTGACCCTGAGGGTCCTAGAATACTGTACTCCTTTTGCTGATTGTCCTGACTTCCCCACTGCCTCCCCCCCTGGCCATCTCTATTATCCTCCTGATTCTCTATCCGATATCGCAGGTACCCCCCATCGGAGCTCGACACCGTCTAGAACGTTTCTCGCCTTGAGTTTTGTTTCATTGTTTTTCTTCTGTTTCTTTTCTAAAAAAAAAAAATTTTTTAAATATCTGTATCCTGCCTATCTCCTGAGTTGCCGAAAATGTATCCTGTGATTCTGCTGGGCCTTTGGGGATCAGTCGCTGCTTTGAAACTTCAAGTAATTGATCTACATACACTAGCGGCCGGCCCCAGTGGTTGTAGGCCCATATCTGTAATGATGTTGTTTTGCACAATAAAGTTTTTCCAAAAAAAAAAAAATAGCACTACAACTACTCCCAAATATGTCCCTCCTTCCCCCTCCCTGCTACCCTGCAAAATAGGTTGTACATACCCAACTCATCAACCTGCAGAACGCCTGTCGCCCAAAACCTTTAACTTTGTCAACACACTGTAGAAAGGTGTCTCGCCGCTGAGGAGCATCACCAAATCTACTGCTTACATGCAACCCTTTATACTTCTCATCATAAAGTTGTCTAACTCCTTCGATACTTCTATAAATTCAAGTTTTCCCAAGTAAACTTGCCCTTATGCAGCCAGTTTGTCATTCACCCTTTTTCTATTTAACAAGGATACAAGTTCTACCATTTCCAGCGTGCTGTATCTCCTGTTCTCTGCGTTTTTGTCCTGGGGCCATATCATTCCGATCCTGCTTTGTTCCTCCTCCTTTGTTGGTGGTTCCAGGATTGCGCTCCTCTAGCCATTTCCAGACTTCATCTAGGTCAATAAGATGCCAGGTCTTACCGTCCACTATAATTCTGAGCTCATCTGTGAATAGCATCATGTATTTGAGGCCCCTATTGCAGAGCTCTCTCTTTACCGCTTCAAAGCTCCTTCGCTGATGCTGACGCTGCACCTGCAGAGTGAAGTCCAGAAAAAAATCTAATTTGGGTGTTTTCAAACTGAATTTCTCCTGCAGCTCTGGCTGCCTTGAGGATGACGTCCCGATCCCGATAATTGAAAAGTCGTGCAATAATTGTCCTAGTGGGAGCTCCTAGCTTAGGAGGCGGGATAGGGGCTCGGTGGGCCCTCTCTATGGTGAAGAACTTGGATAATCTCCTGGGTTGAAGTTTGTTGACAATAAGATCCTCCAAGAAGAGCTCCACGCTGGGGCCCTCCAACCCCTCTGGGACCCCAACCACTCTGAAATTATTTCTACCCTCCTGGTCGTCAAGTTTGATCGCCATTGTCGTGGTTTGGTGAGTGAGCTTTTGTACCTGGGTCTCCAAAGGCTTTGACGTAGATTCGCGTCTCTGCAGTTGTAACTTTCTCCCGGAGGTTCGATAAGTCTGTTCAGATTAGGTTCACTTCCACTGTTACCATGTTTATTTTTGGGTCTAAGGTGTCTTACAAGTCACTAATGGCAGCCAATATAGCGCTCAGAGAGGGTTCAGCCGCTCCTCCGGTTCCCTCCAATTGTGAGGGTTTTGGGAAGGCACAATTATCCATTTTGTTTGACTGTGTCACAGCCTGTCCTTTTGGCTTCACCATTTAACTTTTTCACTTTAGGTCTTCTGCGTGCTGCTACTGTTTTCTCACAAGGTGCAACCAGTATGCTGGTTAGTGTGGCCAGGCATACATGGATGGGGCTGTATCTTTTGGTGGCGTCTCCGGAAACCGCCAGGCCCCTGATCCCTCCGGACTACCCCGCGATTGCAGTCACTTTCTTCTGTTTGTATTGTGTGATATTCCCTGAGTTGTGTGCTCCTCCTGGCATTCCCTGTCTTTTCACTTGGAAGTTAAACCATCGGCCAATGGGTATTATTGTTCATGTTGTTTAGCACCGGCTCTTGATGACCTACTATGGCCTTGATTTCCCCCCTGGGCAGGCGGTGAAGATTTTCGTTTAGAGGTTACTGTATGATGCCTCCGGCCAATACACCTTTCGAGGAGGACTATTGGTGGTTATTTTGCACTTGTGCTTGGGTACCACCCCTCAATCATAGCCCTGGAGTCATGGGCACTACCCCAGGCAAGTCTCTCCTTACCCGAAGGCAAAAGTCGGGTCGTTCAGGACAGGCCCCGATCTCAGATCCTTATTGATCTGATGTTGGGTTTCTTTAAACTCGCTGCCGTATTTAAGGCCGCCCTGGTATTATGCACCGATCCCAGTGTTCGGCTCACCTCTCTTGATCTGGGGCAGCGGGAGACGGAGGAAGGGGCCCCCGGGGCCAAGGAGGGCCGCCCCTTCTTCTTTGCTGGATGCCGTGTGTAGGCTGCTGCGGTCCTCTCGGTCTCTTCGATTGACTTCTGGGGACTTTTCCAAGGCCCCCTCTGGCACACTCTGTTTTGCTCCCCCTCCGATCTATCTTCCTCACCCGGGGATGTTCGGGAGTACTGCTCTCTACTTCTGACCACTGCGCACTAGCCCCGGTCACGCTCCACCACCTCTCATCGGTTCTCGTTGGCTCACTCCACTGCTGCAGTTTGAACTTCTCTCTTCATGCCTACCACTAGTCCTGGGCCGTTCCCGATCATGCTGCTGCCCCCAATAGACAAGCGGAACCCTCCGCCTCAACTCACTCGGTGCCCACCGCTGGCGAAGTGTTTTCCAGCAGGCCCCACAGCCGGAACCGCAGCAGGACCAGCGTGGAACTCACTCCCTCTCAGTCTACGCCTGGAACCCTCCCACATGGGGTTCCGCAGGAAACTTAAAACCTTCCTGTTCCCCAAATAAGGCACTCCCTCTTCCCCCCTCTGGATCTTTACAGGTTGAATAGCGCGGGGATGCCTACGGGTCACCAGGCGCTTCAGAAATCGCAAAATAAATAATAATATTAATATAATAATAATAATAATAATAATAATAATATTAAATCGCTCGTCGCACTTCCGTCAGTGTTTCAGGTGATTTTGGGGACACAGGATCTGCCCAGCGTCAGGGGCTTTCATTTCCGTTTATTGATGGCTTTCAGTTAGTCAGATATTGTAAGGATGGCAGGTTATATTCGTTCGGTGTACGGAGCTCAACTAGGAGCGGCCATCTTCGCTCACGGCTAAGTCACGCCCCCTGGAACGCCATTCTCGCTTCAGACTTTGTCACTCATTCCCTTAGTCACTTAAAGATAAACCATTAGAGCGAAAGAGGCGCAGATCTAATTAAGCATTACAGCCCACTGAGGACAGCAATAACAGTTATTAAAGGACCCAAACCAGAGATATAGACTGAACCACAAACAAGAGCCTATAACAAGTGTGAGAGCCTTTAATAATGGCTACTGCCTGAGGCAAAAGACATCTGAAGGTATCAGAACATTTTACCCACTGAGGGAAGAATGTTCTAAATGAACAGGGGAGCATCAGAATGCCAACAATTGGAATTCTGGAGCAAATAGAATGAACCAGCACATATTGACACGAGTCTTCGTCTTCAGTGGAGTTCTCAGTATTCTAATGTTGTAATCAAACCTTATGGTCACTTGTGTTTGTGTGCCCTACCAAAGTATGCAATTTATCAAAAAAGAAACAGACACTTGTAACACATCAGACCATTGGTAAGGAAAGTTTTTAGAGTAACCTCAAAAACCCTATGCCAGTGTGGTTTGTGCGGTATATCTGGTTCGTCCGCCCCGCATATGGGTTGTTGGCAGTTATCATTGGTTACTCCAAAATAGTGATGTTGCCAGCCTCAGCCCGAGGCACCTCTGGCCTGTAGTGCAGTGTCCAGAGAAGTGAAAAAAGTGTGTCGAAATTAAAGTCTCAAAAAAAGGAAAAAAAGGAAAAAAAGGGTTTAAAAACTGAAAAATCACCCAGAGTAATTTTAATTGTTGGTGTGATTTCCAGATTGATTAAAATAGATACGGTACTACTGAGTAGATTGAGTTACTGGATCATAGTAGTTTTAATACAATTATTACACAAACGTCGACATGTTTCAGCTCTGTCGGCCCATAGGGGTCTATAGAGCCTTCGTCAGGACTAACATATAAACAAACAATGTACGTATTACTCACACCATTTGTGTTGTATTTTAGTAGTAACCTGTTTAAATTTCCAGGAATGAAGACTCCTCCAGTTTCTGAAATAGAATAGGGAGAGTACATAGAGAGATACACACTTATTCAAAACATCCTGATTTAGGTTTGCGTATTAGATTGAATAAAAATATTATTCATTCGTTCCAGAGACTTATCTCATTGGGGGAGGGGTAACAGGGTTGAGTTTATTTACACTGTGGACATAGTTGTGAGGATTGGCAGTCCATTAGTTTAACGCGCTGGCACATAGAAGCGCTAGTTTCAAAAATTTGTAAAGGAACATTGTGAAGTGGGAAGGGAAAAGAAACTTTACCTTTACGCGCTGGCATGTAAAAAGGCGCAAGGGTAGGTATTTTCATAAGCAAGGCAAATGAACTATTTATACACGCTGCGCGTTGTCATACCTTGAGACTGGAAGGCACTTGCTTGCGTCGGGGGGAACCCACTGGGGACAGAGCTGTATTTGAAATGTATTACATTAGTAGATTCTATTCGCGGTCACCTTACCGGGATTCAGTTGTTTGTACAGCCTCGCTCCGCCATTACCCGCGTGTAATTGCAACCTCGTCTTGTGCTGACTCTGCCCCCGGAAATGGGAGACTCAAACTGAGCGAACATTTTTAAAGGGGCAGGCGCTACGTGCAACGTGTTCTGGGTGTGTCAGACGAAGAATCACAAGAATAGAAGCCCACCACCAGGCCGTCCGATAGTTTCGGGCATCGGTTCAATATTAGAACCGCTCTCTAAATTTGCTGATGAATATCTGAAGCCACTTGTCCAACAGACACCAGCATACTTAAAGGACACTCGTGACCTACTAGTTCAAATAGAGAAAAAGCCCTTTAACCCAAAAACTATGCTACTTGTGGGCCTAGATGTGGAAGCTCTATTTACGAGTCTCCCCCAAGATGACACCATACAAGTCTTGGAAGATGTACTATTTACAAGAGAATGGCAATTTAAAACCCCGAGACATTTCATCCTCGAGTGCTGCAAACTAGCACTGAAGGAGAACTTTTTTGCCTATGGTGATGACTTGTACCTCCAAATTCATGGAACTTCCATGGGGAGCGCCTTCGCTCCCTCGGTGGCAGGGCTCTACGTCAGTCACTTTGAGGAACAACACATAACAAATAACACCAACATGTTCTCTTCCAGTATATTATACTGGAAGAGATACATTGATGATATCATCATGATTTGGGATAAGAAATGCGTTACTTACCTGTAACTGCAGTTATCCAGTATTAGTGTCTTTCATAGATTCACATGCCTGAATCATTCCCCGTCGTCGAGACGGGAGCCTCCGGTACATAAAAAAGTAATGTCCTAAGACATACATAAAGAGAATAGGTCTAAGGGTCTAACCTTAGTAACCTATCTAGGTCCTTATGCAGGAAGGACCAAATAGAGTAGGCTCCAGGGTCCCACCTTGGTAGCCTATCTGTGTCCTTTTGTAAAAAAAGGACCAAAACAAAAGGAACAACCAATCAGCTACTACCTCCCTCTAGAACCTTCCTGTGAGGAGCCTCAGTCTCTCAGATTTTCGTACGCACCAAGTTGGATAGGTGTAAACCTGTAGAGAGAGGTGAGTCCTTCCAGGGGAGGCGGGAGGGTGCATGTGAATCTATGAAAGACACTAATACTGGATAACTGCAGTTACAGGTAAGTAACGCATTTCTTATCCAGTATTTGGGTGTCTTTCATAGATTCACATGCCTGAATCAGAGTAGCAAGCAATACAATATGCACATTCTGTGAAGATACAGACAGTATATTACTGCAAGAAATGAACATTTGTGACTGTAGGAAAAAAACAACAGCATACAATGTCATGCAGAATCTAGTAACAAAGAAATGTGCATACCAGTCAAGGATGGTGGGAAGTAGGAGGGCTCACCTCACTGGAATAGATGGCGAAGCACTGCTCTGCCCACTGCTGCGTCTTTCGTCAGCTCAGCGTCCAAGCAGTAGTGCCTGGTGAAGGTATGCGGGGACTTCCAGGTCGCCGCTCTACATATGTCTAGGAGTGGCACTCCAGCAAATAGTGCCGCAGACGTAGACATGGCTCTGGTGGAGTGGGCTTTGGCCCGTGAGTCCAGAGGTCTTCCTGCCTTCTCGTGGCAGAGAGTTATGGCTGAGGAGATCCATCGTGATATGCTCTGTTTAGTTAAGGGCATGCCTTTCCTAGGCCTGCTGAATGCGACAAAGAGTTGGGATGACTTCCTGAATTGTCTTGTTCTGTCAAGATAGAATTTTAGGCATCTTTGAAGGTCTAAAGAGTGCAGTGATCTCTCAGCCGGGGTAGATGGGTTCGGAAAGAATGATTTAAGAACCACCGGCTCATTAAGATGGAAGTCCGAAGGGACTTTGGGTATGAAACGTGGGTTGGTACGCAGGATGACTCTGTCCTCCTTGAATTGAAGGAATGGGTCCTGGACGGAAAGGGCCTGTAGCTCACCTACTCTTCTGGCCGAGGTCAGAGCAAGTAGGAGGGCTGTCTTCCACGACAGGAATTTTATGTCAGACTTGTGGATAGGTTCGAAGGGATGTTTCATCAGCTGGTGAAGAACTATGTTGAGCTGCCACGTTGGAGGGACAGGTTTTGGTCTAGGGAAGGACCTAAAGAGGCCTTTCAGAAATTGCTTAATGAGTCTGTCCGCCCACAGAGAGGGGCCCCTAGAAGTTCGAGTGAACCTAGAAATCGCTGCCAAGTGGACCTTGATGGACGCATGGGCCAGGCCTGAGTGCGCCAGGTGTAGAAGGTATGGCAGGAGTTGTTGGGGAGTGACCCGGAAGGGGTGTAGACCCTCCTTTTCACACCAGATGCAGAAGCGTTTCCACTTGAGAGTATAGGTCTTTTTTGTGCTGTTAGCTCTGGCGTTGGACAGGACATCTTTGCACTCTTGTGGGATGTTTAGATGGCTGAACTCACGGTAGTCAGGAGCCAGGCTGACAATTTCAGAGGGCCCAGGTTCGGGTGGAGAACCTGCCCGTGAGACATCGTGAGCAGGGTTGGGTGACTGTGAAGACGAAGAGGTGGGTGGACGGATAGACGGTGGAGCTCCGTGTACCAGTGCTGCCTCGGCCAGGATGGGGCGATGAGGATTAGAGTGCAGGGCTCCGATTTCATTTTCCTGATTACTCTGGGTATCAGTGGGAATGGCGGAAAGGCGTAAGCAAACACGTTCTGCCAAGCTATTGAAAATGCATTCCCTAGAGTTCCTGGTTGGGGAAGCCTGCTTGCGAAGCTTGGGCATCTGGCGTTCTCCCTGGTGGCGAAGAGGTCTATCTGTGGTGTCCCCCACTTCGTGAAGATGTGGTTCAATGCACTCTCGTCTAACTCCCATTCGTGGGATAGGGACTGTTCTCTGCTGAGGGCGTCCGCCAGGACATTGTCCTTGCCTGGAACGTATTCGGCTTTGAGGGTGATGCCATGTTGTAGAAGCCAGTTCCAAACTCTCTGAGATTCTCGAGAGAGAGATAGCGAGCGCGTCCCACCCTGTTTGTTCAGGTAGTGCATAGTCGTGGTGTTGTCCGTCCTGACTAGCACTGGGGAGTTTCTGATGCGCGGGAGGAACGATTGGAGCGCCAGGAAGACCGCCCGTAGCTCTAGAATGTTGATGTGGAGCTTGGACTCCTGTGGCGACCATTTTCCGTTGGTCTGCAGTTCTTGTAGGACTGCACCCCAGCCCTCCAAGGATGCATCCGTGGTGATGATATGTGGTTGCGCCGGAAGCAGGAACGGTAGTCCTTGCGACAGGTGTTTGTCTGAAGTCCACCATTGTAGACTGTTGATTAGATGTTGAGTGACTCGTAAGCGGTCCTCGAAGGATCCCTTCGCTTGTGTCCATTGTTTTGACAGTTCTTCCTGAAGGGGGCGCATTTTTAGGCGGCAGTGAGGGATGAGAAGGATACATGACGACATCATGCCAAGGAGCGATTTGAAGAGGCGGACGGTCAGAGACTGTTTGGATGCCACTGACTTGGCCAAGGAGATGAGTTTCGACTTTCTCTCCTGTGATGGAAAGGCCTTCGTGCAATCCGTGTCCAGGGTAGCTCCTAGGAAGGTGATGACTCGAGCTGGTGTCAGGGATGACTTTTCCCTGTTGAGGGTCAGTCCAAGGCGGCGGAAAAGATGCAGACAGGCGCTGGAAGATGCAGCTGCGGCTGCTCTCGACGGAGCTTTTACCAGCCAGTCGTCCAGGTAAGGGAAGACCTGGTGTCCCTGCTGGCGGAGATAGGCTGCGACCGGAGAAAGGCATTTCGTAAAGATCCTTGGAGCAGATTTGAGGCCGAAGGGGAGTACGCGGAATTGGTAGTGTATCCCTGCGACTGCAAACCTTAGGAACTTTCTGTGACCCTTGAGGATAGGGATGTGGTAATAGGCGTCCTGTAGGTCGAGTGATGTCATGTAATCGCCTTTTTCCAGGAGTCCCAGGATCTCCTGTAGCGTGACCATTCGAAACGATTGCTTCTTGAGAAACACGTTGAGGGCTCTTAAGTCGAGAATTGGACGCCATTTCTTCCCCTTCTTGTGGATGAGGAAGAAGTGGGAATAGAAGCCCTCCCCCATCTGGGCGTGTGGAACTTTTTCTATCGCGCCTTTCTGGAGCATGGATGTTAGTTCTTGCCGAAGCAGCCGCAGGTGTCTGTGAGGACGCTTGACAGGTGGTGTCTGAGGAGGGTTTGAGAGGAATTCTAGAGAGTGGCCGAATTGAAGGAGTTGTAGAACCCACCGGTCTGTCGTTATTTGCCGCCAGTTTTGAAGGTAAAAGGAAAGCTTCCCTCCAAGTCGCAAGGGAAGCGATGGTGGAGGGGCTGGCCAATTGGAAAAGTCATTGTCGATTGCCTGCTGGTCTCTTCTGTCCTTTCCCTCTGTAGGACGATTTATTGAAGGAGGACTGACGTCCCGACTGGTTTTGGCGCTGTTGAAATTGCGTTTTACCCTGAGAGTAAGAGTAAGAGGACTTGTTTTGATAAGATCCTCTATAGGAGGATTGTCCCCTCCCCCTGTTGGCACGAAAGGACTGAGTGCGAGATTGCAGAGTGCCCAGGGCTCTGGCTGTGTCAGTGTCCTTTTTAATTGCAGTGAGGGCTTCGTCAATCTTCTCGCCGAATAGGTGATCGCCATCATAGGGCATATCTAAGATCTTGGTCTGGACCTCCTGTCTGAAAGAGGTGGCTTTAAGCCAGCCTTGGCGTCGCAGGACAGCGGCTCCCGCCAGCTGTCTGAATCCAGTCATGGCCACGTCAATGGCGCAGTCTATCAGTTCTGAGGCCGATGTTTGGCCCTCAAGGAGGAGCGAGTGTGCCTCCGCTTTAGCATCTTCCGGCAGGTCGGCAATGTAGGGCGCGATGTCCGCCCAGAGTTGGCGGTTGTAACGCCCAAGAAGGGCGATGGAATTGGCAATTTTCACCGTTGTCGCAGAGGTAGTGGAAAAGCGTTTCCCAACTGCATCTAACTTCCTGCCTTCTTTATCTGGTGGTGTCGATAAAGGTGATGCAGGGTTACGCGAGTTCTTCTGCGCCGCCTGGGTGACCACAGAGTCCGCCTTGGGGTGACCCGTGAGGCATGCTGGAGCTGAAGACGTAGCTCTGTACTTTTTATCCAGTTTGGGTACGATTACCTGTAGGGAAGCTGGAGATTGCATGAGCTGCTTGCCCTGTTTGAGTAGATAATCAATGATCGGAATCGATCTAGTAGTTTTCTTAGTTGGTTCTTTAAAGTCATAGAGGAAACATTCAGTTTCCTGAGATTCCATTGACATATGGAACCTTTTGGCAGCCCTTTCCATGAGGTTATGGAAACCTCCAATATCAGCAGGTGGAGACTCAGAAGATTGTGGCTCCGGAGAGGCTGGAGAGTGAGTAACATAGTCCTGGTCCGCATCCACGTCCGTATCATCATCTCGGACTTCCCCTTCTTCATGTTCTCTGTCCTCTTCCTCGGACGAGATAGGGTCTTGAGCAGGGTCCTGTGTCCTAGGAAGGACCAGTGGAGGGGGCCTAGGTCTTGTCCCTTGTGCAGGAACGGGCACAGATGGCTGCGGGGTTGGTGGGACAGTAGGGGTGGCTTTCTGCGGAAACCGCAGTTTGTAGTCTTGGACGAGAAAGCTCAAGTCTGCAACCAATGAGGCCGGCAAGCACACCATTGGGGTCACCTGGGTGTGGACTTGGGTAGGCACTACTGGAGGGGTCGATTCCTCAACCTCCTGCTCTTCGTCCGTACTCTGGCACTTGACAATTAGGTCGGAAGGACTAGTGGCTTGGGTAAACTCCTCCTCCTCCTCCGGCTCCTGGTCCTGTAAGAAGCAGGATGGTGTCAGCTGTTGGACCTTACTAGGTGAGGTCATCTCCGGAGTGATCTGCCTTTTGGTGATCCTAATGGAGACATGGGAAGTCTGAGCGTCCATTGCGTGTGACAAGAGCTCGGATTCTTTCCAGGTACCAGTAGCCGTCGGTATAGTCTTCGTCGACGGTGCATCCGTCGACGACCCTCTCGTCGACGGAGCTTTAAGCAGCGTTTCCTTCGTCGACTGCTTCGTCGTCGGCGCCGCCGTCGACGGAGCGCCCTTCGTCGACGGAGTGTCCCTCGTCGACGGCTTCGTCGACGGTGTGACTTTCGTCGACGGTGTCGTCGTCGACGTCTTCGTCGACGGTGCTGTCGTCGACGCCCTCGTCGACGGTGCCGTCGTCGATGTCCTCGTCGACGGTCTTGTCGTCGACGGTGCGGAGGATGAAATCGGTCGTCCTGCTGACGACGAGTAGGTTAGAGTCGTCGATGAGGAGGACGCCGACGATGCCATCGTCGTCGATACCGTCGTCGTCGATGTTGAGACGGTTTTAGGCGATGAGGTGGTCGCCGATTGCGCCGTCGTCACCGTAAGCAGTGGTTGCTTCCTAGGGACAGGAAGGTCCTTGCTAGATACGGCAGGCTTGCCCTCTGAAGCCTTTTTAGACCTCTTAGGAGGGGTCGCTGAGTGGCCAGGCGAGGAAGCCCTAGGCCTCTTCAGGGAAAGTTGTGAGGCGACCGACATGCTCCCACCCTCGGAAATGAGGTCGGTCGGTTTGTCTTTGAGCCTGTTCAGCCAGATAAGAAGTCTCCCTTCCCGGTCTTTCTGGGTTTTGACGGAGAACTTACGGCAAATCTTGCAGTCGATGGTCTTGTGGTGAGGGTAGAGGCAATACAGGCATTCCTCATGTTCGTCGTCCACGTGGAGCCTTAGTTTACCACAGGAGGCACAGGGACGGAAAAGTGCTCTTTTCTTGACGTCAGCCATAGTAGAAAGTCGAAAAAACTGTGAAGTTTGGAGAAAATACGATATTCCTGAGGAGAACTCAGGTGGAGACTCCCTAGCACAACGTGCGGTAGAAAATCTGAGAGACTGAGGCTCCTCACAGGAAGGTTCTAGAGGGAGGTAGTAGCTGATTGGTTGTTCCTTTTGTTTTGGTCCTTTTTTTACAAAAGGACACAGATAGGCTACCAAGGTGGGACCCTGGAGCCTACTCTATTTGGTCCTTCCTGCATAAGGACCTAGATAGGTTACTAAGGTTAGACCCTTAGACCTATTCTCTTTATGTATGTCTTAGGACATTACTTTTTTATGTACCGGAGGCTCCCGTCTCGACGACGGGGAATGATTCAGGCATGTGAATCTATGAAAGACACCCAAATACTGGATAAAAAGCTGGACCTACAGTCTTTTATGAACTGGCTCAACAACCTTGACCCATGGCTAAAATTTACACACACCGCTACCAGTTGCAACCTTGACTTCTTGGATATAACCATATTCGTAAAAGACAATGTGTTGCATACAAAGACCTTCAGAAAACCAACGGCTAAAAACAGCATTTTATCCTATAAAAGCTTCCACCCAAAACCTCTGAGGGACAATCTCCCCTACAGTCAATTTTTACGCTTAAAGAGAAACTGCAGCAACAACACAGACTACAGAATGCAAGCTAATGAACTAAGCGACAGACTGAGGCAGAGAGATTACACAGAGAAAACAATTAGACTCTGTAAGAAAAGAGCAAGTAATCAGCCGAGAGAATGTCTCCTCCAAACATTTCAAAAAGAACCAACACCAGATCTGACCACCTGTGTCACTACATTCAGCCAGGCTTCTTATGAAGTAAAGAAACTGGTAAATAAGAACTGGCATATCCTCCATACAGGACCTTTCAATTGGCCTAGACCAAGGTTCGCAAATCGGAGATCTAAAACATCAAGGATGTCTTAGTACATACCCGACCGATAAGAAAAGCGAAAACGGTCCTTACCAGAGATATAACCATGTCACCAGTAACTGGACATTATCCGTGTGGGTCATGCGTAGCATGTAAAACAACAATTGCTTCCAAAACACTACAACTTTCTGACACACTTCTCTGGCAGCAGCGTCAACATACGAACTGCAATTCGACACATGTCATCTACATGGTGAGCTGCCCTTGTGGCAAGATTTATATCGGAATGACATGCCGCAAAGTGAAAACTAGAATTGGTGAACACCGGAGCAATATTAGATTAAAAAAGAATACCACCAAGTTGTGCTCCCACTTTGTGCAAGCAGGTCATTCCTGTGATGACATTCATTGGACAGTAATTGAAATGCTAAATGAAAAGTCTCAGAGATGTGAAAGAACACTATTTGAGAAAGAACAGAGGTGGGTGGAACGCCTCAAAACCTATGAAAACGGACTCAATGATTTTATACCGTGGCATCAGTTTGCAAAATGATCCTGTCAAAATAAACTGTTCATTCCCCGTATTTTCTTTGAGTGGACATTGAAAGAATCATATTTACAACTTCAGGCACTAATAAAGCTTGTTTTCAAACAAAAAAACAAGAAACTTCGTCTGACACACCCAGAACACGTTGCACGTAGCGCCTGCCCCTTTAAAAATGTTCGCTCAGTTTGAGTCTCCCATTTCCGGGGGCAGAGTCAGCACAAGACGAGGTTGCAATTACATGCGGGTAATGGCGGAGCGAGGCTGTACAAACAACTGAATCCCGGTAAGGTGACCGCGAATAGAATCTACTAATGTAATACATTTCAAATACAGCTCTGTGCCCAGTGGGTTCCCCCCGACGCAAGCAAGTGCCTTCCAGTCTCAAGGTATGACAACGCGCAGCGTGTATAAATAGTTCATTTGCCTTGCTTATGAAAATACCTACCCTTGCGCCTTTTTACATGCCAGCGCGTAAAGGTAAAGTTTCTTTTCCCTTCCCACTTCACAATGTTCCTTTACAAATTTTTGAAACTAGCGCTTCTATGTGCCAGCGCGTTAAACTAATGGACTGCCAATCCTCACAACTATGTCCACAGTGTAAATAAACTCAACCCTGTTACCCCTCCCCCAATGAGATAAGTCTCTGGAACGAATGAATAATATTTTTATTCAATCTAATACGCAAACCTAAATCAGGATGTTTTGAATAAGTGTGTATCTCTCTATGTACTCTCCCTATTCTATTTCAGAAACTGGAGGAGTCTTCATTCCTGGAAATTTAAACAGGTTACTACTAAAATACAACACAAATGGTGTGAGTAATACGTACATTGTTTGTTTATATGTTAGTCCTGACGAAGGCTCTATAGACCCCTATGGGCCGACAGAGCTGAAACATGTCGACGTTTGTGTAATAATTGTATTAAAACTACTATGATCCAGTAACTCGATCTACTCAGTAGTACCGTATCTATTTTAATCAATCTGGAAATCACACCAACAATTAAAATTACTCTGGGTGATTTTTCAGTTTTTAAACCCTTTTTTTCCTTTTTTTCCTTTTTTTGAGACTTTAATTTCGACACACTTTTTTCACTTCTCTGGACACTGCACTACAGGCCAGAGGTGCCTCGGGCTGAGGCTGGCAACATCACTATTTTGGAGTAACCAATGATAACTGCCAACAACCCATATGCGGGGCAGACGAACCAGATATACCGCACAAACCACACTGGCATAGGGTTTTTGAGGTTACTCTAAAAACTTTCCTTACCAATGGTCTGATGTGTTACAAGTGTCTGTTTCTTTTTTGATAAATTGCCTACTTACCCTGGGGAATGAAACAGACATTCAAATCCCTAATCCCCCCTTTTTTTGATTAATTGCCCTACCAAAGTATGGCACAGAAACTAATTTGCCAGCGGGTTGTTTTGAATTTCAGAAAAATGCTGACATTTGATTGTATGTATGTATGTGTACTTATATAGTGCAAACGTAGAAGTAAAGCAACAGAGCATTGTATAAGATGAGCACAGGAATAAAGTAGTAGCAAATACTACATGTTTGTGGGTGATGAGGGCATCTTTTACATAGTAACTGTAAGAAGGGTGAAATAACTCCTGTAACTTGTGGATGAGATGTACCTAAAAGAGGAACGTTTTTAATTCCTCCCTGAAAGATAAAAAAAGGAACTTTCCAAATAAATCTGCATCGCTGCATCTGAATTTACCTACAGATCATCGGGAATAGTGAGAAGGCCTGTCTTTCCATCTTTTTATTTGTGTGATTCTTGATCTCAGTCTGGTACTATCTTGGTTACATGTGCATTGGCCACTGGGGACCTTCATCTTGCCCACCCGGCAGCGTGTTATAGTGGTTGTTCGTTTCCTTGATGATAATGCAGCTGGTCTTCAAAGTGACATTACGGGCTGGGGTATGAAGACTGGTTCTTTAAATACAGAATGTGGTGCATTTCTCTTCTACATTTACACCAGGTCACGTAAGCTGCTTCTGCCCCCAGCTTTGCTTGATAATAGGCATCTTAGCTCATGTCTTAAAATGTCTCAAATTTTTCTAAATGTATGAAAAACAGCGTTGAACTTCAAAAAATCTTATACAATTGCAGACCTATTATTTATGGACTTTCTCAGAGCCTTGTACAGTACGCATCTTTAAACATAATCTATCTTAAAGCAACTGCGACTTTATAAATGCTCTCGATCTTCATGGCAATCAACGCTATTAAAAGTATCATTCAATACGGCACAAGAAACATTTCTTGAATGGCCCTGATATTTATATATTCTAATGCTGTTTAGAGGGGGTAAAGAGCAGATGAGGGAAATGGAGAGAGATGGATGAATGAAGGCGACACCATAGGGGAATGAGGGCAAGGTAGGTGGAAAAGAAAAGAAAGAGGCTCAAGAAAGAGAGAAGGAAAGTGGAAAATAAGGAAATAAATTGGAATGAAGGTGAGAGAACATAAATTAAGAAAAGGAAGGAAAAGTGAGAGTAGAATAAAATAAGAGACTGCAGCAGTTTAAAGGAGAAGGGGGATGAATGAGGCAAAGAAGAAAATATAGGGAAAAGATGTTGAACAAGGGTGATGGGTGAAAAGAAGTAAGGGCCAGAAGAGAGAAGTTTGAAGAAAAGGTGTAGGGAATAGGCAAAGATAAAGAATTAAACAGAGAAGAAAGGAGTGGTAGACAAGACAGGGTGAGGCACACAGTCGAGGAATGAAGGAGGTAAAAGGTGTGTGAAGTGGAGTTTAAATCAGGATGAGGGAGTGAAAGGAAGAAATAAAGAGGAGTAAGAAAAAGACAGAAGGGGAGAAGAAAACATTAATGAAAGTGAAGGTCAGTTGGGGAAGTAATGTAAGCAGGGTAAGAGAAGAGATAGGAGAAAGACAGAGACGTGGAAGGAAGAAGACATAGTGAAGACGAGGAAAGGGATGAAAAAATTAAAGAGGAAATTTAAAAAGGGAATGAAGGAGAGCAAAAGGAAAAGGCAAAAAAAGTGAGAAAAAAGAGGGAAAGGGAGATTGAAAGTAATGTAAGCAAAATTAAAGGAAACTACAACAGAAAAGGTGAAAGGCAAAAGAAAGGATGTGATGGAAGAAGGAATGGAAAGGGAAAGATAGGGAGAAGAATGGGCAGAAGATAAGAAAAGAGAGAGGAAGGGATATAGGCTTGCAAAGAAGGAGAGGGAGATAATGGTGGGACTAAAATGGGTAAGGTGAAGATGAATACAGTCATTATATAAGAAGAAAGCAGCATTGAGGAAGGGACGAAAGATCAGAATGGAAAGGCAGAGAAAGAAATGACAAGAGGCAGCATTGTGGAAAGTGACCATTTTCTTACTGGCATGCTGTGGGAACTAACCAATGCATAATTTTACATACCTTTTGCCTGTAAAGCCGGAATTAAACCAAATAATGTTTGCACCACTGTTAATGGTCAACGGGCCTACATATGCACTCATTTTCCTTTACATTAATTGTGAGAGACAACACAATCCCCAAGAAAACTGGAATGCAGGGGGCATCGCCTAGTTGCCAACATGGCTGATGAGTTCTGAGTGAGGTCCTGCCATTCCTTGTTGTCTGACATAACCCATGCTTGCAGGTCGGTGGACACTGCCTGACTATTGGCAAAAGCTCCTGCATCATTGCTGGATTTGGTGGTGCATGCAGTTTAGCGTTGTGGCCCTAGAACTAGTGGTGCTTGCAAGGCACAGTAGCACAGCATACATCCAGCAGAGTGTGGTGTTGTCGAGAGCTATGATCAGGGCCAATAAAGTGGCACGGAGGGGCCCTGACACCCCAAGAAAAAAGGTAGGAGCTGGGAGACTGAAGATGGGGGGGAACTGGGCCAATTCAATTGTGTGGACTTCCTTAACCTCTTCCATGCTCATGACAAGGTCAGCTCGTCATGAGACACAGTGGAGCTGTGCTTATGACGAGTTGACCTTGCCATGATCCATGGACTATTACAATTTCCAGCACAGGGGTGGAAAACCCCTTAGTAGCCAAGGTGTTAAGGACAGAGTAGTGGACAGGGAGTCAGAGGAGTTCGGCCACCCTCGGAGCAGTGATCCCAGGCCACACAATGTAATGAGGCCTTCCCACTCCTATGGAGACTTGGGACGTGCCACTAGAGAGGCTCCAGCCAGCTACGCCTAACTTTGTCTTGGCTGACTGCTCCCTCCCAAATCCCCACCATGTAAATAGCTTACATTGCTGGGCTTAGATTGAATTTTGTGTAAGTGTATGTGATTTCATCCTGTGGCCTGTGATTTCACCCAGCGGCATATGCTGAGTTGCTAAGGCCTGATTGTCCATGACTGGTGAAGCCACTTTGATTGTCCATCTGAGTGCTAGTGGCTCTGGGGGAGAGGCACCCCCTTTGTTTCATCTGTTTGGTCCACTGGACCTGCCAAGCAGCAGCTGTGGGTTGATATGCAGTGATTGTGTTGCTATATTTTGAACTTGCTGTTTTCCATGATAAAGCGGTATAGAACCGTTACCACGCATCTTTTACCACGAAGTACTGTTACAACGAAACCATTACAACGCAAGGGTATTTACAACGCATGTATTTACAACGCATTACACTACAACGCAGCTACTATTACAAGGCATACCATTACAACGTGAGTATAGGTAAGTTTATCTTTTTTTTAATACATTTATCCGGGGTATTGGGTTATGGGGTACATGGGTATTTTAGGGTTCAGGGCTAGGTTTGGGTTTTGGGGTACAGGGGTATTTTTAGGGTTCAGGGCTGGGTTTGGGTTTTGGGGTACAGGAGTATTTTTAGGGTTCAGGGCTGGGTTTGGGTTTTGGGGTACAGGGGTATTTTTAGGGTTCAGGGCTAGGTTTGGGTTTTGGGGTATAGGGGTATTTTTAGGGTTCAGGGGTAGGTTTGGGTTTTGGGGTACAGGGGTATTTTTAGGGTTCAGGGCTGGGTTTGGGTTTTGGGGTACAGGGGTATTTTTAGGGTTCAGGGCTGGGTTTGGGTTTTGGGGTACAGGGGTATTTTTAGGGTTCAGGGCTAGGTTTGGGTTTTGGGATACAGGGGTATTTTTAGGGTTCAGGGCTAGGTTTGGGTTTTGGGGTACAGGGGTATTTTTAGGGTTCAGGGCTGGGTTTGGGTGTTGGGGTACAGGGGTATTTTTAGGGTTCAGGGCTAGGTTTGGGTTTTGGGGTACAGGGGTATTTTTAGCGTTCAGGGCTAGGTTTGGGTTTTGGGGTAAAGGGGTATTTTTAGGGTTCAGGGCTAGGTTTGGGTTATGGAGTATAGGGGTATTTTTAGGGTTCAGGGCTGGGTTTGGGTTATGGGGTACAGGGGTATTTTTAGGGTTCAGGGCTGGGTTTGGGTTATGGGGTACAGGGGTATTTTTAGGGTTCAGGGCTGGGTTTGGGTTTTGGGGTACAGGGGTATTTTTTACATATATATTAACACATTCTTTAATAAAATTTAATTTAAATAATTAAATTATTTAAAAAATTATTAATTACATTATTTTAAAAAATTATATACTTACCTATACTTACGTTGTAATGGTATGCGTTGTAATAGTATCTGCGATGTACTGTCATGCGTTGTAAAGGTATGCGTTGTAAGGGATCCTGCGTTGTAAAAATTGTGTGCTAATGGTATGCGTGGTAAAAGTATGCGTGCTAACAACATATATCCTTATAAAGCGCACTAGATACCTATGCGTTCCAGAAAATGTGGGTAGTAGCTTGGAGCGACGCTGCTCTAATGCATTAAAAGACAGTGATGAAAATATGGAAAGATCCTTTATTCCTGTTTGATTGCTCATGCTCTACGACTGTGTTTGCAGTGGGGAGGACCAGATTATAAGCTCTCTTGTCTTATTGTCAAAACCTGCATGGAACTTGGGTCCTAAATCCTAGACAGTTGTAAACAAAAATAAATCTTGCTGCTATGTAGGTGGCTGACTTTCCATTGAATTTCAATATGGTGAAAGATACGATAATCGGTCTCAGGTCCGAATAAAACTTGATCATTTTGCAACTCCCATTCATGGAAAGGGTGCATGTCAATCCTCCTCAGTAGCACAGTCAGACCCAAAGTCTGTGTGGCAGATCATCCTTAGACACTCAACTCCAAGCTATACAAGAATCTCATTCCTCCTTTGAAATGAAGATGAGTGAGCTGTTAACCAGGAGATGTATAATTTAGTGGAACAAGTTTGCACCAATAAGGGGCATATTTTTGAGACTGAGAATCAGGTTCACACGGAGTCTACTGTAAAACACCTGAGTGACACTGCAAAACTACTTGAAGCGCTAGGGGCGGATGCTGAAAACATGGCCTGGACCTGAGTGACACTGCAAAACTACTTGAAGCGCTAGGGGCAGATGCTGAAAACACAGCCCGGAATAGCAACCTCCATGTGGTGGGAATACCTGAGGGGGTGGAGGGACAAGCAGCCAAAAAGTTAATGACTTCATGTTTACTGTCACAGGTACCCACTGAGATACTTTCTAATTGATTAGTCATTGAGTGGGCTCACAGGTCTCCGGTAGCACAATCCGATTCAGGAGCTCCTCTTCTGGAGCAGCTTGTATTAAGATGTTAAATTACCAGGACAGAAATGCTATCCTGAATGTTGCCAGGCTCAAAGGAGATGCATACCAAGAAAGTAACTTGGTGATGATATTCTAGGACTATTCAAGGCATACACTTTTGTCCAACATTCTCAGGACTCAAGGCAAAAGTCAAGGCGATGAAGCTAGATTATAGCTCAATGTTTCCTACTAGACTTAAGGTTATTTTCAGGACAAAGGTTTCTTTTTTGACAGCCCCAACTCAGCATGGAGCTGGTCTCAGGAGTGGACCACAGAACGTCCATGTGAACGATTGATGGGAAATGTAAACAGCAGTTTTAAGACCAGTCTGCACCTGCCAAGAAGAAACTGGTTCAAGAGCTGCAATAGGATCTATGTTAAACATGACATTTTTCCCAGCTGGAACAGCCCCGGGTCACTCAGTGAGAAAGATGCTTGTGCACAGAGTGCTGATCCTATTTTACCATCAGATACAATTCACACAAGCGTCCTAGATATAAGTTATGAGCATAATGACAATGGAGCCTATAAAATTAAATTTGGCGAAGCAGGAAAAATTCACCTCTCATGAGGGCAATATTAATTGTACAGGTTTTGGCCCTTCTATGTGCCCTTACTTTTATTTCTGTTCATTATGTGTTGGGTTAAAGGTGATAGATGCTGCTTGGATAGAAGTGTGTGGTGGGGGGAAATGGTGGTTTTGTATAGGAAATATTTCCCAGTTATAAATGGTTCATATAGGTCTCGGATTACTTCTGCATGAACAGATATCAGATAACTAAATGTCTAATAATTTGATGAGAAGTCAAGCCATTGAATCAAAAATGTAAATGGTATGTTCAATAAAGTTAAACTGGGGTGGTGGGCGGGGATAGGAGGTGGGAGGAGAATTCTTCAAAATGTCAAGCTGTATGCCAAATATATTTTGATGTTACAATAAACACAGTTGATGGGTTCAAACTGTAAATTTCCCAAGCAATTTGGCTGGGATAGGGTGCACCATGTGGGGTTCTCACAAACTCAAGGGGAGTGGCGGTCCTGCTCTGTAAGACTTTCCAGATGGTAGTCATGAAAGCCAGCACAGACCCACAGGGCTGTTTCATTATGGGAAATGGTGGGAGGGGGTCAGATATGGAATTTGGTCTCTATATATTCACCGTCAGGACTAAACCACAAGATACTGGACTGGGTGAGGGGAGCTTTTATTGACGACACCCAAGTCTACTGCTGCTGGGTGGAGATTCTAATGAAGTAATCGGCATAGTTTCAAATAGATTCAGGGCCAGGGCTGCTGTTCCATGTAGCAAATGAGGCTAGCTGATTGGACTTCTTCCTAGAGTCTATCTGAAGCCTGCTGGGTTTGGCAAAGCGGTTAGAAAGGCTACACACATTACTTTGCCCAACGTAACTCCTTCTCAAGAATAAATCACCTTCTCCTGCCATCAACTGATAGTCAAGCGGCAACTGGTGTACCTATTTTCCCACAAAGTATCTCAGACCATTTGCCCCTTTTAATTAGGATTGGTAGTAGGCCTGGAGGTTCCATAGGTATGTGTGGGATGAATGCTTGGTGGATGATTGATAAGAAAATAAGATACTTACCTGTAACTACAGTTCTCAAGTATTTGTATCTTTCATAGATTCACATGCTTGAATCATTCCCCGTCGTTGAAGTGGGATTCCCACGGCACTATGTATCAGTATCATAGGCTAAAATGGCAATGCAAAGTCAGTATAGCCTATCTATGTCCTTTTAAAAAAAGGACCAAACTTGAACTATAACTAATCAGGTGACAGCACCCTCTAGAACACACCCAACAGAGGCTGAGCCCTTCAGATTTTCAAGCACAAGTAGGAATAAATAATCCCAATCTATGAGGAGAGCTTTAAGTGGAGGGGGGTGAGTCCCATATGCATCTATGAACAATACCAATACTGGAGAACTGTAGTTACAGGTAAGTAACTTAATTTCTTCTCCACTATTGGATCTTTCATAGATTCACATGTTTGAATCAGAATAGTAAGCATCTCTCTCTCTCTCTCACACACACACACACACGCATAATTTTGCATAAATAGTCCTCATATGAAAAGATCATTGTGTCATATACAATGCTATCATATACATTAGTAAAGATATATTAACATCATATACTGGAGCTCACCTTGCTGAAACAGATGTCGTAAAACTGCCTGTCCTACAGCTGCATCACTTCTCTGCGCCGATTCTAGGCAGTAGTGCTAGGTGATTGTGTGGGTGTTCTTCCACGTTACAACACGACATATCTTCTCTAGCAGGACACCTGCAAACTTCGCAGCCGAGGTAGACACTGCCCTTGTTGAGTGCGCCTTCTCCCTTGCCGTGAATGGCTTAATAGCTTTGGTGTGGCAAAAGTGTATGGTGGAGGAAATCTAACTTGAGATGGTTGCTTTCGTGACTGCTGTACCTTGACCAGAAAATCTGTATGAGACCAACAGCTGATCAGTTCTTTGTTTAATATCCAAGGTATGACGAGACTTTGCAGCCGGAGATGCCAGATTTGAGAAAAATGAATGAAGTATGATAGGTTCATTGAGATGAAACTGAGATGGAACCTTGGGGATGATCCATGGGTTTGCTCTGAGAAGCACATAATCATCAGAGAAATGCAAGAATGGTTCCTGTGTTGTGAAAGCCTGAATTTCGCTGATTCCTCTATTGGAAGTGAGAGCCAAAAGCAAAGAGACCTTCCATTTCAGATCCACCTCTTTATGGGCTCGAATGGAGGATTTATAAGCTGCGAGAGAACCACGTTGAGGTGCCATTCTGGGGCAGGAGCTCATACTATTGGAAAATCTCTGAACAACCCTTTCATGATTGTTTGGCTATTCTTGAGGAACAGAGAGAGAGAGAGAGAGAGAGAGAGAGAGAGAGAGAGAGAGCGAGCAAGAGAGAGAGAGAGAGAGAGAGAGAGAGAGAGAGAGAGAGAGAGAGTGGTCTGTACCTTGAAATTGCAGCCAGGTGAAACTTCCCAAACGCATTTATCAACCCTGATAAGGCGAGCGACAAGAGGTAAGGCAGAATCTGTTCAAGTGATGCTGCCAACAGATGCAGATTAGATTGTTGACAACATGAACAGAGTTGCTTCCATTTTAATTTATGCATTTTGTTTGTAGCTTCCACTCTTGCCTTGGATCAAATATCCCTATAATCCTGAGTGGTACTTAATTCTCGGAACTCGCTGAATTCAGGAGCTATGTGCGCAATTGGAAAAGCTGCTTCCGGCAGGAGGATCTGGCCGTTGTTCCTCGTCAAGAGTGTTCGATTTCTCTGAGGCAGATGGAGTTTGACTCTGACAGCAGTCGGCGCTCTGTAACCCATTGCTGCCTGGGCCATTAGGAGTTATTAGAATGAGGCGAGAATACTCAGCATAAGAGGAAAGGGGGAGGAAGCAAATGCATAAATCCCAGCTAATCTAATTGAAAGGACCTTCCCCCATGACCCTGGGAGCGTGTATCGACTAGCATAAGACTGGCATTTGGTGCTCTTGTCTGTCGCAAAAAGGTCCAATGCTGGTTTGCCCCACCTGGAGAATATTTTGTCCATCTCCGACTGATATGGTTACCACTATTGGTAACTGTCTCTGGTTCTGCTGCGAGTGTCCGCTAAGGTGTTGTTCACTCCTGACACGTGCTTGGCTTTCAGAGATATCCTGTGGTTTGTGAGTCAGTTCAAAAGTTGTTGGTATTCCAGGGACAGAATTAGCAACCTTGTAATCCCTTGCTTGTTGATGTAATACATGCTGGTCGTATTGTCTGTCCGTACCAGCACAGAAGCTCCTGCTATTCGTGGAAGAAAAGCTTGTAGGGTAAGAGATATTGCTTTCAGTTCCAGGAGATTAAAATGCATTGTTTTTTGAAGTGTCGACAACTTCCCTTGTATTTGTAGGTCCTGCAAGTGGCCGCACCAACTCTCCAGGGAGGCATCGGTTGTGATGACGAAGTAGGGTACTGAAGTCACAAATGTGAGGCCTTTTGTCAGAGGAGATATTAGCATCCTTCAGTCGTGCCAGTGGGACCGGTTTATTGCGGAAGAGATCATGCCCAGTAGTAACTTGTACAGCCACACTGAAACAGACTTTATTTTGGAAATCTTTAGGGCTACGTTTATTGACTTTTGCTGCCTGTCTTGTGATAGATAGGTTTTGTTCTGGTTTGCCTCCAGGTGGGCTCTCAGAAACAGTATTGTTCGATTTGGGATAGTTGAAGATTTTAGATAATTCACCGTAAGGCCCAGCCAGTGATACATGAAGAGGCAAGCCCTGGTAGCTTCGGCAGCTTACTGTGGTGTTGAGGCTTTTAGCAGCCAGTTGCCTAGGTAGGGGAATGCCAAATGACCTTGTTTTCTGAACGCCGCTGCTACAGGGACGAGACAATTGGTGAATATGCGAGGAGCTGACTTGAGGCTAAATGGAAGGACTTTGAATTGTTAATGGATATCGGCTACAGTGAAACAGTGCTTGGGATGGATGAGAATGTAAAAATATGCATATTTTAAATCTAGAGAGGTTTTGTAACCTTCTCTGTTCAGCAGGTGCAGGATGTTGGAGAGAGTAATCAAACGGAAGGACTGTTTGTGTAGGAATTTGTTTAGTCTCCTGAGGTCTAGGATGGGTCTCCATTCCCCTGTTTTCTTTTGTATAAGGAAAAAAACAGGATTGGAATCCCATGCCATTCTGAGAACAAGGGACCTTGTCTATTGCACCGCTGGCCTGCATTATTAGGGTTTCTTTCCTCAATAAGTGAAGATGAAGTGGGTGTGCCCCCTTTGGAGGGATGTTTGGTGGCCTCTTGCCAAACTCCAGGGTATGTCTGTAGTTTACAAGATCTAATACCTATCTGTCAGATGTTATCTCATTCCATTTAGGGAGATAGTTGGAAATATTTACACCCACATGAAGGGAAGAAGTGAAAGTACCCAGTACCTCGTCTAGGTCACTGTTTACAACTTGCATCTCAACCTTGAGGGGGTTGGTTTCGGCGCGAGCCTTTCTTGTTATAGGGCGCCGAAGGTGATTGACAGTACACCTGATGTTGGTAGGCGGGCCTATATTGTGATTGAAAGAGTTGCTGTTATTGAGATCATTGATCACCCCCTCTGCAGGTAGAGAAACCTCTTCGTCTAGGGCCCAAATGGACAACATCTTAAACTGAAGGTTGCCTATTGTCCGTCTTTATCGCCAATAGCACATCATCGATGTGTTTCCCAATAGGAAGCTGGCTCTGTATATGATATATCAAATTGAGATATTTCTTTTTTTTTTTTTTTCAAAACCTTTATTGCACTTTGAATAGCACACAGCGGAATGCCTACAACCCCGAGGGCCGGCCGCTATCTTAGGATCATTGTACACAGAGATTTTCAGCAAAAAGGATAATCATACCACAGTGTCAATAAAAGTCTTGATGTAGGGAGCTGAAACAATAAAGTGCCAGTTGAGCAATTATTCAATGCAGTAGTTTGAGGTTTTGATGGAGTTTTTTTCGTTTTTTGGAAAACAACAAACACAGAACAACAACCGTTAGGAAGGACGGTAAGGTCTGACACGAATCAGTGCGTTACAAGTCTTTAGTGTCTCTTGGGAGTTTGGGATCTTGACAGCCCACCCAGTGCACACATGCCTCAACTCACCCCACCCGCCCCCACCCCCTCGGACTCATTCGTCTAGGTCCTGAGAGGCAACCCGCTGCAGCTGCCCACGCCCCCTCCACACTCCCTCCTCCCGCCCGTGTTCAGCCCTCCCCGCCCTCATCGTCAGATTCATCCAACACATCCTCTCGCAAGGGTTCGCAGATGTCCCCCCTGTACTCATTCCATTTCAGCCATATCTTATTCCATTTCCCGGGGCAGGCTCGGTTGATGTACACTGCTCGCTCGGTCAACATCACTCGATCCATGTTCAAGCACCACTGGGACTTGGTTGGGAGTTCTGCTGCCCCCCAGCGTTGTGCTATGTCGCGATTGAGATATTTCTTGTAAAGAGTCCAGGGGTTCCATTATGAGTGGACGGGGGACTTGCTATGGCAATCCAAAGGTGCTCGTCTAAACAGTAGTGTGCTCGAGCAGCCTTAGGCTTATCACAGAGTAGTGCTTTAGGCTTATCACAGAATAGTGCAAGACATCTGAAAGCACAGGTTAGTACTTGTGTAACGATATATCTGTAAGACACATTAGTTCATGATAGATTCCTTACCGTCGAATATCCCCAGGCGACAGACTGGAGCCGGAAATATTTGCGTAGCAGTACCCTTGCGCGTCGGTAGGCGTCGTCTGCGGCTCCGCGTCCGTCGTCGGCGCCGTGATGACGTTATTGGAGTACTTAGACGCCGCCTCCGCGTGCTGACGTCAGTTCTTAGACACAGCTTTTCCGCGCCAGAAACGCAGAGCTATGATAAAAACCAACACTGGTGCCTTGAAACTAGGACCCTGAAAGGGGATGACCTTAACCCTAGATATCGGTTCGCAGAACGGGGAGGATGGGTGGGTCGGTAAGGAATCTATCACTAACTAATGTCTCTTACAGATATATCGTTACACAAGTAGTAACTTGGTCATCTGAAAGAGACACGTTAGTGATAGATTCCTTACCTTAGAATAGATATCCCAGCAAACACAAACCTGGTGGTGGGTCTGCGAACCAATAATCACACCAGAAAGTCCTGGAGGACGGAACGGCCAAAGAAGCCATCCGTCTGGACTTGGCTGTCCAGGCAATAGTGTCTTGCAAATGTGTGCAGCGAGGCCCACGTAGCTGCCTGGCAAATGTCCTGCAAGGGCACTCCTCGGCCCAAGGCAGATGTAGTCGCTGTGGCCCGAGTGGAATGAGCCCTCAGCCCAACAGGTGGTTCCTTCTTAGCCAAGGAGTAACACGCCTGGATACACAAGATGATCCAACGTGAGATGGTCCGCTTGTGCACCGCTTTTCCCTTCTTAGCACCCACGTAACTAACAAAGAGTTGGTCATCCACCCGGAACGGGCGTGTGCGATCCAGATAGAACGAGAGCGCACGTTTTGGGTCCAGACGGTGGAGCCTCTCTTCCTCTCTCGAGTGATGCGGAGGCGGAAAGAAGGTGGGCAAGGTGATGGATAGCCCAATGTGACTACCTTGGGCAGGAAAGAGGGCCTTGTCCGCAACACAACCTTGTCCGGATGGACCGAAAGGAAAGGAGGTTTACAGGATAGAGCCTGGATCTCACTCACTCTCCTGGCAGAGGTGATGGCTACCAGGAAGGCAGACTTCAAGGTAAGAAGGCGGAGAGGACAGTTGTGAAGTGGCTCGAAGGGAGCGCACATCAGAAAAGTAAGAACCAAGTTCAAGTCTCACTGAGGCATCACAAAGGGCACAGGAGGGAACGTATGCGTGATGCCTTTCAAGAATCGATTAACAATAGGGGGACTTGAATAAAGAAGGTTGATCAGGCAGCCTCAAAAAGGCTGAAAGAGCAGAAAGGTAGCCCTTGATAGTGCCCAGAGCAGAGCCCTGCTGGGCAAGAGAAAGAAGAAAGAGAAGAACCTCAGAAAGAGGGGCAGAGAGAGGATCCACAGCCTTTGCTGTGCACCATGCCACAAATCTGTTCCACCTGCAGGCGTATACCGACTTTGTGGAGGGACACCTGGCTGCCAGAATGATGTTACAGACTTCAGTATGCAAGTCAAATGGCCTCAACTGTCGCCGCTCAATCTCCAAGCATGGAGGTGGAGCCTGAACAGGTTCGGGTGTAGGACCGTCCCCTGTTGCAGCGACAGAAGGTCCTCCTGAAGAGGCAGACGAACCGGGGGATCGACTGACATACTGAGTAGCTCGGGTTACCAGTATCTTCGTGCCCAGTCCGGAGCCACAAGGATGACTTGTGCCCTTTCGCACCTGATCTTCTTCAGCACTCTGGGCAGAAGTGGTATAGGCGGAAAGGCGTACAACAGATAGCAAATCCACTTGGAAATTCCAACGCGCAGAACTGATGACATTGCGCGTTCTGTTCGGTGGCGAATAGATCTAACCAAGGCTCTCCCCACTGCAGAAAGAGACCTTGCGCCACGTCCGAGTTCAGACACCATTCGTCATCCATCATGCACCAGCGGCTGAGTTAGTCCGCCCTGGCGTTCAGAGAACCTGCCAGGTGTTGAACCACCAGGGTCACGCCCTGATGTTCCAGCCATTGCCAGAGGCGCAGAGCCTCCTGGCAGAGGGTCCACAACCCCACCCGCCCTGTTTGTTGCAGTACAACATGGCGGTGGTGTTGTCCGTGAACACCTGCACTACACTCCCTCGGACAGAGGGGAGGAAAGCCTTCAGTGCTAGACAAATCGCCCGAAGCTCCAAAAGGTTGATATGGAGCCGGGACTCCGCCGGAGACCAGAGGCCTCTGATCTCCGCCTCTCCCATGTGGCCTCCCCAGCCCTGGAGGGACGCGTCCGTCACAACTACGTGCTCCGGTTGGGGAAGGGAGAGGGATCTGCCGCTGACCCAATCGCGGTCCGTGAGCCACCACTGCAGCTGTCTCGCAGTGCCCTCCGAGGTCGGACAGGTTGCCCTGATGCTGGGCCCACTAAAACTTCAGGTCCCACTGCAGAGCCCGCATCCGCCAACGGGCGTGATGCACCAGAAGGATGCAGGAAGCCATCAGCCCCAGAAGCCGCAGCGTCAACCTGACCGAAACTCGGGATAAAGGCTGGAAGATTGGAATCAGAGCCTGTATATCCCGAACCCGCTGTTCAGGTGGGTAAACCCGAAACTGCGCCGATGAAAAGGAGCTTCTGAGAGAGGCACAGGTGTGACTTCGGCACATTGATGGAGAACCCCAGCTGGTGCAAGAGATCTGCCGTCGTCTGGAGGTGGCCGACGACCGAAGCCTTCAACAACCAGTCGTCGAGGTAAGGGAAGACTGAAATCCCTAACCTGCGCAGATGAGCTGCGACCACCGCCATTACCTTCGTGAACAACCGTGGGGTGCTGGTAAGGCCGAAGAGGAGCACGGTAAACTGAAATTGCTCGTGACCTACCGTGAACCGCAGGTAACGCCGGTGGGCCGGCAGGACGGGGATGTGGAAATAAGCGTCCTGCAAGTCCAACGCTACCATCCAGTCTCCTGGGTCCAGGGCAGCTAAGACCTGAGCCAGAGTCAGCATCTTGAACTTCTTCTTTCGGAGGAAGCTATTGACGTTCCGTAGGTCCAAGATAGGGCGTAGGCCCCCTTTGCCCTTCTTGGGCACCATAAAGTAGTGGGAGTAGCAAGCACGTCCTACTTCTGGCCCAGGAACGCGCTCGATGGCCCCCTTGGCCAAGAGGGCCGAAACTTCCTCCTGCAGAACTCGCAAATGATCCCCCGATACGCGGTGGTGTTGCGGTGGCATGGCTTGAGGGGTCGTCTCGAAGGGGAGGGAGTAGCCCCTTCGGACGATCTGCAGCACCCACCTGTCCGAAGTTACAGTGCGCCAGTGAGAGTGGTGATGGCGAACACTGCCTCCCACTGGCGTCACTTGGGCCGAAAAGCGCGGACTAGGAGGTTTTAGAGACGGATGCTGCGGGGGAGGGTGTGGACTCGCCTCGCCGTTGTCCCCGACCGCCTCCACGGCGATTTCCACGGCCACCACCGCGCTGGATGTTAGCCTATCAGTCTGTCCCTGGCCCAGTGCATCATGGGAACAGGGCAGACTAAACTACCAAGCCAATTCTTCACCAGAAAGGAGACAAGCTACCGGGGACCGGTTTCTGGCATTTCAGCCGTCTTCGGCCCGGCTTGCTTGAATCCTGATGGTGCAGTGAGAAAGGGACTCATGTCTGAGTGTACCCTGCCACACCTATAGTGGCCAAAAACTAAACAGAAAAGGGGAAGCTTGTTTCCTTCCCAGTAAAGAATTGGCTTGGTAGTTTGGTCATCCCTGTTCCCATGATGCACTGGGCCAGGGACAGACTAATTTGCATGTAGCCAGGTTCTGAGCTGGGAAGGTGCAGTGAGCTAAAAAAACGGTGGTGGATCAAGCCCTGATCTGTTGACTGGGTATGAGTGTTCTGCTTAATTCAGATACTCTGTCCATCACCACCCCCTTTTCTGAATCGTTTTGGCCACCATAAGCGTGGTAGGGTATGCTCAGATGTGAGTCCCTTGATCACTGCACCATCAGGATTCAAGCAAGCCGGGCCGAAGACGGCTGTAATGCCAGAAACCGGTCCCCGGAAGCTTGTTTCCTTCCAAGTAAAGAATTGGCTTGGTAGTTTGGTCATCCCTGTTCCCATGATGCACTGGGCCAGGGACAGACTAATTTGCATGTAGCCAGGTTCTGAACTGGGATGGTGCAGTGAGCTAAAAAACGGTGGTGGATCAAGCCCTGATCTGTTGACTGGGTATGAGTGTTCTGCTTAATTCAGATACTCTGTCCATCACCACCCCCTTTTCTGAATCGTTTTGGCCACCATAAGCGTGGTAGGGTATGCTCAGATGTGAGTCCCTTGCTCACTGCACCATCAGGATTCAAGCAAGCCGGGCCGAAGACGGCTGTAATGCCAGAAACCGGTCCCCGGAAGCTTGTTTCCTTCCCAGTAAAGAATTGGCTTGGTAGTTTGGTCATCCCTGTTCCCATGATGCACTGGGCCAGGGACAGACTAATTTGCATGTAGCCAGGTTCTGAACTGGGATGGTGCAGTGAGCTAAAAAACGGTGGTGGATCAAGCCCTGATCTGTTGACTGGGTGTGAGTGTTCTGCTTAATTCAGATACTCTGTCCATCATCACCGCCTTTTCTGAATCGTTTTGGCCACCATAAGCGTGGTAGGGTATGCTCAGATGTGAGTCCCTTGCTCACTGCACCATCAGGATTCAAGCAAGCCGGGCCGAAGACGGCTGTAATGCCAGAAACCGGTCCCCGGAAGCTTGTTTCCTTCCAAGTAAAGAATTGGCTTGGTAGTTTGGTCATCCCTGTTCCCATGATGCACTGGGCCAGGGACAGACTAATTTGCATGTAGCCAGGTTCTGAACTGGGATGGTGCAGTGAGCTAAAAAACGGTGGTGGATCAAGCCCTGATCTGTTGACTGGGTATGAGTGTTCTGCTTAATTCAGATACTCTGTCCATCACCACCCCCTTTTCTGAATCGTTTTGGCCACCATAAGCGTGGTAGGGTATGCTCAGATGTGAGTCCCTTGCTCACTGCACCATCAGGATTCAAGCAAGCCGGGCCGAAGACGGCTGTAATGCCAGAAACCGGTCCCCGGAAGCTTGTTTCCTTCCCAGTAAAGAATTGGCTTGGTAGTTTGGTCATCCCTGTTCCCATGATGCACTGGGCCAGGGACAGACTAATTTGCATGTAGCCAGGTTCTGAACTGGGATGGTGCAGTGAGCTAAAAAACGGTGGTGGATCAAGCCCTGATCTGTTGACTGGGTGTGAGTGTTCTGCTTAATTCAGATACTCTGTCCATCATCACCGCCTTTTCTGAATCGTTTTGGCCACCATAAGCGTGGTAGGGTATGCTCAGATGTGAGTCCCTTGCTCACTGCACCATCAGGATTCAAGCAAGCCGGGCCGAAGACGGCTGTAATGCCAGAAACCGGTCTCCGGAAGCTTGTTTCCTTCCAAGTAAAGAATTGGCTTGGTAGTTTGGTCATCCCTGTTCCCATGATGCACTGGGCCAGGGACAGACTAATTTGCATGTAGCCAGGTTCTGAACTGGGTTGGTGCAGTGAGCTAAAAAACGGTGGTGGATCAAGCCCTGATCAGTTGACTGGGTATGAGTGTTCTGCTTAATTCAGATACTCTGTCCATCACCACCCCCTTTTCTGAATCGTTTTGGCCACCATAAGCGTGGTAGGGTATGCTCAGATGTGAGTCCCTTGCTCACTGCACCATCAGGATTCAAGCAAGCCGGGCCGAAGACGGCTGTAATGCCAGAAACCGGTCCCCGGAAGCTTGTTTCCTTCCCAGTAAAGAATTGGCTTGGTAGTTTGGTCATCCCTGTTCCCATGATGCACTGGGCCAGGGACAGACTAATTTGCATGTAGCCAGGTTCTGCACTGGGATGGTGCAGTGAGCTAAAAAACGGTGGTGGATCAAGCCCTGATCTGTTGACTGGGTATGAGTGTTCTGCTTAATTCAGATACTCTGTCCATCACCACCCTCTTTTCTGAATCGTTTTGGCCACCATAAGCATGGTAGGGTATGCTCAGATGTGAGTCCCTTGCTCACTGCACCATCAGGATTCAAGCAAGCCGGGCCGAAGACGGCTGTAATGCCAGAAACCGGTCCCCGGAAGCTTGTTTCCTTCCCAGTAAAGAATTGGCTCGGTAGTTTGGTCATCCCTGTTCCCATGATGCACTGGGCCACTGACAGACTAATTTGCATGTAGCCAGGTTCTGAACTGGGATGGTGCAGTGAGCTAAAAAACTGTGGTGGATCAAGCCCTGATCTGTTGACTGGGTATGAGTGTTCTGCTTAATTCAGATACTCTGTCCATCACCACCCCCTTTTCTGAATCATTTGTCGGCAAAAAGGCGACGGCCATCAAACGGCATGTCCATCAATGTGTTTTGGACATCGGCAGAAAAGTTCGCGGACCTCAACCAGGCGTGGCGTCTAATCGCCACCGTCGTTGCCATCGCTCTACCTAGTGAGTCGGTGGTATCCACCCCACACCGGATAGAATATCTGGCTGCATCACGGCCCTCCACAAGGGCTTGGCCGAGTTTGGCCCGTACCTCCAACGGACACTCTGGCACCACTTCCGCAACCGTATCCCACAGAGAGTGGGTGTAGCGGCCCAAGAGGCATGCAGTGTTGGAAGACTGCAGTCCCAGACTAAGGGAGGAGAAGACCTTTTTACCGTACATCTCGTACCTCTTGGATTCCCTGTCCGGCGGAGCTGACGGGAATGCGGTCTGAGAAGTGGATGCCTGGATGACCAGGCTCTCGGGGGTGGGGTGGGTGGACAGGAAAACCGGGTCGCCCGGGGGCGTCTGGCCACGTTCCTATCTACGGGCGAACCCGTAGCAGGCCTGGACCAAGTGCCCAAAAGAACGTCGGTCAAGGCCTCATTAAACGGCAGCAGAGGCTCTGTCGGGCATGACAGCGGTTTAAGGACCTCAGTGAGGAGGTTAGTCCTCACGGCCGCGACGGGGAGCTCAAGGCCCAAGGCCTTTGCAGCCCTCATCAACACCACACTGTAGGTTGCCCCCTCCTCCGAAGCCACGGTAGGGGGCGAGACAAAACCAGTGTCTGGAGAGGTGTCCAGACCACTGGCATCCCCAAGTTCACCTGTACAGTCCTCTGGAGACTGACACTCTCGGGTCAGAGGGTCCTCAGACCCCTCCCAATACTCCTCATCACCCATCTCCTGATAATCAGGGTTGTTAATTGATGGGGCCGGTTCATTGAAGTAAAACTCCCCAAGCGCCGTCGAGAGCGGCGGCCAGCGGCGCCGTTCCGACGCCGGAACCGGAGCGAGGGAGGCATCTGGGACGGTGCCGCCCGAGAACGGCGCCGGAGGTGACACCTGATGTACCGACGCCGGGGGGGTCGTAAGGTCCACCGCCGACGACCCAGATCCCGAAGCGGGTCCAGTGGGGTCCCGCGGCGCCGGGTCTGAAGGTGTCGGTGGCGTCTGGACCGTTGGGCCCTGCGGCGCCGGGCCCGAAGGCGTCGGCGGGACCGTGGGGCCCTGCTGCGCCGGGCCCGAAGGCGCCGGCAGCATCGGGGCCGAAGCACTCGACGGCGTCGGGCCGAAGCCCCCGACCCGCTAGGGGCCCCAGACGGGTCCGCGGGGCCTGAGCCCGTCGGAGGAGAGAGGGACCTCATGGCCACGAGGAAGCGCTCGATCTCCTCCGGCGTCGCGTCTTGCCCAGGGACCGGAGGGTGTGGAGCTGGACGCGGCGCCCGCTACTCTGACGGAGCCGCGTGGGCGGTGTCACCCGAACCCCTGGCCACGTCGCGAAGAGTCTGAAGAGCAATGACGCTGTGAGAAGTTGGCCTGATATGCAGTGCTCACTGTTCTAGTGATCACTATGTATCAGTCCAAAAAACCCTTATTGATGATTGGTTGTAAGTCAACCGATAGACCAGCTATCCTAGTAGCATGGACAAGAGCAGTCTTTAGGCTAGACTCTAGAGGGCGTGTTAAGCCAGCTGTTATACCATCACATATACCCCTTGAACACCAAGTGAAAGACACCACACAAGTGTTATGAAAATAAACAGTGTATTTATTTAGATCACAACAGCCCTGTACTCTTTATGAGGACAGGGTACTAAGCACACAACAAAACTCTTACGAAAATACTTTAAGTTGCACAATTTACACAAATGCCCGAGGGGCACGAAAAATCCATATACTACAAAAGTGGAATGCGAAATTACTAGCAGGTAAGTACTGGACTAATAGGCTTTAGAATCGCTAGGACTATGTTACTGAACCTTCAGATTACTAGTAGGAGGCCTAGGGGACTCGGGTGCAGAGTGTGCACTCTCTCGCGGGATGCGGGACAAAGTCTATGGGGGCTAGTAAAAGCAAAGTTAAGGATATCGGACGAATCCGACTAGCTAGGCTGAAAACGAAAAAGGATCTGGACCCTTGGATAGTGAGGCTATGCTGGGGCACCGAAATGCCGAAGTTACCTAGCCCAGGGGCTGCGGCTGCATAGGTCTGAAAAGACGTCGGGAATCCTCGTTGCAGTCTATGGAGCCTGAAAGAAGAAGTTGCTGGCAGGCGACCAGTGAAGATTGTTCGGTGGATCCAAGCCTGGATCGAAGATGGAAGACACCTGTAAGCAGAGGGGACCAAGTTCTGAATCACTAGCCAGTGATTAGATGGGCACCAGGATGGCACCGGCTGAAGTCACCTCGACCAGGTGAGTGGGCGACGCTGGGCTCTGCAGTCTCACGGACCAGGAGGCGTTGTCGGCGACCAGGAAGGAGGTGCAAGCTTTCCCACGATGGTTGCTGCTGTCGACGTCGCTGGACCCAGGATTGGGGCAACAAGTCTTGGCAAATTCAAGCCCACGCGGTGGACATAAAATGGCGTCTGGAGTGGACCAGGAGGGTCCGGGGTGCTCCTCTTTTGGAGGGGAGCAAGGGCCAGTCTGGAGCAACCAGACCAGCAGTGTTGTCGTCGTCGGTAAGGCCACAAGCCAGCAGGCTAGTAGCCAGACAACGCGGTGAGCAGCAAAAAGCAGAAGGGCCCCACGCAGATCTCGTGGATGCTGGGGGGCTGGACTTCGGTGCTGGACCTGCTCAGGGTCGGGGCTTCTCGGACCCCAAAGCACTCACCAGAGGATCCCTCGGCGGTCGTGCTGGATAGAAGTCGTGCAGTTCTGATGATGGCCGGTCCCTCGAGGTCTCGTCGCACCTACGGTTCTCAGCTTAGCTGTAGAGGTAGGTAGAGGTCAGAGGTGCCAGGGAAGCCGGGTCTCGTCGTACTGGTCAGTCGGATTCCGGAGGAAGGACGTGCAGCAAACCGCAGTGTTCTTAGATGGTGCCTGCGGGTGCAGGGTGACTACTCCTTAGCCACAAGGGAGGAATCTTGAGAAGAAGTCGAGAGTTCCTTTCGTAGAAAGTAGTTTCTTGATTCAAAGATGATCTAATTTGGAAGGGTCCCCGCTCCTGCCTTTATCCTAAAGAAAGGGGTGGGTACGCGACTAGGTCCTGCCCTAGGGGTGGGACCAGGAAGGGGGGTGGTTACACCCCTCTCCCAGGCAGGACTTTCCCCAGCTCAGGGGCTGGTGTGCCCCTGGAACTGGTTCTAGCCGGCAGATGCGTAGTGAGCACCGGGGTGCCACTTGCAGTCACCTTCCGGTAAAGCCCTGCCTACCCAGGATACACAAAACCCTGTCTGGGATGGTGCTAGCACCGCCCCTGACAGGAAACCCTTTGTCCAAGCTCTCCTCGCTGGAAGGACTCCCAGCAGCAGGAGGTCAGACTTGTGTCTGTGGTGGCAGCATCCATTTTGTGGAGCTGAGGCTTCAGTTAACTTTAACCGGGGTTCACAGTTACATACATGTCGTGTCCCTCTAGAAGGGTGGAATGCTAACCCCGTCGCCAGAATTGGCGAGGGGTTAGTATTCCAATTCGTATGACACCTTACTCGACATGTTTTGATAAAGCAATACCAGAGATAGCATTTAACCGCGAGGATTATAATGCACTTAAGAGTATATGGTATGCGTTATCATGGAACAGCTATTAGGACTTGGTTCCGCAAGCTGCTAACGGGCTCAGCTCATGCCAGAGCACCATTTCACACGATTCCAAGCACTCTGCCTTCAGGATTGTCAAGGCCTGCCATAGGAGTGACTGATAGGAATCTGTGTGTCCATTTTAGGGTTAGATATAGGTATACTATATCTAAAGCAAAGGGTGATTACACCACCTTGCCCCAGCTGTCGTGCAGCCAGTTGTGTCAGATTTAGATGGCCATCCAGGGGTGGCATAATACATGCTTCAGCCCCTGGTAGGCCCTGGGTACACCTATGCCCTGAGTTACAGGGTCTGATAAGGTGGCCCAGTCCCAATTGGATAATGCACCTAAGGTACACATGTCAATTTAGTGAGAGAACAGCTAGGCTGTGGGTCTGATTAGCAGGCCCACAGCCAGAGAAAGTCGTAAACCAGTGAAACAAAGGCAAAAAATCTGGGTGATCATAGGATTGCAGACGCTACTCTCCTACATGACCCCCCCCCCCCCCAACTTTGGGACAATAAACTAACCCTGACCAGGTGAGTCTTCTTGCTCTAAGTGGAAATACCTGGAGAGCCCATCTGCATTGCCATGATCAGTGCCAGGTCTATGCTCCACTGTAAAATCCATACCCTGTAGGGAAATGGACCACCTAAGCAGTTTGGGGTTTTCACCCTTCATCTGATTTAGCCACAAGAGGGGCTTATGGTTGGTCTGAATCTTGAAACGAGTGCCAAACAAGTATGGCCTCAGTTTCTTCAGGGCCCAAACCACAGCAAAGGCCTCCCTCTCAATAGCTGACCAATTTTTCTCTCTGGGGGTCAGCCTTCTGCTTATAAAAGCAATGGGCTGGTCATGACCATCAAAATTCAGTTGAGATAGAACAGCTCCCACACCCAACTCAGAAGCATCTGTTTGCACAATGAGTGGTTTGGAGTAGTCTGGACTCTTTAGGATAGGTGCTGTGCACATGGCCTGCTTTAGGTCATCGAATGCTTTTTGACAGCTTGCTGTCCACTGAACTTTCTTTGGCATCTTTTTACTTGTCAGTTCATTAAGTGGTGTCACAATTGATCCATAATTTCTGACAAACTTTCTGTAGTAACCAGTCAGGCCCAAGAAAGCTCGAACCTGAGTCTGGGTGGTTGGAGGAGCCCAATCCCTGATGGATTGTATCTTGCTCTCCAGTGGCAGAACCTGGCCTCCACCTACAAGGTGGCCCAGGTATACAACCTGTGTCTGCCCTATCTGGCACTTTGTGGCCTTGATAGTGAGACCTGCTGCTTGCAGTGCCTCTAACACTTTCCTCAGGTGGACCAGGTGATCCTCCCAGGTGGAACTAAAGACAGCTATATCATCAAGATATGCTGCACAGAAGTCATCCAGCCTAGTGAGAACTTGATTCACCAGCCTTTGGAAGGTGGCAGGTGCATTTTTCAGACCAAAGGGCATTACCACAAATTGATAATGCCCACCAGGGGTTGAAAATGCTGTCTTGGGCTTGGCATCCTCAGCTAACCTGATTTGCCAATACCCAGCTGTCAGGTCAAATGTACTTAAGTAGTTGGCAGAAGCCAATCTATCTATAAGTTCATCTGCCCTTGGGATTGGGTGGGCATCAGTCTTAGTGACTGCATTGAGACCTCTGTAGTCTACGCAAAATCTCATCTCTTTCTTACCACCCTGTGTGTGAGGCTTTGGCACTAGAACTACTGGACTAGCCCAAGGGCTATCTGAGGGTTCAATGACTCCCAACTCCAACATTTTCTGCACTTCTGTTTTGATGCAGTCTCTAACATGATCAGGCTGCCTGTAGATTTTACTCTTGACTGGCAGGCTGTCACCAGTGTCAACCTCATGGGTGCACCAATTGGTTTGACTGGGTGTCAGAGAGAACATATGTCTGAAGGATTGAAGAACCTGTTTACAATCCTTCTGTTGATGTTCAGAGAGGCTGCCACAAAAGACAACACCATCTACTGATCCATCATCAGGATTCTGAGTGAGCAGGTCTGGAAGAGGGTCACTCTCCTCCTCCTGTCCCTCATCTGTGGCCATGAGCAAACTCATGTCCTTCCTGTCAACATATGCTTTGAGCCTGTTCACATGAAGCACCCTGTGGGGGCTTCTGGGAGTTCCAAGGTCCACCAGGTAGGTGACCTCTCCCTTTTGCTCAAGGATTGTGTGGGGCCCAGACCATTTGTCTTTGAGTGCTGCTGGGGCCACTGGCTCCAACACCCACACCTTCTGTCCAGGCTTGTACACAGTCAGGACAGCCTTTTGGTCATGCCAAGCTTTTTGGAGTTCTTGGCTTGCCTCAAGGTTTTTAGAAGCCTTTTCCATATACTCAGCCATCCTGGAGCGGAGACCAAGTACATAGTCCACTATGTTGGTTGCAGGCTTTTTGAGAGGTCTCTCCCATCCTTCCTTCACCAAACACAGGGGTCCTCTTACAGGATGCCCATACAGAAGTTCAAAATGGCTGAAGCCAACCCCCTTCTGTGGGACCTCTCGGTAAGCAAAGAAAAGGCAGGGAATCAGGACATCCCATCTACGCCTGAGCTTTTCAGGTAGTCCATGAATCATCCCTTTTAGGGTCCTGTTGAACCTTTCAACAAGCCCATTGCATTGTGGGTGATAGGGTGTGGTGAACTTGTAGTTGACACCACATTCCTTCCACATAGCAGTTAAATAGCTTGACATGAAGTTTGCACCTCTGTCAGAGACAACCTCCTTAGGGAAGCCCACTCTGGAGAACACTCCAACTAGGGCCCTTGCCACTACAGGTGCTGTAGTGGTCCTAAGTGGAATAGCTTCAGGATACCTGGTGGCATGATCCACTACCACCAGTATAAACTTGTGCCCTGATGCTGTCTGGGGTTCCATTGGTCCAACAATGTCACTCCCCACTCTTTCAAAGGGCACCCCCACCACAGGCATTGGTATAAGGGGGGCCTTTGTTGTGCCACCTGACTTACCACTGGCTTGGCAAGTGACACAGGAGCGACAAAACTCCTTGGTATCCTCATTCATGTGAGGCCAGTGAAAATGTGAGACAATTCTGTCCCAAGTCTTGTTCTGGCCTAAGTGACCTGCAAGGGGAATCTCATGGGCCAAGGTGAGAAGGAAACCTCTCAGAGACAAGGGGATGACCAGCCTCCTGGTTGCACCAGGCTTGGGGTCTCTTGACTCAGAGTATAGGAGTCCATCTTCCCAGTATACCCTGTGGGCACCTGTGGCGTTCCCTGCAGCCTCAGCAGCAGCCTGCTGTCTGAGGGGTTCAAGAGAAGGGCAGGCTAACTGTTCCTTCCCCAGGTCTTCTCTGGAGGGTCCCCCTGAACCCAGAAACTCAACCTGATCAGGTTCAAGTTCTTTAGGCTCAGTTTCCCTCAGCTCTTTGAGGTCAGCCTCCTCTGAGACTTGACCCTCAACCTGGGACAAGGGGGAAGGCAATGCCTTAACCCTACTGCTCTTCTTCTTGGAAGGTGTCTGATCCATTGTTCCAGGATCCAGCACCTGTTCAGTGGGGCATCTTCTGGCCTGTGACCTAGTCACAGCAAGCACATGTGCTGGCAAGCCTAACATCTCCATGTGAGTCCTATGCTCCACTTCTGACCATTGTGAGGACTCCAAATCATTGCCCAACAAACAATCCACAGGGAGGTCTGAACTAACTACAACCTTCTTTTGGCCATTTACCCCTCCCCAGGAGAAAGCAACAATCGCCATACTATGACTGGTAGTGACGTTGCTGGCATTGGTCACCAGGAAATCTGTACCTGGCATGATCTGTCCAGGGTCCACAAAGTTAGGTGTCACCATGGTGACACTGGCACAAGTGTCCCTATAGGCCTGAGCCATTTTGCCATTTATCAAAGGTGTCTGCCTGTATTTGCCCAAAGTATTGGGACTGACATCAGGGGATATATCCACATCCCCTGCACAGATAAGGACAGCCTGAGTGAGTGTGCCAACTAAGTTGTCATACCCCTCAGAACCCAAGGTTAACCCAACTAATCCCTTGGGAGGTGCACTACCACTGCTGACTGTACTAGGGGGTGCAGTTGCCTTAGGGGCTGCAGTGGCAGGAGTTTGCCCTCCTTTCTTGGTGCACTCACTAAACCAGTGAGTCTTACTTTTACAGTATTGGCACCACCTTTTTGACTGGCCTTCTTGAGTCTTCTTCTTCTGGGAAGCCTGACCACCACCCTCTTTGTTTTGTTGGGGACCTGTTGAAGACTTCTGGTCATTTTGTTCACCTTTGTTATCTTTACCCTTCTGGTCTGCTTTCTTCTGACCACCCTGGTTCTGGCCCTGGTTCTGCTTAACCCTTGTTCTGACCCATCTGTCTGCCTTCTTTCCCAATTCTTGGGTAGAGGTCAGATCTGAGTCAACAAGGTGCTGATGCAACAACTGGTTCTGACAATTGTTCAAAATCTGTTCCCTCATGATCAGATTGTACAATCCTGTATAATCAGTAACCTTACTGCCCAGCAACCAGCCCTCCAAAGCCTTAGTGGCACAATCTACAAAGTCAGACCAATCCTGAGACTGAGTTTTCTGGGTATCCCTGAACAGCAACCTGTACTGCTCAGTGGTTAGGCCAAACCCATCTATCAGTGTACTTTTCAGGACTTGGTAATTGTTAGCATCCTCAGCTCTAGTAGTGAGGAGCTTATCTCTACCTTTACCTTCAAAGGAGAGCCACAAGACAGCTGCCCACTGACTCTGGGGATGCACTGGACAGTGCAGGCCCTCTCCAAAGCAGTTATCCATTTGTGGATATCATCCCCTTGTTTAAAGGGGGGCACTATCTTACTCAGGTGTCTAGTGTCTAAACTCCTGTCTTTTTCTCTTGGGAGAATGCTGCCACCAGTGAGATCTAACCCACTTAACTTTTGCTCTCTAGCAAAGGCAAGCCTCTCTTTGGCCAGGGCAAGTTCCTCCCTTTCAATCCTCAGATTGGCTTCCCTCATCTTAGCTTCATGCTCCCTTCTCTTAGGGGATGACATCTCTCTATGAGAAGAGGTCTGAGAGCCATTGGTTCGAATGGTTCTATTAGAGCCTCTGGATAGAGACCTAACTCGTCCATTCCCAATGTTAAGTCTGCCTGAGAGTGGCCCTGGGGGTCCCCCAAATCCATTCTCATGCCTACTTAAGTTGGTCCTAGTGAGTCTGCTGACTTCTACCTGACCTTTGTCTGCCTCATCCTCTGATAACCCTTCTTCCTCCTCCTCAGCATCATCTGCTGCCTGGAGGTGGAGGTCAGGGTCACCAGTGGTTCCCTCTAGGGGAGGCATGTTCCCATCTGTATGAGAAGGATCTGTGTTGGCAGACCTCCTTGCATCATAAGTCTCTAAGAGACCAATCAGAAAAGGAATGGTAGGGTTAGAACCCTGTTTTAGCTTCCTGGATGTACAGATTTGTCTCATCTCCTGGAAGCTAAGAGCAGCATATCTGGAAGGGACCTGTGGAGGGTCCACAACCACAAGAGGGGTCTCTGAAGACTCTGCGTGGTTAGACATGCTTCTAGTGTGGTGTAAGTGATGCACCTACCTATACTATTTGTTTGCCTACTGATCCCTTGCTAAGAGTTGTAGTCAGGGTGTGCTAGGCCCTGTTAAACTACAACAGATGGTTCAGTAGAACTCAGAGTATTCTAAGCTAAGTTATATGTACCTTAAATACTTATGTGATCTTTCACAAAGATATTCTTAGGATACGTGTGGTAAAAATACAGCAAGCTCAAATCCCAACCGCTGCTCACCAATGTGAGAAGTTGGCCTGATATGCAGTGCTCACTGTTCTAGTGATCACTATGTATCAGTCCAAACAACCCTTATTGATGATTGGTTGTAAGTCAACCGACAGACCAGCTATCCTAGTAGCATGGACCAGAGCAGTCTTTTGGCTAGACTCTAGAGGGCGAGTTAAGCCAGCTGTTATACCATCACATATACCCCTTGAACACCAAGTGAAAGGACACCACACAAGTGTTATGAAAATAAACAGTGTATTTATTTAGATCACAACAGCCCTGTACTCTTTATGAGGACAGGGTACTGAGCACACAACAAAACTCTTACGAAAATACTTTAAGTTGCACAATTTACACAAATGCCCGAGGGGCACGAAAAACCATATACTACAAAAGTGGAATGCGAAATTACTAGCAGGTGTGTACTGGACTAATAGGCTTTGGAATCGCTAGGACTATGTTACTGAACCTTCAGATTACTAGTAGGAGGCCTAGGGGACTCGGGTGCAGAGTGTGCACTCTCACGCGGGATGCGGGACAAAGTCTATGGAGGGCTAGTAAAAGCAAAGTTAAGGATATCGGACAAATCCGACTAGTTAGGCTGAAAACGAAAAAGGATCTGGACCCTTGGATAGTGAGGCTATGCTGGGGCACCGAAATGCCGAAGTTACCTAGCCCAGGGGCTGCGGCCGCATAGGTCTGAAAAGACGTCGGGAATCCTCGTTGCAGTCTATGGAGCCTGAAAGAAGAAGTTGCTGGCAGGCGACCAGTGAAGATTGTTCGGTGGATCCAAGCCTGGATCGAAGATGGAAGACACCTGTAAGCAGAGGGGACCAAGTTCTGAATCACTAGCCAGTGATTAGATGGGCACCAGGATGGCACCGGCTGAAGTCACCTCGACCAGGTGAGTGGGCGACGCTGGGCTCTGCAGTCTCACGGACCAGGAGGCGTTGTCGGCGACCAGGATGGAGGTGCGAGCTGTCCCACGATGGTTGCTGCTGTCGACGTCGCTGGACCCAGGATTGGGGCAACAAGTCTTGGCAAATTCAAGCCCACGTGGACCTAAAATGGCGTCTGGAGTGGACCAGGAGGGTCCGGGGTGCTCCTCTTTTGGAGGGGAGCAAGGGCCAGTCTGGAGCAACCAGACCAGCAGTGTTGTCGTCGTCGGTCGTCGTCGGGAAGGCCACAAGCCAGCGGGCTAGTAGCCAGACAACGCGGTGAGCGGCAAAAAGCAGAAGGGCCCCACGCAGATCTCGTGGATGCTGGGGGGCTGGACTTCGGTGCTGGAGCTGCTCAGGGTCGGGGCTTCTCGGACCCCAAAGCACTCACCAGAGGATCCCTCGGCGGTCGTGCTGGATAGAAGTCGTGCAGTTCTGATGATGGCCGGTCCCTCGAGGTCTCGTCGCACCTACGGTTCTCAGCTTAGCTGTAGAGGTAGGTAGAGGTCAGAGGTGCCAGGGAAGCCGGGTCTCGTCGTGCTGGTCAGTCGGATTCCGGAGGAAGGACGTGCAGCAAACCGCAGTGTTCTTAGATGGTGCCTGCGGGTGCAGGGTGACTACTCCTTAGCCACAAGGGAGGAATCTTGAGAAGAAGTCGAGAGTTCCTTTCGTAGAAAGTAGTTTCTTGATTCAAAGATGATCTAATTTGGAAGGGTCCCCGCTCCTGCCTTTATCCTAAAGAAAGGGGTGGGTACGCGACTAGGTCATGCCCTAGGGGTGGGACCAGGAAGGGGGGTGGTTACACCCCTCTCCCAGGGCGGACTTTCCCCAGCTCAGGGGCTGGTGTGCCCCTGGAACTGGTTCTAGCCGGCAGATGCGTAGTGAGCACAGGGGTGCCACTTGCAGTCACCTTCCTGTAAAGCCCTGCCTACCCAGGATACACAAAACCCTGTCTGGGATGGTGCTAGCACCGCCCCTGACAGGAAAGCCTTTGTCCAAGCTCCCCTCGCTGGAAGGACTCCCAGCTGCAGGGGGTCAGACTTGTGTCGGTGGTGGCAGCATCCATTTTGTGATGCTGAGGCTTGAGTTAACTTTAACCGGGGTTCACAGTTACATACATGTCGTGTCCCTCTAGAAGGGTGGAATGCTAACCCCGTCGCCAGAATTGGCGAGGGGTTAGTATTCCAATTCGTATGACACCTTACTCGACATGTTTTGATAAAGCGATACCAGAGATAGCATTTAACCGCGAGGATTATAATGCACTTAAGAGTATATGGTATGCGTTATCATGGAACAGCTATTAGGACTTGGTTCCGCAAGCTGCAAACGGGCTCAGCTCATGCCAGAGCACCATCTCACACGATTCCAAGCACTCTGCCTTCAGGATTGTCAAGGCCTGCCATAGGAGTGACTGATAGGAATCTGTGTGTCCATTTTAGGGTTAGATATAGGTATACTATATCTAAAGCAAAGGGTGATTACACCACCTTGCCCCAGCTGTCGTGCAGTCAGTTGTGTCAGATTTAGATGGCCATGTTATAAAAATGGAAGGAGGACCCCACACAGGCTTATAGGGGACTGGGGGGAGGTGGTTTTCAAAGAAAGGTAAAGGTGTCCCCACAAAAATGGAAAAATTGAAGGTGTGTCCAATTTCAATGAGTATTCCCTCGAGTAAACCTATTGTCTAAAAAACAGCACGCCAACAATTGGGCGGGAAATGCAAAGGTACAATGCGTTGTGTTAAACTTATCACAATACGTTCAAACTGGACAACCAAAATATTTATCTCAAATGCTACTGTGCTTGATAGAAACCACAATTAAAAATTGAAAAAGAGAGATGATCCCCACACTATATCTTTGGTAAAATTCTGTTTAGATTTATTCTGATACAAAAACAATTTTTCATTATTCATTATTACAATATTTAAAAACACATGTTATACATTTTATTAAAAATACAATTAAAAACACAAAGAATCAAGCAAGTCGACGGGGCGTTTCGGTATTCTGCTAGTACACCTTCTTCAGGACTGATTCTTAATCCAGATGGAGTTCATATCTCTACTGGACAATGTTGTTGTTTTCTCTTAACACTCCTACGAACTTCGGAATGGTAGACCTGTCCCAGGATTCTCTTATTGGGTGGAGAAATATTCTCAACTTTCCTTTGGGTTGTTATATATATTGATTCTCATTCCCATCAAGTGCCTCTGTCTTTATGTCATGGATTTGCAGGTTATATGACCACCAGGAGGAGCCTCCGTTATATTGGTCGTGGTTGCCGTCTGTTTTCCTATTCAATTTAGGTGGCAGGTAAACCTTCTTAGACCCTTGAGTCCAAAACGGTCCGTACTCAATTCGGTCCGTTCAGCGGTCTTTCATTCGGCCTCCCCGCTCCTTGCTTCCTGGCAGTCGGTCCGTGCTTCCTGCGATCGGTGTATTCCGAAACGAGAAGAGCCTCGTTTCGGAATACACCGATCGCAGGAAGCACGGAATTGAGAACGGACCGTTTTGGACTCAAGGGTCTAAGAAGGTTTACCTGCCACCTAAATTGAATAGGGAAACAGACGGCAACCACGACCAATATAACGGTGGCTCCTCCTGGTGGTCATATAACCTGCAAATCCATGACATAAAGACAGAGGCACTTGATGGGAATGAGAATCAATATATATAACAACCCAAAGGAAAGTTGAGAATATTTCTCCACCCAATAAGAGAATCCTGGGACAGGTCTACCATTCCGAAGTTCGTAGGAGTGTTAAGAGAAAACAACAACATTGTCCAGTAGAGATATGAACTCCATCTGGATTAAGAATCAGTCCTGAAGAAGGTGTACTAGCAGAATACCGAAACGCCGCGTCGACTTGCTTGATTCTTTGTGTTTTTAATTGTATTTTTAATAAAATGTATAACATGTGTTTTTAAATATTGTAATAATGAATAATGAAAAATTGTTTTTGTATCAGAATAAATCTAAACAGAGTTTTACCAAAGATATAGTGTGGGGATCATCTCTCTTTTTCAATTTTTAATTGTGGTTTCTATCAAACACAGTAGTATTTGAGATAAATATTTGGTTGTCCAGTTTGAACGTATTGTGATAGATTTAGATGGCCAGCCAGGGGTGGCATAATACATGCTGCAGCCCCTGGTAGGCCCTGGGTACTCCTATGCCCTGAGTTACAGGGTCTGATAAGGTGGCCCAGTACCAATTGGTAAATGCACTTAAGGTACACGTTGTAATTTAGTGAGAGAACAGCTAGGCTGTGGGTCTGATTAGCAGGCCCACAGCCAGAGAAAGTCGTAAACCAGTGAAACAAAAGCAAAAAATCTGGGTGATCATAGGATTGCAGACCCTACTCTCCTACAGACGCCTCTTCGACTTCTTGTATTTCTTACCTGACGACGACTTCGACCCGGAGGAGTGGTGCCGACTCTCGGAGCTGTGGTGGCTCCGACCCCGCGACCTGTCCCTCGACCTCCCGTGGGATCGGGGCCTCTCGCGGCGGGGGACAGACTGCCGGAGTTCGAGTCGCCTGCGGGACCGCTCCCGCCTGGCTTTCGAAGAGAGGGCCTGGCAGTCGGAGCAGGCCTTATCGTCGTGGTCGACGCCTAGACAGAGTAGACACAGGTGGTGAGGATCCGTGACCGACATTGTGCGGTCGCAATCCTCGCAGTGCTTAAATCCAGGCATCCCTATGGCACTGATCGGAGTCGTACGACTTCGAAAAGATGATCAAAATGATCAAAAAAGTTAGTCAAAAAGTGACTAGAAGTACTGCTTTTTCCAGATCTGCGCTTGCTGGCGCGGAAAAAAGAAGAACTGACGTCAGCACGCAGAGGCGGCGTCTAAGTACTCCGATGATGTCATCACGGCGCCGACGACGGACGGATATATACATACTGGTCAAAAATTGAGACAACTCAAAAATGGGATCCACACCACTTTATAAAAACAGTAAGTATCTTTAAATATGTTTAGGCATTAGAAGAAAATCGTTCAAGTACATAAGTTTTTTTAATATGAATTCTTTTTATTTAAAAAAGTTGACTGCAATTTCTGGAAGCTTCACTGTTATCCTATGGGAGGAAAAGTCAATGCAGCATTCAGGTATAACACAGTGACTTAAGTGACCCTTCTCAAAGAGTTAAGGTAAATGGTGTGCGATTTCCTAGGCTGCACTGGTAGAACATCACCAGCGGCACAAGGGCGGCTGGGTGCAGAGTTTTAAGGGTGCCCATTGTTATTCTATAGAGAAAGACTGCAGTGAAAAGAGGCTGCAAGCTTTGACTGGAGAACCAGTTGGGCTGAACCAACAAGGAGGCTCACAATTCTCGTATGTAAGGACACCTTTGGTCCTCTTTTCCATGGCCCAGGGGCGGCGGGTACAGAGGTGATTTAAGGCGTTGGGGTTTCTTACCGGGAGAGGACGTGGTAGAGGGGCCCTGGGTGCAGAGACTGCAGGTGATGTTGGAGGATTCACAAGGGGTGAAACCCCGATGGACGCGGATTTTTGAGGTCTGGGGCACCTTGATAGCACCGATGGCCCACTTCAACTCGGGCTTTGCTGTGATGAGTGCAGTGGTGGCTTCAGGTGTCGGGTTTTGGCGGTTCTGGAGTCCTCTTAGTCCTTTAATTGGAGTTTCAGCAGGATGCAGGGAATGGTTCCATTGTTCCACGGGAGGTCTTGCCTCTTCATTTAAAGCAGGCAGTCCTTCCGGGTTTTGGAGGCACAACAGCTACCCCAGATTGTTAACCTAGAACCTGCACCACCTCCACACCCCCCTGCCACTTGCCTTAGTTGTGAAAGAACTAGTTCAATCTCCACATCACACACCCTAACACAGCTCCCATGCGCACACAGTGGACACAAGAGTACCAGACCCATTTCTAGATCATTCACTACTGAGCACCCCACCCCCGAACACAACCCTTCCTTCTATTTTTGGTTCCACCCTGCTCAAATAAAACCTCTACATTTACAACCTCGATTAAACTGTCCTCCCCTCAACTGATGTGCATCTGCCTTCTTCAGACACCGAGCCAGCCACCTATCCACACTCAAGCCTCAACACACTTACCCAGTTCGTGAGCCGAATATAACAAAAACTTGATTTTCTAGCCAACTACATTTCTCAGGTAAAAAACAACCTCAAGACCCAGGCCAAGTTAACACTTAGTCCCACTACGACAATAGAGCAATGGACTCCATGTATATGATCTCCAAAAGACAGCCTGTACAACTGCTGGACCTCCACTCCTTTGAGCAGCATGTCCCACAGAGCCCAACGAGCCCGTAACCCCATATTATTTATGGAAGCAAAATCACTCAACGAATCGAACATCACAAAATCCCAGAAAGTGGACCCCAGCCTCCCACCACAATCCCTGTTATCATGGGCACAAATAGAATCCCTAGAGCTAACATATCGCCCAGACCACCCGCTCAATACACCACTATCCAGACACTCCACTCCACTAGTAATAATCTGAACTCTTCAATGCTTCCTCCTGAACTGCCGTTCAACAGCTAAACACCCCACAAACATTGCTAAAACTATACTGGCTGACAAAATTGACATTGAATTTCTAAGCTAAACCTGGCTTAAAAAACACTCAACTTTTATACTAGACCCACTCACACCACCTAGCTATTCCATCATTAGACAGGACAGACCAGGATGTAGCAGTGGCGGGCTAGCTATCATCCACAAAAAAGAAACCCAGTTTACCACTCTAGAGACCATGAATTACTTGACCCTTAAATACCTCGGAGTTGAACTCACAACGAAGTCCATACACCTATCAAATGCCACACCATCTACCACCCCCCTGGTGATCCCACACTCTTCTCTGAGCCACTAGCAGACCTAATAACAAGGTACTGACACCAAAGACGTGTTACTAGGTGACAACAACCTACACTGGAATGACACAGAAGACGCCACAGTCCGTAACCTAATAAACCTTCTCTATATAAATGATCTTAAGCAACTCAGCAACAAACCGACTTGTAATAAAGGCCCTACCCTAGATGCGGTCATTACTAGAACTGAGCTTGTTCCTATTCGATCCATCATGCCCAGCGATTGGTTGGATGACCATCTAATACTGTTCAATCTCAAGGCCTCCCCATATCCTACCAAACCCCATCCAACAAACCCACACACTGGGCAAGAAACATCAAACACATCCCACCAACAGAGCTGTGGAGAAGTGTGGCTCACTGGTTAGAGGAGGCAGATCCTGATGCAGAGGTCAGACCTGGGACCCGGGTTCAATTCCCGATGCGGCAGGGTCTTGAGCTCAAAATGTCCACAGACTCGATAATTGTCGCCTCGGGGCCTACTCGAATCATGGGTTCACACTCTGCAACTCTGGGCAATAGCTAGCTTAATCTCCACTATGGCCCCACCGCGATGGGATGCCTGGTCTTCACCTTGGGGATGCCCGGTAGGGGTTATCTCGCAGGGAAAGCTAGGACGGGTTCCCAAAGCAAGCGCTAAGAGACCTGTTGGTGATTTGGCGCTATATAAATCGAAATTAACATAACATAACATAACAGAGCTGGAATCCAGGATCAGCACCCAACTTTATTCGCAACCGTTCCTTCACACAGTAGATAACCTCCTTGCTCACTACAGCTCAGCAATAACAGATGTTCTTGAACAAGTGGCACCACTCGAACTAAAGTGTTCTACAAAAATCCAATCTAGAGCCTGGTTCAACCTGGATCTTAAAAAAGAGAGGAAGCAACCAAGACCGACGGAAAGACAATGGAGACAGAACCCCTCACCAGCACTCCTCTCACTCATAAGGGCCGAACGGCTCTCCTACAAGAAACACCTCTTTACGGCAAAAGCCTCCTTCTTTCGCAACCAACTTGCCCGTGCGAAGAACAGACCAAGGGAGATCTTCAACATAATAAAAAAACAAACCATCCTCACCTCCCAACACAAAACAATAGCCACCAATGAACGCTGTGGAGAAATATCTAACTTCTTCACTGACAAAGTAGCAAAAATTTTAACTATCACTTATCCATGACAGAAGTCTGGCTTCCCAACCCACCTGCTCCATGGATTCTCAGGTTACCATGGTAACTCCTCCCCAAGACGTAGCTAAGGACTGGAGTACCCCTAGAATAACCAAAGACAAAAAGGATCTCCTACAACCGAAAAACAACCTTAAATGGACTGACTTCAAACTAATGACTGAAGAAGTCTTCAACATTATCATCCACTTGAAGCACACACATCACAGTTCAGATTCCCTTGCTTCATCCCTAGTACAGAACGTCAAGCATATTATCTCCTTTTTTTTGGACCAAAATCATCAATGACTCCCTCCAACTTGGCCAAGTCACACTCATTCTCAAAAAAACAGGGCAGACCAAGATGCCCTCTCTAACCTCAGACCTATTACCAACCTTCCTTTCCTAGCAAAAACAATTGAGCAGGGAGTCTGGATTCAACTCAACCAACACATAGACGATTTCAACCTCTACGACAATCCGGTTTCAGGACAGGCTGTAGCACAGAGACTGCGATGCTCAATATATTAGATGACATCAACAGATGCCTAGATGAAGGCGACTAGCCTCCTAATCCTACTCGACCTATCTGTTGCATTCGATACAGTTAATCACCCAGATTTACTAGAGACACTCAAAAACCGCACTGGTATCAACGGTATAGTCCTGAGATGGTTCACTTCCTACTTGCAACATCGATCACAACAAATAAAAATCAACAGCTGTCTCTCAAAGCCTACTCATGGTCCACAAGGTGTACCTCAAGACTCAATCTTCTCTCCAGCACTATTTAATCTCTTCATGGAATCCCTCACAGTTATCCTGAACCAAGCACGGGCCAACAATCACCTATATGCCAACGACCCCCAACTCAACTTCCAAATCAAATCACCCGGAGATATCCAGCATCTGAACGCCACTCTAACTAAAATACATACATGGCTAAGCACCAACCACTTTAAGCTGAACCCCAACAAAACTGAACTACTACTCCTCTCTCTTAAAAAGAAACCATTACCAGTCCAAGAATGGCTCAAGAATCTGCACTCACTTAACTGCTCTATCTCACTTTCCAGCTCCGGATAATCCTTGGGCATCACCCTTGACAAAAACTTGTCAATGAAGGAGCACATCAACAACCCAGCCGAAGGAGCGCTCTACACACTAAAACACATCAAGAAAATTAAACCATTTAACCCCTCCCCCACAAACAATCTTAAGACAGTTGTGCAATCACTAGTACTCTTAAAACGTAACTACTGCAATGCCACCATCAGAAGAGCTCCAAAAAGTCACCTTGTCCTCCTAAGAGCTGTGCTCAATGCGGCTGCCAGACTCCCCGCAGGAACTAAACGGGTTCGATAATCTCACCTGCCCTCTAGAGTCTCAAACGGCTCCCACTGAAGGAAGACGCCCCTTTAAAACGGCTTCTATCACCCACAAAGCCCTTCATACAAAACCCCCAAATACCTAGATTCAAAACTCTTTAGAGGAGGAAGAGGCCGAACTTTAAGAAGCTCCGGGGGGGCTAGTGAGCCCGCAGCAAAATGGCCGCACGTTAGTGCAGCTCTGCTGGTCATGGCCTCAATCCGAGCAATATCCTGCATTTTCCCCCGCTCAACCAGTGATAAGAAACAGTGATTCTGGACCCACTACCTCGCTGCAAGAGCTGCGGTGAACGAGGTAGTAATTGGCGAACTTTAAAACTCCGCTCTCAGGATATGCCAGGCTGGCTCCAAAATGGCGGTCCCTGCGGGTCGCAGATTCAATATGGTGATTGCTGGTTGACTTGAGATGCAGAGCTAAGGACAAGCGTCCAAACCTAACTGTTGGGGGCGGATAGGTGCAGGAGCAATACAAGCCGGCCGGGGGAACTGGTGAACTACAGTGAAGGTGAGCACTCCGATACCGGCGAGGGATTGAATGCGTGCGGACTGGAGTGCATGGCGGGACCGGCAACGAGATAGCCGCAGCGACGGAGATGGAGGTACGGCATGCCGCACACCTCCTCCCCCCCTGCAAGACATAGATGCTGTGCTGTAATATCCTGCACGAGTGCTGCTGGTGTTGGCTGTTAACATTGGCTGACTGCGCACATCTGCATCCCCCTGATATGGAGGTGAGTTGATTTCGAGGACATGATGGTGGCTTTCCTCTTCCTTATTTGATTAAAAGTGGCTGACTTGGGGGTCTCAATCAACCCTGGTCAAATCGCTAGAAACACTGGCAGCGCGGCTTGAAAATACTGCACACTGCCCGCGAGAGAAGCCTACTGGCGGGCTGCCATTTGATATATCAGCGGAGGGATTGTATCCGCCATTTTGAGTCTCCATCGTCACCCCCTCTGGTTAGTGCTGTCGCGACGCATTGTGCGCCGTTACAATGGAAGTGTAACAGTGGGCGACAGACTTTGTGTGGCTGATGTGCTGTTGAATACATATGTTAAAGGCTGATAGCCCTGCGGAAAGCCTGGTCCTAACGTGGCTGAAAGGAGCTATTTGACTGACGGGGAGTAAGAAATGGCGGCTGTTAGCAGAGTTACTGTAACCCGACCCCCCTGACGCACAGTGGAGCAGGCGGAAGGGTTGAATAGTGCGATGGCGCTCTGCAATCCCTTGAAGCGTGGGCCTGGTCTGTCACCTTAATGTACTGAGGTTGTGTGGAGAGTTACGGCTATATTATAGCATGGGACCTGCGATCCGGGCAATCTGGTAATAGATCCCTTCAGGCTACTGGCACTTGTGGAAATACCACACTGGTTGGCAGCGCCAACCCTTCTGGCGTCAGGGAGTTGCGGTGCAGTATAGAACCTAGTTGAGTTCAGAGTGCGCAAAGATGAGTAAAGCAGTAAAACAGCAGCTCGCCAAACTTTCCTTTGAATCCAAAAGTCTCACAAAATCACAACAACGGGCTGCTTTGGACACAGAGATGGACTTGGAAGCTAGTAGCAATAGCACACTTGAACGCATGATGCTTGCCATGCAGCAAAGTCTCCACTCTATTGACAGTAAAATAGATAACTTGAATCTGCGTATGGACAATATGTCGGCAAAACTTGATAAGCACAGCTCGCGGATCACCGAGGCAGAGCAGCGCATATCCAACACGGAGGACAAAATTGAAACCATCACTGGCTCCTGTACTCAAATGGAGAAGCTCCTAGCAGTAATCCAGGCTAGGAACGAAGACCTGGAACGCTGTGTCCTGTATTACGGAGGCTGAGACCAGGATTTCGGGGGTGGAAGACGATGTCACGGCCCTAAAGCATCAGGTGGCCAGGATGGAAGGTATCCAAAAAGGCCAGGTGCTGCGGGCTGAAGATGCGGAGGGACGGGCGCGACGGATTAACCTGCGCTTTGTTGGTTTTCCGGAGGGCTGCGAAAAAGGCAATATGGAGGCTTTCTTGACTCAGTGGCTGGAAAGCTGGCTTCCCTCCGATGCCATGTCCCGATGTTTTGTGATAGAGCGGACCCACAGAGCTCTTATTCAGAAACCTCTGGTAGGGGCCCGGCCGCGGCCGGTGATTGCAAAACTTTTAAATTATTATGACAGCGATGCAATACTGAAACAGGCCAGAGCCAAGGAACCCCTGCTGTACGAGAACTGCCGCATCATGATCTTTCCGGACTACACACGCCTAGTGCAGCAGCAGTGTCATTCATTCATCGCTGCCAAGGCCCGTCTCAGGGACCTCAAGCTTCCATATGCCTTGCTGTTCCCGGCCCGTCTGTGGGTGGTGTTCCAGTCACGTACTCACTTCTTCGATACTCCGGAGAAGGTTTTCAAGTGGACTGATGAAACAGTGAAGGTGCGGGTGCACACACCGCCGGGGCTGGAATCGGACTCCTCCATGAGCGAGGCACAGCCGAACTCCTCCAGGGGATCTCGCCGGGGGGGAAACTGGCGATCCTGATCCCGACAGCACTCTTGATTGGGTGGGGCTTCGGCCCGGGGGTCCCCGGCTCCTGGACAACAAACAGCGGACCCTTGACTCTTGTGTCCTATGGTTAAAGTGATTCAGTCACTAGAGGTTGTTCCTCCTAGGGGACTGATAGTTATGTCTGATACCTTTCGGGGGAGGGAGGAGTGTTACAGGCTGATCCCCTTTAGTCTGGCACTTGCGGGTGTGGGCCAGGGAGGTATGGGCTGTAGGGTGGGGATTCATTGGCATGGGAGGCTTTGGGCCCCGCGTTGGGGGTCGGAAGCCAGGCTTGCCGCGACAGGTCCTTTAACTGTTTTGAGGTATGGGTTGGGGGTCAGTTGTTTGGGGAGGGTTTCTTTCTGGTTGGGAGTGAGTCGTACAGTCACGGTGGGTTCCCTACACTTGGTTTCTGCACGCCCGCACGCCCCGGGGGCTCGGGCGGCGACCAGCGGACGTTTTCGGATGGCGCATCGCACAGATAAGGACTCAGTGTCCCAAAGTACCCTCTGTATTCTCAGCTGGAATGTGCGTGGAGTCTTAGACAAAATCAAGAGGGGAGCAGTGCTACGCCAAGCGAAACGAGCTGGGGCTGACATACTTCTGCTACAAGAAACTCACTTGCTAGGTACTAAGGCCCTGTGCTTGCAACGCTACGGCTTCCAGCAGGTCTTTCAGCAGGCTTTATTAGGGGTTTCAGGGAGTGGCCATACTGGTGCATCGTAGAATTCCCTTCATTCACACAAAATCATGGGCTGATACGCATGGGAGATATTAGTTTGTCAAGGGCATGGTTGGGGAGAACTATTGCTGCGTCTATGCCCCGCCACCATTGCAGTGGTCCCTGGTCGAGAAACTATTTGTGATCTGGGCGGACATCCCGGCTGCTCTCTCGGCAGTTGGGGCGACTGGAATGATGTTCTGGATTTCACCAAGGATAGATACAGGCCAGGGGCGGCCCGAGTGTAGGCCATTCCACAAAGATGCAGGATTTGGTGGTGGGGTTGGATTGAGTGGACATGTGGCGGCGCCTTCACGGGGATAAACAGGAGTACACATTTTTCTCTACCGTGCACAAATCCTTCTCCAGGTTGGATTATATCTTTATCCCCAGAGAAGCAGCCGGACGAGTGGAATGGGCGGCAATCCTCCCATGTGGCCTTTCTGATCATTCGCCCATTTCCATTGAGCTCCGGATGGGCAGGAGGAAGACAGCCATTCCACTGGCGTCTTTCGGTGTGGCACCTACAACAGGAAGACTATGGGAGGCATATGCGTGAGACGATATCTGATTATTTAGTCAGGAATGTAGGTTCTGTCTCTAGCGCCGGGACGTTATGGAAAGCACTGAAACCCGCACTTCGGGGGGTAGATATTGCCTGGTGTGCGGCAGTTCAAAAGCAGCGTCGGGCAGATCTGGTGCGTGCTGAGGCAGAGATGGAGGAGTTGAAGCACCGGGGATGTTCGGCAGGTGAGAATCAGGAGGTGAGCCGGCTCATTCTGGCACAACAGACCTACCGGGCCCTCCTCCTGGATGAGGCGCGGCAGGTATGGCTTGCTACGCGCAGCAGAATTTGTCAGTGGGGGTATAAGTCTGGCAAAATGCTGCATCGGCTCGGTCAGGGGACCTTTCATGCCCAGACCTTGCCAGGGATACTCGATCAAGCTGGCGCTCCGCTGACGGACCCAGGGGAGTTGGCGGAGAGCTTTGCTGCGTACTATGCAGACTTATATGCCCCGAAGGAGTGCCTGACGGAATATATGGTGGACAAGTTTATAGCGGACTTGCCTCCTAAAACAGTATCGGACGAGGTGCGGGATAGGTTGGAGCTCCCCCTGACAGATGAAGAACTGGGTACGGCCCTGGGTGAGCTTGATTTGGGGAAAACCCACGGTCCGAGCAAATTCCCCAGTGAGTTCTTCAAGAAATATCATGTACAACTAGCCCCTCATTATCGGGCGGTGTTGGAGGAGGCCAGGGAATAGGGCAGACTCCCTCCGGACTAGAGGCATGCAGAAGTTGTGGTGTTCCACAAGCCGGGTCGACCCCCAGAACAACATGCCTCCTATCGCCCGATTTCGCTTTTGAATTTTGAAGCCAAAGTCTTGGCCAAGGCATTGGCCAATCAGCTTCATATCTCAGAGCTTATTCACCCGGATCATGCCGGCTTTATGCCTCATAGGGCGACCAGGCACAATATTCGACGGGCGCATGTGGCGGTGGAGGCGGTCCGACACACTGGGAAGCAGGCTGCGCTCCTCCTCGCTGAAATGGACCGGGCATTCGAATCGCTGAGCTGGGACTATCTGTTCTCGTTACTGCCACGGCTCAATCTTGGGCCTTGTTTCCTATCCTATCTGCGTCTTCTCTATATTTGATGGCTTCAGTTCGAGTGGCGGGAGCGATCTCGTCCAGTTTTCCTATTCGGCGAGGTACACGCCAGGGGTGCCCCCTCTCGCCCTACTTATTTGCCTTGGCTATGGAACCTCTGGCGGCGTGGGTACGCATTGATGCGCAGTTGAGCGTGTTTGAGTGGGCACAGGGGCCATCCGACCGGATCGCATTGTACGAAGACGATGTCCTCTTTTTTCTTACGGATCTCAATAGGTCTGGCCCGTGTCTCCAGCGGATAATGCAGATCTTCTGCGAGGGATCAGGGCTCTATATGAACCCTCGCAAGTCTACATTGTGGGTGCTGGGGGAGCGGACACGAGTGGGTAATTGGGCATCTTCACTCCAGGTAGCGGTAGGGATGTCTCAAGTATCTGGGGGTTTTCCTGTTGGAGGTCCCGTCCGTATCCTGGGAGCGGAACCTGGCACCGGTGTGGGACCGTGGGCGGGCTGATCTCAAAATCTGGTCACGTATGCCGCTTAATATCTATGGAAGATTGGCGATCTTTAAAATTAAAAAACGCCTACTGTATGAACTGTAAAATCACCCGTATCCGATATCGCTCGGATGGTTCTGGCAGGTGAACTCTGCCTTAGGGCAGTTTTTGTGGGGGGGGGCGAAGCGGTGCGTGTGGCATTGCGCACATGTTTCCTCTCCACCTTTTGTGGGGGACTGGCGTCCTCCGATATCCTTTCCTACTATCAGGCCTCCCACCTTCTGGTCTTGAACGAGTGGTGGTATGGTGATAGGGGAGACCCGGCGTACGCCATGGGACGCTTCTTGATGGGATACCATACGTTACACACCATTCTTTACACGGTGTTGTTGCGAAGTGCGCTGCCGGCGGCTACTCGGGTGGTGTTTTGCATCTGGCGGCAGGCTTTACGCCGGATGGGGTGGTGAAATACCCTGACTGCAGAGACCCCTTTGTGGAACAATGGGCGATTTCCCGGCCTGGCGACGCTGCAGGGCTTTAGGGGATGGGACAACATAGGCTCTCGACTCTGGGAGATGTACTGCGGGATACGACTCTTAAGTCCTTTGAGGAGCTTCGGGAGGAATTTGGTATGCCTCGATCCCAGTTTTTTAGATACCTCCAATTTCGTCACGCACTATCCCCCAACCTGGAGGGGTTGGAGTCCCTCCCTGAATTTAGCCCGTTGGAGGTGAAAGTGTTCATGGGGGACCTGGAGACAAAGAAATGATCCCATATTTACCAGACACTAGTTACACACTGTTCACCCACGCTGCAGAGGCTCTGGGAGTAATGGGATGAGGATGTAGGCGAGTTAGAGGAGGAGGACTGGAGAGAGGCTCTGGCTGCTCCCAGGGGTGCCGCCATAGCAATGCGTCTCAGCCTCATCCAATTTAAGTACTTACACAAAGTCTACTTTACCACGGTTCGGCTCTGGCGGGCGGGACTGATTGCCTCACCGGACTGCCTCCGCTGTAATAGGGAGGAAGGGTCGTTCATACATACAGTCTGGAGTTGTAGATCCCTAGATCGGTTCTGGAGGGGGGCCTGTTTATCCGAGGGGTTGGGATGGGTGCTCCCACGTACGCCACAGTTTGCCCTGCTGCATGTAATGGATGGGGTGGGGGGCAACCTCTACAAAAGGCACCTGACATTACTTGGCCTTACGTCGGCCAAAAGAGACATTGCTAAGGGGTGGAAGGACTCACAGGCCCCGTCCGTGGCCGTCAGGAAGAGAGGGGTTGTATTTTTGTACGGGGCTGGTGCAGCCGATATTTGTGTCCAGGGGATGGCCGCTGAAAACATTATAAAATCTGGAAGCGCTGGGCAGACTATAGGGGGCTGTGGCTTGAACCCGCTGTGGAGCCGGAAGACCTTCCCCGGGAGGGGTGATGGGACAGGAGGTACGGAGCTGAGGGGCATGGGGCTAGGGAGGTGGGAGTGCATGAACATGTCTTACCTTTTTTTCTCTGTATACTTCTCGATATGAGTGGGTAGAGCCTAGTGGTAGTTGTGCTACTCTGGGGGGTGGGTAGTTGGGGTGGGGGGGGGAGTTGGGGGGCTGGGGCTTTGGGGTGGGTGGAGGGAGAGAGGGGGGTTGGTAAAAGAGTGCTTGGTTATCCACTCGCCAGTTTGTACTTGTAAAGTGAAAAGTCGATTGCCTTTTGATACTGTCATGTTTGTTACCTGCAGTTGTCCCTGGGTTACATGGCCCTGTAGCATATGTGCAGTCTGACAATAAAATCTGTTTTCAAAAAAAGAACGAAGACCTGGAAGCCAGGTCCCGGATAAATAATCTTTGCATTAAGGGTTGCCAGAGTCCACCAATACCAGCAAGATGGAGCTGTTCGTAGAGGAGATGGTTGGAAACATGCTGGGAGCAGAGCATTTCTCAAACATGCTGGTTGTGGAAAGGGGATCTCGCTCACTTGCGCCTAGGTCAATCCCAGGAGCGCCACCACGCCCTATAATAGCCAGGCTGCTAAACTATCGGGACAGGAATACTGCATTGAGGCTGGCCAGGGACAAGGTAACCACTACGTACCAGGTGATGGAAGTTGCTCTTTTCCCCGATTTCACAACAGCAGTACAGCAGGCGAGACGTGAGTTCCAGCAGGTTGAAAAAAGCTGCAAACAATGAAAATACAGTATGCCTATATGTACCCAGCGCGACTTCGGATACAACACGGGAGCAAAGCCAGAATCTTCACAACTCCCAAAGATGCTCCACAGTTTGTGCGACAGTTGGAGTGGCAGGAGTCTTCCAGAGCAGCTGGCGATGATGCCGGTAATGAAGACTGAACACTTGTGTTGGGAACCAACATTCAGACTGGTGTTGTTGATTGTTTCGGGATAAAATTGTAAAGTAGGGTGTTACTAATGTCCGATACTGGTGGGACTCTGGACATCAAATAATTTGATCCTTGACAGATGGTAATGTATATGGCATGCCGACTTGGGGCATAAAGCTAAACTCACACTGTTGAGTTATGATTGATAATGTTGTGTTAGACCCTTCACTAGACCGCCGTTCCACTGCAGAGTATACAGTAAAAAAGGCTGCACAGACTGTTAGGAATGACATGACGGATTTGTATTTGTTAGATACTTGGATGTTGAGACATCCAGAGAGGCTGGAGGGAACATGCCATTCATATATCCATCAGTCATGGTCACGCTTTGATTACTGGATGACCACGAGTGATGTGAACTCATGGATCACCACCGTTAAACATTTGCCTCGCACATTATCGGATCATTCTCCAGTATTGCTTACCATGATCATACCCACGCATACACCACCACAATTTCAATGGAGATTGCAATCCTCTGCATTGAAAGACCAGGTGTTCTGTGAAGAGGTGAGGGAAGCCATGAAAAACTATTTTACTAATAATGTCGGCTCAGTACAAAATCTAGGCAAGCTGTGGGAAGCGTTTAAGGTGACAATCCGTGGAATGTGGATAGGGTTACAGGCAGGAGTGCTTAAATCATTGAGGGGTCCATGAAGAGGCTGGAATAGGAATTGATGCTCCTCGAACGTAACTATGAAGACACGCCAGACAGAGCCATACTGGTTAGCATTATATCAAAGGTCACTGAATATACCGACCTAGCAGATCAGGAGGTGAGGCACATGTTGCGCCGATGGGTTGCCAGATACTACGGAGAGGGGGGCAGCCCTGGGAGGGCCTTGTCCGCCAGAATTACTGGACCATGGACAAAAAACCATATAGTAAAAACTATTGCAGAAGATGGCACTATTCGCTGCGATACGCCGGGCATTCTTACTTCCTTTGTGCAATGTAACCAAGCTATGTATGACAGTATACAAACATCGTCAGAAGACAACATAGAGCAATACTTAGAGGACATAGCCCTGGTCTGGTTGTCGCACCGACAGCAGGATTTTTTTAATGCACCCGCTGACGGTAGATAAAATTCGAGAAGCTATAACTGCGCTACCTAATGGAAAGGCAATGGACACAGATGGGCTCCCAGCAGAATTTATAAGGAGTACATGGACTTGCTGGTGCATTACCTACACAAGATGTATGAAGAGGCATATGAGCAGCATCGACTTCCGGACACACTCCGTGAACCGCTGATCATAACTCTCCTAAAACCAGGGAAGACGCCGGATAGCTGTGAATCCTATAGGCCCCTTTCACTTATGAACACGGATGTAAAAATACCAGCAAAGGTAATTGGCGAATCGATTGCGGTTGCTGCTACCTGATATGATGCTACCTGATCAATCAGGGTTTGTCCCTATTCACTCCACGGCACCTAATTTGCGGATGTTATTCGTGGTACTGCACCTTCTTGAACCTACCTTGCCTGCTGCGGCAATCCTGCTCGACGCCGCTAGGCATTTGATTCTATCTCCTGAAGATATATGTTTGCAGTGTTGCACCGCATGGGGGTAGCCTACATTAATACAAATTGGATCAAGCTGCTGTATACGGATCAAGTGGCACGTGTGCGTGTAAATGGACAAATGTCTGATAGATTCTGGATCAGAAGCGGTACGAGGCAGGGCTGTCCCCTACCGCCATTATTGTTTGCGGTAGTGCTGGAGCCGTTGGCCTGTATCTTACATCAGCGACATGCACAGGCGGCCCTGCACTTCTATCAGAGGCCGCTAGCAGTATCCATGTATGCAGATAACATGGTACTCTATGTGAGTGAAACCGCAGTGTATCTTGAGCAACTAATTCGGGAATATATCTGTTTTGAATGGCATTCAGGACTCAGCATTATTTGGAATATGTCTGTTGTGCTCTCGTTGACAGAATGTATGTCGCGGGTGGACTTGGGGTACCCGCTTGAATGGGGGACGGATCCAGTCAAATACTTGGGTATTTGGATTCATAGAGATCTGCAGGTAATTATACGGACCAACTATGGACCGGCAATCACGAAGCTTACGTATCAGGTCGCTAGATGGACCAAAGTGGCGTTAACATTTCCGGATAAAATAGCATTAATAAAAATGGTTGTGCTTCTGAAGTTTTTATATTTATTTGTAAATATTACCATGAAGTTAACACAACATTTCTCTAATACGCTTTCAGCCTTTCTAATTATGCTAGCTTGGGGTAGTAAGAAGCCAAAAGTTAAATGGGAGGTACTAACATTACCGTACAAAATGGGTGGATTTACAGTACCGGATCTGCAATTATACTCTCTTTGTGCACAAGCACAATATGCCTACTACTAGCAGCATGCACCACAATACACGCCGCATGTTGCGGTGGAAGCTGGTGCTGTCCACGCAACACCGCTCAAAGCAATGATAGATAACACCACCACTGTATTTGAAAAGAACGAAATAGATAGGGTACGGTGTACAGCTAACGCATGGAATGAGCTGGGGAAAAGGGCGTGGGATTGCCGCTGTATGCCGGCAATGCCGCTGTTACATCACACAGCGATCTCTGTGACGGGTGGAACAGGCTCACTAAAGGTTATACAAACGCTGGGATGCACACAATGAGTGATATTTATCCTGATGGAAAATTTATTGAGCTTTCACCATTAATATGAGATAAGGAAGGCTCAGTCATGCTAACATTCATATATAGTAGACTGCGAGCAGCCTTGCGGACATTATACCCATATTTTCCTGAAGAACCCCCGACATTAGAAGCACTGCAACTAATATATACAACACAGACCCGGATCAAACTTGTTACTCACTTATATAGAGTCTCACAGACAGATACAATGAATTTTGCAATGGGTCCTAGGGAGAAATGGAATAATATTTTATCAAAGTCACTAACAGGATGCGGGGTTGGCGTGTTGTAAGATGACAGGTCAACTAATCGCAAATGGGAATCTCAGACTTATTCATTACAAATATATACACCAAATGTATTATACGCCTGCACAGCTTTATAAATATGGTCTGAGAGACTCGCATTGCTATATACGCGCCGGTGAGGATAATGCTGACTTTAGGCATTTGGCATAGAGTTGTCCAAAGGTACAAGATTTTTGGAAATAGGTTACATGTATACTGATGGAAATGGTGGCGAGCAGGTAGAATGTAATATGAAGATATGTTTATTAGGCAATGTGCTCAAAATAAAAGCTGTTCATCGCAAACTGGTAGCCATAGCTCTACTGGTAGCGATACGAAGAGTCTCCATTCACTTGAGAGGCATACCTGCACCCAAGCATGAACACTGGTTGAAAGATGTAGCATACTGTCGTGACCAACTCACATGTTATGCTGAAGAGTTACCAAGTACCTCCAGGCCACATGAAATTTGGGGTCCGTTCACTGCCTATATGATGACTAGGAAAGAGGACTAATTACGTTCTATCTGAAGTTCTACTATACGCTGTCTGTTACAGCCATGGTCTGTATTTGGCTGTCACTGCTGAATTGTTGCTGTGATGTATCCACATAATACAATGTATTCTGTAACCATGTGAACATAATGATGTAATTTATGGTTTTTATACTATGAAACTCAATAAACAAACCAAAAAAAACTTTAAGAAGCTCCAACTCACGTCTTCTCATACCTTCTGATCTGAAGAAGAAATCTTACCAGGCTCCTGCTTTCTCCGGAAATGCTCCTAGGATCTTGAACTCACTTCCCAATGATCTCCACTGCAACACCTCCTTTTTCCTGCTTCAAACGAGACCTCAAAGCTCTTCTACTCAACTACTATTTCCTCAACATGAGCACAGGTGGATCCACATTCCCTAAGACACTACCCTCATCGAATAGACCAGCAGAGGCAGTCGTCTGACTCGTCCAGTCTCTATTCTGTCTCCAACTCCAGGACATAAATAATGCTATTTGTTTGTCATATACCCTTTGTCTTTATTTCACACCGCCTTAATTCTGTATTTTCTGTACTTTCTTTACTGTATTGGATGAAATCTATTATGTCACATAATAGGTAAAACACTCTGATACCTTTGGGTCGAGCCAATGCTTTATAAAATTAATAAATAAATGAATAAATAAACAGCTGCAGCATGAGATGTCTTTGGCGCAGTTTCGACAGGAAACAGCAGACAGGCCGACAGGGCTGAGGCTGAATCAGTTAATCTCTTCAGTCTTCTGCTTTTGCAGCTCTTCAGTGTCCTCCTTTTTCGTAGGTCATCAGGATCTGCTTCTCTGGTGCCAGTGACTCCCCTAAATACTCCATTATGGGCATTAGGGGGGTTTAGGGTGGTAGCCAATTGGCTACTGGCCCTAGGGGTCACTATGCTACCTATATGACCACTTCTTGTGGGAAGTGGGCATTAGCATATCCCGGAATTCCTGAGTATGTCATCACAAAGAAGGCTGCTTCTGAAAAGTTGTGTCCACCTCAGTTTAGCTTACCTTAGGACTTGTCCTAGCCTGGGGGTGGTACGTCTACATGACTAGCTAATTTTACTGCCTGTCCAGTTGCCAAAGGGGCTCTGGACAAAGGGGTCAGCTGCCTCTCCTGTGAGAGGAACCAGATCTTTGAAGCTTGCTAGCCTAAGAACGCTAATTGGCCGGTCATCCTGTGAGAGGGGGTACAACACCCTCCTCCTGGACAGGCTTTGTTTCTGACCTCCTGAGAGCAAAAGGCTCTCAGCCTAGGAGGTCAAAACAGTGTCTCAGGTGGCAAGCTGGCAGAAACCAGTCAGCAAGTACACCAGAGGCTGGTAGGTTTTCAGGGGGCACCTCTAAGGTTCCCTCTGGGTGCATGTATTGGTAAATCCAACACTGGAATCAGTGTGGGCTTACCAATATGAGATGTTTGATACCAAACATCCCTATCTTCAGCGAAGCTATCATGTAGCTGGGGGAACTCATTTTTACCAGTGTCCAGCACATGTTTTAAAATGGCTTTCCTGGTCCCTTGTACTGGCAATAATAAGACTTTTCAGCACAGGGGCATATCTGCTCATGAAGGTATACCCTCACATGTAATATTCAGCACCCTTGTCCAGGGCTGGCTGGACAAATCTTGGCACAAACTTCTCAAAGTCATCTCCTTACTATGCTTAGGTATAAATGATTGCCTAATTACCCGTTTGGAAAGTGCCATCGGCCCATATCACAGAGACTTTTGTTGGTGCTATTCAAATTGATCTACGACTCTCAGTGTCAGAATTCCAAGATGGTGGCGGCAGTGAATGGTCTAGATAGTTGCCCGTCTAGTGTTTTGCCCTCAAGTGTTGCTAAAATCTTTCTCGCGCGCTACGCGCTAAGCACACTTCAACTGACTTTTCTGAGGAGAAGCAGTGTCTTCTAGTACGCATGCTTCGTGACAGAAATTCTTCAGGGGAGTAGGGTTTTCATCAGTAAAACTCCGCTTGTCAAATCCTGCTTGGTTCACGAAGTATCCACCGACGTGAAATTCTTGAGCTTCACCTATAAGAGGTACTTTTGGAGCATAGCAGAGATCAGATTGTTCTCGAGAGGTGACAGCTGAGGTACTCCATTGCGTTCTTTTTCGTTGAAGAGTAGGGAGAGAAGAGTTCAAGTAAGTCACGTCTGTATAAATTGACCAGAGACTTTTTGAGCAATCCGAATACTCCTTCCTTCATTCAGTCTAGAGTGAGGGGAACTTCAAGTAGTTAAGAGTTAATGAAAATTGGATAAGAGACCATCTGAATTATTCTGATATTTGATTATTTCTGGAGAAAAAATATATATATATATACCAGCATCAGGCATAAGGACGGTCTAAATGCCATCAAACATTACCTGGGAAGAAGACCGATTAATCTATTCGAACATACGAACATGTTGCTGGAAATGACTGAGTGGTGTCTTACGAATAACACATTCATTTTCGATAGACTACACTACAAACAGGTTCAAGGATCGGCCATGGGAACTTGCTTCTCCCCCAGCTATGCGAATCTGCATATGGGCTGGTGGGAGGAGCAGGTATTATGGGCAATGCACTCGGAGACCATGACAAACAATGTGATTGTGTACAAGAGGTTTATTGATGACATCTTTATTTTGTGGGAGGGCAATGTGGAAAGTGCAGAGAAATTTGCAAGTGAATTGAATGAAAACACACTGAACTTAAAATTCACATGTAACACTAGCACAGAAGCAATACAATTCCTAGACCTTGAATTGTTCATCCAACACAATAGGATACAAACACGCACTTATCGCAAGCCTACAGCAGGGAACGCGATTTTACATGCTCATAGTTTCCACCCCACACCTCTAAAACAATCGATCCCTTACGCAGAATGCCTAAGGATGACTCGCAACTGCAGTACCACTGAGGGACTCACAGAAGCTAAACAAAACCTCTTCACTAGGCTCAGGAAGAGGGGGTAAACAGACAAGCCTTGTCAAAATGCAGAAGCTAAATGTAGCACTAAAACTCGACAGGAACTACTGTTCCCGGCGGAGAAAGGAACAAGCAGTGATAACCAAGAAAGACAACCCCCGAGGCTAATAACTGGGTTCAACAGATACCATACGAACCTCAGCAAGATACTAAGGAGGCACTGACCCTTGGTCCGTAATGACCCAACCATAGGCCATGCAGTCGGCAAAACACCCCTAGTGTCATTCAGAAAAGCTAAATCTATGCGCAGCGAATTAGTCTGCAATTCCCCTGCCATAAAAAAGCCAAACAACTGGCTACAATCCCAGAAAGGCTTCAAAAAATGCAGTAAATGCAAAGCCTGTAACCATGGCATCAATACCGCCAATGTCGAGTTACCTTTCAGACGTACCCCATATACAATCAGGGAGCATTTCTCATGCAAAACAGAATTTGCTGTGTACGTGCTGACGTGTATATGTGGTAAAAGGTACGTAGGGTCCACAATCCACCCTGCACACGTAAGAATCTTGCAGCACTTGCGGGCAATCACGAATAATGACCAAGCGTACCCAGTAGCGAGGCACATCCATGAGACACACGCAGGTAATGCCCAAGGCCTAACGTACTTCGTCATAGACAGCATCCCGAGGAATGTTAGAGGTGGTAACCGTAAACTTGCTCTACGCCGCCTGGAGTCGAGGTATATCATTCTTCTGAACTCCAAGATCCCATTCGGTTTGAATGCGGATGAAGCGCTTAGTGTACATCTATAACCCAGCCTGTCCTGTCTTCTTTCCGAAGTACCAATTTGAACATCTGCAGTTCACACACTTTTCACTTAAATTCACCCCACATGTTATAATTGGCTTGTTACACACACAACATTGTCACACACTCACCACATCTCGTCACTATCACAATCACCCACCCTTTCATCACCACGGACATCTCACACACTAGTACCATTCACAAACTACACATGGAGTCCGAGATCTCATACATGTAACTGGTTACAACACATATGATGCAATGTGGGACTAACGCTTAGGTCTTAGCGGGTAGCATACACATACAAGCACTATGCAGTAATATCTGAAGGTTGTCCGCGGCTGTGGCACTCATTACGTAAGAGTCAAGTACTGACATTATAGTAGGCACTGTCCTCCTATTAGATTTACTAACAGTTGAATGAATCAACACTCGCCCGAAGTATCGGTCTGTTCCATCTATGCAGCATTGCCTGTTTTAGTAAACAAACTAGCATACCGCGATTTTGCCTTGCCTCCCGGCAGGACCGCACACGAGCAGGAAGTAACATTATCTACATTGCAGTATAAGCCAATCACGGCCCACATGACACTCATGAACGGAGCCAGGTATGAGCTGACTCACACGCACTCAATCCGAATTTGTTTAACATGAGTGGAATTGTGTTTAAAGAACATAGGGGTGTAACGGGTGATGGGATGCGGGTGTGTTTTAACAATCAGTATTCTTATGAGACGCTTTAAAATAAGGACACAAAGTTATGTTACAAATTTATTTATTTAATTTAATTTAACCCCTTTCATGCTCATGACAAGGTCAACTCGTCATGGGTGTTACCTGCGCTGTGCTTATGACGAGTTGACCTTGTCATGAAACTATAGTATTCAAACATCAGCACAGGAGGGGAAAACCCCCTAGCAGCCAAGGTGTTAACCGCGTTTTCTCTGAAAATAAGTGAAGAAAGACTACCATGTAACTTAAATGTGTAAGTCATGAACTTGTTTATGTCGATACATGGGGAGTGACCATGTAACCATAGCAACAGCCAGTTGAATCTAGTATGTCAATTAAACCCATGGTAACATGTATATGTATATATACCCAAGTAAAATGCAATGCAGATGTTAGTGAACAAGGCGGGAGCAAGCCGCCGAAACGCGACTGAGCAGCAACTGATCATGTAAATAAATTGTTTGGATTAAGATTCACGGAGTCAGCGCCGTCTTTCATTTTGAAGTTTGGTGTGGTAAAGAATATATATATATATATATATATATATATATCCAACCTTTCACTCCTCTTTTGGAAAAGATTATCCAGGCCACTTGAAGTTTCAAAGCGTGTTTGTTTAGGAAAGCTTTGCAAAGCTTTCCTAAATAAACACGCTTTAAAACTTCAAGTGGCCCGGATAATCTTTTCCAAAAGAGGAGTGAAAGGTTGGATTTGTGGGGATTCGCTATCCCATCCGAGGCCCGCCACTGAAAGCGGCAGGGGTCCTAAGCGAACTTGTTGGCGGAAATATATATATATGTGTGTGTGTGATCAAGGCCCTTCGCGGGCTGAAACGTGTCATGGTCGACTTGGTGTCCGGGCTTGGATAAATAATTTCTGCACCAGTTAAGAGTTCGTCTCGTCTTTTGCCCAGCAGCTTTCAAGACGTATGCTGTATACATATATATATATATATATATATTTGTACTTACCATCCAGAGTCTCCTCAATCAGCAAGCAGAGAAAAGCAAACGAAAGAACTGTGTACTATTGAATTCAGAGGAATATTATTCTCAACACTACAACACCTCATTTAAATAATAAAGGAGAGCAGCTAGTCCACTAAGTATAACACATAATAGGAAATAGCTAGAGAGTTGCAGAGAGTGGGTGAGAGGGAGTCTGTTTAAGGAGTTGTAAAATTGTATTTTATGTTTAGAGGTGCCCTAGAAGACACTCGCTAGGATCCAGTGAGGCACAACAGTGGCAGTCTCTCTTGTCATCCTCATCCCCTTTCCCCCTCTTTACTGTGAGTGGATTATTAATTAGTTAGCTCACAGTGGAGTTTGAGATTTGGGGGAAAGTTCTTCTACTCCTGTGGAAGCTGAGTTGCGGGTGCGTGGTACTGACACCCTGCCTTAGGGCTGTTATGCCTGCTGCAGCGGGGACTAACAGATATTATCTGTAGTATTAGGGGACATGGCACACAGGGACGTTTGTAATGTTGTGTTTTCACTTTTTTCTGCACCAAGACACGCAGGCTGCAATGGCAGCCTTGCATGTGCTTGGTGAGGGGTCGCGTAGCGGACACAATTCATGCTGCAGCCCTTAGGGACCCTCTTTACTACCTTGGGCCCTAGGTACCAAGGGTACCATTTACTAGGGACTTAAAGAGGGTGCTAAAGGTTTTGTCAATTGGGGAGAACTATTGTACAGTTTTGGGAAAGAGTTCTGGGATGAGGACCTAGTTAGCAAGAAACCAGTGCACTTCCAGTCGAAATCACATCATTTACCAGGCAACAAGTGGGGGTAACTGTGGAAAGTTAGGATCCTTCTACCATAGTTATCACCACTTTTTTGTCTAGTGTCAGTGTGGTTTTGGACTAATCTGACTGGGATCCTGCTAATCAGGACCCCTGTCACTGCGCTTCCTCCCTACATTTGACATGGTAAGTACTTTTGTACCTCCACAATTGGCTACTGGTGTACCCTATAAGTCCCTAGTATAGGATACTAAGGTACCCAGGGCATAGGTACACCAGTGGTTTCCCATGGGCTGCAACATGTATTTGCTACCCATGACAGACCTCTCAAACTGTGACTACAGACCTGCCTCTGCAGCCTGTGTAAGCTGGTGCTAACACCACTTACGACATATATAAGTTTTCTCATATCTGCGGTCACTACACTTAAAACCTGTAAGTCACTGCTAAGGCAGGCCTTTCAATCCTGAAGGCAGGGTGTTGGGTTATAAGTGTGAGGGAGCCCCTGCATGAGCAGGACACCCATACAAACCCCGGAGTCGATTCTTTAGGCTCTGGAAGTGTGGTCAGCCATTTTGATACACATAGTGGTAATGCGTCATTACGCGATGGCTAACTATATAGTGGCTGTGCCAAACCTGGGCACTATGTATCAAACATATTGGAATCATACCCCAACATTATTATCAGTGTTGCAGGTATGATTTTATGCACTGGGGGGCTCCTCTGGGAAGCCCCCAGTACCCCTGGTAACAGCCTTCCAGCGTCTGCCAACAAATTAGTGCTGCTGCCGGTACCAGGCACAATTCTGCTCTCCTGCTTCTGAGCTGAGCTCGAGCAGGGGAAGGCAGAACAATAGGTTTCCGATCACAGGGAGGTGTGACCACCTCCCAGACAGGACTTAATGTATTGGGCTGGGGTGGGGGCGCTTGCCAGCACCACCAGACTGCTCTGAAGGGCGAAACACTTGGTGCCCTTCTTGCATACTCTAGTTAGAACCAGTTCACGAAACTGAACAAAGGACATTTGAGTATGCTCCCCTCTGTCTAGCCCCTCCTCTGGGAGACCAGTCGGCATCAAGGAAACCCAAAGTAATCTCCCTTGGAGTGAAGGAGTCACTCCCCAGCATCTGCAGGCACTGCAACGAAGCTGACCGGTCTGCTGCTCCTGGCGTCCAACGGACTTCGAAAGGCTCAGCAACACACGTGGTGGTTCTGCAACTCCCTTGAGGCCTGACCTGTCCTCTCAGCAAATTTGAGGAGGAGTGTGGCTCACTGATTAGAGCGGCAGACCCTGATGCAGAGGTCTGGCCCGGGACCAGGGTTCAATTCCCGACGCGGCAGGGTCCTGAGCCCAATAATGTCCATGGACTCGATAATTCTCGCCTCGGTGCCTACTCTAATCATGGGGTCCCACGCTGCAACTCTGGGCAATAGCTTGCTTAATCTCCACTACGGCGGCCCACCCGCTGCAGGATGCCTGGCTTTTACCTTGGGGATGCCCAGTAGGGGTTATCTCACAGGGAAAAAGTCAGGACCGGTTCCCAAGGCAAGCGCCTTGATGCCTTCGGGTGATACGTGCGCTATATAAGTCGCAATACAATACAATACAATCCCTCAACGGAACCACTGGGACCAAACCCCTGTGCACAGTGTCAACTTGCCATTGCCACGGCTTGTTGGCTCTGAACTCCAGAGATCTTTGGGCTACAAGAAGCTCCAGCCTTCATCATCTCTTCCTGCCAAGATCTTCGTCCTCACGGCATCCTCTGCACGTGGGCCTTCTTCTTTGGTGAGCTGCTTGAGGTCCTCTTGCGATTCCTGTGCCGTTGGCCTGTGGTTCCTCACGAGGGTCTTCACTTGCTTCAGTGGGCTCTCCTGCACATGGTGAGTCCCTTAGAACCTTACTGGTCCCAACTTTGCACCTTCATTAACCACGTCTGTTGTTGCTGCCAAAGCTTGTTGGTAGTCCCGCCGGACACCGACCCCCTGGTTCTCTACTTTCAACATGGGACAGCTTGTGAATTTTTATCAGAATTGCCTGGTCCTCAGACAGCTGCAGTGACATGGTGTCTGTCATCACTCCTGCATCTTCCTTCATCGGTGGGCATTCCTCTTCCATGCCTCCTGGTCATTCCCGAGTGGCATAGACTCTGTCCCCTCTGCTTGCAGGTTCTTCTCTTCAAGAATCCACCTTTGGATTCCACCGGACTCTTGCACAGTCTTCGCCAGCAGCATCTTTCCGGAGGTTTTCGATGTCACTTCGCATCTATGAACTAGGCTTCCCTGGTATAGGTATCCTGGGGTATCCACGGGTGGGGTGACTCTCCAACCCTCTGTCTTCCATTAGGTTTCTTCAGAATCCACTGGGTAGGGTCCTTGTTCTTCGAAACTGCAAGTGCGACTTTCCCTTTGACGTCTATTCAGTATGCCCCTGTATTTCCAGTCTGCACACAGCCTCCGTGGGGTTCCTGGATACTTACATTGGGTGGTTCCTAGTGTCCCCAGCTCTTCTGAGTCTCCTGGTCCAAGACCCTACTTTAGTCGCAGTTTACATTCCACTTTCTTAGTATATGGTTTGGTGTCCCCCACCACTGTCTACTGTGCTTACTTACCTATTTACAAGTATTGTTTGTATTTGTGTTGATAACTCTAGGTAGGAGATATATCAATGTGTTAGCGAGTGATGTATAATAAATAAGACAATTTTATAAATACACAGTGTGGTTCTTTTTCATTTAACCTAAACTACATGATTAGATCTGGTAAAACGAGCTGTTTAACACTCCTTCTGGACTAAGCCTGAAGGTTAATCTCTACAGCTACCACTTAGAGAGCTTTCTGTCATTGTCTAAGACCACTAAAATCACAATAAGGGTTGTCTGGATTAGTGCAAGGTGGAACATATGCATAAGAAACAATTGATGGACGGAATGCTGGACAAAGCAAATAATCACCCCCAGTCACAAGGATCTGGGTTAAATCCATCATTCTTTTGCTCAACCCCCCCACCCCGGTTGGGACCCAGCCATATGCAAATCAGTCTTGACCCTGTTCCTTGTGGGAACTGTCCAGCCCAAACTGCCAAGCCAGGTCCTCCAGTTCCTAGTGCAAGGTGCTTCACTTAAATACATGTGCACCATATTCTAAGCCAGCCTCCTACAGTGACCATGTCAAAAAGGGATAAGTTTCTACATTCCCAAACAATGTTTTCCTTTGTTGTAACCATGTCCAAGATCTTTGATTGTACCTCCGGCCTAAAAGACGTGGCCTTAAGCCATCCCGGGCATCTCAAGACCGCTGCTCCAGCTAATTGGCGGAAACCTGTGTAGACAATGTCCATCCCGCAATCTATCATCTACGAGGATGTGCGCTCACCCTCCTGGAGGATCTTTTTTGCTTCTGCCTTTTTGACCACAGGCACTAAGTCGACTAAGCTACTGACATCGAACCACATTTGTCGATCGTAACAACCCAGGATCACTAGTGAGTTGGCTGACCGAGCAGTGATGACAGACTTTAGGGAGAACCTCTTCCCTATGTTGTCCAAGTGCCTGCCCTATTTGTCTGGTGCCACAGAGATGGGAGTAGAACAGATTTTGGAGTACCTTTGCACACCGCCTGTGAGATCACATACTCCAGTTTGGGAGGATGACCAGTGAGGCAAGCAGGGGAATCCTCAGTAGCTTTGCACTTTTTGTCCATGCGAAGTGGTATTGCCACTACTGTAGCTGTGTTTTTTTTTACCTTAAATCACTCAACCCAGATATAATCAATGATGGGGGTGGCCCTCACAAACTTCCTTGTTTGCTCCTTGAAATCAGGGAGAAAACAGCCTGTTTAACAGAGGTTGGGAGATGAAAATGTGTTGCAGCTCGGTCCATCAGGTTATGAAAGCCCCTGGTGTCCTATAGGGTAGAATCTGAAGGGTGTGGTGGTGAAGGCAAAATGGTGGGGACAAGGTAGTCATCCCATTCATCTTGTATGGGTTAGGGTTCAGGTATTTTGCCTTCCTCCCTTTCATCTTCTGAAGATGTTTGGTCCATTTTGGTGGCACCGCTATGTCTGAAGATGATGTCATCATGGGTATTATACGCAGAGGAATATGTCTCAGAGTAGCAGGGGAGGTAGGCTGAGGTGGTGCTACTGGCTGCTCCTCTGGAGCGTCAGGAATTCTCCTTCTATTATTCTGCACCATGGCCTTCAGATCCTGGAATAGCGACATGGGCATTTGCACTTCATCATACCTGGGCTGTGGATGAGGATGGTATTAATAATGATCATAATGCCGTTTGGGAGGGGCATAATATTGATAATAATGCTCTTCCTCATCTTCGTCTTTCTCCTTGTATTTTACCTGCTGACAGTCCGAACTCCGTCGTCAGAGCCTTCATGGACGACAGTGTCACAGTGGACGGTATCTTCGTCGATATTGTTGCCGTTGACGGTGTGGAGAAGGTAACAATACCTTCAACAGTGTCTTAGTGGATAATGTTACCCTCATCTACGAGATGTCGTCGTCAATGGGGTTTTGAGAGGATTTATTTTCCTCGACGGTGACGGTTCACAGGAGGAAGAATGCTTACGCTCCTGTGTCTTCAAAGATGGGTTACGAAGTTTAGAGGTATAACATCTCTGGTGATGAGTTTTAGCTTCTCCTTTCTCAGAGGGTCTTTATGATGTGTTTTAGGGCCCTGACATACAACTCACCTGCCCAGGTGTCTGGAAGAGGATGTAGCCCTGCTCCACATGTTGTGGGGGTGCCCGCGTTCACGTATGTACTGGCAAACTGTTGGATATAGAGTGCAGGAGGTCACGGGTACTGCTGTCTGGTCCTCGGCGGAAAGGGGCAGAGGGTCCAGTATAGATTTGCTGACTTGGCAGTGCTTACAGCAAAACGTGCCACTAGAATGCGGTGGAAATCTGCTTTCCCCCCTACACCTCTTTCATGGCAGACAGAAATTGTACGCTGGGGCACTGCTGAGAGTACGATTATAAGATAAGAGGAATTCAGAGGACTAGGTAAGATCCCTATCTCTCTGGATTGGGACCATATGCTGGAAACATTTACAGATATTGATATGCTAACCTCTCCGCCATCGCAGAGCGGGCCCGGCCCAACCCCACATTTCACAACCCCAAGAGCTGAACTAGCTGCTACCTGATATTGCTGTTCCCCCCTTATCTTTCGGAGGTCCTGGAGACTTATATGTATGTATACTATGAAACAATTTGTTATTAACTGTGTGAATACAATCATTACTTGTCTTACGCTACACGTTAGTGGACTAGGAACTAGGGGGCTGGAGGGTAGTTCTAAGTTTTCGTATTTGTTTATAAAGCATAGGGTGTCAGACACTTATGGGTCTTCTAATAATCAGATATTTTGCTATTAATGACATGTCTGTTCCGTATTTTTTGATCCTTTGATAACGTGATTTTGTAATGATTTGTTCTTGGGTGAAAATGTCTACATAGTCATTTACATTTTGGAAATAATATGTGTATTCATGTATGATACCTTTTCCTTAAGAGCGCCCAATTGCTTGGAAGATGTATGTCATTTATTATGCTGCTGGAAAAATCATTAAAATTGTGTTTAAAAAAAAAAGATGTGTTTAGGGCCTTTCTGCTCACCCCAGATGTCCCCTAGTCAGATGATCTTGACCTTTTGTGGGTTCTCACAGATGTATTACTGTCCTCCTCAGAAGTGGTGGATTTCTGAGTTTTAGACTTTTGTAGCCGCAGTAGGCTTCCCTCCCTGTCCTTTTTTGGAGGAGAAAGTGCAACATATTTTACACTCCTTTACCTGATGTTGAGGGTTGAGGCAGTAAAGACAGCCTTTGTGTGGATCATCCACATGTAGCCTTTTCTTCCCACAGGTTTTGCAGCATCTGAAGAGGTATTTCTTAGAAGACTCAGACATAATAGCTGTATATAAGTTTTCAATTGTAAAGGAAAAAGACTGAGCAGAGCTCAGGGAGACTCTCTGCTAAGGCGTGCGGTGGAAAATCGCAGCCTCTTTTGGGAGTGTTCCAGAGGGTGCTGTCGCCTGACCAGATATAATTCAAGTTTTGTCCTTTTTTTGAAAGGACATAGATGGGCTATTAAACTGACTTTGCATTGCTGTTATAGCCTATGATACGGACACCTACTGTTTTACTATGGTACCGTGGGACTCCCCCTTCAACGACGGGGAATGATTCAAGCAGGTGATCTATGAAAGAACCCATACTGGAGAACCTCCTTTACTGATCACATTAGAGAGGAAAATTAATCTTACAATGACAGCAACACCAAATCTGTAACCTCTTCTTGCTTGTGGGAGGCATTTAAGGCAGTGATTCGGAGGAAAGACAAAGCTTTCCTTGACTGGAAAAATGAATTTAAAGATGGAGACATTTGTAAGCAGGCGGTGCAGACTGCCAATTTAGAGATCCTATATGCTAATAGCAATGAAACCACCCTCTTGAAGCGTTTGAATACTGCCAAGGATTTTCTTTATTGGATGTAAGATACTGCCAGAAGAACATGGCTGGCTTTCCAAAAATGAATTTACAAATTTGTGGTCTGGTAAATTATTGTATTGGGTGTTCCAAAAAGAAGCAGAATCCAGATTTGTATCTTCTATTCATCATATCTTTTATCACATGTTCACTAAAGCAGAGGATACAACTGAGGGCTTTGGACAGTATTGTAAAGGTCTATATACTGCCCAGACCCTTTTCCCCTGGCATCTTAGGAACCCTCTACTTGCAGACCTTCCAATAAGCAGCTTCTCAGATGAGATGAAGGAAGACCTTGAGGCACCTCTTATGGGGAAAGAGTTGATTGATGGACTGGCAACAATGCTCACAGGCAAAACACCTGGTCCACATGCTCGTGGCTAAAGTCTTAGCCAATTGATTAGCAAATGTGATACATTCCCTGACTGATCAAGACAAAAGCAGTTTCACACATGGCAGGGGCAAGCAAGGCTGTATCTGTTGGGTACAGACTGCAATGGCTCGCATTTGGGAATTCTCTGGTCCTTATGGGCTGCTGTTCATAGTCTTTGAAAAAGCTTTTGTTTCCTTAGATTGGTCCTTTAAATGGCAGGTCCTAAAACTGGTCAATTTTGGCCCAAAGATTCTGTCCAATATAAGTCTGCTGTATGATAATCCTATGGCAAGTGTAAGGATCAATGGAAGTCTATCACCCCATCTTAACCTGCATTAGGGGAAATTAGCTGGTTCAGGGATTCCAAAAGCAGGGGGGATGCTGGACCGGGGCTGGAGGACACATTTCTCATAATGCCTATGATTGGTTATTATTCATGTGGTTCCCCAAGTGGACAGGCAGGAGATTTATGGACATGTTGAATCAATATAGCCTTTCCTATGGTCTGTGAATAATCTAGGACAAATCCTCCCTGGTGATGGTGCACGGCAACCAAGCAGTCTATAGCTGTTGCAAACAGCTTAAGGTAGCAACTCATGGCTTTAAATACTTAAGAGAATATCTGGCCTTGATTCCTTATTATTGTTGGGAAAGGAACATCATCCCTCTTAGAAATGAGACTCCGAGACTTGTTCGTTACCGGCAAAGACTGCCTCTTAACATTCTTGGGTGAGTTGCTCTTTAAAAGATGATTTTATTACCTAAAATATTACATATACTTCAAAACTACTCCTATAAGATCCTGGCTTTCTTCCTGAACATGCTCAAATCTCTAGAGAATCATTTTGTTTGTCCTAATAAGCCTCCTAAAATTGTGTTTGACAAATGTGCTAGGTCAGTCTTTGAAGAGTGTTTGTGTATGGCGTATCTACACTGACACTATTAGACGGAATAATTTAGCTTCCTTAAAATTCTTAACTTTGTGGACAGAGAAGGTTCAGCCTACCAAGCAGAAAGGGCAAGTCATGATTAGTTGTGATTGGAGAACTACTACGTAGGAGTTCTTTACCATCTGGTATCCACCCCCACACCCTTACCGCCCTTAAGAGTTGGCACAATGCGCAGAGGTGTATCTGGTGGAAAGGTAAGCTATTGTTTGATAACACTGTGGCATGGAACCTACCTCAACAAACTAAGCAATTCCTGGATTTCCAGACATGGGGCAAAATGGGCATCTTGGTATTGGGTGGTATAGGAGAAGGCACTTATATTAAATCCTATTTGGCACTCTAGTCCTCATTTGATCCCTCAAGTACTTAATTCTTTAGATATCTTCAGTTGAGACACACTCTGGTGGTGGACTGTTCTCCAGCCACAGAGATTCCAGACTTCTCCCTTATTGAGGCTTAAATAATCTTGAAAAAAAATCAGCAGGGGCTGTACTTTCATGATTTATCTATCACTTATAGCCAACTTACTGAATGATTTGTCATCACTCTATGCCAAGTGGGAAAATGATGTGGGACAACTGGAGAATGCAGACTGGAAAGACACAAGAAGTTAGTGATCTCAGCTTGTCTGAGACTGAGTCATCTCAAATTTCTGCAAAGAGTCAACTCTACTCCTCACGGGCTTTGGAGGGCAGGAATAGCCGGAATGCTGAACTGATGTAAGTGCCATTTGGAAAGTGGTTCATATATACACATGGTGTGGTATTGCCAAAAAATAGTGATGTTTTAGAAACAGGCTCAGAAATCATTAAATAATGTAATAGACAGACCAACTGACCTCTATACCAAATTGTGACTATTAGGTATATTGGATGAAGTCGGGGGAGCATGGGGCGGGCAAATCCTGGTACATGTTGGCACCTTAGCAGCCAAAAGACACATCGCTAAAGTGTGGAAAGCTCCTCCCTATATTCAGAGTGGTTACAGAGAATGTATAGGTGTGCAAAAACGGAAGAAAACAATGTTTAAAGCACAAGGGTGCCCTAACAAATTCCAAAAGATTTGGAGCACTTGGATGTACCACTTTCAATTTGAGATCATTTTAAGTGTCATTTGTTGCGTAACTAGAAACGATACAACATGATTTTCAAATATCCGTAAATGTCAAATGTCAAATGATACACCACAATTGTATTTGACAGCTAGGTGTCATTTGATAGATCCTTCATTTGTATTTTACAGCTTTCATTTTGCAAACATAATTTAAAAAAACCGGTACCACTGTATTTTAGCCATGTTACTACCCACTTCAGTCAATACTAGTGACTACCTCTGAGTGGTAGTCCGTTCTACAGACTGAAGTGTGATAGTTCTTAAAGGGTTAGATTGCTTGTTGCAATTGTTTGATTAGTGACGCCAGACTTTCATTCAGGCACATGCAACACCTCAAATCCCACTAGAAGTCTTATCTGCTACGATTATAAAATCATAAAGTCTGCTTTATCGGCAGAAAAGTTACTAGAAACCTGTGTTTTGTGATCAATGATTACATCACCTTTGGTTGTCAAATCAATCTGGCCGCAAAAAGCAGTTTTAGTGAGAAACATCGATAAGATGAATTGGTTCAACTAACCTCAGCTTTATAAAAGTGCTGGTAATTATTGTAACTCTGTCCGACACACAGATGACTATTCTGCCTCCTCACCCAAGGACCAATGTTGAAGACTGTTGTGATCTCAGAGTGCTGTGCAATACCTACACCATCCCCTTAACTTTTTAAGTCTCTCATCACTGTATGTGAATACAGGTTTTCTTTACAAGTATTTCCATACAATGTAGCTGTCTTTTTACCTTTCATTAATTATTTTTTCTAAACTGAATCAGTAGGAACTATTGGTTTCTTACTCATAGATAAACCACAGGTACAGGGTGTCCCGATTTTTTCTACACAGCTTCATGTAACTAGAACTCACTGTTAAGATGGAATAAAGAATGCATTCTCAATGTCTAGTTACCTTTTTTTCACTTCTTTATGTGGAAACATTCATACTCCACAATCAGTGTGCCCACCTGCACATTCAAAACTTAAGACATAAAGCACATTTGAACACTCTGCTTTTTGCTGATGATTCTTTGTTGAGTATCAGCCTTGTCCATATATGAATGCTTTACTGCATACAATGTTATTTTATCACCATCACAGGGAAATATGAAAAGAAAATAGACTCTGTATTACTCAGAATATAATACATTAATAAGACATAGTACTTTCCATGATAAATTCATCTTTAAAGATACAAATTAATGGTGTTCATATGATTTCTTACCAGTAAAGGAGCAACGGCTTCACTATTTCAGTCTGGATGCTGGATAGGTACTGGATGTTCCACTGAGAGGCATGTAAAAGGTTAAGTCTAGACAGGATTTCATTGTTCAGAAAATGGTCACCATTCGTCATCAGGTACTTTGTTTTCATCTTATTGAGGTGGCTTGATTTATGTATAAAATAAATTCCCATTAATGTCAACATATACATAAACAATGACACACTGAAATAAAGTACAAGACATTTCATGGCTTTAGAATCAGGGTATGTATTTATCCAATATTTTAGCACCCAATTCTGCAATTGTTCTACTCTTTCTACAACTCTGATTCAGTGCTAAATGTTTGTAGACTTTCAGGGAATATGGGAAGCGAACTCGTGAGCTGACAATGTGAATGTGGTCTGCCCCCTATATAATTCCTAAATATAATAAATAAATCCTCTTTTTTGAGGCCAGCCTAAAATATGTTTGTGGCAAAGACACATTGGGTCTCATTTGGAGTGCAATGTATCTATGGAAATGTAGTTTTAAATGTATAGTGCGGCTTTCACTATATATTTTAAAAATGTTGCTATTTAAATTGATGTGATGTTACCACATTACAAATGCAGTAACAGCATATTTGTGAGGTGGCTACACCACATTACAGCATGGGAAAGCCATGCCCCTTACCATTAGTGAAAGTACTACTGCTAATGAACAAGTTACTTACCTTCGGTAACGCTTTTTTTGGTAGATACAGTATCTGCCTGTGGATTCCTCACCATGTGAATATCCCCCTGCGTCAGCAACGTTCGGAAAACTCTTTTGTCGTCCACGCCGGCGTGGACGACGTCACAGGAGCACGGCATCGCGCGACCCGGCTGGCGTCACCGACTCCTTATTAGGCCTACGTCGACGTGATGACAACAGTTCCGCCCTTTTTTCCGTGCCTTCGAGGCACCCGGACGGACCAATGGCAGTAGAAATACATATATATATATACAGTGTACATAGTGCACACAACTCAAAACTGCACACATAGTGCAAAGCAAGGGTATGAAAAACCCAATTTAAATACATATAAATATACATAAAAATACATAAACTAAGGTATAGCAGAGTGGACAACGGGGAGGCGGTGGGTCAGTGAGGAATCCACAGGCAGATACTGTATCTACCAGAGAAAGCGTTACCGAAGGTAAGTAACTTCTTCTGATAGATAGATAGATACATCTGCCAGTGGATTCCTCACCTTGTGAATAGAGTCCCACAGCAGTCCCCACTCCCGGAGGAGGGTGTCCACTCTCCAATACCAGAAAATCCTGGAGGACAGAGCGCACAAAGTGGCCATCCCTCCTCACCTCGATATCCAAGCAGTAATGCTTTGCGAAAGTGTGGAGGGAGGCCCAAGTCGCGGCTCTGCAAATATCCTCAACAGGAACACCTCTAGATTAAGCAGAAGTAGCAGACTTTGCTCTAGTAGAGTGAGCTCTTATACCCTCAGGAGGGTCCTTACCCGCCCGGGAGTAGCAGATCTTGATGTATAAATGTATCCATCTTGAAAGAGTGTGCTTGTGCACCGATCTTCCCTTCCTGCTGCCAGCAAATCCAAAAAACAGCTGGTCACCCAACCTGAACTCCTTTGTCCTGTCCAGGTAGAAGCTCACCGCCCTCTTAGGGTCCAAGCGATGAAGCCTCTCCTCCTCCTTGGAAGGGTGAGGGGCAGGATAGAAGGTAGGGAGGGTAATGGATTGTCCTAAATGGAATGGAGTCACCACTTTAGGCAGAAAAGGAGCCCTGGTCCTGAGAACCATTCTATCAGCATGAATGGTCAAGAACGGGGGCTCACTAACCCTCCTTGCCGAGGTAATTGCGACCAGGAAGACCGTCTTGAAAGACAAAAGTCTCAAGGGACATGAGTGTAAAGGTTCAAAAGGAGAACCCATCAAGAATGTAAGAACAAGGTTCAAGTCCCATTGAGGTACAATAAAAGGTGTAGGAGGAAATTTATTAGTAAGGCCCTTAATGAAACGTAAAACAATCTGAGAATTAAACAACGTAGGCTGGTCAGGCAAACAAAGGAAAGCTGATAAGGCTGACAAATAACCTTTGATAGTTGTCACTGCAAAACCCTGCTGGGCCAAGGAAAGTGCAAATTGAAGAATATTGAACAAATGTGCCCTTAAAGGGTCAATGGACTTCTCCCCACACCAAGCAACAAACTTAGACCACCTATAAGAATAGATGGACTTGATGGAATCACGCCTGGCTGATAAGATGGTACAAAAGGGGGTGGTGATGGACGGACGGAGCATCTGAATCAATCAAACACTCACACCCAGTCAAAAGATCTGGATTTAATCCATCACCGTTCTTTAGCCCACTTTACCACCCCAGTTCCGACATGGCTATATGCAAATCAGTCTGACCCCGTGCCTCATGGGAACAGTCCAGCCCGAACTGCCAAACCATGTCTTCCCTGGACCGGAAACAAGCTTCCGAGGACAGGTTTCTGGCATTCCAGCCGTCTTCAGCCCGGCTTGCTTGAATCCAGTGGCAAAGTGAGCAAGGGACTCACGTCTGAGCATACCCTGCCATACTTATGGTGGCCAAAAGCGGTACAAAACTAGGGTGGCAGAGTGGGCTAAGGAACGGTGATGGATTAAACCGAGATCTTTTGACTGGGTGTGAGTGTTTGATTGATTCAGATGCTCCGTCCATCACCACCCCCTTTTGTACCGCTTATGGCTGATAAGATGACATCCACCACATCGTGAGGGAGAGAAAAAGAACTCAGGTTGCCCCGTTCAATCTCCAGGCATGAAGGTGTAAGGTCTGGAGGTGGGGGTGTAGAACCTGCCCCTCCATCTGGGAGAGGAGGTCTGCCCTGTGAGGGAGACGGAGCGGCGAACACGAGGAGAGGTGGAGAAGATCTGTGTACCACACTCTTCTTGGCCAATCAGGGGCGATCATTATAACTTGGGCCCGGTCTTGGCGAATCTTCCTCAGAACCCGAGGAATCAAGGGTATGGGAGGAAATGCGTAAAGGAGTTGCGAGTCCCAACTCAACTGAAACGCGTCTCCCAGAGCTGCTTGCATCGGAAACTGGAGACTGCAGAACGACGGGCAGTAAGCTTTCTCGTGAGATGCAAATAGGTCCACCTGAGGAGTCCCCCACGTCCGAAAGACGTGACGAACCACCTCCGTGTGAAGCCTCCACTCGTGGTCGGCCGAGAACTGCCGACTGAGACTGTCTGCACGTACGTTCAGAACCCCGGCCAGATGATTTGCCATTAGATAAATCTGATGGTCCTGAACCCAGGACCAGAGACGCAGAGCCTCTCTGCAGAGACACCGCGACCCCACTCCTCCCTGCTTGTTGACATACCACATCGTGGTGGTGTTGTCCATCAGCACCTGAACCGACCGACCGCGAAGGGAGGAAGGCCTTGAGTGCTAAATGTATGGCCCGCAATTCCAAAAGGTTGATGTGAAGCAACCTTTCCTCTGGAGACTAGAGACCCTTGACCTCCAGTTCCCCCAGATGAGCTCCCCACCCTAGAGTGGAGGCATCCGTTATTACTGTGGCCACCGATGGAGGTAGTTGGAAGGGCTTCCCTTGAGACAGATTGCCCTCCACGCTCCACCAAGACAGATCCGCTGCAGTTTCTCTGGAGATCCTCACTGACTCCCCGAGATCTCCGTTGTGCTGATACCACTGCCTGCGGAGGCACCACTGGAGTGCCCTCAAGTGCCAGCGTGCATGGTTGACCAACAGAATGCAAGAAGCCATCAGACCGAGCAGACGAAGGACCTTCAGGACTGGAACAACCGCTCCAATGTGAAATAAAGGTATAATTTCCTGTATGTCGCGAATCCTTTGAGGAGGAGGCAATGCACGACACACAGTAGTGTCCAGTACCACACCTATGAACAGGTTGCGCTGGGAGGGCACCAGGTGAGATTTGGGTACATTTATTGAAAAACCCAACCTGTGCAACAACTGAGTTGTCTCTTGCAAATGATGGAGCACCTTCTCCGGCGACTCTGCTTTGATTAGCCAGTCGTCCAGATAGGGGAACACTGGAATCCCCGACCTTCTGAGATGTGCTGCCACCACAGCCATCACCTTGGTGAAGACTCGAGGAGCAGTAGTAAGTCCAAACGGAAGGACCGCAAACTGGTAGTGTTGCGAACCCACCGTAAAACGGAGATACTTCCTGTGAGACTTCAGGATTGGAATGTGAAAATACGCATCCTGCAAGTCGATCGACACCATCCAGTCTTCTTCCAGCAGGGCTTGAAGGACCTGCGCAAGGCTGAGCATCTTGAACCTTTCCTGTTTTTAGATAGAGGTTCAAAACCCTGAGGTCCAGGATTGGACGAAGTCTGCCATCCTTCTTGGGGATCAGGAAATACCGGGAGTAGCATCCCTGACCCCTTTCCTGCTCCGGAACCACCTCTATCGCACCATTTCTGAAAAGTGCCAGAACTTCTTCCTGCAAGAGAGGTAGGTGGTCCTCCGAACAATAACCTTGGCAAGGAGGGTAATTGGGGGGAAACTCGCGAAAGGGAAGAGCATACCCCTTCTCTACGAGATTGAGAACCCAAAGATCTGATGTAACCGATTCCCAATCTCGTAGAAAATAGGTAAGCCGACCCCCTACAGGACCCGCATGATCCAGAATGGTGGGTCTAGGGCTGCTTTGCTGTTGTAGGTGGGGGGTGGGTATTAGAGGAGGAAGTTGAGGAGGAGGAGGAGGCTTGACGACCTCGGGAACGACACCTTTGTTTACCTCTGTAGGACTTGTACAAAGGATTCTGCTGTTGTTGCTGCTGTTGGCTCTGCCTATAGGCACGAAAAGTAGACCTCCCAAAACCCCTGAATTTCTTGGTGGAAGAGCCTCTTGCTTGTAAGCCCAAAGACCTTGTAGTCGCCCTGCTATCTTTCAACCTTTCTAGGGCAGCATCAGCCTTTTTCCCAAAAAGGCCTGTGCCATCAAAAGGCAAATCCATTAGAGCAGCCTGGACATCAGATGAACATTCAGACGATTTTAACCAAGCGGCCCTCCTAGTGGCGACTGATGAACCCATTATTCTAGCCACAGAGTCCGCTGTGTCCATGCCACTCTGAATCACCTGGCGAGCTGCAGCCTGTGTGTCAGACACAAGCTCATTGACATTCTTCCGGTCCTCCTCCGGAAGCTTAGATGACAACTGCTTCACTGAGTCCATCAAAGCGTGCACATATCTGCCCAGCAGACAAGTAGCATTCGTCGATTTCAAGGCCATGCTACTTTACGAGAACACTTTTTTGGCAAACTGATCCAATTTTTTCGAGTCCTTATCCCATGGAACGTGGGGAAAAACACCAGCCGACTTCTTAGAACAAGCCGCCGGAACAACCAGACTTTCTGGCGAAGGATGGGAGGTTAAGAACTCAGGATCACCAGGTGCCACTCTATAGCGTCTTGCCACAGTCCTAGACACTGCAGGAGCAGACAGGGGCTTTTTCCGGACTTCCGTTATTGGTTCAGTAAGAGCCTCAGTGAACGGGAAAGTCGGCTCAACAAGAAGGCAAAGTCAAGTTCAGCAGATCTGCAGCCTTTTTAATCACAACGTGGTATGGAGCCACATTCTTAGAGGGTGCATCAGAAACTGCAGGCAACCCCCACCCTGAGGAAATTCCAACCCACTTGCACTATGCAGATCCTCAAAATAATCCTACTGATCCTGAAGTTCTCCTTCCTCTACTTCTGGATCCTCATACTCCTTCTCCTCCAAGAGACGCTGTGCTCTACGCCTCGACCACTCCAACCGGACCGAAGTCGTCGGATCTGGTAACGACTCCGACGGAGCCAGGGCCGGCGTCGAGTGAGGAGCTGGAACAGCCTGAGGATGGGAAGCTGGAACAGATGTCTAATCCCGATTCCGATCCAGAGGTCACTCCGGAGCCGGCGAAGCCGTGCGCGGAGTCGATGACCTCGGCGGCGCCGAACCAAGCCACGGTGGATATGGCGTCGGTAAAAACGGCATAAAAGGCGCCGGGCGTATGCTTGAGGGACGCTCAAGTGTAAAGACAATGGACACATGGGACCAGCCGGTGCACCAGCGGGGTACATTGCCCTGGCATAAACGCCATACATTGCATTTAGGAAATGCGAGGGGTCCTGTCCAGGACCAGGAAACGGAGGGTACGAACCCACTGGCTGCCCCAGAGGAGGCTGCACCGGAACCGTTCCTTCATGACCCTCCTGATTTTCGGGGTGATGCACCGGAGTCGTCTGAGCCCGAGTATCTTCAGAGTCTTCTTCCTCATGTGCAGAAGACTGACACGGATCCAGAGTCGGATCCGGACCCGGATCCGGAGATGGCCCTCAAGACTGAAAAGGCGAGGTCTCACCTTCAGGCTCACGAGATGGTGATGAAGTCCTTATGATGCCTACGAGATGAAGACCTCTTCTTCGAATCCGACTCCCTGCCGGAATGATGCCTCGAACTATGCTTCTTTCTCTTATGCTTTTTCTACGAGGATCCCGAAGCATGCTCCGAAGCCGACTTTGACGCCGACTCCGACCAGGACCTCGATCTCGTCTTCGACCTCGAGCGTCCGGATCTTGACCTCGAAGGCCTCTTGGCATCCTTTCCCTTTACCTTTGCCACAAGGAGTTTAGCCTCTCGTTCACGCAGAGCCTTCGGGTTCATCTTAGAACAGGAACGACAGCCTCCGACGTCGTGGTCCGAGCCCAGACACCACAAGCAATCATCATGCGGATCGGTTATGGACATCATCCTGGCACACGATCCGCACTGCTTAAACCCTGTCTTCTTCGACGACATCTTTGGTGAAAGACAGAGGCTCGAGAAGATACAATAACGCAAAAATAGCAACAAAGTTACTATCCACAACACTAGAGATCCCAAAAAAACGTTAGCGTCGACGAAGCGGAAAAAAGGGAACTGATGTCATCACGCCGACGTAGGCCTAATAAGGAGTCGGTGACGTCAGCCGGAGTCGCGCGCGATGCTGTGCTCCTGTGACGTCATCCACGCCGGCGTGCTACAAAAGTTTTCCGAACGTTGCTGACGCAGGGGGATATTCACAATGTGAGGAATCCACTGGCAGATGTATCTATCAGATGTATCTATCAGAAGCTGCATGTTTAAATGTGGTAAAGCCTCAGAAACCCTATTCCTGTTTGCTTTTCTCCATTTAAAGCTTAACTTTGTATTTAAAACTATGACTAATAATTTGTGTAACTACCACACATTTTCCAGTCTAAAATGAGGGTAATTAAGTTACCTAAAATCAGAACAAGAATTTGCACCGACAATTTCAGTTGTTTCTCTCTCCCAATTAAGGCACTTTTGGTCCTCATATATGGTGAATTGCAACAACACACCCTTTCCCTCTGTTAACATACAAACTTAAAACTCCTGAGCATTGGTACAAAACTCTATTATGCCCCAAATTGACTAATTTTCTTTAAATACAAAATGATAAACTACAAATGTATTACTAAGCCTAAAACATTTACGTTCAAGTGGGTTTAAATCATGTCCCATAAGAATGGGAGCTAAACTAAAATACTATGGTGGCTCAATGACACTATGACCATCTGGCCCAAATATCACCATTAAGCAAATTATTCTGTAACAAAACTCAAACCCATTTTTTTTTGTAAATAGCACGTTTACTGAAGTAAATGCTAACTTGTTATGTGGAAATGTGGTAATCTGACCTAAACAATTTTAAAGAAAATTATTTTTGTCAAAGTCCAAAACAATTAAATCTTGTTCATCAAACAGGTGGCGATTTGGATTTTTCTAGATGTTTTCGGTTGCACTAAGTTTGAACAAACGTTAAGCATCATACACCCTATTGGTGCAGCAGCAACAATAATTAATTCATTAATTCATGCATTCAATTAAGCTACTATGCAAAGATGATTAGACTGTCCAAAAGGATCATAAGGGTAACATACTAACAAAAGGTGAATGGTAAGGAAAGATAAAAAAGAATATTCTAATTAATTCCGCTTAGTAATATAGCTGGGATTCTATCACAGCTAGAGGTCTTTAAATTCTTTCCTGGTTAAGTCTTCGTATAAAACATATTGGTTTTTAGGGCACAGAGGGTCTTCTGACATTTGGAAAGTGAAGGCAGTTCAGTAATTCGGTCATAAATTGTAGGAGATAATGTCCCCTTCCTTTTTCTCTAATCCAATAGCTGGCCATCATGAAAAGCAAAGAACAAGAACCAATTATGAAGCAAAGCCATCATTAAACATCATCAAATAATCGTCAGTCCATTTATCAAATTCACTCTGTCAGATACACTGGGTTCAAAAGAAGTTACTCTTTGACAACTATAAACCAATAAGCCAAGCCTATCCATCTTTCACAGAGTTCATTATATTCTACATATGCTAAATTAAACCTTAATTCCAATCTATCTTTGCCTTAAACAGATGATTGCATATATTTGACTATAAAATATTAGACATACCGAATGATATACCTGAAGTTATCTGGGAGCTTTACTGTGCGCCGGTCTGACAGATATGGTTAATGAAAACCTTAACTCTCTAATACAACAACAGGCCCTAGATTTGAAGCATTGTCAAGTGCTGCAATTATTTTTTTGGGAAAGGATGCAGATTATCAAAAGGGTGGCAGCCCCGCAGTTTATCTAGAAACTGAGAACCTCTCAGGTAAGAGGTCTTAGGCTTCTGAATATAGAAAACTACAATGCGGCCCTACACCCATTTCAGATAACATATGTAATGTGGGATGACACTCATTGTCACCTGTACTACGCCAAATTGTAAGTGGAGATCCTGACTACCCAATTTAAGGTCAGCGGAAATCCAGGAAATTGATACACAAAAGGTGAGGCAACTAGATCCTGTAACAAAATCTCTAAAATTAACCTGGATCTCGATACATAAACAACTGAAGCTACATTCCAACTTTCACGCAAATGTCACAATCTGGTACAATAGAACATTAAATAGGCGGACATCTAATTTCTTGGTATCAATGGATAGACAAAGTTATACAGGTGATTCAACACTTTTTTCACTTTGATGATCGAGCACTGCATTATGGTTTGGAGATGGGACGACAGTGGCGGTTCCAACAGTTAAAGCATTACTTTACCTGCACCACGACCCCACCACCCCCATGAAATGCCCCCCTCTGTCACACATATATGATTATGTGATACACTGGGGAAACCACAAGGTGCATTATCGGACTACACAACACTATCATCACCGATTCTAGTAAAATGGTGCGGTCAAATGACCAAGAGGGATGTTTGACTTGAACTGGGAGTTTTAATGTAAATGAGAGTGCCGAGTGGTCAGATAAGTGGGAGGGCAGATAATTAATGCTGGATATAGAGTTTTGAAGGCTATAACTGAACAAGGCAAAGTCGATTCTTGAGGTATGTTTATATTTTAGGTTCCTAAAAGAAACCCCTTGTTTAGAGCCCGCCCATTCTCTCCATAAATCTGCCAGACCTATTTGCTCCATAATCCCTTTGAGAGACTGCCTGGCTTTGGATGGAGGATGACTTTTATGTCTCCAGTGATATGTGGATTTATCTAGTTTAGGGTTCAATATGACATTGAAATCCCCTGTCCATATTATAGGTTATGAGGTGGTAATTAAATTATTCCTGACTATTTCTAAGAAGGATGGGTCGTCTATGTTGGGACCATAGTAGCCGACTAGGTTACACACCCATCCATCAATAGACAACTTAACTAACAGCCATCTTCCACTGTTGTCCTCGTTGAAGTTAAGAATCTGCACCTTTGCAGCTTTTTTACAAATTAAGAGGATTCCTCTTATATTGGCGTTGTGGTCAGTACTGATGAATTTATCAATCCACTTCTGTTTTTTCAGTATCTCGCTGGCCTCGCTTTTTAGAAGATGTGATTCTTGGATGACAATGATCTGCGCTGGGGAATCTTGTAGATATTGTAAGATACGTTCTCTTCTCCCTCGAACGCGCAGACCATTGACATTCCAAGATAAAAACTGGATTGAGGTAATTTGTTGCAACCCTCCCTAGCGTTTGACTCTCTATTGTCGTCGTTAAAGTTATTGCCTATTTGAGCTTTATTTATCTTGCTTATGGCAATTGATTTGTTTATTAAAGAGCCTAGTCTTCGAGGACCTGACTTCTGAGGATTATTTTAGATTTTTGTGCCCCCCCCACCAGCTTCCAGCTCCCCCCCCCCTGGAGAACCCTCCCATACCTACTCCGACCAGATGTTAGGCCGGCTTTGCGCCGACTGCGCCTTCTACTCCCTCACCACGGAGTGCTCATCCTGCAAAAACTAAAGAAGAATTTACCTGTGTATTTTCCTGTACATGGCCTTATACCTGATGCTTCATTATTTTCTCCTTTAGTTGTGTTTATTCATGTAATTTTTTTCTTTTCCTTTATGTGTTTATTTATTTGTTATTTAATTACTTATTTACTTTTTTAAAAAAAATTTTTACAATATTTTTATATTTTTTAATTTGTAATTTGGTAGAAGAGATGCCCATATCTGTGTCTTCTCATCCTTCCTTCCTAAAAAAAACTTCCTGTAGCCCTTATAAGCCTATGTATTGCCCCTTTATGATACAACTGGTGCAAGTGCAATGCAGTAGAGAAAAGGGGCTTACTGGTTCTGGTCACAGTTTACCCTGAGAGTGGTTACGAATAGTTTCCAAAAGTTCATCCGCCTCGTAGGAAGATCTGACATTATGCGTCTTGTTGTTATACATAACACGTAAGAACGCCGGGAACCTCATTTGAACTGTTGCACCAGCCGCTCTAAATTTTCCATCTTTTGGCCCAGCTCCCACTGCCTGTCAAGCGTGGTCTTAGACAGATCAGAGCGGACTTCAAAAGGGAAATCAGGGCCTTTTACAGTTTTAAGACTGAGTGCCACATTCAGAATTTTCTCCTTCAAGGCGTAAGTCAGGAAATTTATAGGAACTTTCCTGGGTTTAGTTCTACCAGGGTTCAGACGGAAAGGATCTCGATGGATTCTCTGTATATCTTTGTCCAACTCCTCTACTGTCTCCTCGAGGTTTAGGGATTCCTTCAGGAGTTTAACTGTAAAACCCTTGAGATCTCCACCTTCCTTCCCCTCCGGAATTTTCAAGAGGCGCAAGTTGTTTCTGCATGAATAATTCTCTAATGATTCCAGTCTATCTTTCATTGCGTCCCCTTCTCTCCGTAGAGATTGGATCTTGGACTCAGCTGCATCTAAGTTAGCTTTCATTACTCCGGCTGAGCTCTCAAGTGCCTCTGTTCTTTCTCCCAGACCATCTACTTTCCGCTCTAGTGCCTCACATGATGCCCGAATATCGTTCTGGTTGGCTTTGGAGACCAAAAAGTCGTTGCGGATCTCGACTCTCATTGAGGCAATCGAGGCAACCAGAGCCTCCAATGCAGACTCGGTGTTGGTTAAGTTAATAGGGCTGTCTCGCTTTTCTTCCTGGTCTGTTAAACTTCGTAAATCGCCTGTGAGGATCGAAGCTTGCCCCTCTCCGTCATTTTCCAGGGTGTCTACTAATGTACTAGATGGTGAGGGGGACAGTGGATTAGCCATTACAATGACTAAAGTGGGTAAACCAGGAATTTCAGGGACCCTGGTGGGGCTATAGATGTTCGAATCAGTGTTGTTTACAGGCAAAATACCAGAAGGGGTGCCTATATCGACATTCTCAACACTCTCAACCAGATTATTAACAGGTACCAAATCTAGAACCTGAGGCAATACTTTGAAAAAAGAGCGCAAAGAGGGAGTTACTTTCCCAGCGTTGCATGCTGAGCTCGAAGCTTTCGTGCCCCCCTGAGGACCAGAATTACTGTGTTTTTTATTTCTTTTCCCTTTGGGTTTTGACTTGGATTTCTGATTTGGCTTCTCCTTCTCCTTCCCCTTTACTAAATCCTTGAGAGTAGAAGTAGAAGTTAAGGGCTCGATTGCTGTCAGAGTGGATGTAGAGGAATCAATTACTGCCGCTGCCCCTAAAACAGGGGATTCTGGGATTTGTAGTAGCCTTCTGCTGACCCCTTGTATCCTCTCCAGGTTCCCTATTACCGAGCTAAAATTTTTGGCACAGCCCCCTCTCTGGGAGATTTCCTTGTCTGTCTTGTCTTTCTCACCCCTCTGGTTCACAGAAGCTCCCGGGCAAACATTACCCCCCTCCCGACTCTTTTCTCCAATTATTGAGACTAAGTCTCCTCCAGTCGTTGTCTGCTGCTCCCGTCTAGTTTGAACAGGGAAAGCAAATTCGCCACCTTGTTTCTGCAGTAGCTGGACCTCCGCCCACCTGAGCCTGCACAGCCCAGCCTACCTCTCTGCTGTCCCCTCGCCGAGCGCCCCCGACGTAGCTCCACGGCTGCCCTGTGCCACAAGTCCTGGAGGAGCGGAGAGCTGCTGGGAGGAGATCGTGAAGCGTGACACATCCAAGAGGTGAAGGAACACCAAGCCGACACTGGCCCCCGCAGGCTACAGACAGACGCGCATGCAAACGCTCCGGAGACACGGTGTTCACACAAAGACACACACGGCATACAACACCGTGGTTACATGCCCGGACCCCCAGCAGGTAAGAGCAGCGTGGATTCCGTCATATCAGGGCTTCAGAAGAAATGAAGCGAGGAAGAGCAGCTCCGTGGTGCGGAGCTCGGCGTTCAGCGCGCGCACCGCACTAGCCTGCGGCCGCCATGTTCACCTACTCCCAGTTCAAGTCAAACATCCCTCTTGGTCATTTGACCGCACCATTTTACTAGAATCGGAGGAAGTGACATACTTAAAGATAGAAACGAGCTCATTCCTTGAAACAAACCTATGTTCAGCCTCTCTTGTTACAGTCTGGGAAGCTTTAAAAGCCTACCTGAGAGGTTGTATCACAAATAGAGCCTCGTATCTGAGGAAAGTCTATCTATCAAAAATTCAAACTCTCGAAATGGAATTAGAGAAAATCGAGCAGAGACTGGTGGCATCATCTGGGTCAATACAAGATCAAAATAATCTCTCTGATCTGAGAAATCGGTTGGACAATATACTACAAGAGAGAGTAACTAAGAGGTGGGAGGCTAGCAAAATTTCAAATTTTGAATTCGGGGAAACAGCGGGCAAGATTTTGGCATGGAGGGTTAAAGCAGATCAGACCAAAAGTCATATAAGAGGGATAAAGGCTGAAGGCGAAAATGATCTTAGAACATCAAACCAAGAAATTAGTATCGCCTTTCTTTGAGGAAATATACAGGGAAGATACCCCTGATAACTAACAGTTAAGAGATATATGGTTAAACCAGATTACTTTACCTTCCCTGTCACCCATACAACGTGATGAGATTGAGATGGATATCTCTGAAATAGAAGTAAGGAGGGTCATTCTGTCACTCAAACATGGTAAAGCTGCAGGTCCGGATGGACTTCCCGGGGAACTATACTGTGTCTTGGTCGACGAAATCGCCCCTACTTTAACGGTCCTCTTCAACGACATCTTGAGGGAGGGTTTCGAGCCTCCTCGATCATGGAGTGAGACTACCATAGTATTGATTCCCAAATCCGGCAAAGACCCAACCCTATGTGGATCATATCGCCCAATATCTCTATTGAACAGTGATTATAAGATCTTCACGTCCATATTAGCATCTAGAGTGGGCTCAGTAGTGGGGGAAATAATTCACCAGGACCAGAAGGGATTTATTAAAGGCCGCCAGCTTTCTGATCTAACGTACGACCTCGTAGGGGCAATTGACATCGCCTCAGCCTTCTCCCTCCCGTTGGCAACACTCACCTTAGACGCAGCTAAAGCCTTCGATAGGGTAAATTGGACCTACCTCAATGACGAGTTGAAGAAATTCAACTTCGGGAGAGATTTTGTCGTACTATCAAACTTATGTACAAATTACCATCAGCCCGGCTCTTAATAAATGGTACACTGTCTGAGGCACTGGGGATTTCGAGAGGCACTAGGCAGGGTTGCACGCTTTCCCCCATCCTCTTCAATCTGTACATCGAACCGTTTGCAGAAGTCTTAAGACGAGATGTACTCATTCCATCTTTTAGGTTTGGAGAGTGGGCAAAGTGGGTAGCTCTTTATGCAGACGATATCATAATCTTTACTTCAGACCCAGAGACAACATTCCCAGAGGTAATAAGGAGAGCCAAAGAGTTTGGCCGTATCTCGGGCTATGAGATCAACCCAAGTAAAACCGATATCATGGCTTGGAACATTCCTGACTTACAGTTAACCGTAACCAACTCGATGAGATATCTGGGTATTCGGATAGTCCACGACATCGACAAAATCGCCCAAGTTAATCTCGCGAGAGTCTCTAATGAAAGCAAGAAACTTTTAAAATCCTGGTCTAGTCTTCCACTGACTGTCCTCGGCAGAATAAGTCTGATGAAGATGTCCATTCTCCCTAAATTCACTTTTATTTTTAGCACTATCCCTCTCGCTTTTGATAACGTGGCCTTGGAGAAATGCCAAAGAGAGCTTAATTCTTTTGTATGGTGTTACAAATCGGCAAGAGTGGCATGGAAGAAACTGAGAAGGAGGAGGGAAAAGGGGGGATTGTCTCTGCCTGATTTGCAGTATTATGCGTGGGCATTCCAACTGTCTCACTCAAGAATGCTCTTAAAAGTCCCAACTAATACATCTATAGGTCTCATGTTTAATGCGATGTTGACCGGAGCCGGTTTACCAACTAATGGCTATATGTTCAAATACGGTGACCAGAAATATTTCAAAAAAGTTAAATTAAAAATTCTTATGTCCCGAGCGAAGACCTGGTTACATATAAGGAGGAAACTAGGATTGCAATATTACTCTAACTTTGCACCCATTTGGGAATCTCCGGGTTTGCCGCTTTGTCTGGAAGACAGGCTGGCAACTCCGCTGAGAGAAGGAGGAATAGCAACATGGGGAGATCTGTTGGTAGGTGAATCAATGAGGCCTTGGGAGGAGTTAAGGGACCAACTGGGCTCAGAGTTTTCGAGGTTTAAATTTTTACAACTAAACAGTTGGTTTAAAGCAATGAACAGGTCAGGGGTAACATTTGGGAAGTGCAGCTCCACTGAAGAGAAATTGGTAGGAAGACCAGGAGGGGGTAAAGAAGTCTCGCAGTGGTACTGGAGTCTGTTAGAAAAGATAGATGGAGAATTTATCCTCCCGGAACAACTATGGGGCATAGCATTTGGGGCCCAGAGTATTGAAATCTGGCAGAAATCCTGCACCCTGCTATATAAATGTGTTAAACCGGCATGGCTTAGGCGCAACCATTTCTTTACGATACATCGAGCCTATTTTACCCCCTTAAAACTGTCTAAATTCGTTCCAGGGAAGAAATGCAATAAATGCAATTACATCGCAGCTTCAGACATTCACATGTTTATAGACTGCCCTAACCTATTGCAGTTCTGGAATGAGGTTAAAGTGACCCTGGATTCGATTCTTAACATCTCGATTTCTCTAACACTCCCCCTGGTTATTTTTGGATGGGACAACAGTATAAAGGGCCATGCAAGGACATTTCTGTTTTATGCAATATTACTTGCAAGAAGAGAGATATGCAAGGTTTGGATTGAAAAAACACCACCAACACATGCAAACTGGTTAACATCTTTGTATACAACCTCTAAAACTGACATGTTGAGATCAGGTGGCTCACGTAACCGGGCGTTTTGGAACTATTTGGTTCAGTGGAAGCAATAACCGGGGGTTTTTTTTTTTTTTTTTTTTCCCCGGTCCAATGATTATGCCTTAGTAACTCCAAGAACTAGGCCTCCTCCATTTGGCTCCAAGGCTAGTTCAACTGGTGTAACACCAAGGTTGGAGTCACACCCCGTCCTCTCTTCAGGCCATCTCTGCCGAAGGCAACCAATCGCATTATCAGGGGCAGCAGGAGGCCTGCACTCTGAGTAACAAATGCCTGGCAATTGGAGGCTGAATAAGAGGAGGATCAGGCAAATGAGGATAAAAAAAAACAAAAAAACACTATCATCACAGAATGGTACTTCAATCATGAAACAAAATGGCTCTTAGGGACCAAAAGCAAAAAATCTTGAGATTGAATATATGTACAATAAATAGTCATCAGTATTGAAAACATATGCCAGTAGCCAGGAAGCACAACTTGAATTCACTACAAATAAAATACTCCACAACTGGTTCTAGTCTAACCCGTCTTGTGGGCATGGGCAGTATCTCGCCTTGCTAGAGGTGTGGACAGTATACTGGTACGCTTTGTTACATACTATGGTCCTGCCTGGCCATTGCTTCTTACTGGACGGAGGTATGGTCCTCACTAACTACCTATAGTGTGGCCTCACTCCAACCATCAATGAAACTAGTACTTATCCAGGAACTCTCTGATAGACCTATAGTCCCACCTTCATGGCATCAGTGGATGGCAACAACTATAATGGTGACAAATGTCTGCATCCTTCACCATTATAAATCCACCTCTCCCACTCATGATAAACGGCTGGTTGAGGTCTTTAGGTAATATTCATACAAAAAAATCATATATAGAGCACAGCATATAGACATATTTACCAGAATTTGGGATCCGTTATTGAACAGTAGCTGAAATCAACAATTTGCCTCCGCCAGATTTTACACACTATTAAGAGGTCTATCTAAGAAGAAGCTATTTTTGTTCTCTTGCCCTCATTATCTTCTCGTACCCTACAACTTGGATGGATTTATAGTAAATAATATGCAGTTCCTGCTAGATAAAGGAATCCCTATTTATGCCATTGACAGAGATAACAATACCTTTTGTGCACAATATTGGTTATTTTGAGGCTTGCAATGTATTCCCTCTCCCTCAGTCTATACAGACTATGTCCCTTCCTGTCCATCAGTGCACCTTGAGTGCTTAGACTCATGTGCTAAATGGCTTTAATAAGCTATTATTAATTTTTTTCTGTTATTCCTCCTTGTCCCTTCTCTTACTCCCCCAAAATCTTTGCTATACATGTTTACCTGCAAATGAACCAACACCTGTTCTAAGGTATAAGTACCAAATGGCCATGTTGTTGTTTATGAGATATGCCTAGGAATGTACATATATCGCACCTCAATCATATTAAGGCAAAAATGTTGAAATTTTCATAAAGAATTATTTTGAAAAAATAAGAAATACTGAATGACAGTTCAGTACAACCCTTACATGCTTCATAAAATATGATCTTTCCTCCAATGTTGGCAGGAAAACAATCCTGGAAATCGGTTGTCAAAATAGCATAGTCTATTGCCATTTTGGCAGCTGTAGCACCTCCCCATCCAACACTGACAATCTAGCCTCCAACAAAGCCTCAAGTTGAGCATAAGGGAGCTGTTCCTCCACCACAAACATGTACACACTTACATTTGATAAATACATAGGTGTGCCAGTACAAACATCTTTAATTTGTAGAATCCTAGCATTGCACCAGATGGACATTTTCACACATATAAAAATAATTCAGAGTTATTTTTTGCAATCTGCTTCCAGATTGAACTGGTGAACTCTACAGTGGAAAGTATTGTTTTTTATTGAGTTATCGCTCTACATATTGAAACAATGCTAATGAACGTAGAACAACAAATATTTCAGTACCTTATCATTGTAGGATGTAGGCAATTCCATATTGAAACCAAAAGAGTTCATTATGTATAGAAGAAGTGCCTTGATAAAAGTTAATCCCCTTATATGCATTAGTATGACATGCACTGCATTTGATATTCTAGGCTCCTTTTACTTTCCCCAGGGTAACTCCCTAGCCTCCCTATTCATTTTCTAGACACATTTTTACAGCATAGGCAAAGGCATTTTCTGAAAGATGTGGGGAATGTCTGACAAGAGACACATGTATTTTGTATTTGCTCTAGGACACAGTTTAAAAAGTGTTTACGTTATTGAAAACCCTGTTCAACACAATGCTCGTATCTAACTTCCCTGGACTATTCCGCCTTCCAAATACAAATATTTCTAACCATTTCATTTTCCCTCTCCTAAATTGTTTTTTAATGTTATAGTGCTGAGGAACGCACATCAATGGTTTATATTAAAAAACAGACAAGTGAATATGGCATCAGCATTATACATAGTGAGGAACGAAATCTGAAGATGGACATAGACAGCTCAGCCATAACATGATGCATGTTTGCTCAAGTTGTGCTTCCACAGTGTCACAGCATCATAACACAAGCAATCCAAGATTGCTTTCACCCTGCTTGGGGCTCTTCAGTCAGGTGTGGCTTGGTTTCAGTGGCACAGTGAGCATGGGACCTACGTTTGGGCATACCCTTGCCACGCAGGGCAGTACATCAACTACACAAAATGTGATGGGAAGAATGCTTGCAATAAGCTTAACCACGTGCAATCACTCAGGGTAGCACTGACTAGCCGAAACAGGGCCAAACAGGTCTTTGGTTGTGTTGTGGTTCAGAGAGGACCTGGCCTGGCAGTTTGGGTTCAACCATTCCTACTGGAGTATACTCAAGACTGAATTGAATGTAGATGGATCCAAAATGAGTTGGAAAAAAGAATAGTGGGTTGGAATGCTACCCCGAGTGATTGCCAGTGATTACACTTATTGCAAGTAATCTTCTCATCATCTTTTGTGTGTTTGCTTTTTTTATTGAATTTTAGAAAAACAAATGATCTGTTAAACAGATTAAGAACAACAAAATGTCAAAGTTATTAGTTGTATCAGTTGTAAAGAAAGGGAAAAAAAACACATTTAGCAGCATTATGGGTGGCAACCCTAACGTAGAGCCATAAGCAGATGGCGACATGAATAATAACAACCGACAGGACAAGGAGTCATTTAAACGGTGCATTTTTGTGTGTTTGATGCCCTTTTTTACCCACAATTTGGCATCTCTAAAGGTACCCAGAATTTCCGGATTTCCCTGTAGGGAACCAGGAAAATAGCCAAAATATAGCATTACAAAAAAAATGTAATAGGAAAAAATGCTGTGTAAGAAAGCAGGTTTTCCCTGAAAAAACAGCATCAACAAAAGGTTTACAGCGCTAAGATCACACTCTTACACTTTTTCAGGAACAACTAGAACTCAAAAGAGGTAGTTGTTTTTTTCTGTTTGTGGTTTCTACCCATTTTCAGTTTGTGGTGGAAACAGGTGTGACTCCCATTCGGGAACCCAGAAAGCTATACTTTTCTGAAATGTAGAAAAAATTCCAAAATCAGCGAAGGGTCATTTGTGTAAATCACTTATGATTTTTCCACAGAAATTAATTGTTGAAATAAAACATTAGGAAAACAAGTAGTAAAAAATAAAAGAGGTGACAAAGTTTTCATCTGTATTATTTTGCCCCGGTAGCTGATTTACAAAAGTGATATACCATTACATCTATCAGACCATTCTCCTCCCAGGGATATATAGGCCCTCATTATAATGCCCGACACTGTTGCGGGGAAGAAACCGCCCGACCATAGGTCGGCGGTTGCGACACCCTGATTTGGATGCAACAGCACATATTGTGGTCGGAAACATCAATTTTTCAATGGGAGCTTGTGCGGAGACTGATAATGCCTGCAGCACAAGCTCCCATTAAAAAATGGAAGTTTGTAAACACCCCCGCAACGGTGCAGGGATGTTAAAGGGAGTAACATATGTGTCACCTAGGCCCAAATGTGGAGGGCCAGGGCAAAAAGTGGCCTTGCTAGGGGCCCCAAAGTCAGTTTCTGATAGCCAATCCATGTCGGAAAGGCCGACATGGATTGGCTGTCGGAAACTAACAACATAACCCCGACAGAGGAAACGTTGTCCTTAAGGGATTATGAGGCGTTTCCAACCGACTGACGGGCTCCCTGAACCCGTCTGCAAACATCGGTCGGCCCCTTTGACTGCTGCCTCAGACCTCACACATCCTAATGCGTCAGTCAGTCCGCAACAGCAGATGGCGGTCGGACTGCAACTGACGAGCCGTCGGTTGCGGTCTGACCGATATCGTATGTAGGCCCAAAATGTTTATTGGTTGTTCAAAGACCCACGATACCCAGAGCCAACAACTGAGCACCAGAATATGACAGCTATTAATTTTTTTTTTAAATCTGTTTTATTATCATTTTCCCACAACATATACATGTTTATGCAAGACTATCTCCAGCATTGCATTGCTGTTACAAGTAGGATTTTTTAGACCGTGACTCTCAGTTCGTATACACAAGCTTAGGATGGCCACCAAGTATTCCGGTGACTCTTTAGCCACAGTTCCAGATAGAACTACAACATATGCGTCACTGCAGCAGATGTAAAGTCCACAATGCCGACATATTGCAAGTCTGGAGGCATATTATGCAGAGTATTACAGATCATACATCTTGTGTGAGTGCACCGATGTTAAAGAGTAAACAAACAGTAATTAAGGAAAGAAACCAACCACAGCAGCTAAGTTTGACTTCTAATTACACCTTTTCAACTTTACATTTATCCTTTAGTCCCCTCGCCCCCCCCCCCCCCCCCCCCAAGATAACAACATCCGTCACCCCCTCTCCGCCCCATCCTTCGCTCCCTGGCTCGCAGCACTCCACAGAGCTGCTTCATCTGCCAACACACGTAGTGTCATCTCTGCTTAGTCGTGGACAGTATAGATGCGCCAGTGTGGCGGGATAGGAGTGTACCCGACATATCACCCATCTCAAGTTGCAGGGGTGCCTCCCTCAACAAGCGGCCGCTGTTCCAGGGTGTCCTCCTCCATGTGCATAAGATTCCTGAGCAAACCCTCCCCCATTGTGCTGCCATCGGCGTCTTACGCAAGCCCAGTGTTTCCTCCCGTGTGATAGCGATTCCTTCTGCTTTAGCCCATGCTACGAGGGAATACCTCCATACCGTTATGTGTGGTGGGGACTGCGACTTTCATCTCTTCGTTAAAAGGCGCTTGGCAACGACTATCCCCAGGTCAAGAAAACGAGAAGCGACTTTTGTCGTCGGTGCCCTACTAAATTGGTGTAATAAGTAAGTGGGCCACTCGAAAGGTATGCTGCGGCTAGTACATGCACCAGTGTCTCACTGATAGCCCACCAATACATGTGCAGTGCGTGACAGCCCAACAGCATGTGCACTAGGCCAGCCCCCACCTCTGTACAGCGGGGGCAAGCTGCGTCCGCACGGTGTACAATAAATAATTGAATTTGAGGAAACTGCATGTTTCTGGGGATTCTCTTAGGACTTTTCAAGATCTTTTCCCACTCCCTATCCTCCAGTTGCCTCCCGAGTTTCCTTCCCACCTGCGTCAAAGTGAGTCTAACTTTTTCGCTGCATGTGGGCGGAGGGATGTTGCAAACCACCGAATTAAATGTCGGGGCGACCCATTACGTGGAGGTATTGTATGGTGAGGTGTTGACTCGATCCTCCGTCATTGCCCCCCATCTAGAGGCCAGTGTGGTGATAAAGGAGCGGTGTCTTAAAATATGTCCCCGTGGCAGCCCCAGCTCTTCAGCAACTGATTCAAATGTCAGAAGCATGCCATCCCGATACAGATCTCCCACAGTCTGCAAGTCGGCGTCGTGCCACTCCAGAAGCTCCAGGGACATGAGCACTCGAGGCCCGCTGGGGGAGCCCACTAGCGGTATGGCAGGTGTATAAGGAATTAGATCTTTGGTGACGTACAGGCAGCAGCCGAAGCATTTGTAAGCCACCGCCAAGAGGAGGGGAGCCGGTGTGGGTAACTTAGCAGCCGGATGAAAAAGCCCAGTAATGCAATCGAAAGAGAGGGGAGGAGCTGTAGTCGCCGTATCCTCTCGACCTCTGTCCGCGAGCCATCGGGCTATCCACTGCAGCTGAGCAGCTAAATAGTAGGGCTCAAAACAGGGGGGCAGCTAGACCCCCTTGGTCCATGGGCAAGTATAACTTCGCTAGCGGTATCCTATGGCGAGCATTACCTTAGAGGAAGTCTCTGAGGAGGGCAGCAAGCTTGTTAAAGAAGGCCGCCGGGACATACAGCGGCAGGTTGACAAAGTAATATAGGAGGCACAGAAGGATCAACATTTTAGATAACGCCACCCTGTAGGAGAGTAGGGTCTGCAATCCTATGATCACCCAGATTTTTTGCTTTTGTTTCACTGGTTTACGACTTTCTCTGGCTGTGGGCCTGCCAATCAGACCCACAGCCTAGCTGTTCTCTCACTAAATTGATACGTGTACCTTAGGTGCATTCTCCAATTGGTACTGGGCCACCTTATCAGACCCTGTAACTCAGGGCATAGGTGTACCCAGGGCCTACCAGGGGCTGAAGCATGTATTATGCCACCCCTGGATGGCCATGTAAATCTGACACAACTGGCTGCACGACAGCTGGGGCAAGGTGGTGTACTCACCCTTTGCTGTAGATATAGTATACCTATATCTAACCCTAAAAATGGACACACAGATTCCTATCAGTCACTCCTATGGCAGGCCTTGACAATCCTGAAGGCACAGTGCTTGGAATCGTGTGAGATGGTGCTCTGGCATGAGCTGAGCCCGTTTGCAGCTTGCGGAACCAAGTCCTAATAGCTGTTCCATGATATTGCATACCATATACTCTTAAGTGCATTATAATCCTCGCGGTTAAATGCTATCTTTGGTATTGCTTTATCAAAACATGTCGAGTAAGGTGTCATACGAATTGGAATACTAACCCCTCGCCAATTCTGGCGACGGGGTTAGCATTCCACCCTTCTAGAGGGGCACAACATGTATGTAACTGTGAACCCCGGTTAAAGTTAACTGAAGCCTCAGCTCCACAAAATGGATGCTGCCACTACAGACACGAGTCTGACCTCCTGCTGCTGGGAGTCCTTCCAGCGAGGAGAGCTTGGACAAAGGGTTTCCTGTCAGGGGCGGTGCTAGCACCATCCCAGACAGGGTTTGGTGTATCCTGGGTAGGCAGGGCTTTACAGGAAGGTGACTGCAGAGTGGCACCCCGGTGCTCACTACGCATCTGCCGGCTAGAACCAGTACCAGGGGCACACCAGCCCCTGGCCTGGGGAAAGTCCGGCATGGGAGAGGGGTGTAACCACCCCCCTTCCTGGTCCCACCCCTAGGGCAGGACCTAGTCGCGTACCCACCCCTTTCTTTAGGATAAAGGCAGGAGCGGGGACCCTTCCAAATTAGATCATCTTTGAATCAAGAAACTACTTTCCACGAAAGGAACTCTCGACTTCTTCTCAAGATTTCTCCCTTGTGGCTAAGGAGTAGTCACCCTGCACCCGCAGGCACCATCTAAGAACTCTGCGGTGTGCTGCACGTCCTTCCTCAGGAATCCGACCGACCAGCACGACGAGACCCGGCTTCCCTGGCACCTCTGACCTCTACCTACCTCTACAGCTAAGCTGTGATCCGTAGGTGCGACGAGACCTCGAGGGACCGGCCATCATCAGAACTGCACGACTTCTATCCAGCACGACGGCCGAGGGATCCTCTGGTGAGTGCTTTGGGGTCCGAGAAGCCCCGACCCTGAGCAGCTCCAGCACCGAAGTCCAGCCCCCCAGCATCTCCACGATCTGCGTGGGGCCCTTCTGCTTTTTGCTGCTCACCGCGTTGTCTGGCTACTAGCCCGCTGGCTTGTGGCCTTCCCGACGACGATCAACGACGACAACACTGCTGGTCTGGTTGCTCCAGACTGGCCCTTGCTCCCTTCCAAAAGAGGAGCACCCCGGACCCTCCTGGTCCACTCCAGACGCCATTTTAGGCCCACCGCGTGGGCTTGAATTTGCCAAGACTTGTTGCCCCAATCCTGGGTCCAGCGACGTCGAAAGCATCAATCATCGTGGGACAGCTCGCACCTCCATCCTGGTCGCCGACAACGCCTCCTGGTCCGTGAGACTGCAGAGCCCAGCGTCGCCCACTCACCTGGTCGAGGTGACTTCGCCCGGTGCCATCCTGGTGCCCACACAATCACTGGCTAGTGATTAAGAACTTGGTCCCCTCTGCTTTCAGTTGTCATCCATCTTCAATCCAGGCTTGGATCACTCGAACAATCTTCACTGGTCGCCTGCCAGCAACTTCTTTCTTCAGGCTCCATAGACTGCAACGAGGATTCCCGACGTCTTTTCAGACCTTTGCAGCTGCAGCCCCTGGGCTAGGTAACTTCGGCATTTCGGTGCCCCAGCATAGCCTCACTATCCAAGGGTCCAGATCCTTTTCGTTTTTCAGCCTATCTAGTCGGGTTCGCCCGAGAACACTAACTTTACCTTTACTAGCTCCCATAGACTTTGTCCCGCATCCCGCGTGAGAGTGCACACTCTGCACCCGAGTCCCCTAGGCCTCCTACTAGTAATCTGAAGGTTCAGTAACGTAGTCCTAGCGATTCCAAAGCCTATTAGTACAGTACTTACCTGCTAGTAATTTCGCATTCCACTTTCAGAGCATATGGTTTTTCGTGCCCCTCGGGCATTTGTGTAAATTGTGCAACTTAAAGTATTTTCGTAAGAGTTTTGTTGTGTGCTTAGTACCCTGTCCTCATAAAGAGTACAGGGCTGTTGTGATCTAAATAAATACACTGTTTATTTTCATAACACTTGTGTGGTGTCCTTTCACTTGGTGTTCAAGGGGTATATGTGATGGTATAACAGCTGGCTTAACACGCCCTCTAGAGTTTAGCCCGAAGACTGCTCGTATCCATGCTACTAGGATAGCTGGTCTATAAGGTTGACTTACAATCCCAGACAGGGTTCTAACCCTACAATCCCATTCCTGATTGGTCTCTTAGAGACTTATGATGCCAGGAGGGCTGGTAACACAGACCCTTCTCATCCAGATGGGAACATGCCCCCCCCTAGAGGGAACCACAGGTGACCCTGACCTTATCCATCTCTCTGCAGAAGGTGAAGAGGAGGATGAGGATCTAGAGCCATCTGAGGACGAGGCAGACAAAGGTCCAGAAGTAGTTAGTCAGCTAACTAGGGACAACTTCAGCAGGCATGAAAATGGTACTAGGAGACCCCTGGGGCCCCTCTCAGGCCAGCTTAACATTGGGAATGGACGAGTTAGGTCTCTATCCAGAGGCTCTAACAGATCCATTCAAACCAATGGCTCTCAGGCCTCTTCTCACAGAGGGATGACATCCCCTCAGAGGAGAGTGTATGAAGCCAAAGTGAGGGAAGTCAATCTGAGGATTGAAAGGGAAGAACTTGCCCTGGCCAAAGAGAGACTTGCCTTTGCTAGAGAGCAAAAGTTAAGTGGACTAGATTCCACTGGTGGCAGCATTCTCCCAAGAGAAAAAGACAGGAGTTTAGACACTAGACACCTGAGTAAGATAGTGCCCCCCTTTAAACAAGGGGATGATATCCACAAATGGATGACTGCTTTGGAAAGGGCCTGCACTGTACAGTGTGTCCCCCAGAGTCAGTGGGCAGCTATCTTGTGGCTCTCCTTTGAAGGTAAAGGTAGAGACAAGCTCCTCACTACTAGAGCTGAGGATGCTAACAATTACCAGGTCCTGAAGAATACACTGATAGATGGGTTTGGCCTAACCACTGAGCAGTACAGGTTGCTGTTCAGGGATACCCAGAAAACTCAGTCTCAGGATTGGTCTGATTTTGTAGATTGTGCCACTAAGGCTTTGGAGGGCTGGTTGCTGGGCAGTAAGCTTACTGATTACACAGGATTGTATAATCTGATCATGAGGGAACAGATTTTAAACAATTGTCAGAACCAGTTGTTGCATCAGCATCTTGTTGACTCAGATCTGACCTCTCCCCAAGAATTGGGAAAGAAGGCAGACAGATGGGTCAGAACAAGAGTTAAGCAGAACCAGGGCCAGAACCAGGGTGGTCAGAAGAAAGCAGACCAGAAGGGTAAAGATACTAAAGGTGAACAAAATGACTAGAAGTCTTCGACGGGTCCCCAACAATCCAAAGAGGGTGGGGGTCAGACTTCCCAGAAGAAGAAGACTCAAGAAGGCCAGTCAAAAAGGTGGTGCCAGTACTGTAAAAGTAAAACTCACTGGTTTAGTGAGTGCACCAAGAAAGGAGGGCAGACTCCTGCTACTGCAGCCCCTAAGGCACCTGTGCCCCCTAGTACAGCCAGCAGTAGTAGTGCACCTCCCAAGGGACTAGTTGGGTTAACCTTGGGTTCTGAGGGGTATGACAACTTAGTTGGCACACTCACTCAGGCTGTCCTTGTCTGTACAGGGGATGTGGATATATCCACTGATGTCAGTCCCAATACTTTGGGCAAATACAGACAGACACCTTTTATCAATGGCAAAATGGCTCAGGCCTATAGGGACACTTGTGCAAGTGTCACAATGGTGACACCTAACTTTGTGGACCCTGGACAGATCATGCCAGGTACAGATTTCCTGGTGACCAATGCAAGCAATGTCACTACCAGTCATAGTATGGCAATTGTTGCTTTCTCCTGGGGAGGGGTAATTGGCCAAAAGAAGGTTGTAGTTAGCTCGGACCTCCCAGTGGATTGTTTGTTGGGCAATGATTTGGAGTCCTCACAATGGTCAGAAGTGGAGCATAGGACTCACATGGAGATGTTAGGCTTGCCAGCACATGTGCTTGCTGTGACTATTTCACACGCCAGAAGATTCCCCACTGAACAGGTGCTGGATCCTGGAACAATGGACCAGACACCTTCCAAGAAGAAGAGCAGTAGGGTTAAGGCTATGTCTTCCCCCTTGCCCCAGGTTGAGGATCAAGTCTCAGAGGAGGCTGACCTACAGGAATTGAGGGAAACTGAGCCTAAAGAATTTGAACTTGATCAAGTTGAATTCCTGGGCTCAGGGGGACCCTCAAGAGAAGACCTGGGGAAGGAACAATTAGACTGCCCTTCCCTTGAACCCCTCAGACAGCAGGCTGCTGCTGAGGCTGCTGGGAATGCCACAGGTACCCACAAGGTATACTGGGATGATGGACTCCTGTACACTGAGGCAAGAGACCCCAAGCCTGGCATGGCCAGGAGGCTGGTTATCCCCTTGTCTCAGAGAGGTTTCCTTCTTACCTTGGCCCATGAGATTCCCTTAGCAGGACACTTAGGCCAGACAAAGACTTGGGACAGACTTGTCTCACACTTTCACTGGCCTCACATGAATGAGGATACCAAGGAGTTTTGTCGCTCCTGTGTCACTTGCCAAGCCAGTGGTAAGTGGTGGCACAACAAAGGCCCCCCTTATACCAATGCCTGTGGTGGGGGTGCCCTTTGAAAGAGTGGGGATTGACATTGTTGGTCCAATGGAACCCCAGACAGCATCAGGGCACAAGTTTATACTGGTGGTAGTGGATCATGCCACCAGGTATCCTGAAGCTATTCCGCTTAGGACCACTACGGCACCTGTAGTGGCAAGAGCCCTAGTTGGAGTGTTCTCCAGAGTGGGCTTCCCTAAGGAGGTTGTCTCTGACAGAGGTGCAAACTTCATGTCAAGCTACTTAACTGCTATGTGGAAGGAATGTGGTGTCAACTACAAGTTCACTACACCCTATCATCCACAATGCAATGGGCTTGTTGAAAGGTTCAACAGGACCCTAAAAGGGATGATTCATGGACTACCTGAAAAGCTCAGGCGTAGATGGGATGTCCTGATACCCTGCCTTCTGTTTGCTTACAGAGAGGTCCCACAAAAGGGGGTTGGCTACAGCCCTTTTGAACTTTTGTATGGGCATCCTGTAAGAGGACCCCTGTGTTTGGTGAAGGAAGGATGGGAGAGACCTCTCAAAAAGCCTGCAACCAACATAGTGGACTATGTACTTGGTCTCCGCTCCAGGATGGCTGAGTATATGGAGAAGGCATCTGAAAACCTTAAGGCCAGCCAAGAACTCCAAAAAGCTTGGCATGACCAAAAGGCTGTCCTGACTGTGTATCAGCCTGGACAGAAGGTGTGGGTGTTGGAGCCAGTGGCCCCAGCAGCACTCAAAGACAAATGGTCTGGGCCCCACACAATTCTTGAGCAAAAAGGAGAGGTCACCTACCTGGTGGACCTTGGAACTCCCAGAAGCCCCCACAGGGTGCTTCATGTAAACAGGCTCAAAGCATATGTCGACAGGAAGGACATGAGCTTGCTCATGGCCATAGATGAGGGACAGGAGGAAGAGAGTGACCCTCTCCCAGACCTGCTCACTCAGAATCCTGATGATGGGTCAGTAGATGGTGTTGTCTTTTGTGGCAGCCTCTCTGAACATCAACAGAAGGATTGTAAACAGGTTCTTCAATCCTTCAGGCATATGTTCTCTCTAACACCCAGTCAGACCAATTGGTGTACCCATGAGGTTGACACTGGTGACAGCTTGCCAGTTAAGAGTAAAATCTACAGGCAGCCTGATCATGTTAGAGACTGCATCAAAACAGAAGTGCAGAAAATGTTGGAGTTGGGAGTCATTGAACCCTCAGATAGCCCTTGGGCTAGTCCAGTAGTTCTAGTGCCAAAGCCTCACACACAGGGTGGTAAGAAAGAGATGAGGTTCTGCGTAGACTACAGGAGTCTCAATGCAGTCACTAAGACTGATGCCCACCCAATACCAAGGGCAAATGAACTTATAGATAGATTGGCTTCTGCCAACTACTTAAGCACATTTGACCTGACAGCTGGGTATTGGCAAATCAGGTTAGCTGAGGATGCCAAGCCCAAGACAGCATTTTCTACCCCTGGTGGGCATTATCAATTTGTGGTAATGCCCTTTGGTTTGAAAAATGCACCTGCCACCTTCCAAAGGTTGGTGAATCATGTTCTCACTGGGCTGGATGACTTCTGTGCAGCATATCTTGATGATATAGCTGTCTTTAGCTCCACCTGGGAGGATCACCTGGTCCACCTGAGGAAAGTGTTAGAGGCACTGCAAGCAGCAGGTCTCACTATCAAGGCCACAAAGTGCCAGATAGGGCAGACACAGGTTGTATACTTGGGCCACCTTGTAGGTGGAGGCCAAGTTCAGCCACTGGAGAGCAAAATACAGTCAATCAGGGACTGGGCTCCTCCAACCACCCAGACTCAGGTTCGAGCTTTCTTGGGCCTGACTGGTTACTATAGAAAGTTTGTCAGAAATTATGGATTAATTGTGACTCCACTTAATGAACTGACAAGTAAGAAAATGCCAAAAAAGGTTCAGTGGACAGCAGGCTGTCAAAAAGCATTCGATGACCTAAAGCAGGCCATGTGCAGAGCACCTATCCTCAAGAGTCCAGACTACTTCAAACCATTCATTGTCCAAACAGATGCTTCTGAGTTGGGTGTGGGAGCTGTTCTATCTCAACTGAATTTTGATGGTCAAGACCAGCCCATTGCTTTTATAAGCAGAAGGCTGACCCCCAGAGAGAAAAATTGGTCAGCTATTGAGAGGGAGGCCTTTGCTGTGGTTTGGGCCCTGAAGAAACTGAGGCCATACTTGTTTGGCACTCATTTCAAGATTCAGACCGACCATAAGCCCCTCTTGTGGCTAAATCAGATGAAGGGTGAAAACCCCAAACTGCTTAGGTGGTCCATTTCCCTACAGGGGATGGGTTTTACAGTGGAGCATAGACCTGGCACTGATCATGGCAATGCAGATGGGCTCTCCAGGTATTTCCACTTAGAGCAAGAAGACTCACCTGGTCAAGGTTAGTTTATTGTCCCAAAGTTTGGGGGTGGGGGGGTCATGTAGGAGAGTAGGGTCTGCAATCCTATGATCACACAGATTTTTTGCTTTTGTTTCACTGGTTTACGACTTTCTCTGGCTGTGGGCCTGCCAATCAGACCCACAGCCTAGCTGTTCTCTCACTAAATTGATACGTGTACCTTAGGTGCATTCTCCAATTGGTACTGGGCCACCTTATCAGACCCTGTAACTCAGGGCATAGGTGTACCCAGGGCCTACCAGGGGCTGAAGCATGTATTATGCCACCCCTGGATGGCCATCTAAATCTGACACAACTGGCTGCACGACAGCTGGGGCAAGGTGGTGTATTCACCCTTTGCTGTAGATATAGTATACCTATATCTAACCCTAAAAATGGACACACAGATTCCTATCAGTCACTCCTATGGCAGGCCTTGACAATCCTGAAGGCAGGGTGCTTGGAATCGTGTGAGATGGTGCTCTGGCATGAGCTGAGCCCGTTTGCAGCTTGCGGAACCAAGTCCTAATAGCTGTTCCATGATATCGCATACCATATACTCTTAAGTGCATTATAATCCTCGCGGTTAAATGCTATCTTTGGTATTGCTTTATCAAAACATGTCGAGTAAGGTGTCATACGAATTGGAATACTAACCCCTCGCCAATTCTGGCGACGGGGTTAGCATTCCACCCTTCTAGAGGGACACGACATGTATGTAACTGTGAACCCCGGTTAAAGTTAACTGAAGCCTCAGCTCCACAAAATGGATGCTGTCACCACAGACACGAGTCTGACCTCCTGCTGCTGGGAGTCCTTCCAGCGAGGAGAGCTTGGACAAAGGGTTTCCTGTCAGGGGCGGTGCTAGCACCATCCCAGACAGGGTTTTGTGTATCCTGGGTAGGCAGGGCTTTACAGGAAGGTGACTGCAAAGTGGCACCCCGGTGCTCACTACGCATCTGCCGGCTAGAACCAGTTCCAGGGGCACACCAGCCCCTGGCCTGGGGAAAGTCCGGCATGGGAGAGGGGTGTAACCACCCCCCTTCCTGGTCCCACCTCTAGGGCAGGACCTAGTCGCGTACCCACCCCTTTCTTTAGGATAAAGGCAGGAGCGGGGACCCTTCCAAATTAGATCATCTTTGAATCAAGAAACTACTTTCCACGAAAGGAACTCTCGACTTCTTCTCAAGATTTCTCCCTTGTGGCTAAGGAGTAGTCACCCTGCACCTGCAGGCACCATCTAAGAACTCTGCGGTGTGCTGCACGTCCTTCCTCAGGAATCCGACCGACCAGCACGACGAGACCCGGCTTCCCTGGCACCTCTGACCTCTACCTACCTCTACAGCTAAGCTGAGAACCGTAGGTGCGACAAGACCTCGAGGGACCGGCCATCATCAGAACTGCACGACTTCTATCCAGCACGACCGCCGAGGGATCCTCTGGTGAGTGCTTTGGGGTCCGAGAAGCCCCGACCCTGAGCAGCTCCAGCACCGAAGTAGAGCCCCCCAGCATCTCCACGATCTGCGTGGGGCCCTTCTGCTTTTTGCTGCTCACCGCGTTGTCTGGCTACTAGCCCGCTGGCTTGTGGCCTTCCCGACGACGATCAACGACGACAACACTGCTGGTCTGGTTGCTCCAGACTGGCCCTTGCTACCTTCCAAAAGAGGAGCACCCCGGAACCTTCTGGTCCACTCCAGACGCCATTTTAGGCCCACCGCGTGGGCTTGAATTTGCCAAGACTTGTTGCCCCAATCCTGGGTCCAGCGACGTCGACAGCATCAACCATCGTGGGACAGCTCGCACCTCCATCCTGGTCGCCGACAACGCCTCCTGGTCCGTGAGACTGCAGAGCCCAGCGTCGCCCACTCACCTGGTCGAGGTGACTTCGCCCGGTGCCATCCTGGTGCCCACACAATCACTGGCTAGTGATTAAGAACTTGGTCCCCTCTGCTTTCAGGTGTCATCCATCTTCGATCCAGGCTTGGATCACTCGAACAATCTTCACTGGTCGCCTGCCAGCAACTTCTTTCTTCAGGCTCCATAGACTGCAACGAGGATTCCCGACGTCTTTTCAGACCTATGCAGCTGCAGCCCCTGGGCTAGGTAACTTCGGCATTTCGGTGCCCCAGCATAGCCTCACTATCCAAGGGTCCAGATCCTTTTCGTTTTTCAGCCTATCTAGTCGGGTTCGCCCGAGAAGAAAACAAGTTACTTACCTGTAACTTTGGTTCCCCAGTATTGGTAACTTTCATAGATTCCCATGCTTTGTATCATTCCCCGTCGTCGGACTGGGAGTCTCGGTAATAAAAAATATCATAGTAGTAGGTACAAAAGAGAAAGGAAAGGCTTAGGCCTCATTCCCTTTTGTAACATATCAGCCTCTTTTTGTAAAAGAGACCAAACTCTAGGCGTCAGCCAATCAGAAGAGCCTCACCCTTAGAACCTTCCTGAAGGAACCTCAGAGCCTCAGATTTTCGTAGCCGTAGAGTGCTAGACACCATACATGCTGAAGGCTGAGCTTTCCCCGGGGAGGTGGGTGGGCGCATGGGAATCTATGAAAGTTACCAATACTGGGGAACCAAAGTTACAGGTAAGTAACTTGTTTTCTTGCCCCAGTATTGGAACTTTCATAGATTCCCATGCTTTGTATCAGAATAGCAAGCAGTAAAACATCATAAACACATTTTGTAAAGCAGTACATTATCACATTAGCAAGAAATTACAAAATGTGTCACCCCTGGAAGGTGGGATAGAAAGGAAAGCTCACCCATCACTTGAAGAGGTTTCTCAGGACAGCTTGGCCCACAGCCGCATCATCCTGCTGCAAGGATTCTAAGCAATAATGCTTAGTGAACGTGTGTACGCTGCTCCAGGTAGCAGCCCTGCAGATGTCTTTGACATGGACCCCCGCAAAGAGGGCCGAAGAAGAAGCCACCGACCTTGTCGAGTGAGCGCGGATCCTGCCCACCAGAGGTTTTCCTGCTAACTGGTGGCAATGCAGAATGGCACTTGAAATCCATCTCGAGATCCCCTGCTTGGACAGAGGGAGACCCTTGTTTGGACCGCCGAAGGCAATGAATAATTGCGAAGATTTCCTAAAGTCCTTGGTGCGGTCTATGTAGAACTTCAGACATCGTTGCAAATCGAGAGTGTGCAATGTCTTTTCTGCTGGAGTGACTGGGTTCGGAAAAAATGTTTTAAGTATGACTGGTTCATTTAAATGAAAGTCAGTGGGGACTTTTGGAATGAATTTTGGGTTCGTCCTTAAGATGGTAGTGTTCTTTTTGAATTGCAAAAATGGTTCTTGGATAGTCAGGGCCTGTATTTCCCCCACTCGCCTCGCTGACGTGAGGGCCAAGAGTAGAGCTAACTTCCACGATAAGAACTTTAGGTCTGAGCGGTGAATTGGTTCAAAAGGTCTTTTCATTAGCTGAGCTAGGACTAAGTTCAGATGCCACGTTGGAGGAGGAGATCGCACTGGTGGATAAACCCTGAACAGACCTTTGAGGAATTGCTTGACAATTCTCGCAGACCACAAAGAAGGACCCGAGTCCGCCCTTCTGAATCTCGAAATCGCCGCTAAATGAACCTTGATGGTAGAATGGGACAGATTAGACTTAGCCAGCGAGAGCAGGTAAGGCAGGAGTTGATGAGGTTGTGACATGAAAGGATCAATCTTTTCTTTATTGCACCAAATACAAAATCTCTTCCACTTTAATCTGTATGTTTTGTTCGTGGACGGAGCCCTCGCCTGAGAGAGGATGTCTTTGACCTCAGTGGAAAGAGGAACATTCATGTATTCTCGCTGGTCAGGAGCCATGCGGTCAGGTGCAACGACCTTGGGTCTGGATGCCAAACCTGCCCTCCGGACATTGCCAAGAGATCCGGAACGTCCTCTAGCATTATCGGAGGTACCAGCGATAGCAGATGTAGTTCGGTGTACCAGAATTGTCTTGGCCATGCCGGGGCTATTAGGATGAGTTTGCATGGTTCCGTTTTCATCTTCCTGATGAGTCGAGGAAGCAGGGGGATCGGTGGAAATGCATAGAGGAACCTCCCCGTCCAGGCTATTGACAGGGCATTGCCCAACGAGCCTTGGTGATGGAACCTGCTGGCGTAGGCTGGACACTTTCTGTTGGTTGGAGTCGCAAAAAGGTCCACCTCTGGTGTGCCCCATTGTTGAAAGAGTAGATCCAGAACCTGTTGCTTCAGCTCCCACTCGTGAGTGACTGAGGTGAGTCTGCTCAGCCTGTCTGCGCCTTCGTTGAGCACTCCTGGTAAGTGCTCCGCCCTCAGAGAAATTCCGTGAAGAATCGTCCATTCTAGAATCTGTTGAGCCTCCCGTGACAAGGGAAGTGATCTGGTCCCTCCCTCCTTGTTCACATAATGCATAGCCGTGGTGTTGTCTGTCCTGACTAGCACCTGTGAACCCCGGAGACGCGGAAGAAAGGCTTGAAGGGCCAGCCTTATTGCTCTCAGCTCCAACAGGTTGATGTGTAACTTTTGGTCGCTTGGGGACCAATGGCCGCTGACCTGCAGGTCCTGCATCACGGCTCCCCATCCCTCCAGTGACGCATCCGTCGTCAGTACGTGAGGCGATGGAACGCTTGCGAAGGATAGACCTCGGCATAAGTTCTGTTGATTTGACCACCAACGCACTGCATCCTGCATGTCTCGAGTGACCAGCACTTTGTCGTCGAACGATCCGTGCACTTGTTGCCACTGAAGGTCCAGTTGCTCCTGTAGGGGGCGCATCCGGAGCCTGCAGTGCGGGATCAGGGGGATACAGGATGACATTACCCCCAGCAGCGACTTGTAGCTGCGTACAGAAAGACACTTTTTTCTTTGAAGGTTTCCTGCTAGTGTCTGCAGTTTCTGAATCCTCTCTTGAGTCGGATAGGCTTTGGAAAGCTGCGAATCCAGCATTGCTCCGAGGAACCGAGCCCTCTGAGACGGCAGCAGCGTGGACTTGTCTCTGTTCAAGGTGAGACCCAGATTGTGAAACAGAGTGGTGCAAGCCTGCACCGCGTCCTGCGCTAATGTCTTGGTTGGGGCCTTCAGTAACCAATCGTCCAGGTAGGGGAAGACCTGGAAGTGGTGTTTTCGCAGGAATGCTGCGACAGGTGCCAGCACCTTCGTAAAAATCCTTGGAGCAGAGCGAAGGCCGAATGGCAAGACTCTGAACTGAAAATGGCTCTTGGCTACTGTGAAGCGTAGGAACCTTCTGTGCGCTGGGTGAATTGGGACATGGAAGTAAGCGTCCTCCAGGTCGAGTGTGGCCATATAATCCCCCGGGTTGATCATCTTCAAAACATCCTGCAGGGATACCATCCTGAAGGATAGGGAGATGAGATAGGCATTTAGCTCCCTGAGGTCGAGGATGGGACGCCATTTGTCTCGCGTTTTCCTCACCAGGAAGAACCTGGAGTAGAAGCCCTGGCCCCGTTGACTCGAGGGGACCGGTTCTACCGCTCCCTTGCGGAGCATCTGTTGAACCTCTAGCCGTAGGAGATGAAGATGACGCGATGGTATGGCTGATGGGGGTCTGGGTGGAGGGACTTCCGTAAACTCTAAAGTATGTCCTCGCTTGATTATGTTGAGCACCCAACGGTCCGATGTAATTTGGGACCAATTCAGAAGGAATTTTGACACCCTGCCTCCAACTGATGATCTCTTGGAGGAGGGAACAGTAGGCAGAGCCAGGAGGCCGCTATTGGCGTTTAGATGAGTCCCGTCCACGGGCAGCCTGCTTGCCCTTATTGTATGGCCGTGTATAACCAGAGGACTGGCCCTGTCTTTGCTGGTAGGATTGGCGATTTGGTTGGTATCCAGAGCTGGTCGAAGAGTAGCGCTGTTGTTGATATGCGCCCCTGTAAGTGCCACCTCTGCCTCTCGTGCCCCTAAAAGGAGTTTTGCGGTACTGGAGCGTTCCCAACGATCTAGCCGTCTCTGTGTCCTTTTTTATCTCCTGAAGGGTGTCGTCGATTAGTTTGCCGAAGAGTGCCTCGCCATCAAAAGGAAGATCCAGGACCTTATTTTGGATCTCTGGTCTAAACCACGTCGCTTTTAGCCACCCCTGGCGCCTTAACACTGCCGCTCCTGCCAAAGCTCTGAAGGACGTAGTGGCAATGTCCATGGCACAATCTATGATCTCCATGGAGACCGCTTCACCTTCTTGCAAGGTCTTCTTGGCTTCCAGTCCCGATTCTGGAGGAAGTTGATCCAAATAAGGAGCTATATCGCACCACAACTGGCGATCATATCGTCCCAGTATCGCCAAAGCATTGGCTGCGCGAACCAGAAGGCTAGCGATGGATGAAAATCTCTTGCCTGTGCTGTCCAACCGACGTCCATCCTTATCAGGAGGAGCCGTTAAGGGTGCCGAAGGGTTCCGTGACTTCCTTTGCGCCGCCTGTGAGATTACAGAGTCCGGCCTAGGATGACCTGTCAGGGCAGCCGGTCCATCCTCCGGCGCTTTATACTTCTTGTCAAGGCGCGGTAGCACAGGGATTACCGTGGCTGGGTTTTTCATGGTCTTTAACCCCTCCTCCCATATATGGTCCACAATCGGAATGGACCTCGTAGACTTACGGTGAGTGTCTTTAAAGTCATACAAGAAACAATCCGTTGTTTGCGCAGGCAAGACCAACTTAAATCGGCCGGCTGCCCGTTCCATCAGTTGGTGAAAACTACCGATGTCAGCAGGAGGAGAATCGCCTAGGTCCTGGTGTGGCGATGCTTGATCCGGGTGGACGTAATCATGGTATTCATCTCCATCCTGATCTGAGTCCGGACGATTATCGGAAGACACATCTGTGTCATTATCCTGATCCCTATCCGGATCATCTGCTGGATCAGAAGGAGTCTGGGGCAGTGGCCGCTGTGGTTGAGGAGGAGACTGCACCGGGTGCATAGGTGGGACAATTGAAGAGTGGCCCCGAACCGGAGTTGATGGAATAGATCTTCTCGGAGCTGGGCGCTCAGCCTTGGATTTATAGTCATGCAACATCTTATGCAGGTCATGTAGGAAGGATGTCGGGACTGAAACCATGCCCTGTGATTCATACTCCCTTGGCTCATCAGTTTGTGGGTAGTAACCGCCACCCTGTTCATATGCTTCCTCCGAGTCAGTTTCTTGACTTTTAATGAGTAGTTGCGAAGGGCTATTCGCATAATCAAAGCCATCCTGACCGTCTCCCTCAGAGTCCTCCTGATCTAGCAACAGTGTGGGAGGTAATGATGGCACTCTCCTTGGGGACGTCATTTCAGGCGTGATCCTTGTAAGAGAAATCGTCACCCTCCTCTCTGCAGCCAATATTGTAGGCTGCTCCGTCGATGCCGGTGAAATCCTCGTCGACGAGATAGGAATGGAGGAAGTCGTCGTCGACGCCACCGTCGACGAGCTCGCCGTCGATGTTGAAATCGTTGTCGTCGTCGAAGCACTCGTCGACGACATGACCGTCGTCGACACCGTCGTCGACACCGTCGTCGACGGCGTCGTCGTCGATGAGCCCGTCGTCGTCGGTATCGCCGTCGTCGCCACCACCGTCGACGGCTTCTTCGTCGACGACGTCTTCACCTTCGCCGACGATATCGTCGGCATACTGTCCGTCGACGCTGCAGTCGTCGAGGTCTTCTTCGACGACGACGGCGCCTTAGCCGTCGACGCTCCCGTCGACGAGCCCGTCGAGGGAACCAATTGGATCTTGGGCTTCATTTTCGTCGTCGACGGAGCCACCGTCGACGATGTCTTCGTCGTAGAGGACTTGGAACTCCTCTCAGAAGAATGTGAAGAGGGTTTCTTGAAGGCTGGGTCTGTCTTCTCACCCTTAGGAGGCGTAACCAATTCAGTCTTGCCCGACCCACTGCGGTGGGGGGAACCTCCTGAACCCCGGCCATCAGACTCACTGGGGGTCTTCCTTGAAGCCTTAGAGGGGCGCCCAGTAGAGGAAGAGGGGGAACCTCTACCCCTTTTCACTGACCTCTTAGAAGAAGCGCAGGACACTGATTCCTCCTCATCACTGGAAACTCCATGTTTCCTCTCCTTCTGCCTCTGCAACCATGTCAGAAGCCTTCCAGCACGATCTCTCAAGGTCTTGGTGGAGAGAGTGCGGCAAATTCGACAGTCCTCTGCCTTGTGATCAGGATACAGGCAGTAAATGCAATCCTTGTGTTTGTCTTCCACAAACAGCCTCTTCTTACCACAGGTGGAACAGGGTTTAAAAAGGGCTTTTTTCTTCCCAACTTCAGCCATTTTGATGAAGAAAGGTGTTTCCTGAAGAATCTGAAGAAAAATCTGAAGAAATATCTAAATAAATGAGTTCAAAAGAGTAGAAATAGAGCAGAGCTCAATGGAGACTCCCTAGCACAACGTGCGGTAGAAAATCTGAGGCTCTGAGGTTCCTTCAGGAAGGTTCTAAGGGTGAGGCTCTTCTGATTGGCTGACGCCTAGAGTTTGGTCTCTTTTACAAAAAGAGGCTGATATGTTACAAAAGGGAATGAGGCCTAAGCCTTTCCTTTCTCTTTTGTACCTACTACTATGATATTTTTTATTACCGAGACTCCCAGTCCGACGACGGGGAATGATACAAAGCATGGGAATCTATGAAAGTTCCAATACTGGGGCAACACTAACTTTACCTTTACTAGCTCCCATAGACTTTGTCCTGCATCCCGCGTGAGAGTGCACACTCTGCTCCCGAGTCCCCTAGGCCTCCTACTAGTAATCTGAAGGTTCAGTAACGTAGTCCTAGCGATTCCAAAGCCTATTAGTACAGTACTTACCTGCTAGTAATTTCGCATTCCACTTTCAGAGTATATGGTTTTTCGTGCCCCTCGGGCATTTGTGTAAATTGTGCAACTTAAAGTATTTTCGTAAGAGTTTTGTTGTGTGCTTAGTACCCTGTCCTCATAAAGAGTACAGGGCTGTTGTGATCTAAATAAATACACTGTTTATTTTCATAACACTTGTGTGGTGTCCTTTCACTTGGTGTTCAAGGGGTATATGTGATGGTATAACAGCTGGCTTAACACGCCCTCTAGAGTTTAGCCCGAAGACTGCTCGTATCCATGCTACTAGGATAGCTGGTCTATAAAGTTGACTTACAACCAATCACCATAAGGGTTGTTTGGACTGATACAAAGTGCTCACTAGAATAGTGAACATTATATATCAGGCCAACTTCTCACACACCCTGCCTGTGACTGTGAGCGGGAGCGTCCTCCAGAAGTCCATTTGCGACTTGATGGCCGTCACCGCATGACCCAGATTACCGTCAAAGAGATCAGCTGGTTGACGATATATCTGGATTCCCGGATAGCGAAACGTGTCGGCATTCCACTGCACCTGCGCACCAGCCAGAACATAGCCCAGATCCCGGACGTCCCCTCCAAACGCATATAAACAGGATTTATTGGCATTTACCCGGAGTCCAGAGAGATCAGCAAAATTACGCAAAATATCTTCTAGGCAGGCCCGAATAGCCCAAACATCCCTCACAAAGACTAGAAGGTCATCCGCGTACAGAGAGACCTGATGTGTTGCATCTCCCAGAGGTATTCCCACTCCCAGTTCTGCCCGCAGGGCCACTGCCAAAGGCTCGAATGCCAGTGCGAACAGGAGGGGCGATAGTGGGCACCCCTGCCTGGTTCCCCTACAGATAGGGATGCTATCAGAAATGTATAGCCCTAGCCGCACCCGGATTGTTGGGTTGTGGTATAACAGGCCCACCATTTGTAGAAATCCCCAGCCTAGATCATAGCTCCACTCCAAGGAGACAAATGCTTTCTCAAGGTCCAAAACCAGAAACCCCGCCCTGGGCCACTCCTTCCCGCTGTCTGCCGCCACTCGAAAGAACCTCAGCAGGTTCAACGATATACTGCGCTTGGGAACAAATCCGTTTTGATCGGTGTGAATCAACTCGGGGACCAGTGGCGCCAAGCGTTCCGTCAGCAGCTTAGCAAAAGTTTTATAGTCCGTATTCAGGAGCGCCAGGGGCCTGTATGACCCCAGACTTTCGGGGTCCCTGCCCGGTTTGAGAAGGGACACAAGGTAAGCCTCCCGCATCGATGGCGGTAACCCGTTGTCCGTCAAGGCTGTGGAGTAGATCGTGTGTAGCCGCTGCGTCAGGATGTTCCGGTAAGCTTTGTAATACTCAGCGGGCAGGCCATCCGGACCCGGCGCCTTCCCGTACGCCATGGACCCAATCCCCTCCCCGATTTCCTCCAAAGTAAGAGGACCATTAAGAACCTCCTGCCGTGCCCTAGTGAAAGACGGTAATTGAAGCGACGCGAGAAATCTTTCCAGGTCAGGCTCGGAGCAGCGCACCCTGGATCGGTACAGTCGTGTGTAATGTTCCGTCATCACCCTGTGTATCTCCCTTTGTGTATATACCAGTGAGCCCTCCAGCGGGCGTAGGGTCCCGATCGGTGCATGTTTATTCTCTTGTTGCAACAGCCAGGCCAGAAGTCGGCCTGCCCTGTCTGCTTTGGCATGTGTGCGAGCCGTGTGGGCAGCGTAATTATGGCAGCGCAATCTCTCCATAAAGTCCGCATGCTGTGCCCTTAGGGCTTTCAAGCGTCCTGACTGTCCATCCCCAACCTCTCCGTCCCTTTCGTATTGAAGCAGCTGCATTTCTAACTTTGTGAGCGACAAGGACAGTTGTTTACGCAAATTACACGTGGCCCCAAGACAGTGCCCCCTAATAGCTATCTTGTGGGCGTCCCACTCCACCAGTGCGGAGCTCGCCGTCCCCTCATTGTGCTCAAAATATTCCAGGGCAGCTGATCCCAATGACGTGTGGAATTCCGGGTCCACCAGCGCAGCAAGCTGGAGACGCCTGGTGGGTATGTGGGGGCCGCCAGGGTCCAAGTTCAGTCGAAGCCGTAAAGGATTATGATCGGAGTGTGTCCTACCTAGGTATTCCGCTACCTCAACCAAGGGGACCAGAGCCTGCGAACAAACAACCCGATCCCAACCTAACATGTAACCCGTGAGCTGCAGAAAAATAAGAATAAATGCGGTCTGTGGGGTGCAATATACGCCATACATCCAGTATTGCCCAGTGTGACAACCAGTCCGCAAGCGCCTGTGCACTGGAAGTTACAGTTGTTGCCCGAAGGGGCGGGAAGGATCTGTCCATGTGCACATCAAGGACCGTATTGAAGTCCCCCCACCCCTCCAGCAGCCAGGCCAACCCCGTGTAGGGAGATCGCACTGCCGACAGTCGCACCAAGAACAAGGGTTGGTCTGTGTTTGGGGCATATATAGATCCTAAAAGTACCCGCTGGCCATTAAGCGTCCATGACATTAAGGTGTATTGGCCATCCGGGCTGTCACAATATCCTCACAAAAGAATGGAGTACCTACCCTAACCCAAGCGAGCGTGCCCCTCGCAAGCGCCGAGTATGTGGCTCCGTAAATGTGCCCCCTCCAGCACCTACACAGCCGATCTAGCTCTGGTTGAGTCATGTATGTTTCTTGCAGCAGCACAATGGCGGCAAATATGGAGTAACGGCGCCCAGGTGTGTACATACCACGTACATTCCATGTGATAATATCAGCTCACGCCATTTCTGCTTGTAATGATCAATAGGGAGACCAGGGGCAAGTCATCGGGAGGGGGATTTCGCGGAGCGAGGAGACTCGTGGACTGCATGAGTGTGTCGAACTGCTGCATCTGAGAGAACAATAGAAAACTAACCATAACCAATTGAACATCTGGGGCAGTCATTTCGTGATGGCCGTCCAAACTTCTGAACCACGGACAAGTCCGAAACTAAGGCAATGTGTTACCTATAGGGTTGCGCACTATTGATGCTATGGTATAACCTTCCTCTTTGATATCAATATGCTTAGTGTCAAACACACAGTATACTTCTTGGGTCTATCAGGTATGCACATCCACCATTCCAACCTCCAATGTATCCCTTTCAGCCATTAAATAATATGTTCCCTCAGCAGCCTTTTTTAGGGTTTGGTCAAGGAAGGGCATGGGGTTGTTCGAGAACGCAACAGGCCTCAGTGCATTGGGACACGTCAGTAGCACCCAGGACACTACGCAGCACTGTGCAGCCACCAGTACAACCGGGGACCAGCAACGATGCGATATGATAATGAACCTCAATAATTATCATCTTACTCTTGTTGAGACTTCCACATTAACTAAAGGGTTAGGCTTTCTTCCCACTTGCAAAGGAGACACTTTTGAAATAAGACAAGAACTAGCAGTTTTCTTTCGGAAAATACGCTTGAGAGCCTTCTTCGAAGGGAAAGAATCAATTAACTAATGACATCAAGAACACAGGTTTGAGACAGCGATCCACTTTCAATCCTTCACCACATATGGTGCCTGCACAGATCACGACCTTTGAAAAAGTGGTAATACAAGATGTGGAAACTCAGTTCAATCAAGACGTTAGGCAATATCACAGCTTGCCTAAACAAGAACAACGTGCACTCCAGCAATAGTCTGATAATGGTCATATTGTGATAAAACCAGCTGACAAGGGGGGTGCTATAGTCATCCTTGACAGTACCATGTAAAGAGCTGAGTGCCATCGACAGCTCAGCAACAGGGATGCCTATAGACCTCTGAAAATGGATCCTACCAAAAGCCTGACAACTGAATGACAAGAGAATGGAGGAGGAAGCAAAGGAGGATGGGTGGATAACCGAACATGAGGCCGCCTTTTTGGTTACATCTCATCCCATCACACCTTACTTTTATGTACTGCCAAAAGTACATAAAGGAGTGCTACCACCACCAGGGAGACCGATTATCTCTGGCATAGGTTCCTTACTGGAGCCTCTATCAACTTTTGTTGATTGTTTCCTTCAGCCCTTGGTACTGGAGATGCCGACCTATCTCCAGGATACCAAACATTTACTCCGTCGGGGACTGTTGTTGAGGGGGGGTTTGGGGGTGAGTGGGGGAGAGCTGGAGTTGCTCTTATTGTTGTTTGGGGGTCCTGGGGTAGGTGTGGGGGACTGCACGTGTTGTTTACAGATGCACTGAAGAAAGTGCGGAGTGGGTGGAATTGGCGCAGAGGGCCTACTTGGTGGGTCCCACTTGACTATGGCTGAAATGACTCATAGACTCCCTGGGGAGTCTCTATGAGTGATCACATGGAATGTCAGGGGGATGCTTGTCAAGATTAAACGTGGGGCGGTTTTGCGCTGGGGGAAGAGAGAGATCGCAGACGTGCTCTTGCTCCAAGAAACTCACATGATGGGATCAAAGGTGCTTAGTCTGCAGAGGTTTGGCTATCAACAGGTCTTTCACGCCGGGTTTTCTAGGGGGTCCAGAGGTGTGGCTATCTTAGTACATCGCAGAGTGGCCTACGTCCACGAGAAGCAGTGGGCAGACCCACAGGGTCGCTATATTTTTGTTAAATGTATGGTGGGCACTGAGCCGGTGGTCTTTGGGAGTGTCTACGCCCCCCCCCCCCCTCTGCAGTGGGCCTTGTCCGAGAAGCTGTTTACGGTGTGGGAGGATATCCCGGAGTCCCTGGCTGTGGTTGGGGGTGATTGGAACGAGGTGATGGACGTATATATGGATCGTCAGAAGCGGCAGGGGATGCTTGCGCCCCCCCCCCTACCAGGCTACATGCTATGATTGAAGGAATGGGTTGGGTGGATGTGTGGCGACATATGCACCCCACAGTGCGCAAGTACACGTATGTATCTGCAGTGCATGGCTCCTTCTCAAGGCTGGATTATGTGTTTGTGCCCAGTGTATGCCTGAGCAGGGTGAGAGAGGCCGAGATATTACCGAGGGGACTGTCCGATCATTCCCCGGTGTTGGTCAGGGTGGAACTCCTTAAAAAACGACAACCATTCAGGCATCTCCAGCAACCTAGCTATGTCCAGCATCTGCGGGAGGCGATTGACCATTATTGGCGGGAAAACCTGGTAGATGACATTGACGCGGTGGTGGTGTGGGAGGCAATGAAGCCCACTATACGGGGGGTGAACATCGCGTGGTGTACTGCGGCCCGTCGGAGACGTTGGGAGACGATCACTGAAGCAGCCGCGCTGGTGGAAACCTTAGAACAGCGAAGCCGGGGAGGGGGAGAAGACGTTGCGACACGGTTACTTCTCCAGGCACAGCAGTCCTATGCGTCTATATTGATGGATGAGGCTAAGCAGGCGTGGCTGGCCACACGGAGTAGAATATACCAGTGGGGGGATAAGTCATGTACAATGCTCCATAGACTTTTCCAACGCAGTCTTCAGCCTATCACGCTGCCAGGCCTTACTACCGAGAACGGAGTGGCAATTACGGACCCGACAGTTAGCAGGGAGTTTTGCTAGCTACTTCAAGACACAATATGCTCCGCGCGATTGTCTATCAGAGGACGAGGTGGCTAAATTCATAGACGACTTGCCGCCTAAGGCGGTATCCGATGAGACCAGGAAGGCACTCGACGTTCCCCTTACAGCTGATGAACTGGGGGAGGCACTGGGACAACTCAATGCAGGGAAGGCCCCCGGGCCGAGCGGCTACCCATGTGAGTTCTTTAGGAAATTCCAACTTCAACTAGGGTCCCATTACCGATGTGCACTTGAGACGGCGCGCGCGCGGGGCAAGTTACCTTCTGACTGGCGCCATGCTGAAGTAGTGGTTTTTCAAAAACCGGGTAGACCCCCCGACAGGCATGACTCATATCGCCCCATCTCCTTGCTCAATATAGAGGCTAAAATACTGGCAAAAGCTCTGGCGAACCGTTTACTCCCATATGTAACTGACCTGGTTCACCCAGATCAGGCCGGCTTTATGCCTCATAGGGCAACGCGACATAACATCCGGCGTGCACAGGCAGCGATAGATGCCATGGGGGCCACGGGGGAACAGGCGGCTTTGTTGCTAGCTGATATATACAAAGCCTTTGACTCAGTTAGCTGGACGTACCTCTTTGCGCTCCTACCCCGTCTCAATCTGGGCCCGGTATTTCTGTCGTATATCAAACTGCTGTACACGGATATCACGGCTTCGGTGCGGGTCGCCGGGGCGATATCAGAAACGTTTCACATTGGACGGGGGACCCGACAGGGGTGTCCACTGTCCCCATACTTATTCGCCTTAGCCATGGAGCCTCTGGCCGCTTGGGTGCGCATAGACGCACAGATGCGGGGCTTTGTGTGGACCAAGAACCTTTCAGATAGAATCGCATTATATGCGGATGATGTCCTCTTCTTCCTTACCGATTTGCGACGCTCGGGGTCCCGGGTGTTAGAAATTATGCGAATCTTTGGGAAAGTTTCGGGCCTTTACCTAAATCTACGCAAGTCCACCCTGTGGGTGCTGGGGAGCGGAGTTGTGACGGATCCCTGGGCTTCGGGACTGCAGGTGGCGACCGGAGGATTGAAATATCTGGGAGTGTTCCTGTCGGAGTCGGTGAACATTGCCTGGGAACGCAACATTGTGCCTGTTTGGGAGAGGGTTCAAGCAGATGTTAAAACGTGGTCTCAGGTGCCTCTCACTATCTTCGGTAGGTCCGCGATTTTCAAAATGGTAGCGCTCCCGCGCCTCTTATACCAATTGCAGAATTATCCCCACCCCATCACTCCCCAGTGGTTTCAGCAGGTCAACTCTGTTTTAGGCCGCTTCCTGTGGGCTGGGGGGGCTGCCAGGGTGGCGCTGCGGACATGCTCTTTATCCATGTATTGTGGGGGCCTGGCCACCTCGGACCTACTGTCCTATTATCAAGCCTCCCATCTACTAATTCTTAATGAATGGTGGTACGGCGACAGCGGAGACCCAGCATATGCCCTGGAGCGCGCACTGATTGGGACAATACGCTAGATACGATCCTTTACTCAGCCCGGCTGCGGCCGACATTGCCAAGTGTCACAAGAATTGTTTTTGCCGTGTGGCGACAGGCGCTACGTCGCATGGGCTGGTGGGGTAGACTGACTGCGGAAACGCCGCTGTGGCGCAATGGACAACTCCCCGAACTCTCCATGCTGCCGGGATTCGATGGCTGGGATGCAATTGGGATCTCGATGTTGGGACATGTAATGTCCGGGGTTACCCTCAAATCGTTCCAGGAGCTTAGCACTGAATTCCAGATGCCCCAGACCCAGTTCTTTCGCTATCTGCAGTTTCGGCACGCACTGGCACCCAGTATTGCTAACCTAGATTCGCTCCCTGAATTTAGTCCAGTTGAAGCGAAGGTCTTCATGGGTGACCTCGGAGATAATAAGGTATCCCGTATTTACCAAACGATGGTCACTCACTGCTCCTCCACCCTGCTTCCCCTGAGGGCGGCCTGGGAGGCAGATATTGGTCCCCTAGATGAAGATGATTGGAGGGATGCCCTGGAATCCCCGCGGGGGACTGCCATTGCAATGCGGCTTAGATTAATTCAATTCAAATATCTCCACAGGGCCTATTACACCCGAGAGCGGCTGTGGAAGGCAGGACTGATTGGGTCACCGGAATGCCTGCGCTGTGGGGCTGCAACAGGTACGCTACTGCATACAGTATGGTCATGTCCCAGACTAACTGGTTTCTGGAGGGGTGTATGGAGCTGCCTGTCTGAGGTTCTGGGATGGGACCTTCCACGCACTCATCGTTTAGGGTTGCTCCACATACTTGAGGGCATTGGCGGGAACATATATAAACGCCATTTATTGTTGTTGGGGCTGGTGGTTGCCAAAAGAGATCTGGCCCGAGCAATGAAGGATGAGCGAGCCCCCCCCCCCCACCCCCCTGAGTGCATGGAGGGCCGGGCTGGACTTTTGTATGGGTCTAGAACGACCAGTGTTTGAAGCGCGAGGATGCCCCTGAAGCACTTTAAGATATGGAAGAGGTGGGCAGATTATAGGGGGTTGACATTAGATCCCCCGGCAGAGCAAGAGGAAGATATCTAGGTGGAAGATGCCAGACGGGCCTGTGAACTGCGTCATGCTTACCACACCACGACCGAGCACAGAATGCTTTCTATGCACACGTGCACAGGGCTAGGGAGGGATAAGGGGTGGGTAGCAGGGTGGTTGGGGACTGGGGGTTGGCTGGGGTGGGGGCGGGGGTGGGGGTTCCTCTTATTGATTTTCTCTTCTATTCTTGATTGGACATTGGTCTGGTGATATAAACTGTACCAAGATGCTTGGTGGCGATCTCCTGATTGTGGAGAGCCACATCTTTTATTCTGTCTAATTCAATCAATAAAATTTGTTGTGAAAAAAACATTTACTCCGTCTCCTCTGGGAAATCACGTTTGACCAAGAACAGGATTATTTGGTCTCTTTTGACGTAGAGGCTTTATATACCTCTATACCACAGGATGAAACCCTTGCCACAATTGAGACCCTGTTGACTTCCAGACCACCGGAAAGCATTACAAAAGTGCATTTCATAATGATGTGCACCCGTTTAGCCATTAAAGAAAAAATAAATCACATTCGAGGATGATATATATCTACAAACGTCCGGAACATCTATGGGCAGTATTTTTACCCCTAGCCTGGCTAATCTATATGTATATTATTTTTAACAGACTACCATCCTACAAGAGGATAACCCATATGGAAGACACATTTGGATCTGGAGGAGATATATCGATGATATTTTTGTCGTCTGGAGGGGTACTCCAGATACCATTGATTCCTTCCATCACTGGCTAAACACGAAGAACAAATACCTGAAATTTACGGTTGAATACTCTAATTCTAGCTTGCCGTTTCTGGATATCCGTATTTTCCCAACAGCAGGAGGCCTTGGCACGGAACTCTATAAGAAACCTACTGCCCGGAATTCGCTATTATCTTTTAATAGCTATCACCCGAAGGCCCTACGAGAGAACTTGCCCTTCGGGCAGTTTTTCAGAATTTGAAGGAATTGTTCTACATTGGATAAATATCAGGAGCCTGCTAGGGTATTGAGTACCCAGCTCAAGGAGAGAAATTATCCTACACAAGCCATTCGCAGGTCACGGAAACGGGCAGCGAATAACAACAGGGAGGCCATGATTGAAGTAGCTGGTCCAAAAGAGGAACTAACCAGATTGACCTACTCAATACCTTTCGTAGCTACTCAAACAAAATTAAAAGTCGCATTCTTAAACACTGGAAGTTCCTAAACATCGATTTTGTATCTTTTCCTCCTCCTTTGTTTGCATTCAAGAGAAGCTCCAATATCAAGGACCAGATTGTCCATACCAGGCCCAGAGCAAAACAGAGAGGCCAGGATCAACCTTCATTATGGGGGCTACCACTAGTAGTGGGACATTATCCATGTGGGTTCTGCGCGGTCTGTCCTCAGACGACACATATGACAGAAGTGGATATTGGCACTGCCAAAGAGTGGTCACTGAAAGGACACAAGGAATTGCAACAGTGAAGAAAACAAGTTACTTACCTGTAACTTTGGTTCCCCAGTATTGGTAACTTCCATAGATTCCCATGCTTAGTATCATTCCCCGTCGTCGGAATGGGAGCCTCTGTAAATAAAAAATACCATAGAAGTAAGCACAAAAGTGAAAAAAAGGCCTATGCCTCATCTCATTTTGTAGCTTATCCACCTCCTTTAGTAAAAGAGACCAAATTCTTGCAATAACCAATCAGAGCAGCCTCACCACATAGAACGTTCCTGAGAGAGCCTCAGAGCCTCAGATTTTCGTAGCCGTTGTGGAACAGCAACAATCTTTTTACAATAAGGCTGAACTTTCCAAGGGGAGGAGGGTGGGCGCATGGGAATCTATGAAAGTTACCAATATTGGGGAACCAAAGTTACAGGTAAGTAACTTGTTTTCTTGCCCCAGTATTGGAACTTTCATAGATTCCCATGCTTTGTATCAGAGTAGCTAGCAGTAAACATAAAGCATATTTTGTCACCTGTATACCTGTAAACACAAACATTATTCTGATAAGAAAAAACAGATATACCTATAAAGATATATAATATATATGTAAATGGATATCACAAAGTAGAAACAAACACCAGTGATACAAAATATGCAATATAGGAAGGCGGGATAGTAAGGAAAGCTCACAGTCTCATTGAAAAAGGTTCCTCAAGACTGCTTGACCCACTGATGCATCCTCTCTCACAGAAGAATCCCAGCAGTAGTGCTGAGTGAAGGTATAGATACTGCTCCACGTCGCCGCTCTACAGATGTCCTTGATTGGGACTCCTGAGAATAGAGCCACAGATGGAGCCATCGATCTTGTAGAATGAGCACGAACTGTTCGTTCAAGTGGCTTGCCTGCCTCTCGATGGCAAAACTGGATTGCATTTGATATCCAGCGCAAAATACAGGGTTTTGAAATTGGGCATCCTTTCCACGGAGCACTGTAAGAGACAAATAGCTGGGAAGATTTCCTGAATTGCTTTGTCCGCTCCAAGTAAAATTTTAGACATCTATGAACGTCTAAGGAATGTAACGCCCTCTCTGCTGGGCTAGAGGGCCGTGGGAAGAAGGACTTTAAGATCACAGGCTCATTCAGATGGAACTCTGATGGGACTTTTGGAATACATTTCGGATTTGTCCGCAGGATGAGAACATAATTTTTGAATTGCAGAAAAGGTTCTGAAATCGTGAATGCCTGAAGCTCACTAACTCTTCTAGCCGATGTCAAAGCTAAGAGAAGAGCAAGTTTCCATGAAACAAACTTCATATCCGCCCTGTGAATAGGCTCAAACGGAGCTTTCATCAGGTGTGATAGAACCAAATTAAGGTGCCAGGCCGGTGGTGGAGGCCGGACTGGAGGAAAAACTCTGCCCAAGACCTTCAGAAATTGTTTAACAATTCGTGCAGACCAAAGGGAAGGACCTGATGACGTGCGTCTAAATCTGGAAATGGCCGCCAGATGAACCTTCACGGAAGAATGCGCCAATCCAGACTTGGCCAGAGATAGGATGTAAGGCAAAAGTTGGTGCAGTGCCAAAGTGTATGGGTGTATATCTTGCCTCCGACACCAAAGGCAGAACCTTTTCCACTTCGCCCGATAAGTCTTATTTGTACTTGGCGCACGGGCCTGAGCCAGAATATCTCTACATTCCCCTGGGAGATCTAAATTCTGGAATTCTCTGTACTCAGAAGCCACGCTGTCAATTGGAGTGAGTTCAGATCCGGATGCAGTACTTGTTTGTGAGCCATGGTCAATAGCGACTGAACAGGCCGCAGGAGAATCGGGTGGTCCTGGGAGAGAAGAAGAAGTTCTGTGTACCAGAATTGCTGGGGCCACGCCGGTGCAATCAAAATCATCCTGCACGGTTCCGCTTTGAGTTTTCTGATCAGTCTCGGGATTAGTTGAATTGGTGGAAAGGCGTAGACAAATGCGCCGTACCAAGCTATCAAAAGTGCATTCCCCAAGGATCCTTGATGGTGATCCCTGCTTGCGAAGCACTGGCATTTGGAGTTCTGCGGTGTCGCAAAAAGATCGATGGTTGGGGTTCCCCAACGTGAAAATATCTCCTCGAGAATGGTCTGATCCAATTCCCACTCGTGGCTGATCGACCTCTGGCGACTTAAAGCATTGGCTGTGGAATTGAGTGTACCCGCAAGATGTTCCGCTGATAGAATGATCTTGTGTTGGATCACCCAGTTCCGAATTTTCTGAGCTTCCTTCGAAAGGGTACAGGATCTTGTCCCGCCCTGCTTGTTTATGTAGTGCATGGCCGTGGTGTTGTCCGTACGAACCAGCACTGTACGGTTATGGATCCTTGGAAGGAAAGCCTGCAGGGCTAGACGAATAGCCATCAGTTCTAGCAGATTGATGTGGAATCTGCATTGGACTGCGCTCCAATGACCACTGACTTTCAGCTCTTGAAGAACCGCTCCCCAACCTTCCATGGACGCCTCTGTTGTCAGCACCATGGGAGATGGAGGAAGCTGGAATGTCAAACCCACTGAGCTGTTTTCTTTTACCAACCACCAGCTGCTTGCCTTCTTCATTACTGGTGTTATCACGATTTTGTCGTCGAAGGAGCCTGTCGCCTGACGCCATTGCATGTCTAGTTGCTCCTGCAGTGGGCGCATCCGAAGCCTGCAGTGCGGAATCAATGGTATGTAGGATGATATCGATCCGAGAAGGGATTTGTACCGACGAACCGACAGAGACTTCCTTGTTTGCAGGAGGCGAGCTGACAGTATAAGCTTGTTTTGGCGTTCTTCTGACGGAAAAGCCTTGCAACAATCTGTATCCAGGATTGCACCCAAAAACTTTGTTCTTTTGGATGGCCGCAGGATTGATTTCTCTCTGTTGAGCCGAAGACAAAGCTGCTTGAAAAGCTGACTGCAGCTTCTGACCACTTTGGAAGCTTCTTGAAACGAAGGAGCATTTACTAGCCAATCGTCCAGGTATGGGAAGACTTCCAAAGACTGCCTCCTTAGAAAAGCTGCCACAGGAGCTAGTACCTTTGTAAAGATTCTTGGGGCGGACCGGAGACCAAAGGGCTGCACCTTGAACTGAAAGTGGCTCTTGCCTACTGTAAATCGAAGATATTGCCTGTGAGCTGGGTGGATGGTCACATGGAAATATGCATCCTCTAAATCCAGAGTTGCCATGTAGTCCCCCGGATTGAGCAGAGGTAGGATGTCTTGAACGGTGACCATCCTGAATGACAACTTTAGGAGATAGGTGTTGAGCTCTTGAAGATCTAGTATCGGACGCCACTTCTTTGTCTTGTGAACCAGGAAGAACCTGGAATAAAACCCCTTCCCCTTTTGGGAGTGAGGTACAGGCTCTATTGCCCCCTTGATGACGAGTTGGTGGGGTTCGAGACGAAGAAGAACAAGATGTTTGGGCGTGATGGCGTCCGGAGCTCTTGTTGGAGGAAGATGTTGGAACTCCAAAGTGTCCTTCCTTGTTGATATTTAGAACCCACTGGTCTGATGATATGACCTTCCAGCAGCATAGACAATGGGCAATCCTGCCCCCCACTAGTGTTAACGAAGGGACAGGAACAGTAGAAAGAGCCATCGGGCCGCTATTGTCGCTTAGAGTTGTCTCTGCCCTGTCGCCCCTGACGTCCTCTCGACGGCTGGCGAGAGAAAGATGCCAACTGACCTTGCCGCTGTTGATATTGGGGCTTGTACGATTGAGTAGGTTGTGAATAGGAAGAGTAGCGCTGTTGGTTGCCGCTTCTGTACGATGAGAAGCCTCTTCCTCTTGCACCCTTGAAAGGGACTTTGCGATAGGTCAAAGTTCCTAAGGACTTGGCCGTGTCCGTATCCTTTTTTATGCCTTGCAAGGTATCATCCACGTGCTTCCCAAACAACAGTACCCCATCATAAGGTAAGTCCAAAATTTTGTTTTGTACTTCCTGGCGAAACCATGTGGCTCGCAGCCAGCCCTGGCGCCGCAACACCGCTGAGCCTGCCAGCGCTCGGAAGGCCGTTGTCGCTATATCCATAGCGCAGTCAATTACCTCTGAAGAGGCACGCTCACCTTCCATCAAGATCTTTTTGACCTCATCCTTCGACCCATATCCATAGCGCAGTCGATTACCTCTGAAGAGGCATGCTAACCTTCCATCAAGATCTTTTTGACCTCATCCTTCGACCCATCTGGAAGTTCCTCCACAAATGGAGACAGGTCACACCACATCTGGCGATCATATCTCCCAAGGATAGCCAGAGCATTAGCTGCTCGAACGAGGAGGCTGGCCATTGTAGAGAACCTCTTCCTCACATTATCCAGACGCCTCCCTTCCTTATCCAGTGGTGTTGTCAGCGGCGTTGATGGGTTCTTTGATTTACTCTGCGCCGCCTGGTAGATGACCGAGTCTGGTTTCAGCTGACCAGTGAAGCATGCGGGGCTGCCCTCTGGCGCTCTATATTTCTTCTCCAGCCGGGGAAGAACCGGAAGGACCGTCGCTGGATTCTGCATGGCTTTGATACCCTCTGACCAAACATGTTCTATGATGGGGATAGAACGAACCGACTTCCTGTATGGCTCCTTGAAGTCGTATAAAAAACAGTCAGTTTGAATCGTTGAAATGGGCAGACCAAACGTCTGAGCTGCTCTTTCCATGAGATTATGGAAACCTCCAATGTCCGCTGGAGGAGAAGTTGCGGTATCCGGCACTTGGACATCTGGATCCTGAAGACCATCAGTATTCAAGTCTCAATCTGGATCTTGGTCAGGGTCAACCTCCTGCTCGTCATCCGATGAAAGATCATCATCGTGGATATGAACCACAGCTTGAGGAGCTTCCCTGGGCTCTGGTTTGCGTACCCTTGAAGGCAACAGTGTCTCCGCCACTGCCTGCGGTGCCGGAATAGAGGGTGAAGGAGGACGGACTTGTTGTCCCTCCGGCTGAGATGGGAACCTCCTCCTATAGTCTTGTGGCATTAATTGTAAGTGCGAAATAAGAGAGGACGGCATCCCCACCATGTCCTGGTGTGGTCCTTGTTGAGAACTCTCTGGGTGAACACACACTTGAGGTCTCTCTTCATAAGTGTTCTGCTGCATATAGTGGTGCTCTTCCACCTCGCCTCCATCAAAACTGGACCCCTGGCACTTGACCTGCAGGTCTGATGGGTTATAAGCCGGCCCGAAAGGACCTTTATCCTCCTCTTCAGAGTCGTCGACCAAAAGCAATGATGGAGGTAAAGATGTGGCACGCCGTGGAGACGTCATTTCCGGAGTAATATGCCTCTTTTTGAGAGAGATACAGAGGACTGAAGTCGTCAACTACGTCGCTGACTGAGTTGTCGTCGATGGTAGAAGTCTCGTCGACAATGTCGTAGACGGAGTCGTCAACGAAGAGACTGCGCTCGTCTTCGAAGGTTGGCTCGTCGACGGTGAGACGACTCTCGTCGACGAAGGTTGGATCGTCGACGGTGTCGTCGACGAGCTCATCGTCATGATCATGGCAGCGGTTGTCGTCGTGGTTCTGGTCGTCGTCATTGCCGTCGACACTAGCCTCGTCGTCATCATCGGCGACGTGGATGATGTAAGCTTCGTCGACGATGAACAAGAAGCAGGCACTTTAAACGTCAACGACGGTTTAGATGCCGTCAACGTAACCATCGTCGACGAGCCAGTCGACGAGGTTATTTTCAGAGACAAGTCTTTCCTGACAGGAATCGTCGACGTACCTGTAGTTTTCACCGTCGACGGACGCTGTTTTTTGTCCAAAGCAGTGTCCTGAGGAGTAGTAGAAGGTTTTTTGCCATTCTTTCCTTTTTCTGAAGGCGGAGAAGGCCCAGAGACTACCTTCTTAGCTTCCTTTGCTGCCTGTGACTCCTCAAGCTGTCCCTGCCTCTCCTTTTCACTGCGGTGAGGAGATTTTAGGGAAGCAGGCCTATCAGACCTATTAGAGGTCCCAAGCAAGGCCTTAACAGGGGGCTCTGTAGACGTAGGGGGAGTGGAGGGGGGGTGGGTGGGGAAGACCTAACCCTCTTCTTAGATCTTCTCGAGGACGCAGTTGAAGAAGAGCCCTCACTGTCAGAAGACAAATATCCCTCTCGAGTCTTCATTTTTTGTAACCAGGTCAGAAGATGGCCTTCTCTGTTGTCCCTCAAGGTTTTAATGGAGAAGGTCCTGCAAATCTTGCACTCTGTGGCCTTGTGGTCCTGGTACAAACAATATATACAATATCACAAACAGCCTCTTCTTCGAATAGGTAGCACAAGCTCTAAACAAAGCCTTCTTTTCTTTGTCAGACATATTGAAAAAACGAATTAAAGTTGAGTTAAAGTGAAGAAAATTGAGCAGAGCTCAATGGAGACTCCCTAGCACAACGTGCGGTAGAAAATCTGAGACTCTGAGGCTCTCTCAGGAAGGTTCTATGTGGTGAGGCTGCTCTGATTGGTTATTGCAAGAATTTGGTCTCTTTTACAAAAAGAGGTGGATAAGCTACAAAATGAGATGAGGCCTAGGCCTTTTTTTCACTTTTGTTCTTACTTCTATGGTATTTTTTATTTACCGAGGCTCCCATTCAGGCGACGGGGAATGATAAAAAGCATGGGAATCTATGACAGTTCCAATACTGGGGCAAAGGGTAATCTACCTCATTACATGTCCGTGCAATCTGCGATATGTGGGTATGACAACTCACAGGGCGAAGACCAGAATACTCTAACACAAGAGCACCATTCGGTGCAAAAGAAGGTCAACTAAGATAACCAATCATTTCCTGGACTCCAATCATCAAGCGGATGAACTAAGATGGACTATCCTCGAGCAACCAGCAATACCCATACACATTGCGGACATTTCCAAGTTTTTATTTTGAAGAGAACAACAATGGGTATTTCAAATAAAAAGCGATACCATGGGGTATCCTTGGCTGGCTGGCCTTACAGAATTAATTTGGACCAGTTGTAGCTTGCCAACTAGTTTATTTGGAGGTTTCACACACTTGGTCATGTAGCATCCAGTTATGTAGACAAGTACATGTGTCTTTCTAGATACCATACTAGCCTTCTCCTACAAACTAGCATTCTCTGTATATGATATCTTGTTAAGTGGCGTTTAGGTATGCAGTAAATGTATATGTCATACTAGCCCCTCTCTACTCACTAGTGTTCTCTGAATACATCTTACAGAACACAGCGCACTGATAGTCTCAATAATAGCAACAGCTTTAGGGGGACATGACGCCCTAATAAGATCAATATCCATTTATGGGATACTCACCATAATAATTGCATTGTCATCCGTATGAAGCATAGCGGTTCGTGTGGACCTTGGATTATTATGAACATTGGCTCACTCATACCATCACATTAGTACCCTTAGGGGTTTATCAACATAGAGCGTGGTTTGGGTAGGATGCGATTATTCATTTTCATCATTATTCTTGTCACTTACTTAATTTTTGTAAACACTTATTCAGGGTACAGATAGCATTGTTACCCTGTTACTTAAGCAGGACGATTGCCTGAATAAAGCTTCAAAGTGACATCAACTAAAAAAAAAAAAAGTTGCCATTGTAACTGTTGAGTAGATGGAGCATGCGCGCATCTGGACACTACATTCATGCGCATGCTCTGTATCTATACAGGTACATACGCAGGACTACCAAGGGACCTAGTGGAGGATCGACAAGTAAGAGATGGGCTTATTTAAACGCCGCCACCCAAACTGTCAGTACCTCCAGTTACAACTCAAGTACTACAACGGAGTATCGACGGACAGGTGAGTGGGGCGCTCCTTCTTTTTCAGACAGCCTATAGTATAGGGAATGAATGGATGATTACGCGCTAGCTATTTTTAAACACCATCTTTGCTTAAACTAGCTGGACTTTAGTGCCCCCGTGTATGTTTATTTACAAGGGCTGATTACCACATAGCGGTTGTTCCCTCAGCTTGAAGAGTGGCTGTACGACTTGACCCTTTTTCTAGTGCACTGTGGCCAAAGTGTGTTTTAAATATCCATGCGCCCATTGCATTTCATCTTAAACTTTCATTGTTTCCAAATCCTGATAGACCCAAGAAGTATACTGTGTGTTTGAATCTTGTGTATTGGGGGAATCACTTCTTGCAGGTCTTAAAAAATCTTATCCCTCGGACCCCCCCCCCCGTACAGGTCTTCTTTGTATTACGAATATGCTTAGTGTGCCAACTATCTGAGCTTCAGACATATCTCGCGGGGCCAGCGGCTCGTCAACCCGTGAACCCAGATACTTATGTATGGGTACTCTAGTGGGGCCATGTGCGCTCGGCGATAGATATCCCCCCAAGGCATTGTCCCAATGTGAGGGACGTGTGACGCGCAACCCAAATGAGCCTACCCCCTCTCTCCCACCCCCAAATTCTTTCAGTCAGCCAGGTTATACAGTGCAGCGAATAGCATTCCACTTGCGTGACCAGTTCGCATTAAAGTACATCCGTCCATCATTTCATCTGATAATGCAGTCAGCCGTTTGCGGGGTGACCACTGGCAGACCAAGATCTTCAGAGATTTCTGTGGATGGTGACGAGGAGCCACTGGACACCAACATAGCTTGTCTGTAACAGTCAGACCGTTCACGAGGTTGCGGGGATCCAAGTGTCGTGACTGCCTCCAGCACGTCCCGTCGTTCCTTCCTCATATTGTCTAGGGTAAGAGCCGAGGCTCCTGGGTGGGCCAACTTAATTTACCCCCCCTCAATGCCCCCCCCCCCGTCGTCGTCGCCTCGGTCTCCTGCTTGACATATTGTCACCATCCGGGCCCGTGGGCAGCACGCCTGTCCACAGTCCTGACTCCTCTAGCCAGTCCCATGCCTCCTTAGGGGCGTCAAAGAAGCGGGCCCCATCCTTAGTGACCACTCGTAGCCGGGCAGGGAACAGTAGTAAATAAGGGAGCTCCAGGGCTCGGAGCTGACGTTTCACTGCTGTGTAGTTCTTCCTACCCCTTCTGTGCGATAGCAGTGTAGTCCGGGAAAAAACATAACCGTACTTCCGTTCACCTGCAGTGGGTCCATTTTCCTTGTTTCACGAAGCACTGCGTCCCTGTCCCTGTAGTGGAGTAGCGTTAAAAAGATGAAGGTGCGGGGTCTGGCACCAGGCTGTGGCTTCTGGCCCGGGATACGGTGAGCCTGCTCCACCACGAACTGCACAGACAAGGAACCCTGGGGCAGCATATCTCGCAACTAGCATTCTGTGTATTGCTCCGGGTTCCTACCTTCCTCGCCTTCCGGTTGGCCCACCACACGGATGTTGTTACAGCGTGAGCGCCCTTCCGCATCCTCAGCCCGCTATTCCAGTATGTGGACAAGGTCTATCAAGTCCTGCAGTGCGGCCGTATGGTTTTGCACCACAGGTTGGAGCTCCTTTAAGTTTTGGTTGTGTGCAGCCACATTATCAGCGAGCTTCCGGTGATCTGCATGAAGTAAAGTGAAGTCCGAGGTTACTTTGTTTATTCTGGTCTCCAGAGAGGTCCTAGTATGGTCCAGTGTGGCACCAATTTGCTCCAATGCTGTGAGGACAGAGTCCATCTCGGCCGCTAGGGCTGTGGTCGCTGGTTCCGACATCTCTTTCGTAGTTCCCTGCATAGGGTCAAGGCTGGCGGCCCTCAGGTGACCCTTCTGTGTCTTGGCGCGTATCCGGCCCATCACCAGTTGCTGCGCTGTGGGCATTAGCCGACTACTCTCTCGCTGTGACTGAAGCACTAGTCCCTGCTAATCTCTGCTGCCAGATCCGCCCACCAGCAGAAGAACAGGTCACGCCTGCCAGAAGCGGTGGCGCACAGTCTCTGTGGCTTTCGCGCCGCAGGTCAGGGGGAATTAGCCAACATCAGGCCTCAAGAGGCACAACAACAGCAGGGTCCTGGTAATTGAAGAGCAAAGCGCTACTACAGCCTCTTTCGGGCAATGCCTTGCACTTGCACCACGTCGCTGAAGTACCGCCTGCTCGCTCTCAAAACCTCTCTTAGTCCAGGCCACTCTGGAAGCCCTCGAGCCCAACCGCGTCCCACCACCACTTCCTTGATCACACCGCCACACTACTGCAAAGTCAGCAGCCTCTCAAGTGTTCCCACCAGATCCAACTGCTCCTCCTGCCACTCGTCTCCGCCCTGTTGTGCTCCCACAGGCTCCCATGAGGCTGCCTATATCTGTTCAGAGGACTGTCTCAAGGATAATCCTCCTGTCCCGCCGCCCACAGGGCCAGTGCAGCCTCACTGGGAATGTTCCTTGTTGTCCTTCGGGACCCCAAAGCGATTCTAAATCACTTGTCACCGCGGCCACCGCAGTTCTGGGCAACCTTAGTCACAGCACCTCTTCACAATGCCACAGTGTCGGGGTCCATAGTTGAGGTACCTGTAGCGATTTCTAGCGCCTGGATGAGATGGGCGCAGCAGAGATGCAATTTTCACAGCCACTGCGTCCGTAGTCTTGGGCGTTACACCTTCCGGCACCAGGCCTGCACTCCTTCGTAAACCCCCAGCGCAGGCAATTGCATGCTGTCTTCTGTTCGTCTCCCCTCCACCACGCACCCACGGTAGATACAGGGGATACCACAGCAGGGCACCAGCTCTTCAAAACATCGGGGGGGACTCCCTCTTGCCTGCAGGTCACATCAGTAGCCACCTGGACCTCGCAGGCCCTCACCAAACCACAGGCCTCCTTTTGTACCGCCTCACGGGACCCCCAGGGGGCACCTATTCTCTTCTGTCAGCAACACCCCAGCTCCTCACAATGTCCATGCCATGCTTTCACAAGCTCCACCCAGCCCTCAGCTCCAGGAATAGCGGGGAGCGTGCCCGCAAATTATAACAATTTACCGCAGCTTTTGGACAGGGCGAGAGCCCGCTGCCGCCTCCGCTGTGCTCTAGTGCCCGGGAGCCCAAGCGCCAACTCAGGGGTCTGTCCCGTCGCTCAGTCACCACTGCCCCGCTCGAACACCCTCATGCACGCAGCTGCTTCGGCCCCTCACTTGCTGCTGAGATCTCGAGGGGCTCCGCCGCAGGAGACCAGGACTTCAGGGGCGAGGGAACTCCTGCTGCCAGGGCTCACCGACGCGGGGGCTCCGACGCCATTTCAGGATGAACAGCTCTGCAGCATGGCACCATGTCATTATTCAAAATGTCCGAGCGCAGCCCGATCTTCAGCAGGGGGGCGCGCTTGTCTGCCGCAGTACCACACAACCAGCCGTCCAAACTTCACAGTTCAGCTCCCTGCGGACTCAGCACGCCCTCCGGAATCCAGGCATGGACATCAGCATCGGACATCAGCATTGCAGCTAGCACCGCCAGGAGAAGTATACCGGATAATAGGGGATCAAGATACAGGAGCACTAATCAGTTACGTCCGCCATGTTGCCTGGTCGGCCATGCCCCTATGATAGCAATTCATATAGCAAAATCTTATGAATGAAAAATAGGTATGAAGAAAACCTATGTAATTTTGAAATGTGCTCAAAATACTGAGTTGATGTTTCCATGCTGTGTTTTGGGGCTATTCTGTTACGGGCGATAGGCCTAGCCACACAACTGGCATACCATTTTTAATTGGGAGAAGTTCTGGAACACACAGTAGTAAGTTTTTTTGCATTCCTGCAGATTCCAGGCACTTCCCTAAAAGAACTAGGAGCAAAAGGCACGATTGTAGGAAAAGCTTGAGTTTTGTAGTGCATTTTGGGTAAGAAAACATAGTGGCATCCATGCAAGCCACACCTCCTTGGATTCGCCTAGGTCACTAGGATTCAGAAATGCCCAGGGTTGTAGGGTTCCCTGGTTGATGCCTGACCCAGCATCCTAATGGTGAGGCCACTCATCATGACAAGTTAGAGGAAACTAAGATTTACCTATCTGAGCCAGCCCAAACGTCAAAACTATACTAAAAAGAATCAAAATGTCTTCTCTTGCTTGTCATGGGGATGGGATTCTGTAAGCACAGTGGGATGAGGCGGGGAGTGGGGGCACAAAAAACTGTTGGATGTTTAGTGGCCTGATGCCATTTGTTTTTAGAAAAAAAGTCTCTGGTATCCAATGAGTGTTCTGTGGAGGCACACTGGGGGTAAATTCTCCAATCTTCCCCTAGGGGATAAAGATTATAGGGCTTTAAGAGTCGGGGTAAAACCCGATGTGGACCGACTCTCAACTAATGTTTTTTAAAACATCCGTGGGTATAGTGGCCTTTCTGCCCCATTTGGCGGGGGGGCGGTTGGGGTAAACACAGCAATCTTCCTCACGGAGGCATGGACATGCCCCCCACCCTGTTTTATTAACCATTTTCGCTTGTGTCTAGTGGGTTATCTGTCCCCCAACCCAAAAGGGACCACAAGGGGGTAAACTCTACAAAGTCTGACACCTCCCCTACCCCCACATGATACAAAGACTATTTAGCCCATTATTTATAAATGGGTGGAAAGACTGTTCCTTTTGTATGCCCGTCCCCCAGATTCTAGAAGGATGATCTATGCTTGGACCTTGGGCTATTCTCAACCTGGGATCCACTAGGGAGAAGTACAGCTTTGATGAGTGCTGAGATAAGCACTTGAGCACTAATCAAATGGAAAGCAGTCGACTCTAATGGAGTAGACTAGTTGCACTTTCTATCAGTGTGCTGTCAGCGTACTGTGCACACTGCACATAATGATGATTAAGTAAAATTAAATGCACAATATGGGAGAAGCTTCCCCTTGTGTCACAATCCTATTTTGTAAAAAGAAAATCCTAATTAGTGTCCTTTATAACCACCCCACTTTGAAGGCTTATGCAGTGGATGTGAATGGTACATCTACCACATTAAAGTGGTTAAAGCTTTTTCTGGTTATTACACAAGACGAGGTGACAGCTGTGCTATCAAGCCAGTCCAAAAAACTGACACCCAACTTACTATTGGCAAAAAAGCAGAGGTACGCATGTGTGCCTAAAAGGAAATCATTGCAACTCAATTGTAAAAGAAAAAGTAGTGACATGCACACAATCCAAAATAAATAAAGTTACAACATTATGTAACATGCAATACAAGCTACTATGCTTAGCTGTACTGACATCATGACCCAACTACCTCCACAAGCCCTGCTTGCCAGTCTCCTGCAGCCAGTCCAAAACCAGGACACAGCTTCTTGCAATGCTGAGGAAATAAATCAATACATCTTCTGCCTCACATCACAGCAGTCTCTGCAAGCACCACCTGCTAACTTTCTATGGTCAATGAGCAACCAGGCTTCACTCGAAAGTGTCAGGCTTGAACTCCTACTTTCAAGGCAACCCTCCTAACAGCATGTACATCACAAACGGCACAGCACTCCCTATACTCGCACTCACCCAAACCCTGCACAACTAACGTGAATTACCAAGTCACTAATTGACACACATAGTATAAAACATTAAACTCAGCCCTAGATGCACTCTTTATGCAGAAACCTGGTTGCCACGCACACCTATGAACACATCCATGAGATCATCATCTTTCCAAGACACAACATCCAACACACACTGCACATACAGGAAAGGTGAAGTGCTCCCCATACACCACAAGTTTATCTGACTCTGCACTCTCATTGCCAGACAACATCTCAGTCATTTGTGCTCCTAACATACCATTTTCCTCTCTTGATATCATTCAGATTATTCTTTCTGATTTATAATCCCCAGCTGCAACCACTATGTCAGCTAAGAAATATCAGATGTTCTTCTCCTTGCATCTATTCAACACATTCATCCCATCATTCTAGAAAAGTTAACCTTTCCAATACTTCCTGCTCTAAGGCAATGTAAGAACCCCTGGGCTCTCTTCTCAAGATTATGCACATCAAGCAGCACAGCGTCAAATACACCCATGGCCAGTAGGCAAATATTTTTATGGCCCTGGAAATTAGAGGCAAACCATTTAAAGCATTTTAAATATGTAAGAGTATACTGGTAAATAATAACATATCAGTAACACCCTTTTATTTGCTACACTATAACCCTGAACTGATCACTATGGCATTACCTTCCACATCCTCCACATCACTCAGACGACTGGAAACAGGCTGAGTTCAACCCCCTGCTGAAGAAGCCATCCACAGACCCAACAGACCACAAGAACTTCAGACCCATCTGCTCCTCCCCTTCCCAACCAAGGTCATCGAGAAGGAGAGGGCGCACAGAGAGAAGGCCGCACTCATGCGAGGCTCTGCCTGATCGAACCACAATCCGACTAAAATCTGCTGCATCACGCACTATCTGGGCTTTATAAGTGCCTGCGCTGAATTCTGCTAATCCGTGGCCCCTGTTGACGGTGTTGTTGTCTTTGCTAACTCTTGGCATTGACTTGTGAGGATCGCGTGGTTTCGGAGCCGGGCCACAGCAAATGGTGGCTGCTGAGGAGCTGTGGCGCCTTACTGTTCACATTGTCTTTCTATGCAAACCCCCTTTTGCGGCACCAGAGGATGTACTTGGGGGAAGAGACATCCTATTCTGTAAGCCCCTTCTGTCGGGTGCCGGAGGGGAGGGGGATCGGCGTTGGCGGAACGCGAGGCGGCCGGCCTCACCTGGTGGAGCAGCGGAGTTAGTATGCGCATCGGAGGAGTGCACCGGCAGCTGGAGGGGCTTCTTCTGACGGAGCGGCCACGCTGGAGTGGACTGCTGGGCCGATGCCCGTCTGCGCTGGCTGTGGTGAGTAAGTAGGGCGACGGTACGGCTGATGCCCGGGTCGCGGAAGGCGGGTTCGGCCCTTGGTTTGGGCTGTGTACCGCACGCTGCGGCTGGGGCGGGGTCTGGTCCAGCGGTGTGTGCATCGGGAGCGCTGCTGCCCTCGTTCTCCGCGCATCCGGCATGATGGGGTGTATCACTGAGGCCCACTAGTAATGTTGAGCAGGCGACCTGGGGGAAAGAACATTTCAGTGCCTAATGAAGCTAGTTAACATGGAGAAGTGACCAGAAATTAAAACGGTCGGACTGTTGATACGTTAGTCTTGCTGGCCGCTTTGCAATAGCTGGGCGTCCCTAGGATTATGTGATTGTGGATCTTACAATAGTGCTACTGTGAATGCATTAATTGTGTGAGACATTTGCCCTTCAGGCACTGTAGTTACGTGGAAGTACAGTGCTGCTCTCTGTGGGAAACTGCTGAGCTGGAGGCCATTTTATCCCACCCCGGCGCCGGGGGGGGGGGGGGGGGGGGGGGGGGGGGGGTGTTGGTAGCTGTCTGAAAGCTGAAAAGGTCTTTTGAGGGAATACACTAAATTCACTTGGACAAGACTTTGTCTCTTTTGACCTGTGGTCCAGTATACTTGGCCTGGGGTTTGGCTATTGAGGGTGCGACCATCGCCTATTGAACGCCTGTGCATGGTGCCTATTCTATTGGTAGGGCCTGCTTGAAACGGATTTCCAAAACTGGAGTTATAGCTGGCGGGAGACTGTTTTGATTTCTCACTGTGTTCTATTTGGGGTCTGCGGCGGCAGGGAGTCACTGGGCCAGTTGCTCGACAGCACTGGTTTTTCACCTCAATCTGAATACTGCACTGATAAATCACAACCGTGCCTCAACTTTGAACGCGCAAAACCCTTAAGACCCCACAGAAAGCGGCATCAGACTCTGAGGCAGATGCACAAGTGGATGTCCCCCACGCTGGAAACAACACTTCTGGCTATGCAACGCACGCTGCAGTCCATTGAGGGCACGATGGCTGCAGTGAATCATCGACTCGATCATATGTCATTGCAATTGGAGAAACAAACGGCACGCGTGGGGGAGGTGGAGCAGAGGGTGTCAACTACTGAGGATGGCCTGAGCACAGTAGTAGATAAAACCCTCAATATGAAAAAGGTCCTAGCTATAATCCAATCAAAAAATTAGGATTTGGAGGCGCGCTCTCGGCGAAATAATCTACGGATTATGGGTGTGCCAGAATCGACCAATGTGGGTAAAATGGTGACCTATGTTAAGCGATTGCTATCGGAAATTTTAGGAATCGAACAGTTGTCCACCATGTTCATTGTAGAACGTGCTCACCGCTCTCTAGCTGCCAGGCCAGTTCCGGGGCCCCCCTTCGGCCAATAATAGCCAGGGTTTTAAACTTTAGGGACAGGGACACTATACTACACCTGGCTAGAGAGAAGGGTACTATTGTTCACCAGGGCAACACAGTAGCCTTCTTCCCTGATTTCACAGTCGCAGTACAAGCGGCTCGAAGAGAGTTTAACATGGTGAAGCAGCTTCTAAGATCTGAGGGGATACCATATGCCATGTTATACCCGGCGGCCCGGCTCAGGGTTGGCACAATTGATGGTGGTAAACTTTTCTCCTTGCCAAAGTCCACTATGGAATACGCCAAGCACCTGAAGCGTAAGAAGAGAGACTCTGCGGCTGCGCCTGATGAAGGAGAGTAGTGAGGCACTTGGCTGAAGTGCATGAGTCTCATGATATCTTTGCTCTCTGCCTTCTAGTGAAGGTGTTATGTTCTTCTGTGTACGGTTCGTGACATATTGCCAGCCTACGACTATTACTAACTCCTATATGTTAAGGTTGTGGTACTATTATGTGTTGATCTTTTATTTTCAGCGCAAAATGGCTCACAAGAGAACAATCTGTAGCCAGTTACTAGCAAAGAGACTGCAACTACATGGAGGGGTCCGTGACTGTTCTGTTGTGCAGACTTCGTACTTTCATCAATGTGGGCTGTTGGTAAAGACACCAAGTACTTAAATGGTTATGATATTGACATGGCAGCTGATTATCCTGAAGACTACACCAGTCTGTTGATACAAGGGGACAACTACTGAGTTACATAGGCCCTACAGATTAGGTGGATTGGTGACACACTTAGAGATCCATGTCATGCGCATTTGGGGTGAAGGTTTCTGCAACCCCTTTGGGCCCGTAAAATACTGTTCTGACAATACCCTGGGGTAGGCCAGTTGCTCTGACGTCAATTTAGGACATGTATTACAGATGTTCATGTGATTTTTGATTTGTGATGCATAGCTACATTGTTAGCGCTCGGTCACCTCTCACTATGTGGGAGGGGTTTAGCTCTGCGCCCCCTACCTATGGGTACACCCCGAACTTGTTTGGTTACACAAGGGTGGAGGGAGGTGTGTTGTTGGGTGTTGGGATGGCTTTGGCATGGTTGGGGTGCTGAAGTGGGACAGGGGATGGGGGTGTTTGTAGTGAGGGGGGATTGGCGATGTGGGAGTGAGGTGGTGGAGGGGAGGTTGGGGGAGTTCTTGATGGAGTTTTGGTATAGGGGCAGGAAAAGGGGGATTGTTCTGAAGTTGTTTTTCTTGTGCAGCTGTGTGAAATGTATTAGCAGTCTACTGTCTCACAACTCTGATAAGGCGACATTTGATCAATGCATGGTGAGTTACAACAGAAAGATGAAGGATGGAAGGGGCGGGTAAACTCACTTGGATAACTTGGAATGTCAGGGGGTTAAATAACCCGAAAAAAACTAGGCAGATGCTGGCGTATTTAAACCGACACAATGTCCAAATTGCACTCCTGCAGGAGACTCATCTTACTGAACACACTGCATTCTCAGTAGCCAAAAAATGGGCTGGGGTCCGTCTTACTTCTTCACACTCAACATATGCAAGGGGAGTGATGGTGTTAATTAACCGAAATATCCCCTTTGTTAGCACGCACGAGGAGGTTGATAAGGATGGCCGGTTTATAATACTGCAGGGGAGGTTATGTGGCACCCTGATAACAATGATAAATGTCTATGGCCCTAACATAGACGACCAGGAGTTTTATAAACTGCGGTGGAACAAAGTTTATAAACTGCCGGCGTCTGCTATCCTATGTGGGGGAGATTTTAAGGTAGTATTGGATCACGAAATGGATCGACATTCGACAGTCAGTGCTGGTGTTAAAAAGGCGTGGTGTGGAGTGCAAAAAAAAACCGATGGATTTAGGCCCAGATCTTTGTACTGGAGTGAATGTAAGACATTGTTCTGCATTCTGTCCATCAACTGTGTTTTTTGCAATTTTCACCCCGAGTGGGCTGGGTATGCTCAGACGTGAGTCTCAGGCTCTCCACATCACTGAAGTCAAGCTATCCAGGCTGAAGAAGGCTGATAGCCAGAAACCGGTCCTTGAATCCTTGATTCCGGTCTAGGAAAGACACAGCTTGGTAGTTCGGGCTGGACTGTTCCCATGAGGCACAGGGTCAAGGCTGATTTGCATATAGCCAGTGTCGGACCTAGGGTGGTGTGGAGTGCAAAAAAACGATGGATTTAGGCCCAGATCGTTGTACTGGGGTGAATGTAAGACATTGTTCTGCATTCTGTCCATCAACTGTGTTTTTTTGGTGTTAAAAAGGCTGCACAGGCAGAGCGGGATGGTATATGTGATTTGGGGCTAACTGATGTAAGGAGGTTCCACCATCCAGGGGTACGGGAGAAAAATAAAATGTTACTCATACACACATAACACATGGTCCTGACTGGATTTTTGGTTGGCCACGCATGATGTAAATGCTTAGGTTTCGCGAGATCTGCATCTACCCCGCACGTTACCAAATCATGCACCTGTTCTACTTGACATACAACTGCCTGCTTATGCTCCAGCTCCGGAATTTTATAAAGAGGATGCAGATGAGTTACTTCCTCACTTAACGGCCATGTATGCGGAGGCGTTTGAGCGGCAGCGACTGCCTGACTCACTCAGAGAAGCATTGATTGTCGCTTTGCTAAAGCGGGGCAAGCCACCGGAAAAGTGTGAGTCGTAGAGACCGCTGTCACTTATGAACACTGATGTACAAATACTTGCAAAAGTGTTGGCAACGCGGTTCCGTTTGCTACTTAATGTCATGGTATTTCCGGATCAATCGGGATTTATTCCCACGCGCTCCACAGCCCGCAACATGAGAGCACTAATTGTGGTCATGCATCTTTTACAACCAGATCGGCCAGCAGTTGCGGTTCTTCTCGATGCCGCAAAGGTGTTTGATTGGATTGAGTGGCCGTACTTGTTTGCTGTGTTACATAGAATGGGGGTACCATTTTTCTTCACCAGTTGGATTAAATTACTGTACACAGATCCGGTGGCTAGGGTGCGTGTGAATGGGCATGTCTCGGAGGCGTTCGCGATCAAGCGTGGTACCTGGCAGGGCTGTCTGCTGTCGCCCCTGATATTTGCGCTTGTGAAGGAGCTGCTCGCATGCATACTACGTCAAAGGCATGCCAGCTCTGCACTGAGATTTTATCAAAGGCCACTAGCAGTGTCTATGTACGCTGACGATATGGTCCTTTACGTGAGGGAACCAGTACAATATTTAGAGCAGGTTATCCGAGAATATATTCGTTTTGAATGGTACTCGGGATTAGCAATTAATTGGAGTAAATCGATAATATTCTCTCTCACACAGTGTACTATGCCCTTCATGTTGAATTATCCATTAGAGTGGGCTACTGATCCAGTCCGGTATCTTGGCATATGAATACATCAGAACCTGCAAGAAGTCATCAGGGCTAATTATGGTGTGGCGATCTCAAAGCTCGAAGATCAGGCGGCTCGGTGGATTCGTTTGCCGCTGTCCTTTGCAGATAGGGTTGCGCTAGTCAAAATGGTGGTGCTACCAAAGTTCCTGTATTTATTTGTCAATATACCGGTTCCTCTAACACAGCATTTTTTTAGCACACTGCGCTCATTGTTAATCACGCTCAAATGGGGGGGCCAGAAACCCCAAATTAGTTGAGAGACTCTGACATAATCATATGAGATGGGTGGATTCTCAGTACCGGACATGCAATTATATTATTTATGCGCCCAGGCACAATTTGCATATTACTGGCAACATGCACCACCGCTCACGCCGCATGTGGCAGTCGAAGCTGGCGCGGTGCATCCACTACCTCTGAAGGCGATGCTTGTAAATTTGCACTCTGTGTTTGAGCGAGGTGAAGTGGACACGGTAAAGTGTACGACTCGGGCTTGGGAGGAGTTGGGGAGGAGGGCACGGTGTCTGCCGCTGTATGCGCCAGCAATGCCTCTATTGCACCATTCAGCCATCTCTGTGACCGGGGAAGTTGGAGCTCTTAAGGTTCTACATGCCGCTGGTGTGACTGTCATGGGTGATGCCTTTGCAGGTGGGACGTTCCTTTCGCTGCAGGAGTTTTTGAGGGAGGGGACGAATGAGACTATGGCCACGTTCATATATACTAGGTTCCGACTTGCACTGCGTAGTCTATACCCCGTCTTCCCTGAAGAACCTCCCAATATTGGGAGCTTTGCAGCTGCTATTTACAGCACAGAGTAAGGCTAAACTGATCTCGCGACTCTATTATGCATCTCAACTAGATGAGGGTGCGGCGCAAAACAGCTCAAGGGCTAAATGGGATACATGTCTATTACAGCCGCTAACTGATGAGGAAGAAAGCTGTCGTATGACCGGGAGCTTTGCAGTCCATGGTAACTTTAAAAGGATTCACTATAAATACATTAATCAAATGTACTATACCCCTTCTCAATTACATAAATTTAGGCTACAGGAGTCTCATTGTTGTAGGAGATGTGGCGCGGATGACGCTGTTTTAATACTCCTAGCGTGGGAGTGCCCGAGAATATCTGCCTTTTGGGCCAAAGTAACAGCAGCGCTGACGGCTATGGCAGGTGTCCAAATTGCATGGATGTCAAATTATGTTTATTGGGTATTGCCTCCCAGGTTACGGCTAGTGTCCGCAAGTTAGTGGTCTTATCTCTGCAACTGGCAAAACGCAGGGTTGCGATCTGTTGGGATGGACGGCCGGCACCCACAATGGCTACAAGAAATTGCATATTGTCATGACCAGTTTACTTGCTATGCAGAAGAATTACCGAGGGCATCCATACCCCGGGATATATGGGGGCCGTACACTTTGTATATGCTTGCACAATCAGAGGATGAGTAACCACATATTGAATGTACAAACCATAACAAATGTATTGCCTTAACCTCCTGATTAATTTATTTTCATTTCTTTGATTGTAACTGGTCAGAGTATAGTGACATGTTGTTTACCTGATGCATTGTATGGGAAGTGGATTGGGGACGCAGAGGACCACTGTACTGTGTTTATGTTTGCAAAATGATAAATAAACATATATAAAAAAAAGGTCATCGAGAAGGCCATCAACGCCAACTCTCTGAGTTCATCAAAGTCAACCAAATCCTGAACATCTCCCAATCGGGCTTCTGAAGAATCCACAGCATGGAGACCGCACTTCTAGCCGCTACCGACATCCGTTCCCTCCTCGACCAGTGCGACCACGCAGCGACCACACATCGCTCATCCTACTGGACCTCTTGGCCGTCTTCAACACCATCTTCCACCGCACCCTAATCACGAGACTCCACGATGCAGGCATCTGCAAAAAGGCACTGGACTGGATCTACACCTTCCTCACCAGCCGGACACAGCGAGTTAGATTAAACCTGATCCTCTCTGAACCTACAGAGATCAGCTGCGAACTGCCCCACGGTTCCTCCCTGAGCCCCACCCTCCTCAATATCTACATGACCCTCCTCGCAGACATCGTCAGAAGCCACGATCTCAACAGTCTCCGAGGCCAACAACACCAAGTGGATCCTCTCCCTCACCAAAAACCCACAACCGCCAGAACCAACTTCCACAGCGGAATATAGGCCGTTGCCACCTGGATGAATGACAGCTGCCTCAACCTCAACTTGGAATAGATTGAAGTACTTAACCTGGGTCCCACCCCTTCAGTCTGGGACGACCTCTGGTGGCCAGCCGCTCTGGGAACCCCTCCCACCCCTACGGACCACGCATGCAGCCTTGGCATCATACTGGACTCATCGCTCTCAATGAACTGCCAAATCAACGCAGTTTCCTCAGCCTGCTTCTACAAACTCCATCTGCTTCAAAATACATTCAGATGGATCCCCACAGATTCCAGAAAAACTGGCACCCACACACTCATCACCAGCAGATTCGACTACGGCAATGCACTCTATACCAGCGTAACTCAGAAACTGCTCAAGAAACTGCAGAACGTTAAAAACGTCGCTGGCCAGATGAGTCCTCGACATCCCCTGCCGAGCTACATCACGCAACACTTCGTCAACTCCACTGCCTCTCGGTCAACAAGAGAATGACCTTCAAGCTCCTCACACATGCCTACAAAGCTCTCCACAACATAGGACCTGCATACCTGAACTACTGCCTCACATTCAACGATCACGCCAGACAACTCCGTCCCACCCAACACGCCCCTAGCCCCTTGCCCAGGATCCACAAGACCAAAACTGGAGGAGGTTATTTCTCCGACCTCGCAGCAAAGTCCTGGAAAACCCTGCCCCTCCACCTCAGGCAATCCACATTGCTCTCCCAATTCAAGAAGGACCTCAAGACCTGGCTCTTCGAATTATCTTCCACACCCAGAGGAACCAGCAGACCCCCGCACCTTGAGAACATCAGGGGTGAGTAGTCACGTTTTATAAACCCCTAATTGATTGACTGATTAAGATGCGTCACAGCCAACCAAAAAGTCAAACAACAATCTATACATGGAACAACTCACTGAAATACTGACACAATCTAATATCTCGTACCATGTGTATGCTGATGATATTCAACTCTACATCAAACTCTCCTCCCAAGAGGATATATCCAGAGACTCGATGATACCCTGAGGAAACCATAAGACTGGCTGGTACGCAGCCACCTAAAATTAAATCAGCAGAAAACCGAATTCACTCTTTTCTCATCACCCCTCATAATAAAACAACCACAACTATGGTTCCAGGTCCTCAAGTTGCTAAACTCCAACCAAATCATCCGTGACTCCATATAAACACTAGGCATCACCCTAGACTCTATCCTTAACATGCGAGCCCACATACAAGCTGCATCAGAAGCACCAACCTACATCTGCACATTGTAAGAAAAGTTAAACCGTTCATACCGCTAGGTGATCTCCTAACATTTGTTCCACGCTTGTGCTCTCAAGACTGAACTATGGGAATGCCACTCATTGGATTACCGAAAGTCAGCCCAGCCTCATTGAAAGAGCCAATAAATGCAGAAGCTAGATTCTTAACAGGGTCATGTTGTTATTATCGCATCACTCAGAGACCTCAGTTGGCTCCCAGTGGAAGCAATAATCCAACTGAAGGTTGCATGCATAACACACAAAGCCATACACAATTCAGGACAAATAGGCTCAAGCTATCAGGAGATGGAGGGGGGTCTAGAAGGGCTAAATCCCTCATAGTAGAACCAGCCAGATTAAAAAAAAAGAAAACACACAGCCGCACTTTTGCCAGATCAGTTCCAAAAATATGGAACTCCCTACTCAACAAGAGCAACTTCCTCATTCTGGCTCTTCACGGAAGTGAAAGCCCTGCTACGAGATAAGCAGGTGCCATAAGATAACTTTTTGTTGAAACTGTCAATCACACTGTACGACTATAGATTTATTCCTTGACCCTCAAACTCTATATATATAGGACCTTTTCAGAAACTATCTTGCATCCTATTGGATACTGTATACAACTGTTTATACCTTGCTCCTCGGAATCCATGTACAAGTGTATCTTAAGAGACAGGGGGAGTGGCCAAGCCAGCCAAGATGGCGGATGCACCTCTCTGCACGGCTGCCTGCGCAAAGTAGCAGTTACACAGATGTAATGCCTGAAAAACGCTGAAAACCAGCACAAGAGCTGCCACTGGCCACGAGCGCTCAAGCGATACATCGAAACCAAGGCAATGAGATCAACTTGGGCACCTTGAGACGATCCTAAAATGGCAGCACCCTCCGAGTCAAACAGCGGCGGAACAAATTGGGACCCCACAACCCGGTGATCGATCCTGGATCTGCTTGCACTTACTGACCTAGTTTGGACGGGTTGTAAGTCCTTAATTTGCTTATAAGTTTCCTTTTGATTATTTTTTATTTTTAGACACGCTAAGGATTAACTGAAAAAAGAACAGGTTCTCACTTGTGAGTAAGGTAAGAAGTTGTGGCACGGGGGTGCGTACAGTCCGTTGTTGTCTATGATCAGAACAGTAAGAGTATTTTTTTCTTTTCCTTCAGATTGTGTTGGGCCTGAGGAGAACCCTGCGAATCAATAGAGTTCGAAACACGTCGACCTTTCAAATTGTTTAGCCAAACTAACATATTGAAAATTAAGTTGATGTTTAAATGCACTTTGTTCTTGTAACTTTGTTGATCTTCTGGTGCATTGCTTGATTTACATTGGTGGTCAAGTCTACTGCAGTTTGGCTGTGTGCGTATTTCTTTTGCCTGGGGGGTGTGCCTTTCAGTAAAACTGTGAATGAATTTGGCATAACCCTCTGATGAATGTGGTGAGTGTGCTGAGTTGGTGATGTGTCAGGAATGAATGATGAATGAATAAAAGAGAATTTTGGTGTGTTTGCTGTGTCTTTTTTCATTTGTATAATTGTTAAGGAAAGTTTCTGTTATGTATTTATTGTTTTAGTCGAATTGATCAATGATTTTGTATATGTATAGATTTATTGAAAAATAAGTTAAAATTGAGAATAAAAGAAAACTTTTTTTGAAATTAATGTTTCATGGTGTTGTAATTTGGCAGTGATCGGGGTTAGCATTTAGCTGAAGCCATCTTGTTTTCGGCAGCCATCTTGTCTGCCATGTGCTCATCATGTGCTCTGTCCTTCCTTGCTGTTGTTTACTCTTGTACTCTGCATATGGACAGACTATATTTAGGTTCTGCTACTGTGTACTTGCACAGAAGACACTGCAACTGTTCACATATGTCATAGTCTGTAACTGTCAGGGTATTTTTACCACAATTGGCAAACTGCTAAGCTCTTCCCTACTGTTGACTGTGCATTTCTGTAAGACCTTGTATGTATGTAAACCTTCTCTTCTGTACTTGTATCGCCTTCTTCTGAGCCCCTGTGTGGGTATAAAAGGACCATGTTCCTTCTGTTCAGTGTGCTACTTCATACACTACCGAAGGGTGTTGTGTGAATGTAGTTCCACCTCTTGAGGTTAATAAAAGTACTTTGTTTTATATTTTAGTTTCCGTGCCAACTTCGATTCTATTGGTCTGAGAACTTGTGCAGAGAAGGGTGAACCCCTAGCCCTGGTAAACTTGGCTGAGGCTCACCACGACAAATTGGCGCCCAACTAGTGGGGCTCATCGGCGACCCGGATGCCCAAAGAAGTGGTCGAAACGAAGGATCCGAATCTTACTGCAGAGGATCGCTGCCTGAGGAGACCCGCCTCTTGGCAACCACCGCGTTTTATCTCTCTTTCTGATCTGACCCTCCAGGTGGCGCCGGTCCTCGACTGAGATCTCTTCTGCTGATTCGCCATGCAGTGACCATTTGGTCGATTCAAGAACTTGGCAGTTGGAAGCTGGACATTTGGGTTTGGTAAGGTCGTTTGATTTGAAGCTTGCTGTTTGGTTTGGAATCTGTATTGGGCAATTTGGGGATTTTGAGATTTGGGAATATATAAATTGCAATTTATATAGGCAGGTAATGAGGAGAATTTTCTCTACTTGTATAAGGTTTGAACAGCACAGCGTGATTTAAGTGCTACTTTGCGTATAATACTGCATTTTTGACATGCCTGTTTCTAGCACACTTCGTAGAATGTGTTGCTTTTGTGGTGGTACCAGTTTAAGACTCGATGAGACACAACCGGCCCCCCTGGAGGGGACGCCTAATTGGGATATGTATATTAAATATGGTATTTCTTCTATAATGTACAGCATGTTATGGAATAAATATACTAGTAAGGATCCGGAGTTATGTTGGCCTATGCATGGGTCATTTGCTTTACGAAAGATTCAGTATGTGGAACAATGTATGTTTAAGCGAAAGACTAGGCAAGATATGTATGACTGTGTACGAATGTGGGAGAAAGAAGTGCTTGAACGAATGAAGCGAGAGCAAGCCTTGATAGAAAAAGAACAACGAAAAAGTATCCATGCGAAAGCATTAGAAATGAAAAATAAAGAAATGAAAGAAATAAAAGAGAGAGAAGATAGGGAGCGTCATTTGCAGGTAACTGGCCAATATGCTGTTCGGCGACCCCTAAATCCTATCCTTAATAAACCACAAGATGATTCCCTTTTGCTAGACCGTTCTCCGCCTCCGTATACTTTTCCTTCTGCTCCTCATGAGTCAGATGAGGACTCTGCTTCAGAGCAAGAGAAATCACGGGAAACTCGTTCTATGTTGATTGCTGGACGTGCGGCTGACCTTAGAGCCTCTGCTCGCAAAGCCGCTCGTAGTACTGCTCCTGCTTCTGAAATTATAGATAACATGAAAAGCTGGCAGGAAAGGGGGCAAATATATTTTACCGAGATATTCGCCACAGAGGTCATTGAGCGGTTTAGGAAACATTCTGATGAATTGGAGCCTGGTGATATAGCAAATGACTGTAAGCAAATGCGTAATGGTCTTTTTGTCTCCTCTCAAGTGGCTGACTCAATCAGACGTTTGGTTAAATTGTCTGATAATGCAGTCCGTTTGCAAGAGGAGAAAAAGACAGCTGACGCAGCTGCACAAAAATCCCAGACCAGCGTGACACAGGCTTCTGTTTTCGGAACAGATAAGACTATGATAGTTCATGCGAAACCTATGCGGGAAGCCGCACCTTTGTATGTTCCTCCTAGAGGTACAGGAACAGATGATGATAAGAATTCCACTGATGCAAAGTGTTATTTTGTTTATAATTGGGTTTACACTCCTTGGCAGAGAGCGGATGTTATGGCTCTTAAAACTGCATTGCCCGATCCGCGGAAAAATCCAGCTGCTTTGTATGAGGAAGTTGGGGAAGCCATTAGCTCTTGTACCATGACTCTGCCAGATATTGATATGTTTTTTGGATTGATATTACCCCTGATATGTGGAGAACTGTTCGTAAAGTTGATGATCGTGCGACTTTTGGGGCAACATGGAAAGATTTAGAACAAATGGACCAAGAAAGGGAACCCGCACAGAAACCATGTCAGCTAATTTTAGATCTTCCAGCAGCTATATTAGTTAAGTTGAAGACGATTATTCCCCCTAAAAAGATAGACTGGACCGTATTTGCATCCTAAAAGCAAAAGACAGATGAATCGGTTTCTGATTTCTTTACACCTTTTGAGGAGGCATTCCATGATTTTATTGGCCAGTCATTGGGATGACACGGGCAGGCATTTGTTTGTCGATAAATATGTTGCCAACCTGTTGCCAGGAATATCTAGTCGCCTAAAGGCCAGCAAGAGTTCATGGACTACCTCTTCTCCAGTTTCTCTTTTGACTGTGGCTCAGTATTATGAACTTGTAAAGAAAAGGAGTTTGGTCCCGGGATGCAGGGAAGGCTGGCCCAATGAAATATGAGCAATGAAGAATTTGCCTACCCCCACGTGAATGATTATATAGAAATTTTGGTAAAAACACAAACAAAGGAAATATCTTCTGCTTGTGCAGGTATTTTATTTAAACCTGTTTCAATTTTTTTACCAAGTTTCTTTTTATATTTTCATGGAAGAGAAAGGTACTTATGAACCACATTTATACATAACATTTATACATATATACAACTATTATACAACGAACATATATACAAATATAGACAGTTTTTAAACAATTTCTTTTTCAAAAGCTACGTTTTCACAAATATTGACTCTTTGTGAAGTATTTCGCACTTGTGATTACCACAAAATGAAACAAGAAAAGGCAACCAAATTGTTATAAGAAAGATCAAATATCAATTTTAAGGAAAAGATCAAAGCAATTAATAATGCGATTAGCAATAAATTCCTGTTCACTTTCTTTGAATGCCTGCCGACGCGTTTCGAATCTGAAGATAAATCACAGATTCTCATCCGGGCTCTTTCATTGGGGGTAATCTGAATGGAGAATGCAAAAGAAGATCATTCAGTCGCTAGATCGGATTAAGAATAACTTAATCTCCCCTATGTGAAAAACTGATGTCACCAAGCCTGTTACCTTAAACTGTTGGCAACGCGGTCCCGCGGGTCCAATACATGTAACGAAGCTAATGACTTCCTGGGTCCTTTTACTGTGACTGTGGACCTAATGTGCAAAATGAGGGATATTTACTATTTACATCACTGACCGACCAGGGGACAGTCTGATGAACAGACAAAAAAGCAAATAAATCCATACCTAAAATGGTGTAGGCAGCATGAGGGGGTCTTTTTATTTTGAAGTTGTTGGAAGTGTCCTCCGCGATCACACGGGGATTCCAAAAACCTGTAAGGTATGAAGAATAGCGCTTGTAAAAGCCCTTCTTTGTTTTGACTTTCTACTCATGAATGTTCGAAGTGAAGTCAAACGTACCTGCGTTGTTTTCTAGCAGGGTGCGTGTTCCGATCTTCTCAGATCTCGCACGTCTCCATTGTTTTAATTCCGCCTCGTGGGACCGTGATTCAGCGTCCTCAGCGGTATTGGAGGCAGCGTTTCTAGTCGCGCTGTACACCTGCAAGGAGGTATTACGGTTTTAGTTGGAAGCTAAAATGTGGGTTTGCAACAAAGCGGTCTCCCCTATCTTCACTCACCTTCCTCTCGCTATGGGTTTCTTCTCATTGTGAACCATCCACCAATACCGTGGCCACGGATTGGCTCTTCCACTATATTAAGCCGCCGCCAAGCATTATGGTACCTGTAGTTTACGGGTTGTTTGTTGAGATTCCAAGTGCTTCACAGCCTCGAAATCTCAGACAACGAGTTCAAGCCTGTTTGGGCGCTGTTGAATTTTAAAATCAAATATGCCTCCTTTCTAAGCAACACTTGTTCTATATTTATGCCGGGTTTCATTTGGTTCATACTATACAAGACAGTCCACTGGAAATCATTATCCGCATGATTTTTCTCAATGAAGTGTTGTACAAGGGGTGCAGTCTGCACTTTATTTTGGAGACGTGATCGATGTTGTGTCATGCGTGCATTCACTTGTTGGGTCGTTTTCCCTATATACACTTTTGGACAGGGACAAACAATGGCGTACACAACATTTTTAGTCCTGCAGTTCGAGAAGGCAGCGTGTGGCCAGCTCAGGTTGGCATGTTGAAAGGTATTACCCTCAATGGTGGAATCACATGCCACACAATTCCCACATCTGTGGTGGCCTCCAATGGGTTTTAAACCCCATTGTGATAACAAGTCACTTTTGGGTTTGTTTAGCCTTATGTCTGCACGGACAATTTGTTGTCCAATGCTTTGATTTTTCTTATACGCAAAAATCGGGCGTGGAAAGGGTACTTCTAGTTCTTCAAGAAGATGACAATGTTTGAGCACCATTTGTCTTATGTTATGTGTTTCTGCGCAGAAGGTAGTGACGCACACCAGATTCTCTAGGTCTCGTTTTGCTTTGGTTTCAAAGAGACACTCTCTAGGGGTATAACGTGCTCTTTTGTATGAATGTTTTAGTAGCTTACTGGGGTAACCCCTTTGGCACATTTCCTCACAGAAGATCTGTCCGTGTTGATCAAAGTGTTTAATTTCTGAGCAATTTCTTCTAATGCGAAGAAGTTGTCCATATGGGACATTTGCCCTTAAATTCCTTGGATGTGAACTATAGTGGAGGATGGCGTTTTTATCTGTTGCTTTCTTATGTAAGGAGGAACTCAGTCTGCCGTCCGTATTTGATATTTCGACATCCAAAAATGTCATTTTCAAATTGCTTGAGTCTACAGAGAACTTAATGTCCTTATGTCTAGCATTGAGCCAATTGTGGAAGTTAATCAATTCGGTGTGGCTCCCCTGCCACAGGAGCCACACGTCGTCGATATATCTGTACCACTGAATTATGTGATGTTGAAAGGGATTGTTTTCTTCCACGTATTTTTTCTCGTACTCGGCCATAAACAGTACGGCCATCTCTGGCGCATAAGGGCACCCCATCGCGGTGCCCTTGATTTGCATAAAAAAATCGTCATTAAAACGAAAGTAATTCCTTTTTAACGTGATTTCTGCTAATTTCAGGATAAAGGACGTGGGGACTCTATGAGGTCTTTCTCTAGGGTCCAGGTAGAGTTCTATCACTTCCAATGCCTCATCCTGTGGGATCTGCGTATAAAAATACCTGCACAAGCAGAAGATATTTCCTTTGTTTGTGTTTTTCCAAAAATTTCTATATAATCATTCACGTGGGGGTAGGCAAATTCTTCATTGCTCATATCAGTATTATGAACGGCAGGAATTAGAAGTGAAGGGTAATGAGGACAAAAAGACTATTTAAAAAAAATATATTTTATTAGTTTTCCATCATTTAAGTCCACTACACACTTAGTTATTGAACAAGAGGAAATGATAGACATAATCTGCACATCAACATAACGACTATGCAATACAGTGGTAATACATGGTAAGTTGGTGAACACACATCGCATTGCTTTGACAGGAGTACATGGAAAGAGATGGCGACTTTCTATACCTGCAAACGTGATGTCGTATGGTGGCTTGTGCATTGTACTTTGGGATATGGGGATGAGATGTGATGTGAGGCGGCGTGTTTTCTCATTTGTGCGCTTTCCCCTGATCTCATCTATTAGTTAGCTTGTGGCGTCTCCCCCAACGTGAAGTTGCAGTGTGAAATGATCCTGATTTGACAGTTATTTATAACTAATATTATATTCACAGTTTCATAACGAACGTGTCAAAGGGGGAACTATTGTGGCACCCAAACTTAACCGAAAAAAAGAGAACAAGGAAAGGAAGATGGCTGAAAAAGGAAAGGTGAGGGTAAAGGGTTGGTGTGTCCAGAAGAGTGTCAATGTTCGTCCGTAAAGGTAAACTTCCAATTCCGGGGCGAGGGCGCGTGGTGATCAAGATAACTTGTGGGGTGGGTCCCCTCCATGGCGGCGATGATGACAAAAAGACTATGGAGTTAAAAACAAAGGTTATGTTAACTCAGGCTTATGGTCCGCCTTCTAGAGGTGGTAACCTGGGTGGACGTGTGTCTTATGGTCCATCCTTTCCTCCTTATGCTCGTCTGACTTTGTCTTCTGACCAATGTGCGTGCTGTTTGAAATTTGGACATTGGGCTGCCAATTGTCCGGTACTACGTGCTCAGCAGTATACAGGGGGACACATGAGAAATCGTTCAGTATATTCAGGGCCTAGAGGAAGCACGGACAATCGTGCTAGGTTTGATACTAATTCGCGTGGACAGAATGGTTTTAACACTTTTGACAGACGGAACCAATATCAAATGTCTGACTATTTGCAGTCTGATTTGAAAGATTCTGCTTACGCATGGAACTGCCTAGGATGGGGTAAGGAATCAGTTGAAGTTCCAGTAGATCAGAAGGGTCCCTATGTTACAGCACATGATTTGTGTTCTACTGATCGGTTTCTGGTTGATACAGGAGCTACTCGTAGCACCTTATCTAAACACTTGGTTCCAAGGGCTGCCCTGTCTGGCTTAACCATTACATTGATAGGTTTTGATGGAACACCTTCCCTTGAAGCTTAAAAACGGGAGGATTGGCGTTTCCTGACTTACTCCTTTATTGACAGGCGTTTCATCTTAAACATTTTAGATTAATGGCCGGCCAGATGGACCAATCATCTATGGGTTTGTTATTTTCCGCCTTATTAAAAGACATTCCACAGTGGTCTAGCCATTTTCTTTTCAAGTTTGGGGATTCAAAATTTAAAAAAAAAAGTAAGACTGAAGATTCTGAGGGCAGCCCTGAAAAATAGGGTATTTGTGAGGAAGAAGCTGAATATACCACATTATACATCGCAGGCCCCAATATGGGACTCACCAGGCCTTCCTGCCTGCCTAAATGACCACTTGTCATTACCGTTGAAACAGGCAGGATTGATCTGTTGGGGTGATTTGCAGGAGGATGGGTGTCTTCTGAACTGGGACACGCTTTCAAACCTTACAGGGGGAACCCTCACCAGGTTTAAATGTTATCAGTTATCTGGGTGGTGGGCAACCAGGTCAAAAAGACCCCTAGATAACAAACCTCCTAACCCTACATTTGATGCGGTACTGAGGGTCGGTAGGTGGAAGTCCCAAATATCTTTCTGGTATGCAGCAATGTTAGAGAATGAGGAAATGACAGAAGCTGAGATAAGCAAACTATGGAGTAATGTTACTATTGTTGATAGTGGAGCCCTTATGGACCTTTGGTATGATTCTTTTAACGTTTTAAAAGCGGTAATTAAGCCAGCAGCTTTAAAAAGAAACCACTTGTACACAATGTATAGGGCTTATATTACCCCCAAAAAACTGGCTAAATATTCCAACTTAGCGTACAACTGCCCGAGATGTGGTTACCCAAATGCGGACGATGTCCATATGTTTGCTGAATGTCCTGAATTAGAAGAATACAGGGGCAAGATAAGAGATTTCTTAGAAAATGTTCTTTCGGTACCTGTCACAATTTCTGTATCCACTAAACTATTAGGGCTTTTTCCAGGTTACCAGATAAATGATCTCCCCACAAAATTTGTTTTCTATGTTATGGTACTCGCAAGGCGTGAGATCTGTAGAGCCTGGAAAGATCCAATTCCCCCCACCTTTGCAAACTGTTTAAAGCAGATTGTGATGACAAGTAAGTCAGACATGGCGTGTGACCCTGGGAGTCGAGATAAGGTCTGGGCGGCCTTGGAGGCATGGCAAACCCGATGATTGGTATTCCAATGATTTAACCGGAGCCCTGTTGGTTCCCTGGACTCCTAAGTATATTGGGGCGCACACTGAGCGATGAAAAGGAATATGGAAGGGAAGGAAGAGGCCACTTGAGGGCGCAGGCTTACCACTTTGCTTTTGGCCAAAAAAAAAAAACTAGGGCCGGAATAGAATGACCAAAGCGCATTGAGGTGCCAGTATCCCATCAAGAGTTCCGTTTATGGTTTATGAGGATTACCAAAAAAAAAAAAAAGGAACACCTTCCCTTAGCCCACTGTCACAACCACTTGCGTTTCATGTTGACAAATTTACTGCTCCATGTCCATTTTTGCTTTCTCCGAACACACCGGAAAATATTGCGGGTCTTGATATGCTCAAGTATTTCAGGGCTACGATACGATGTTCTACAGAAGGTGTACGTGTTATTTTGAATGACAACTACCCCATGATTGAGAGATCATGTCTTGTTAAAGAGGACATTTAATTAGCTTCACTTCCTAGTACTTTGTGGGCTACTTCAGACACCGATGTAGGGCAAATGGTTATTCAACCAGTACATATTAGTGTCAAGGAGGGCGCCTCATTGCCACGCTTGCCTCAATACAAAATTTCTCAAGAAGGCGAAGAAGCACTTGTACACATTGTCCATGATTTAATTAAAGTGGGGGTTGTGGAAGAAGTTCCTTATAACATTTGCAACAGTCCTATTCTCCCCATTTTGAAAAAAGACACTGACACTAGGATTTACAGATTCATCATTGATTTGCGAGAAGTTAATAAGATTGTAGTACCACAATACCCCGTGGTTTCTGACATAACAACACTTCTTACCTTAGTTCCTCCGACAGCAACTACATTTACTGTGATTGACCTCAAGAATGTTTTCTTATCGATTCCTATTCATCCTGATAGCCGATATTTGTTCGGCTTCACTTTGAATAATCGATCGTACAGATTTTGTAGAATTCCTCAAGGGTATACTGAGAGTCCTAGTATTTACAGTCAAGCATTGAAAAGACGACTTGATTATTTCACTTTGCCTGAAGGAGTGGCTCTCATACAATATGTCGATGACATCTTGTTGGCAGCCGATACGCCTGAACAGTGTGAAAAATGTACTTTGTCTTTGCTTTCCTTTCTTGCTTCACACCACCACAAAGTGTCACGGAAGAAGTTGCAATATTGTAGACCGAAGGTTACCTACTTAGGTCACCTTCTGTCTAAGGAGGGGCGTGCACTTACACCAGATCGCATTCAAGCAATTTTAAACACGCCAGTGCCTTCTACTCAGGAAGATGTCAGTGCATTCATTGGTCTTACTTCTTTTTGAAGACAATGGATATTAGGTTTTTCACACATTGTTAAACCCTTGTTGGCGCTTTTGACCAAAGACACTCCAATGCCCCTTCCATGGACGACTGAATGCCAGAATGCTTTTCGTCAGTTACGTCAAGCTCTTTGCTCTGCACCTGTGTTAGGAACTCCAGATTACACAAGGGCATTTACACTTTATGTACACGAGAAAGATGGGTGTGCAATGTCAGTTTTAGTACAGACACACAGTGACAAGTAGCGTCCCTGTGCATATTTTTCAGCTGTTCTTGATCCCGTTGCTCGTGCATTGCCTGGGTGCTTCCGTTCAGTTGCAGCAGCAGCTGTGTCCATACGTTAGAGTGAAGGGATAGTTTTGTCACATAAATGGTTGGTGCTAGTACCCCATGCGGTCGATGCCCTTTTGTACCAGACTAAGACGCAACACTTGACTAGTGTTCGTTTGACAGGATACAAATTGACACTGTTGGCCCCTCATATTACCCTGAAGAGATGTGCAACTTTGAACCCAGCTACTTTGTTGCCATATCCAGCAACTCATACTCAGTCACAGGAGTCCTATGATTGTATATTCCTTACTGAGGAACAGACAAAGGGTTGCGTCAATTTGCAAGATACGTCTCTTTCGGATGTAGATGGGGAACTATGGGTTGATGGGTCTTGTCTGAAGTTACCAGATGGCACGACTTCAGCTACCTATGCAATTACGATACTTCAGACAGTAGTGGAGACAGCTCGTATACCACAGAAGTCAGCTCAAGCAACTGAGTTAATAGCTTTGACACGAGCGTGTGAACTTAGCACTGACTTGTGTGTGAACATCTATACAGATAGCCGCTATGCTTTTGGAGTGGCCCATGATTTTTGTCTACTTCGGAAGGAAAGATGCTTTCTTACATCCCATGGGATGCAGATAATGCACGGAGAACTAGTGCATAATCTTTTCACTGCACTGACATATCCGAAGAAAATAGCTATTGTTAAGTGTAGCGCGCACAAGAAAGTGACTGATAAGGCAGGACAAGGCAACGCTTTTGCAGATGGCATAGCCCGTGAGACTGCGATGCAACGAAGCACTACATTGATGTATGTAGTGAAGTCACAAGCTGAATGTTGGCATGATACCAGACAGGAAGTGCTAGAAATACAGAGATCTGCTTCTGTGGAACAGCTAGAGCAATGGTCTAAAGAGGGAATGTGTGATGATGAGGGCTGTTGGTGCAATAAAGAGATGGATAAGTGGAAACTGCCAATAGCCTATTTACAGCCTATGGTTTAGATGGCAGATGGGCCGGCACATGTTGGAGCTTCAGCAATAACAAATGGATTATATCCAACTTGAACATTGCAATAACTTGAAGTTTGTTCTAGTGGTGGTATGTGCCTCCAGTAAATGGATAGAGGCATACCCTACAAAGGATAATACAGCTCTCACCACAGCAAAGGTGCTTTTAAAGGAATTCTTCCCTAGATTTGGTGTTTGCAAACTTTTGTGGAGTGACAACGGACCTCATTTTATTGGGCAAGTTGTTGAGTATGTCCTGAAAGGATTAGGGATCAAACAGACGTTCCATGTAGCCTTTCACCCACAATCAGCAGGATTGGTGGAGAGGTATAACGCTACTTTGAAATTGAAATTAGCGAACATACTGGCTTCCAGGTCTTAGAAATGGCCTGATGCGTTGCCCTTGGCATTGTTGTCAATTAGATTAGTGCCACATTCACGATCTGGGTTTACACACTATGAGGTGGTATTTGGGAGACCAGTGAACATTTGGGGAGTTCCTAAACCACACCCCATAAAATGATGTACCATGTGTTCTGATGAGTGACTATTTAGCACAGTTGACTGACAGTTTGATTTCTATTCATCAACAGGTTCGAGAAGCTCTTCCTGACAGGTCCACAGATGAGGCCCATGAACTCCGGCCTGGTGACAACGTGATGGTCAAGGTCTTCGAGAGGTCGAACTGCTTGGGGCCTAGGTGGCGAGGACCAGAACAAGTGCTCCTAGCTACGAGGAGAGCAGGTCAAGTGACGAACAGGAAGAACTGGGTACACAGCACTCACTGCAAGCGAGTGTCGCCTACCATCAAGAGATTTTGGATGTGGAGAAAGGGCACGCCATATCACCTGACGAATCTGAGGAAGTCTTCCCGGACCACTCGCTCCCTGGAGTATCCCAATATCAACTGAGACCATGGAAAGAGTCTGCATTGTTGAAAAAAACTGGTTGAACTACCGTCCTGGGTTTGTGAAACGGCGCTGATGTGGCAAAGGGGTGGGTGGGGGGGGGGGGGGGGGGGGGGAGATCAGTCCTACATAGCGACACCAGTCTTGACCCTCGGTGAAGAAACCAACGGCTGCCCAGGACTTTGGAGCTCCAATGATTGATTCAACGACGAAGTGATCATGTCTGCAGGAAGATCAACTGTTGCTAAGATCTGTGATAAAAAGGCCATATGTGCTGTAGGATTTGTTGTTGCTATGGTAGTTGTAGCAGTGGCAACCCGGTTTGTTGAGAAAGTGGCTCCTGCTCGGCAACTGCTGATCGCCACTACCCCAGTACCAGCTGAGCGCATCATTACATTACGCTTCCATATCATGAGCAAAAGCATCGACAATCCTACCTGAACAACAAGTTTATTCAAATGTTACCTCATACTACTGCCACAATGCCACAAATACTACGGACTGTTGGGTGTGTGGGATGATATCTGCTCACCAGAAGAAGGGAGGAACACCTTTTATTCTTCCCCCAAGATAGCACTGGTTGACCAGACAATACCTTCATGATGGAGATACAACGCAGCAATATCTAGACCATTCCACAACAGTGTACAGGACTGATGAACCGTGAGTAGAATAGGATGTAAAGACATCTCCAGGCATCTTTAACTCATCGTACAGAAGCGGGCAGCCACCGCGCTGGCAGCCAATGAACACACACAGTCAACCCCCCCTTACACAACAAACTAAAATTAGTACGAGATGTAGAGTTTGGACATATTGCCTCAAGTGATAAGTCCCTCCAGTTGGGAATGTTTCCCGAAGTTCAGGTAAAAGTTTCCTCTTTTTGATAATTTCCCTAGAACCCCTACAAGAGCACACGGACAGAATGATACCAATTATGCAGAGGGTGGTCACACAAATGAGGGGGGTTATGAACGTCCAACGAAACAACATGAAAGCAGCCCCCGTCCAGAAGACTATTAACATGACCACCAATATCCCTAACACTGACCTAAAACTCATCACATCAAACGTTCGGGTATGCACACTGCGAGCAAACAATATGCAGTATATGCTTACATAAAGAGGCAACAGGCACACATAGCCCTCTTGCAGGAAACACACCTGACGGCGACTGAAGTAGAACGCTTACATAAGAAATGGCGGGGTATTATCTGCGCCACAGCATACTCAGCTTTCGCCAGGGGGACCCTGTTCTGGATTCAACCCAGTACTCCATTCAAAGAAATGGTACGGGAAATAGACAAGGAGGGACGATATGCTGTAGTAGAGGGATTATTAGAAGGACAACCCATACTGATAGGAAGTATATACGCCCCTAATGTAGAACAACCCCCTTTTTATTATCGCCTCACCGGCATGCTAACCCAACACATGCTAGTCCCGTGGATACTAGACGGTGATTATAACTGCACCCTGGACACTGCCCAAGACAGATCCCACCCCCCACCCACGCCTTCACCAGCATATAAACAGTCCGAAATTTGTAATACTGGGGTAAAACACAGGGCTTTGACGGATGTATGGCGAGCACGCAACCCTGCCACTAAACTATACTCCTTCCACTCTGTTCCACATAACCTACGAGTGCGCCTGGATAGATTCCTATGCTTCACCACACTACTCCCAAAAGTACAACACACAGACTATTTGGGAAGGGTACTTTCAGACCACGATGCACACATACTGACCCTTAGGTGGAAGTCACCTCACCCTCCATACTCACCTGGAAGCTGCCAAGAGACTGCCTCACAGATCAGGTATTCAGACATAAACATGGGGAACATATCCAGAAACACTTTACATTAAACGCCGGTACAGCCACGTCTCGGCTGATCGAATGGGACACATACAAAGTGGTGGCAAGGGGACCGTGCATTCAACAAATAGTGAGAGTGCGCAGAACACTAGAGATATCATTACAAGCGGCAGAACGAACCTTAGCGGATCTTTCGAAAAAAGAGGACAGGGATGAGGTCACCTCGGAACAAATGGCTGAGGCCAAAACGAATTATCCAGAGACACTAAAAGACCTCCATAAATCTATATTTTCGGATGTACGCTTCCAGGGTCTACAGGGAGGGTAACGGGGGGGGGGGGGGACGCTCCTAGCCTGACTGGCCAAGCCGGACATGGAGGTAAAACCAATCACTGATATAATGGACAACTCGGGTACTCGCCGACATTTACAACTAGACATTCTGCGTATCTTCCACAACTATTATTCTAGTATTTAAAGGGCCCCAGAGTGAGGAGATTAACTTGCGACCGGAAGTTTCCTGTGCCCATTACCCTTGCCCCAAATCCTAGCAGCAGATAAAAAAACGTTGGAGGTGAGGATTAAGCCCGCTGACGTTTTCCAGGCGATTAGAGCGTTAGCGCGGAATAAAGCACCGGGAATGGATGGCTTGCCACTCGAATATTATAGCACTTACTCAGCCCAATTGACCCACACACATGGCGACCATGTATAATGATGCACTCGACAGGGGCGAGCTTCCAGGCTCCCTTAGGGAATCGATCATAGTTACATTCCCTAAATCGCATAGAGACCCAACACTACCCTCTTCCTATAGACCAATAACTCTTCTCAACGTAGACTGTAAAATATTGGGAAAAATATTAGCAGAGCGATATACCCAAATTCTGATGCCATTATTTCACCCAGACCAATGCAGTTTTATTCCAAGGCGCAATACATCACAAAATCTGCGTAGACTATTTTATATACAAGACAGGACAAGAGTACAGTTCCCTAAGGCAGCGTGTCTATATTAGACCTCGAAAAGGCCTTCGACACGCTATTAGGGCTGTACCTATTCGAGAGTCTCCACAAAATAAACATAGGACCCACCATGATGGCATACACAAAGCTCCTCTACACAAGCCTCACCTCAAGAGTCTTTAGGCAAGTACATTTCTCCTGTAGAAAGGGAACAAAGCAAAGCAGGGGTGCCCATTATCTCCCCTTGAATGAAATGAAATGAAATGAAAGCAGGATTTATATAGCGCATGGCTGCCCGAAAGCGTCCCAGCGCTGAGATTGCATAAACAGCTGAGGGGAGGAAGGGGGGGGGGGGCAAAGAGTAAAAGAAGAAGGAGAAGCTTTATTGTGGGAAGAGGTGCGTTTTGAGTAGTTTTCGGAACTTCATGTAGTTGGGTTCGTCCCGAAGCTGAATTGGTAGGGCGTTCCATAGAGTAGCAGCTGAGACCGAAAAACGGCGTCCTCCAGTGCGGGCTTTCTTTGCTCTGTGGACCGTAGCCAGGTTCCTTTGAGAGGAGCGGAGGGGCCTATTGGGTTTGTATGGGTAGATCAAGGTCTTCAGCATCGGTGGCCTTCTGTTCACCTTGGCGGTGGAACCCCTGGAAATAAGTCTGCGATGTGAGAGCGAGAGATGGGGTATGCCATTGGCAGGCACGACACACTGTGTGTCCCTCTACGCAGACAACCTTTTAATTTATGTTTGCGACTCTACCCGAGACCTGACACCTATCTGACAGACACTACGAGACTTCGCGAAGGCCTCAGGTCTCAGAGCCAAATGGGAAAAATCCACTATTTACCTGCTAAGCCCTCCTATGGCCCCGTCACTTCCTCCTCTCTCAACACCTCTTCTTCCGCCGCACGACAGTTTTTCATGGCACCTACTTTTTGCTAAGAGAATGGCCTGGGATGCAAGCGGCTCGGCACCTTTTCTGTCTTCGGCTTGCGGAAGATCCCGAGGGCACATGCTTCCCAAGTGGACATAGTCATAAAGTTGATCACCACTCTGTTGTCCCAGTATAGTGGGGCAATCCCCAAACATGTGCTTGAAGTCCGCTTCAGGGGTCTGGCAAGGGGGCATGAAAAGTATGTATCGGGATAAAAACGGTGGAGGCGGTGTGGTGTGAGGTATGCTCTGTGGAGGATACTGAATTGATTGTTCTTGAAACGTGAGTTACTGGAGACCCTTTTGGGATATTCAACTGCTATCTCCTATTCTTTATCATTAAATACCTGCCCCACTTCATCTTCCCATGTCTGTCGTAACCAATGTCGAGGGTTGAGGATCAGTTCCCAAACAGCTTTGTAGAGCCATGTAACTAAAAGTCTACCCTAATGCTGAGTCTGTGGGGTGGGAGGGGGGTGGGCGTGGAAACTGGTTTTGTATTTTTCTTGTTTGTTTTTATTGAAAGAGGCACAGTTACCAAAGACTGTTACCTTGAGCAGGTATATAACATTAAATGGGCGATTAAGCTCGGATCATGCCGAACAGTGCTCAAGAAGTAATGTATAGATGTGGTTGTCCCCCTTTGCTATATATCGCCTGCTGTTTTAAACTCGAAGCACTACTTTGCTGTATGCTTTCGCTACTGTTTCTCTTGGGACCCTTCATGACATATGACCGTACTGACTAATGTCTTCAGATTTATTGTTCTATGTATGTACTCAATTAAATATGTTTAAAAAAAATTAAAGAAAAGATTATACAACAACATAAACTCTGTGGAGCGTGGCTTGGGCGCCGATGGCGATGGTCGCCTGAGAGCTCGGCTCCGGGACTGAGCCCGTGATTATCCTGTAAATCGGAGGCTGCGGGGCACCCCAGACCCCGCATTCTGCTGAACGGACCGACGAAGACCTGCCAGGGCCCTTGGCGTGGCTCGGACGAGTGGTGATCCGGCGTAAAACCGAAGTTGGCGGAGTTGCGGAGTGCGACCCAACATGGCGCCCGGACTTCATTGTCCCCCTGGCCGGATCCGTTGAATTGGAGGAGCATCGCCGGCAGCGTCTCGCCCCCGGCTTTGCCATCCCCTGCTGATCTGTGCACTAGATATCGGTCAGATCGGACTTTCTACAACGAGAATGCACTTGGTTGGGTGATTGGGCGGATGCCCACGTTCTAGAGGATCCCGTGAGCGGACGTCTGGTGAACCGGGCGGTGGCCCCACTCACGACACCGCACCTAGCTACATTTTCCTGGCCGGTCCACTTCCATGGGAGGCGCGACACTCTGGCGCCACAAATCGTCCGGTGGAGTTGGTGACCCTCACCCCGGGACCTTGGCGGCTGTGCGGGCCTGCCCGACCTGGCGGCGGTTGTCTCCGCCCCCTCGTCGGTGCCCTCGGACGCCGTGGTGGTGGCGCGAGCCGAAGCGGAGAAGTTCCCACAGGCCCTGGAGAAGGAGGTCTCCGATACCCGATTTGAGGTCCAGTAACCGGGAGGGTCGTGGTCGGCATCTGCACCCGGAGACGCCTGCTCCTGGACCATTACGGAGTGCCCCCGGCGACATGGGGAAACCTAGAGGAGCCAAGGGGACTACCCCAACCGCCTCAGACTCGGAGACCCAGGACAAAGAGGAACATGGGGACCCAAAGAGTTCTGGTGGTGCATCGATGCAACAGCAGTTCGACCGCGTCCTAGAGGCGATAGCGACCACGCGATCGGCCCTCCAACAGGACATTGCCCAGGTGGCGACGAGCCTAGGTCTCCTTAGAGCGGACCACGGCAAACTTTCGGACCGGGTCAAGGAAGTGGAGGGCTCGGTGAAAACCTTGGAGCCGGCGCAGCGCACCTTGGCTGCGACTATGAAGGATGCCTTATCCCGGATTGCGACCCTAGAGCAGAGAGCGGAAGATGCGGAAGGCCGCAACAGGAGGAACAACATCCGTGTGGTGGGCCTTCCGGAAAAGATCGAGGAGGGCGACATGGTGGCATACTTGGAGGCCTGACTCCGTGACACGGTGGCCCCGGAGGGGCTATCCTCCTCCTACACCTTGGAGCGCGCCCACAGAGTCCCGGCGCGGCCACCGCAGCAGGGACGTGCCCCGAGACCAGTGGTGGCGCGGTTATTGCATTTTCGGGACAGAGACTTAATCCTCAATGCCGCCAGACATAATGGTCCATTCAAAGTGGCGAACAGTCAGGTGAACATCTTCCCGGATTACACCTACGAAACTCAACGCAGGCGGTTCTCCTTCCTGGCGGTCAAGCGCGAGCTCAGGAGCGAGGGCATCCAGTACTCGCTCCTCTATCCTGCAAGGCTCCGCATCATTGTCGATGACAAGACTCAATTCTTCGACACCCCGGAGGATGTCTGTGCCTGGCTCGAGCTTTACAGAGCAGGGAAAGATGGCTTCGGCTCCTCATCCCAACAGGCGGAGGAGCCGGAACAGAGACGGCGATCCAGGAGGATTAGGAATCGCAGCGGCCGCTCGGGGGGGCCCTCAACTGCAGAGACATCGACGGAGCGGAGGGGAGTGCTGGAGGTGTTATCTGAGTTGTCTGGCGCACGAGACGATGCCATTGAGGAGGAAGCAGACCCGGGTGACGAGGGGGCACCATCGGACTCCGAGGACTCAGTGACTGATAGCGCCCATACACCGGTGATCACACCGAAATCGGTGGAGGACCTTCTGGATGGACAGGGGTAACGGGGTGAGCTACCTCATTTTGGGAGGGGGCCCGGCAGGGGGGAGGCGGTTGCCGTCAATTGATGCTGACAACGAGGGCGGGGAAGGTGGGGTGCCCCTGTTTTTGCCCAGAGGGTCTTCGGCACTGTTTTGGGCTTGTTTTAGTCCCGGTAGCCTGAGCGTCGAGGGCCCACTGCCTCCGCCCGGCCCGCACTTGGCCCTTAAGGCCTTCCTACGGTGGCGACCGCAGGATTAGTAGGGGTTATTGGGTTGTTGGAGGGCGAGGTTTGGATGGGATCTGGATGGTGCTGTTTGGGTCCTGTTCTGGGGAGGGTGGGTTGGGGTTTGGTTCGTTCTTGGGTTGTTTGGTTTTGGTTGGGGAAAATGGCCGCCGTCAGTGCTGGGATGAATGATGTCCTTCTTTTGTGGGGACCCGGATGGGGAGACTGTGCGAGAACAATATGGGACAATGGCTGATGTTGCTAACTTGAAATGTGTCACTTGGAACGTGAGGGGGCTTCATACTATGTCCAGGCGCCACAAAGTCCACGCTTATTTAGTGCGTAGGGGAGTGCAAATGGCGCTGCTGCAGGAAACTCATCTGAACAGGGCGGAAGGGGCGGCGCTACAGCGTAGATGGAGGGGGCAGGTCTTTTACACATCGTACTCCGCGTATGCCAGAGGGGCGCTAATATGGGTTAGAGCTGGGGTCCCCTTCCAGGTCACGAAAACAGTGATAGATCCAGAGGGACGTTACGTGGCCATTTCGGGCACTTTAGGAGGGAGGGACTTGAACGTTTGCTGTGTGTACGCTCCTAATATAGACCAGACTGCCTTCCTTTCCAGGTTATCGGGCTCGTTGGCCCACTTCTTCTCCGGGCCCCTTTTGCTCGGGGGAGATTTCAACTCAGTAGTGGACGTAGACGCTGACCGCTCGCATCCACCCCTTCCCGATTCTCCGGTTCGTCGCACGGCTAAGGGTCGTAAGGATTGGCAGACCCACTGGGGTCTGACGGATATCTGGAGGGCGCACCACCCCACATCTAGGGACTATTCATACTTCTCGAGCCTCCATGAGTTGCATGTCAGACTAGATGGATTTCTTGGCTCGCCCGAACTGGTTTCGGCAGCGGTCCGATCTGAGTACTTGTCCAGAACCATCTCAGACCATAACCCCCTCCTGCTGGACCTTCGCTGGATCCCCGGAGCGCCGGCGGTACCCACCTGGAAGTTACGACCCGAGATTCTTGAGGACAGTGTTTTCAGGGCGGACCTGGGGGATAAGGTATCGGAATATTTTGCGTCCAACGGCGGCACCGCGAGCACAAGAGCGTTAGAGTGGGACGCTTTTAAGGTAGTGGTGAGGGGTTACTGCATTTCTAAAAAGGTGGGCATGAGGCGAGTTATCCTAGCTGACCTAGATGCAGCGGACCGGAAACTCCGCGAGCTGGAAATTCGCCGCCCCGGGCGCCCGGAATTACAGGTACACACGGCGGAGGCGAGGGAGAAGGTGGCGGCGGAGGTCGAACGGCTTCGCTGTTTTGACTACAAGGCCTATACGGTCCGGTCCATCGCGGAGGGGGACAGATCGAGCGCGTTGCTGGCATGGCTGGCCAACCCTACGCGTCAGTCCTCATTGACGACAAGTATGCGTAAGGCAGACGGAACCGAGGTATACACTCAACCGGAGATTCTCAGCTGCTTCCGGCATTATTACGAACGTTTGTACCGCAGTCGCTCCGCCCGAGACCCTGACCGGCTCGATAATTATCTACACCCACTGGAGCTCCGAACAGTGGAGCAAGAAGTGGCGAAAGCCCTGGGGTCCAACATAGAATTGGGGGAGATCCGCGGTGCCATTAAACGGATGGCGAGAAATAAGACCCCGGGCCTGGACGGCCTGCCCGTGGAGTTTTATGCAGCTTATGCTGACCTCCTGGCCCCTAGGTTATTGGTGGTCTACAGAGAGGCGAAGAGGCTGGGGCGGCTCCCGAGCTCGATGTGTGAGGCGTTGGTGGTTCCTCTCTTCAAACCAGGGAGGGACTCGTCCGACCCGGGGTCTTACCGTCCTTATCGATGCTGACGGTGGACTATAAAATACTGAGCAGTATCCTGGCCTCGAGGCTGCTGGGACACATGAGTTCCCTGGTGCATGAGGACCAAACAGGTTTTATCCCAAGGCGTAACACGACTATGAACATTCGCAGGTTGTTCCGTTTGCTAGGGGAACCGTTTGTGGATGCCCCGTCCCCGGTTGTCTTATCGGTGGACCTAGAGAAGGCTTTTGATAGCCTGGAGTGGGACTACCTTTGCACGGTGCTGCGGAGATTCGGCCTCGGTGAGGGCTTCATCAGATGGACCGCGGTTCTCTATGCCTCTGCATCGGCCAGGGTCCGGGCGGGACCACTGATTTCCTCACAATATCCGGTAGAACGAGGCACGAGGCAGGGATGTTCGTTGTCCCCACTTCTCTTTGCGCTGGCGGTGGAACCACTCGCGCTGCACCTTCGATCGGGAGCCCACTATATGGGCCTGTGGACGCCTTCGGGCCCGCACTACGTTTCGCTGTATGCAGACGACCTATTGCTCTTCCTGGAGGACCCGCTCGACGCTTTACAGGGAGCGGCGACGGCGCTCACGGAGTTTGGGGAGGTTTCGGGCCTCCGGGTGAATTGGTCCAAGACCTGTCTTTTCCCGGTTCGTAAGGGTGCCCCCGCCCCTACTTTAAGTAGGGAGATTAGATGGGAACCCGACTGCTTTAAGTACCTGGGGGTATTCGTCTATCACGACCCATCCGACCTCCTGGATGGGAACATTGCCCGCAGCACTCGAGCACTTCGAGGCTGCATGGACTTCTGGGCCACGCTGCCGCTCTCGGTGGCGGGACGGATCGCTCTGCTTAAAATGGTGGCGCTTCCCCGGCTATTATATTATTTCCGGACACTACCGGTCTGGGTCCCCCCGGCCACGTTTCGACTATTACGTTCTATGATGGTCGGATTCCTCTGGGGCTCGGGCCGCCGTCGGGTGGCCCTCAAGACCCTGATGAGGCCGAAAGATGAGGGGGGGCTTGCGGTGCCGGACTTTGAAAAGTATTATCTAGCGGCGCAGCTCCAGACCTTCACCCAGGAGATCGCCCGGGAATTCCGGGGCCCGGAAGACAGAAGGGGGACGGGCATGGCCAGGCATGTTCTCTCCTTCATAGCGCTGCGACAACGTTTGGCCCTGCGGGATTTGTCGCTGGAGGAGCGGACCGTCCGCCTGTGTTGGAATCGGGCTCACGCCCGAGGCCATCTGAGAACACCGTATGCGCCCAAAATACCTTTGGGGATGTTGACGGCCCTCCCCCATGGAGGCGATTGGTCACGATTGGCGGCCTGGGAGGACGCCAGTTTACAGCTAGTTGGGGATCTGTATGAGGACGGGGCGCTCTTGCCCTTCCAGGATCTTATTGACCGCTTCGAGATCCCCCGTGGTGACTTCCTGTTGCACTCGGCCATTGTCCGAGCGATCCAGGCACACTGGAAGAGCGGGCAGGAGGAACCCGCCTTATCTCCGGTATGCCAATACGTGATGATGTCTGCGGGCACGGTGAAGGCGGTCACTTGCCTTTACGGTAGATTGATCAACGAAGGGTTGGCTCCTCTCACTACTTTGAGAAACCGCTGGGAGGAGGACATTGGCAGGGAGATCCCGGAGATGACCTGGTCCCAGTTGGTGCGGCGAGCCTGGAAGGGCACACGCCACGCCCGTTTTCAGCTGGTCCACTATTACGTTCTCCATAGAGCATATCTGACCCCAGTGAAAATTAAACGATATTTTGCCACGAATTCGGCGGATTGCCCTAGGTGCCCAACTCAGGAGGCGGACCTCCTCCACATGTTATGGGCCTGCCCGGGATTATCATCCTACTGGGTGGAAGTGGGGAAGACCCTGGAGGAGGTGACAGGGAGATCCTTATCATTTGATGCGGCGGTGGGACTCCTACACTGGTTCCCTCATACCCCCAAGAATAAAATTTCCAGCAAATTTATAGACCTAGGGCTCCTCCTTGCTAAGCGAGAGGTGACCAGGAACTGGAAGGCACGAGTTGGTCCGACAGGAAGCCGATGGCACAGCGAGCTCTTGAAGTGGGCGGCGGGGGAGAGCACACTGAGATACCAACTGGCTTGGAGGCAGCGTAATGAGAAGGCGCAGGAGGCAGCGTTGGAGTGGGAAATGTTAGTGCAGGCCCTCAGGGATTATTGCGCCCCCAGCGACTCTGAAGGTGAAGAAGCGACTCGCCCCGAGTCCTGATAAACATTTGCACTATTAGTCCTGTTGCTTTCCCAGTGGGTCCCATAGCAGATCCTGTTGCGGTTGTTCCCAGGCGCTGATGGCGGGGTTGGGTGGGATTTACTCTGGTTAGTAGTATTTTGAGGGTGGGGGTTTTTTCTTTTGGGTTTATAGGCTTGTTTGGAAAAGCAGATGACGGACAGTGGATCATCCGGACCAGCTCTGACATCCCTCTGAGCCCCCATTGAATTTCGCCGCCCGACCCCAGGGTTGTGGGCCGGATGGCTGTGTACGGAACTTACGGTGCGGGGACAGAGGGTGTATTTCGCTGATATTGCTTGTGATATAATGCTGGTCGATTTTGTAACGATTTACTAATTCCTGCAATAAAAATATATTTTAAAATAAAAAAACAAAAAAAAAAAACAACATAAACTCTGTCAAAAGTGACAACTAGAGACAATGTTTTGCCATTGTGCAACATTCCATCCATCATCTTGTGTGTTTTGCTGTTCACCCTATGTGGGGAGGGTATGCCCAGACGTGGGTCCGATGCTCACTACGCCACTGGAGTCAAGCTATCCTGGCTGATGAAGTCTGATAGCCAGAAACCGGTCCTAGGATGCTTGATTCCGGTCCAGGGAAGACTGTCACGATTACGCCGTAGAATAGGTCAGGGCAAGTAGACAACTACATCTCCCAGAATGCCTGCAGTTCTGTCCTACTCTTCTTTCCCTTTCCTTTCCTATCTAAACCTGTTCCTCCCCTTCCCTGGTGCTTGTCACCTGAGGACTTCCTGGATTTCCCCTCTGCCGAGTTTGTTTGTTCGAGACTATTTCCGAATCGCACTGAGCGCGTTTGTGGTTAATTATTCTGACAAGTGCCTCGACTTTGGATTCAGCGATGGAGCGCTTTCGTGTTTCATTGCAGTCTGTTGTGTGTCTCGACATTGGATTAGCGCGGGAGCGCATTGGTGGCCTTAGCAGGATTTGGTGAAAGTTCTTGTGCCCTACGAGGAAGAACACAAACCAAAATGAATATTTTTATTTGCCCATAAGGATATCTACAGAAAGGATTTGATTGTTTGTAAATCATGAAGTAATGACAGCCAACTCAAATCGTCTCCTCGATATCGCCGTTTCTGAAGGAAGGAGCGGTGCAGGATTGCCTGTTTTGAATACTTGACTTCACCTGCATGCGCTATCGTTCTAAAGGGCAGCTAAGTACAATTTTATCCTGGCTTGGCAGTTCGGTCTGGACTGTCCCCATGAGGCACAGGGTCAAGACTGATTTGCATATGGCCATGTCTGAACTGGGGTGGCTTGGTGAGCAGAATAATGATGGATTAAACCCAGATCTGTGACTGGGGGTGAATGTTTTGCCATTGTGCAACATTCCGTCCATCATCTTGTGTGTTTTGCTGTTTACCCCATGTGGGCAGGGTATGCCCAGACGTGTGTCCCGTGCTCACTACGCCACTGGAGTCAAGCTATCCTGGCTGATGAAGGCTGATAGCCAGAAACCGGTCCTAGGATGCTGGATTCCGGTCCAGGGAAGACATGGCTTGGCAGGTCGGACTGGAATGTTCCCATGAGGCACAGGATCAAGACTGATTTGCATATGGCCATGTCTGAACTAGGGTGGCTTGGTGAGCAAAATAACGATGGATTAAACCCAGATCTGTGACTGGGGGTGAATGTTTTGCCATTGTGCAACATTCCGTCCATCAACTTTTGTGTTTTGCTGTTCACCCTATTTGGGAAGGGTATGCCCAGACATGGGTACCGTGCTCACCACGCCACTGGAGTCAAGCTATCCTGGCTGAGGAAGGCTGATAGCCAGAAACCGGTCCTAGGATTCTTAATTCCGGTCCAGGGAAGACATGGCTCGGCAGTACGGTCTGGACTGTTCTCATGCGGCACAGGGTCAAGACTGATTTGCATATGGACATGTCTAAACTGGGGTGGCTTGGTGAGCAAAATAACGATGGATTAAACCCAGATCTGTGACTGGAGGTGAATGTTTTGCCATTGTGCAACATTCCGTCCATCATCTTGTGTGTTTTACCAATTGAGGATGCAACACGTTCTTCATAAAGATGGCTACATTTAAGTGCTGTGCATGTTCAAAAACGGGCCAAAACTATTGTTGTTCGTTTATTAATAGGCATAATTAACCATTCGTTCTTCTCTCATGCTTTATTTAGAAACCTGTTTTATCCCTGGGGACAAGCATGTAACGTAGAGCAGGAAAAACACAAAATGCTCTACAAATGGCAGCTGCAACAGTTGATGCCTGTGCTGTATCATTTTAAGTGCAAACTCATGGAAAACCCAGTAGATATGTTTTTAAACTAACCAATGTTCCAAATTTGGCCTATGTTTTGAATGAGACCCAAGCAATAGGATCAATAGTAGTGTACTTAAGCTGGGGATGGAAATTATGGTTCAGATCCCTGAAGCTTTTTTCCACAAATAATTGTAAGACCTACTCAAGAAAAATATTTATCTGACCTGATGTACCTAAGCTAATAATAAGTTAAAGAAAGTTAAAGGAGAGACATCTTTCAATATTGACTCACCCTCAATCGTTCAGTTATTAGTTTAGTGGATCACATATCAGTGTATTTAATATTTTGGAGTGGTTTATTTTGGGCATGACATTGTACTTCATGGGTCAAGTTCCACCACTACCAGTAATTTGACCGGTTTAAAGCGGAATATTAACATGCTAAAAAGACTTTGAAGATCATGCTTGAATGATTGACGAGGCTGTAGATTTTGTTCTAAGTTCAGAGGTCTCCCAGCATTTACTTGGGACTACATATATCCGTTTTGACTTACTTTCTATACTTACTGTCTGTCACTTGTGTCCCCTCACACTTCCCAATTGTCTGGTAGACCCTACAAGCATCATAGAACTAATGAGTGCAGCTAGACCAGTATTTTGTAAACAAATATGTAATTTAACAATTATGCTGGAAAACTGGGTGGCAGAAGGCTGGACGAGGAAAGGAAGAAGGAGTAAACAGACTAATAAAAATAAACTAAATGTCTACCTGCTCCCATATGCAAAATGGTGTGTATCACCGGGTGTGTGGGAGGCTCCCCCTCATTTAGATCCCAGTAGTGACGGCTGCTGTCTAAGAGTTGCCTGTGTAGCAGGAACTGACCCGGCGGATGGTCATAGTGGTCAGTTATTTGGGCGTAAGTCTTAAGCTGTCCATCTTCGAATAGGGATTCTACCTCCGTGACTTCATGGTCGGTCTATACCTGCAGAGCACCCCAGGTATAGTATTTATCCTTTTGGGGGAGCCCTACCAGTGGGAGCAGAAGTGAGTACAGTGGTTTTACTCTGGACATGCAATGGATTTTCAGCATGCACGTGCGAGCTAAGGACACCTGCAGGGTGTAGGTGCGCAGTGATTTGGTACCTGGCAAGAGAATTCTCCGGATTGCCGGGTGGGGTACGCGACCTTCATCAGTAACTGTTTCTCCTATGTGACGATCTGCCGTCCAGTGTGACAGCCACTGGAGCGGAGCCGCCAGGAATTATGCTTCAAAGGATGGGGCACCCAGACCTCCCTGATTCGTGGGCAAATACAATGTGGTTAAAAATTCACTATGTCGACCCCCTCCCCATATCAACTCAGCGAGCAGGGTATCCAGCTCCCAATAGAAAGGCGTGGTGGTATTACTGGGAGATTGGTGAAGTGACAGAGCAATCTAGGAACCCTGATCATTTTGGCGAGAGCTACTTGTCCAATTGGAGCCAGGGGCAGTGTTTTCCAGAAGCCCACTGCCATGCATATCCCCGCCAGCGCCCTGCGGTGGTTTCCTTCATACAGGTACTCGGGAGAATTGTCAGCCTCACCCCCAGATATCTGGGCGCCGCAGCACTCCAGGCAAGTTTATGAGCTCCAACCGGGATGTCTTAGGGGGCCAAATAGGGGCTCAATGGATAGAGTGTGGATTTGTCCGAATTGACTTTGAGGCCTGAGACTTGTGACGTCTCGGACATATATCAGGAGATCATCGGCATACGGCATACCCTACCTCTCACCCTCTCGACATAAACGTATCGCCTGGGGCTCTACCGCCAGGGCGAACAGGAGGGTGGACAATGGGCACCCCTGTCTAGTTCCTCGTTCTATGGTCAATGGCGCCGAAATGTATTTACCAAATTCTCACCCGTGAGGTAAGACCTGTACAGAGAAGTTTTGTATACGCCTTCAGGGTAGGTCCTATGTGTATTCTGCCGAGGACAGCAAATAAATATGGCCACAGCAAAGTATCAAAGGCCTTTTCGAGGTCTACAATCAGAACCGTGTTCTCGCCCTGTCCTGGGTATGGAATAACGTACGTAGATTCTGAGAGGTTTTACGCCGAAGGACAAATCCACATTGGTCTGGGTGGATCAGTGGTGTGAGAATTTGGGCATAACGGTCCGCTAGTATTTTACCCAATATTTTACAATCTGCGTTTAGTAGTGTTATTGGTCTGTATGAGGCAGGGAGTGTTGGCTCTCTGTGTAGTTTTGTGAATGTAACTAGGATCGATTCCCTGAGTGAGCCTGGGAGTTTGCCTCTTTCCAGCGCCTCTTCATACATGGCTACAACATGGGGGATCAGCTGGGCTGAGAAGGTGCTATAACATTCAAGCGGGAAGCTGTCCATTTCTGGGGCTTTGTTGCACGCCAATGCTCTGATTGCTTGGGCTACGTCTGGGGCCTTGATCCTCGCTTCCAGTGCTTTTTTGTCTGTGGATGGGATGCGGGGTAGGAGCAATGGGAGGAGGAAATGGGTAATCGCGTGGTGGTCTCCCGGCGCTGGGGCCTGATGGACACCGGAGTAATAGTTGTGAAAAATGTGCAAAATATTTATCTGTGAATGTTGCAAGATATTTAACTGTGAATGTCGAGGGGTCCCGGTCTTGTCAATTATTTCCGTGATAGGTTTCAAATCTGTGTCTTGCTTGGCTAGCGTCCCAACTCTATTGCCTTCTCGGTGTATCTTGGAAGGATAGACCTTAAAATATTTGCAGAGGTCTCTCATTGCCTCTGCGTGGGATGTCTTGGCGGTTGCTACTTGGTCTGGGGTGGCTTCGCCTGTATCAGGTTTTTTCCTTAAAGCCACTAGTGCTATTTCCGCGTTTTGCAGTGAAATTTTGAGCGTTCTACGTACCCCTACTATTTGTTGTATACAAGGCCCCCCGGCTGCGACTTTGAATGCATCCCATTCTATCAGTATGGACGTCGCCGTGCCAGCGTTTAGTGTGAAATGCATGTGATCCCCATGCTCATGACAAAACACCTGGTCTGAGGCAGTCCAGTGGTAATTTCAAGGTGGGTACGTGGGGTGGCTCCCACCTGAGAGTCATTATATGTGCGTCATGATCGAATAGTACTCTACCTAAATAGTCTGTGTGCTGTACTTTCGGGAGTATTGTTGTGGAGCAGAGAAACCTATCCAGGCTCACTCGCAACTTATGTGGGCTGGATTGGAAAGAATATATTTTAGTGTCTGGATTCCGTTCCTGCCGTGCGTCCGTCAATGCTCTACCCAAATTTGAAATAGCTCCATCTGCTTGTGCGCCGGTGACTGCGCGGACGGGACAGGACAGGGGGGTGGGGGGCAGGGGGGGAGGGGGTTACGGGACGGGACATTTTTTCATCAGCAGTACCCCTGCGCGTCGGTAGGCGTCGTCGTGCGGCTCCGCGAACGTCGTTGGCACTGTCGTCGCCGAGATGACATCGCTGGAGCTACTTGATGTGCCCACGGCGCGGACTTCAGTTTTGTACACAACTTTCCGTGCCAGGAACGCCATAGCCGACGTCTGTTCCACGTGTGGCTGAAGCCCCCTGTGAAGTAAGGAAGACTGTGTGACTTGAGCCACTTTGCAAACATTTACTGTTTTCATCTCCTTCATTTCGTGCTGGGCGGACACATTGAAGACAATAAGATTTCATGAGATTTGAGCCGAGACGGTGGCTACTACCCCACCCTTTGTGGGTGGTTGTGTGGGTTGGCCATTTAAGATCTTCCCTAGACTGGACCAGGGCTTTGAAGATTAGAGTACCCATGTCCTGATGAAGCCTATATCATCTGGCTGAAACGCGACCGCGACTGCGTCGACACCTTTGGCTTTAAACGGAGTCCCTTATTTAAATCAAAGAAAGATTTGATTTACTCATTGATGCACCTATGTAAATATAAGCTGGGTATATGCGTTAACCTCCTGGTGCCTTTTTCGTTTGGGACTACCTTGTAGTTGTATACTCCACTAGACTGTTGAGGAGGTACATATGTAAATTGGTGTGTATATATATAATTGTAAATATTCCTTTGTCCTGAGGGTACATATAAGTTACTTTGATATTGTATATGTTGTGTATATTTGTATATAGTGTACATGTGATGTGTTGTACATAGATTGCGTTTTTGTTGGGCTTTTTTGGCTGTCCGCCCATATTTGTGTATATGAACTTTGATATATTCTTCTTTGATTTAATCTGTTTATCACAAGATAATTAATTGTTTCTTGTTTGATAATTAAAAAAATGGATTGATCCCTTCAGTACCATTTCTCTCTACTTTTTCATCTTTGGATGTCTCCTGCTCAGGTACGGGAGGGTGAGGTGGGCAGAACCCCTAATCATTTTTTCTAGGAACGCAGAGCCATGCAAGATACTGACCACTGGTGCCTTGAAACTAGGGCCCTGAAAAGGGATGACTGTAACTCTAGAAATCAGTTTGCAGAATGGGGAAGATGGGTGGGGCGGTTAGGAATCTATCACTACTAATGTTTCTTACAGATATGTCGTTACCGAAGGTAACATGTGAATATGAAAGAAACACGTAGTGATAGATTCCTTACCTTAGAATAGATACCCCAGCAATACCAACCCCTGTGGTGGGTCTGCGAACCAAGATCACACCAGATAGTCCTGTAGAACAGAACGGCCAAAGAAGCAGTCTCCATGGACTTGGCTGTCCAGGCAGCAATGCTTGGTAAACGAGGCCCACGTAGCTGCCTGGCAGATGTCATGCAAGGGAACTCACCGTCCCAAGGCAGTAGTGGCTGCCTTGCCCTGGTAGAATGGGCGCGCAGCCCCACCGGAGGCTCCTTTTTAGCCAAAGAATAACAAGCTTTTTTGCAGAGAAAGACCCAACGAGAGATTGTCTGCTTGTGCACAGCCTGACCTTTCTTGGCGCTCACTTAGCCAACAAAGAGTTGGTCATTCACCTGGAACTGTTGTGTGCGGTTCAGATAGAATGAGAGAGCATGTTTTGGGTCCAGACAGTGGAGCCTCTCCTCCTCTTTTGAGGGATGATGAGGCTGAAAGAATGTTGGGATGCCCAATGTGAAAGTCAGTGACAACTTTTGGCAGAAAAGAAGGCTGAGTCCTCAAAAAAACCTTGTCCGGATGGACAGAGAGAAAAGGTTTAGAAGAAAGAGCATGGAGCTCACTCACTCTTCTGGCAGAGGTGATGGCCACCAGGAATGCAGTTTTCAAAGTAAGAAGACGAAGAGGACAGTTGTGAAGTGTCTCAAAGGGAGCACACATTAAATATGTTAGAACCAGGTTCAAGTCCCATAGAGGCATTATGAAAGGAACAGGAGGGAAAAAATGAGTAATGCCTTTTAAGAATCTATTTATAACAGTGGACTTCAAAATGGGAAGGCATATCTGGAAGCCGTAAAAAGGAAGAATGGCAGAGAAATAGCCCTTGATAGTGCCCAGAGCATAGCCCTGCTGAGCCAAAGAAAGCAGGAATAGAAGGACTTCTGAAAGAGGGGCAAAAAGGGGATCCACAGCCGTTGATGTGCACCATGCCACAAATGTATTATACCTGCAGGCATATACCGTCTTAGTGGAGGGACACCAGGCTGCAAAGATTACATCACAAACTTCGGGAGGCAGGTCAAAGGACATCAACTGTCGCCGCTCAATCTCCACCCAAGGAGGTGGAGTCTAGACAGGTTCAGGTGGAGGACCGCCCCCTGCTGCTGCGACAGAAGATCCTCCCGAAGAGGCACTCTTATCGGGGGATCGATGCCCATGTTGATTAGCTCAGGATACCATACTCTTCGAGCCCAGTCTGGAGCCACAAGGATGAATTGTGCCCGGTCGCCCCTGATCTTCTTCAGCACTCTGGGTAGAAGTGGTATAGGCGGAAAGGCGTATAGTAGACTGCAACTCCACTTGCGACGAAAAGCGTCGCCTAGCGAGTGTCGCATTGGAAATTCCAACGCGCACATTCTCTTCGGTGGCGAATAGATCTAACCAAGGCTCTCCCCACTGCTGAATGAGTCCTTGCGCCATGCCATAGTGCAGACGCCATTCGTGATCCATCATGCACCGGTGGCTGAGTTTGTCCGCCCTGGCGTTCAGAGAACGTGCCAGATGTTGAACCACCAGGGAAACCCTCTGAAATTTCCAGCCATGTCCAGAGGCGCAGAGCCTCCTTACATAGGGTCTACGACCGCATCATGCCCTGTTTGTTGCAGTACCACATGGCAGTGGTGTTGTCCGTGAACACCTGCACCGCTCTTCCCCGGACAGAGGGAAGGAATGCCTTCAGTGCAAGCCGTATCCCCCGAAGCTCCAGAAGGTTGATGTGGAGCCCAGATTCCGCCCGAGACCACAGGCCTCTGATCTCCGCCTCTCCAATGTGGCCGCCCCATCCCAGAAGGAACGCGTCCGTCACAACTGTGTGTTCCGGTTGGGGAAGAAGAGGGATCTGCTGTTGACCCAATCGCAATTCGTGAGCCACCACTGCAATTGTTGTGCAGTGCCCTCCGAGATCTGGATATTATCGGACAGGTTGCCCTGATGCTGTGCCCACTGGAACTTCAGGTCCGACTGCAGAGCACCCATATGCCATCTGGCATGATCCACTAGCAGGATGCAGGAGGCCATCAGGCCCAGAAGCCGAACGGTCATCCTGACCAAAACCCAGGATAGAGGCTGAAAAATCGGAATCATAGCCTGAATATCCCGGACTCGCTGCTCGGGAGGATAAATCCGAAACTGCGCTGAGTCCAGAACCGCTTTGATGAAGAGGAGCTTCTGAAAGGGAAGCTGGTGTGAATTCGGCACATTGATGGAAAACCTCAGCAAATGCAGGAGGTCGGCCATAGACTGAAGGTGGGAGACGACTGCCTGTGGCGAGCCCGCCTTTAACAACCAGTCGTCGAGATAGGGGAATACTAGAACCCCTGATCTGTGCAGATGAGCTGCGACCACTGCCATCACTTTCGTAAACACCCGAGGGGCGCTGGTAAGGCCAAAGGGGAGCATGGTAAACTGAAAGGTTTTGTGACCTACCATGATCCGCAGGTAACGCCGGGGATGTGGAAATATGCATCCTGCAAGTCTAACACTACCATCCAGTATCCAGGGTCGCGGGCAGACAAGACCTGAGCTAGCGTCAACATCTTGAACTTCTCCTTCTGTAGGAAGCGGTTGACGTTCCTGAGGTCCAAGATAGGACGCAGGCCTTTGTCCTTCGTGGGAACCAGAAAGTAGTGGGAATAGCAACCACAACCTACTTCTGGCCCAGGAACACACTCAATGGCCCCCTTGGCCAAGAGACTTCCTGCTGAAGAAGCACAAGATGGTTCCCCGACATGCAGTGGTACTGAGGTGGCATGGCTCAAGGGGTAGTTTCGAAGGGGAGGGAGTAGCCCCTTCGGACTATTTGCAGCACCCGCCTGCCCAAGGTGATGATGCGCCAGTGTTTGAGATGATGGCAGATTCTGCCGCCCACTGGCGTTTGATGGGCCTGAAAGTTCGGACTAGGAAGGCTTTGAATTGGATGCTGCGGGGGTGGTGGAGGACTAACCCGCCTGCTGGCCCCCAGAACTGTCTCAGCGGTTCCCACGTCCATGGCTGTGCCGAGATTGTTGCTGCGCCGGCCTGTGGCTCTGAAAGGAACGTGTTGGGGCACCCCTTCCGTGACCACGGAAAAAGCAAAAAGCAGAAGGCGGAGGAGGCAGAGTTGCCTCAAAGGGTAGGTCCATCAAGGGGTTCAGGACATCCCCGAGAGACGTCAATAGTCCTCAGCCAGGCGTGGCGCCGAAGCGCCACCGTCGTGGAAATTGCCCAGCGAGTCAGCGGTATTAAGCCCACAACGAATGGTGAACTTTGCTGCGTCTCTTCCAGCTGCTACAGCTGCCTCCTCTGGGCAGTTGGGCAGCACCTGTGCAACCGTGTCCCACACAGAGTGGGAATAATGGTCCAAGAGGCATGCCGTGTTCACCAACCGCAGCCCTAAGCTGGCAGATGAAAGCAGCTTCTTGCCAAGCTGCTCCAGCTTCTTGGATTCCCTATCTGGAGGTGCTGAAGGAAATGCACTCTGGGAAGAGGAGGCTTGGACAACCAAACTCTCAGGGGTGGGATGTTGGGAGAGGAAGAGGGGGTCACCCGGAGCTGGGTGATGGAGTCGGGCCACGTTGCTGTCCACAGGAGCCCCAGTGTTTCGCCTGGAACAAGTGCCCAAAAGAACGTCAGACAGTGCATCATCAAAAGGCAGCAAGGGCTCCGAAGAGGTTGACGCTGTTTGAAGCACTTCAATCAGTAGGTTAGTCCTGACAGCCACTGTAGGGAGTTAGAGGTTGAGAGCCTTGGCCGCCATACGCAACACCACTGCGTAACTTGCTCCCTCCTCCGTAGCCACGGAAGGAGGAGACAGCATGCCAAGGTCAGGCAAGGTGTCTACACCACTGGCATCCCCCAAATCCTCTCCAGTCCGGGTCATCACCGCACTGACGGACCCAGAAAAGGTGGGTAGGTCAGCGGCGACATCACAGGCTCCGCCAGAGCTGCGGGGGTGGCAAAGCCTGCACCCTCAGCCGCGTCACGCGACTGGCAAGGGGAAGTCAAAGAGCGACTGCGCTTCTTCGACTTCTTTTTGGAATACTTCGACTTACCTGAACCAGAGTGCGAAGACTTAGAGCCAGAGGAGCGATGGTGATGGCTCAGCGACCGGTCCCTCGACCTTCCACGGGACCGGAAACTTGAGCGGCGCGGAGCTGACTTCCGGCAACTTTCGGACTGCTCCACAAAGTTTTTGGCGCCACGGCCTGGCAGTCGGGCATGACTTGGAGTCATGTTCGCGCCCCAGGCAGTAGAGACACACACAGTGTAGGTCCATCACTGACATCATGTGGCGACAGTCCCAGCAGTTCTTGAAACCAGGCATCCCTACGACACCGGGAGTCCATCGACTCAGAAAAAATGCGGTAAAAGGCCTCGAAAAAGCTCAGACAAAAATTGACTCGGGGTACATGCTCTTCTCGGATCTGAGCTTGCTGGCGCAGAAAAAGGAAGAACTGACATCAGCACGCGTGGGCGTGTCTAAGTAGCTCCAGCGACGTCATCTCGGCGACGACGACGCCACTGATGCTCACAGAGCCGCACGACGATGCCTACCGACATGCAGGGGTACTGCTGACGAAAAACTTTCCGGATCCAGTCTAACGCCTCGGGGTAATTCTGAGGTAAGGAATCTATCACTACGTGTTTATTTCAGATAGGGAGTATTCATGAGAGAAAGTGTAGTCAGGGATCCCTGATAATCAGGTAGAGGAGAAAGAATATAAGAAATAATAGTTACACATAAATGTGACCTAGGAACCCATACGATTGTCTGATCTGCAGACCAGAAAGTGAGCACTACTACTGTAAAGGTTGGTACGATCAACTTGATTTTTTGTTTAAACTCTTTTATTAGATTTTCCATTTTCCAATTTACATTCAGCATCAACAGCATTGTCAAGTTACACAAAATGAGGTACATTATAACTCTGAAAAATGTCGATATAGGATCGTGGGCGTGTCATGGTGGGCTGAATGTTGCAAAGTCTAGGTGGAGCTATAGTGAGTCCTTATAAGTTGCCTTCCTTTAGACAGCTTAAATATCGGACCCATCTTACATGGGTAGAAGAAGTGGGTATAATTATCTAACAGGGGATTTAACTGTGGGCGAGTGGTTGGGGGTAGAGATGTGGGGTGGACATGTGTGTGTGTGTTAGACCTGTCTGCTCCTGGGAGTCCTCTTACCATTATTATTTATTTTGTCACCCTTGACCTCCTCGTGTTTCACTTACTTTTATTATTCACCAGGAATTTTTAGTGTTGACAGAGGGGCTAGGTGTTCCTTGACGCTATTCTTTTTCCTTCCTTTTTGAGGCCTAGCCTCCCTCACCAAAATTGAGAGAAAACCTTGAGACCTAAAATGGTGTCCAGCAACTGCCATAACGGACACTTCAGTGAGAAAGACCCATTGGACTGTATAGGGAAAGTTCTGGAACCCTCTAGCAGGTTCCAGTGGTCTGAGGCCAGGTTATAAAAGGCCAGTGGCCAGGCAGCCATTTTGAGTAGTGGGCGAAGTGACCAGAGAGAAAGGTTGGGGTGGACCTGCTGAGGAGAAAGGCAACTTATTGAGGAGGTTGACACAACCTAGGAGCCAGATCGACTTATGGGCCGGCTGCTTTCCGGAGCTGATGGGACCCCTCTTGTTCTGACCAATCCCTGCCTTTGCAGATCAATAACTGACTCTCTGAGACCCCTATCCAGAAATCACCCCCAAAGAATTGGCCAAACGGTAAAGCGAGAATTGTGACAGCTCCGTGGTGCCATGTGAACTATTTCTGAAGTTTGTACCAGGAGTGCCTGAGCCTGGACAACGTGTCTGCAACGCGTGAGAGAATCGAGCCTCACCGTGTGTGGAGAAACCAGCTGACCTTCCATCTGCCTGGAGGAACTCCCTGCCGCAGCTGATAGCGTGAGCGGGGGCCAGCGGAGGAAGTCCTGAGGACGTTGGAGGAGGCGTCGACAAGCGGCGTGAGGCGGCGTCGACCTGCGGTGGAGAAGGAGGTACTGCGGAGGGCGGAGCTGTTCGCGGAAGGCGGATGCAGGCGGTGACTCGTCGAAGGAGGAGGAGCGCCGGAATCCCCTGTCACGGAAGCCGGAGGCGGACCAGCGATCGAACCGCCGGCGGAGCTCCCTTAGCAGCAGGGTCACTGAGCGGCTGTCTTGGAGGCGGGTGATGAAGAGAGCCACTCCCAAGTAAGCTGGGAAGTTAACCGGGGAAGGGCGGTGGCAAGAACAACCAGCCCCTGACTCTCGGGAGGTGCGAGGGGAAACGTAGACTGCGACTTTCCTTCAAAGGCTTTGGAAGGCCAGCAGCCAACAGTCACACGCATAGCGCGAAACTTTGTGCCATTAACTGTACTGACGCTCCCGAATAAGAGATTGAGATCTGGAGGGCGAAATAATGACATTTGGGCTGTAAAGTGAGAGCGAGTGCGGGAACCCAGTTCAGTGAAAGGTGTTCCCCTTAAGTAAATTGAGAACCATAACACAGGACCTTATCCTGACAAATGAAGTAGAGATTCCAAGGCAAAGGGAAATGTGAAAGTAATTTGATTATCTCTTTCTAGATTTACTGCGCATTAAAAGTGAGAGGCAGAGGTGAGAAGGAGGGGGGAAGATACTACGGTATTGTGATATCTGGCTAATGTTGACCCTGAGAACCAGAGGGTAAGGTAACAGATAACGCCGCACTGGCGGAGTTTGGATCTAAATAACCAACTCATTTACATCATGCTTTTATTCCTGAACAGGGGAATGTAAGGTAAATGCTAGAAAGCTGAACTATTGACTGTAAAGTGATAACTAGAAGTGTGACAAGTATTGTGAAATAGCCAATCCATGATTTACTGTCAGAATTTGATTGTAAAGTTGCTAGTTAACTCTGCATGAAAAGTGGTGATGAAATCTTCAGATATTTAAAAGAAAACTTTTATAAATCAAACCGTATTTTTCCAAACTGGTGTGGCGTCCTTTATTTTTAATGGTAAGTCGCTGAGTTATTGTGAGTGGGATTGTAAGCACTACACAAAAGCCTCGGAGTTTAGCTTTGTCCACTGTGCCAGGCTACCCTATGTAGACTAGGTTCCCTAGGTCTAACAGTGTGCATCTGTATTGGCAGTTATGTGGGGTGTAGGTTTTGTTTTGTAGTGTTGGATGAATGTGCGTCTTCACTGGGGGTCCTATTGGGCATCTGTGTGGGTGGAGCTGTGGGGGGACGGCGGGTGGGGATGCTCATTAGCGTCTAAGGTCGCAGAGTCTGGGCCTATTCATTATAGGTGGTTCTGTGTGTGAGTGGGCAGTCATTTCACGTTGTCGGAAATTTTGAAGGAGCGCTGTCCACTCCAAGGAGATGGGGCGTCATTGTAACACTCCTACCGCCTCCTTTCTAACCGCGTCTTCTTCTTCTGATGTGCCCTATTTTACTATCGCCCCTCTTCAGCCCACCAGTGAGGGTCCTGCGGGCGCGGCCCAATGCGCCACAATGCATCGTTTTGCCAGAAGGAGGACCTGTGACGTAAATCGTCTTTCTACTTTACGGTCTTTCCTACTTCGGTATATCCCTAGTGCACTTGCCTCCCATGTGTCAATGCCTATAAGTCCTGTGGCCTCTTGTATTGTGTTGTGTATCAAGCCCCAGGAGGGTTGTAGGGGACGGCAATTCCAAAACATATGCTGAATGTTACACCTGGAAGCTTGCATCGTGGGCATAGAAATTGTGTCGTGGGGTAGAAGTGTTGTCAAATATGCTCAGTGTAATATATTAAATTGTATGTTATTAAAGTGCGGGATACATGACACCTTTTTGGGATGTTCTACGGCAGTTTGCCACTCCTTGTCGTGTAGTGACCACCAGAATTCCTCCTCCCATTTCAACCTGAGTTGAGTGAGTGGTTCAGTTGTGAGTTTACGGATCGTCGCCTTGTGATGTGGTGGCGCCCTGTGCCCACGGTTAGGATAGTGTGGAGATCTGGGTTCGTTGTGGGCTCCTCTCCGGATAGATCTTAGGTTTGTTTACAGTCCAAGACCAGTTGCCTATGTAAGAGAAATTGCCCGACTGGCAGTCCGCTATCCTCTGCCAGGCGGTCAAACAGGAGAAGTTGTCAGTCCGCAAATAGAGACTCCGCCTCCAAGAGTGAGTATTCAGTCCATACCTGTAGGGCTCGTGTGGAATAGCAGCTGCGGCTCCGGGGTAAGCCGGCCAGCGGTAGTAAAGGGGAATATAATAGAGTGTTTCGAGATAGTCTGTGAATACATAGCATATACGATCTGGCTATCGTCACTTGAATGGAGTGGGCCGGGTCTGGTCGGGTGCCTGGTAGGAGTAGGCGGTGTATCGCCGGAATCGTCAGGGGTCCGAGTCTGTACCGGTCTCTTCCAAATGGCGTCCAGCGTGACAGCCACTGGAGTTGTGCTGCAAGGAAATATGGTTCGAAGGTTGGGGTGCCTAATCCCCCACGGTCCACTGGTAACTGTAGTGTTGTTAAGGCTACCCTCCAGCGTCCTGTGACCCATATTAGGGAGACTAATAGGGCGTTGAGCTCACGGAAAAAGGAGTGTTGGGGGGGATAACCGGTATATTCGTAAAATTATAGAGGAATTGGAGCACCATTACCATTTTTCCTAAGGCTTCTCTACCTATTGGGGCACGTATGCTTATCAATGCTCTATGGAGTTTGCCCTCGTATAGATCCTTAGGGGAATGATAAGAGTCTGATTCCTGAATACCATGGTGTTCTCTCGCACCAAGCTAGTCTGACTGAACCTATGCGGATTTCTTGTGGGGGAAGGTCCGGACTAAGGGAGTATATAGTGGATTTTGACCAGCTGCTTGCACAAAATCGTCCCATGTAGTCCATAGGGGCATGAGGTTTATTGTCATATCTCATATGTATATTAGTAGGTAGTCAGCGTATAGGGACACGCTGTGCTTGATGCCTGCTAGTGGGATTCCCAAGTCTTTTACCTCCTTGCGGAGACGGATTGCTAACGGCTCCATTGCTAGGGCCAAGAAGAGGGGGAATAATGGGCAGCCCTGGTGAGTGCCCCGTGCTACCTGGAAGGGAGCAGATATGGGACGACCAATGCGGACTCGAGATGTAAGTTTCGTGTATAATAATCTGGTGTACCCAATGAGCTTGGGGCCTATTCCCACATGTTGAAGGACCGCGAATTGATATGGCCATGTCAGGGTGGTTTATGCTTTCTCTAAGTCCAAGATTAAGCATGCGGAGTTAGGGAATTGGTTCCGTGTTTTGTCTTGAACATGGAACAATCTGCAGATATTTTGTGAGGTGTTTCTCCCGGGAACAAACCCAAATTGATCAGGATGTATCAGATTATAAAGTATTCCTGTGTATCGGTCCGCTAGGATCTTACCAAGGATCCTGCAGTCTGTTGATAGTAGTGTAATGGGTATGTATGAAGATAACAGTAAGATTTTGCAGTATGGTTTTAGAAATTATTCTAGTTTGGATTTGTATTGATCTGGGGAGCTTTTAATGCTGCTTTAAACACAGCTTCTAGTCTAGGGGCCAGTTATGAAGAAAATGTGCTATAGTATTCTAGAGGCAATCCGTCGTGACCTGGGGCTTTATCACGGCCGGACTGGGAACAGAAACCGGCCCTGGCAAACTGCTCAGCCGGCCCCCCCTGGGGTGCGGGGGAGTGCAGATGAGCAGTTTCCGAGGGCCGGTTTCGGCAGATTTTGTTACAGGGGGCCGATATTGCTGACCCCCGATAACAAAAACGGCCGCCCAGGGGCCCAAAACCAGCCCCCACCCTAGCGGCCTACCAGGGAAACGTCCAGTGCCCGCTATGGCCAGTCCAGCCCTGGGCTTTATTTCATGCCATGGTTTGTATTGCATTCTTGATGTCTGTAATTGTGATTTGCTCGTCTAGGGAGGTTCTGTCGGATGGGATAAGCCTTGGTATCGTAAGGGGGTTTAGGAATTTGTCGGTTGTTTCCGGGTTGTCTACTGTCGGGGCTCTGTATATGTCAGCATAATATTCATAAAAGGTCTGTACAATCTCTGCTTGTCAGTAGGTAGTGGTTCCCATGGAGGTAGTTATTCTTGTGATTGGCTGTGTGTCCGTATCTTGTCGGATTAACCATGGCAGTAATGCGGGGACACTAGCGAGCTGGCTGCAAGATGGCCGCCACGCTGTGAGGCTCTGCAGGCTCGGGAGCGAATCCGGCATTTATCCTGTAGGCAAGGTGCCCATCGCGACCCGCAAAGTAGTGGGATTGACTCGGCTTGAGCTGCTGATGGTGTGGCTGGTGGGGGCGGGGTCCCGGATCCGGTGCCTCTAGACGGGAATTCCTCAGGCGGCGAAATGGTGGTGATGGCCTGGTCGCAGCCCTGCTTCATATAGCCCAAGCGTGGACCTGGCTGGAGGTGAGGCTGGGGCCTACTCATCGCAGAGAGCAGGTGGCCACGACTGGCACCGGCTGCGAAGAAGACCCGTGACTTGTGGCTGCTGTAGGAGAACTGAGGCGAGCGGCCTGCAGCTCTCCCCTCCGGACTGGGACCGTGTCCGGCATGGAGCCCCCTGCGGAGGCACCTGCACGATCAAGTGAGTGGCGATGGCACCAGGCAGGGGCGCATTGGCCGGGAGATTGCCCGGGAGGGAGTGTGCCATCGACCTGATGCCTGGAGCCAAGCGGGGTGGATGGGCCAGCCCGTGGGGTTGGGGTCCCAGATCAGCGGGGCTCACTCCTGGCGGGGGCCTTTCTTACTGTGTGTGCCCCCTGCTTAGTGTAATACCGGGAGGGCTCCACCTGCGGTGATCTTTGACGGAGGGTGAACTGGCACGGGGGTGAGTGTGGCCCCGCTGACCCTGACTGTGCCATCGCTGATCGGGGGGGCCTGGACCTCTATTTTTCCATCGGGCCGCTAACTGGGCCTTCATGCACGCCCGGGCCGGTTTGATCAGCAGGGAGACACACTGCGGCTTCCCATGGCTTTATCCGCGCATCTGTGAGAGAGGCCCCCAGGCCCCCTGACCCCCCTGGGACAGGTGCTTCCCTTTGAGAGACACAACTCTGTGCCCCCAGCGAATTGCCCGCTGGTGTCGCCTGGAGGCCTTGCGTGGTGGCCCTGGGGGGAGATCTAGCGGGCCCCAGTCTTGGCTTCATTTGCCTGTGCTGATTGCCCCAAGCCTGGGCTGACATTGCTGGTGTGGGTGGGGGGCTGACCTACGGGCTACCTGGCGAGTTGACTGGAGGCCCTGCTGCGGACCGCAGTGGGGGTGAGTTCTGAGGCCCCTTATGTGCACCAATCGCGCACCAGTAACACTGCCCCCTGGGTCGTATGTGGGGCCGGGCTTGATCCCCTGAGGTGAGCGTACCTGGGTCTACTGCGATCCCCAGTTTTTTAGCGAAGTGTGGAGGCTTGTGGAATCTCCTGGCACTGGAGCGGTGCTGTGGACTAGAGATTTCAACGTGGTGCTCAAGCCTGACAAGGACAGACTGGGAGGCTTGCACCTCCCCCACCCTCGGGCTGCAGCGCATCTCCAGGTGCTGATGGAGGACTATGGCCAGACTGCTGTGTCTGGTGTCGGCACCGTCCGCAGTACCGTGAGGGTACCTGCGTCTCCACTGCGAGCCCCACATGGTCAAGGATAGACTACTGGATCATCTCTCATGATGCAGATAACAGGGTCCGACGCTGCATGAACCTCGCGCGTACTCTTTCAGATCACTGGAATTCACGATGCTTGGTGCGCAGAGCAGGTCATTCAGCTGGAGATAACCTGCTGGAGCTCTTTGTGATCAGGTTTTCCGGGAAGATATCGAACTGGCAATCACAGAATACTTTGAGCTCAATGAAGACTCGGTTGACTCCCCATCCACACTATGGGATGCTTTTAAAACAGTGATTAGAGGTAAATGCACAGCTAAACAGGGCAGCATCCTTTGCTCTATTCGTGGGGACTTGAGGGGCTTTTAAGGCGAGATACGGCTGCTGGAACAGGAATACTTTGCTATTAACCAAATTTTCCTTCTCGCTTAGATTAAATCTAAGCTGGAAGAATTTGAGGAGGCTGCACTACGGGAGACACACTATCTGGGGAGGAAGGTGCGAACCCATTGGTATGGTGAAGGTGATAGAGCCAGTAAGACCTGTGCAGGTTTACTTCGGAAGCTGTGGGCTTATGATTATATCAGTGAGCTGCGCTCAGGCGAGGACGAGTTAGTGGTAGGAGAGGATGCAGTCCAGGCCAAAATGATGGCGTAAAACGCCTCGTTAAATGCCTCACACCAGCCAGAAGTCCCACCTGACCTGCTTTCTTTCTTTGACTGGATCGAACTGGTATGGGCAAGCGATGCCCATCGCAGGTACTTGGATGAACCTTTCTCCGTAGAGGAGGTAATTGGTGTAATTCGTGCTATACCTGGGACAAAGCCCTGGGGCTGGACGGGCTCACCTCAGCCTTTTATAAGGAGTTTACACCGCTGCTAGCACACCATCTGCTTAACATGTACGAAGACTCATTAGAGACGGGCGTCCTCCCTCCCTCCCTTGGAGAGGCACTCCTCGTGACCATACTTAAGCCAGATAAAGATCCACTATTGTGTGATACTTACCGGCCACTCTCCATGATTAACATTGACAACAAAATTCTCGAAAAGCTTCTCGCCTCGCGTCTGCTACCCTTGCTTCCTACAATTCTTCGGTCGGATCAATGTGGCTTCGTCCCGGGTAGGACTACTACCCACAACCTCTGCACCCTCTTTGCCGTTATGCAAGGGTTTGATCTTGCCCTCCCTGCGGCAGCAGTGTTCCTCGACGCCACTAAAGGGTTCGACACAATGGAGTGGCACTATCTCTTCTCGTTGCTTGCCCGAATCGGCTGAGCCCTGCGTTCCTCAGGAAAATTGTGTTGCTATATACCTCCCCCTCGGCTAGTCTGCAAATTAATTGAGTCATCTCCCCCTGGTTCGGGTTGCCCGGGGCACCAGACAGTGCCCGCTGTTGCTCCTCCTCTTTGCGATCACAATGGAGCCGCTGGCTTCCCGGCTGCGATAGTTCCACGCGCGGAGAAGCCTCGATTTCACGCCCCGGGTGGTCCTCGAATCCATGCATGTGGACGATGTGACACTCTACGTCCACCATCCCGCTGATAAGCTTGATCCCCTCATACGGGAGAGCATTCGATTTGGTGGCCCCTTCCGGGTGTTACCGTAAACTGGGAGAAGTCTATCATCTTCCCACTCACTGCAGTAACCGTTGCGTTCCAGTCCGAATTTCCTCTCAAATGAGCTGATTGCCCTGTAAAATATTTGGGAATCTGGATTAGTAGGGACCAGTCGGACTGTGGAGCTATAACTATGGCAGACTCATGGACTGGTTTGAAGATCGGCTTTCCCACTGGAAGGTGCTATCTCTTTTGCTCACAGGGCAACTTGCCATTGCCAAGATAGAAGTACTGCTCAAGATCCTTTATAACTTCGTTAATCCCCCGCTCCCCCTCACGGTCGCATTCGAGAAGCGTCTTTGCTCCAATTTGATCTCCTTGGTATGGGCGGACTGGGAAACACTCACGCTCCCGTTCGAGCAAGGGTCTGGGGGCACCAGTCATGGAATTATATCATTCCTGTGCCCAGGCACAATTCGCATTGCACTGGGTTTTTCTGACGCTATTCCTGGTGCACACGGCACCGGAGTGCGACCTGGCGGACCCGACTCCGTTGCCTATGGTGATGTTTTGCTGGCAGAGACGCCCGCGGACGGTGGGCAGTACGGTATGGGCATGGCAGACACCATGCCGACGAGCAGGTCTAGACAACCTATTTGCGCCCTCAGTGCCGCTTACAGGCCACCCGGAACTGCCCTTCGCAGAGGTAGCGGGGGTCTGCCAGTGGTTGCGCAACTTACAGGTGCACACGCTGGGTCGGGCATTCCCAGATGGGGTTTTCATAGACCTGGACACTGCTCTGGGTGAGAAGCATATAGGACTCTTGGACAGGATGACTTAGTTCCAGCTCCGTGCGGCTATGAGGGCGAAGTTTGCCTCATTCCTGCTGGCTCCACCCACGTTTCATGTTTTGGAAGCATTTTTATCAAACCCCTCACCAAACTCATAACGCCTATGTACAGTATCCTGTGCTTGTGCCCCTGGCTCAGGCTGCTTTGGAGGAGTGCCTGGGTAGGTGGTTTGAGGAAGGAGTAAGGGCCTACTGCTGCACGCAATCTAGGGACTTGTTGCTCAAATACAGACTTGGATTAGTCCATTTCAAGTTTCTCCACAGACTGTATAGAGCCCCGGTATGGATGTGTAAGACTGGGCTTTGCGAGGAAGCTTGCTGTGTGCGTTGTGGAACGTATGAGGCCTCATTCATGCACATCGCATGGGAGTGCCAGGAGGTTGCGAACTACTGGGGGGGGTGTGTTCGATGTTCTGGATGAAATGCTGGAATATAGGGTGGAGCGCACCCCGTTATTTGCCCTGTTGGGCTATGTTAAACCTTTATCTAAGAGCATCAGGCAACTTGCTGCTATGATGATGTTGTTGGCAAAGAGGCATGTGGCAATCTGCTGGGGCCGTAGGTGTAGGCTGCAGAGAGATTACTGGCTGTCGGATGCAGCGTTTTGCCATACGCAGTTGTCTGAGTATTGGGATCTGATGCCCACGCAAGCGCAGCCCCTGGATATGTGGGACCCCTGCGAAGGTATTTGCAAGAACAACGTAGCCACCAAGCCCCAGGCCCTGTAGTAGAGAGGTAGACGAGAATGAGATGTGATGGATGTCCAACGGGGAGGGGTCCCCCTTCCCCCCCACCTGCGCCTCAACAGCTTTTCCTTTTGCTGTTTTGATACGGCCAGAGGGGTTCTCCCCATTCCCTTTCCTCTTACCCCTCCTTTTCACTGGATGCTTAGTTGCATCCCTTCTGCTCTATGTGACTACACTGGAACATGCCGAGAATTGAAGGACAGTGGACAGGTTGGACCCCATAGGGGCACTTTGTTAGGCTCGAACAGGATAATATTGTCTTGTACCACTGTTCAGATGGTGTGCTTCTCTGTACACTTGCAAGCTCATGCTCTTCCTTTTCACAATATGTCACTTCCTGCATGTGTTTGAACTTACCAATAAAGGTTTTTTAAACTCCCCCCAAAAAAACATGCCAGTAATGCCCCAGCTCTATCCCCTTCCCTATGTATCCTTGCAGCATATGCCTTAAAGTTGCATCTGCGCAGGTCCGCGATGGCCTTCGCATATGTGGTCTTGGCTTCAGCTAGTTGTGTTGGGGATATTGTTTCAGCATCTGCGGCATTCGTCAGAGTTGCTAGTTTCTGTTCAGTTGCTAGTATGAAACATTCAAGTGTCGCACGTACGCCTGTGATTTGCCTAATGCATGCGCCTTTTATGACTACCTTGAAGGCGTCCCACTCTAGTATCCGATAGGAGGCTGTGTGTGTATTTTCTGCTAAGTAATTTTGTATGCTATCTTTTTGCCCGTGTCTGAACACTGGGTCTTCAAGGCAGTCTCGGGTCAATCACCAAGTGGGGATCGGTTGTAAGGGGGGCGCCATCTAAGAGTTATGTCATGCGCATCATGATCCAAGAGCACACAGCCCAGGTAATCCATGTTTTGGATCATGGGGCTGAGTACTGGGGAACATAGGAAGCCGTCAAATCGGACTCTGATTGTGAGGAATGGAATGGAAGGAGTAGAATCTGGTAGTTGGGTGTATATGTCTATAAGCGTCCAGCAGTGACCATTGGTTCGTCCATGCGCAAAAGCGCGTCATTTGCGCATGTGCTGGGGAGGTAGGGATGGGGAGGTGGTATCTGTCCAAAGAGAGGTCTAATGTGCAGTTGTAGCCCCCTCGCTGAATCCAAGGTGAGGTTGTAAATTGGGCAAGGACACTCAATAGGGTCTCTCAGAATGTTCTCTGTTCAGTGTTGGGTGCGTATTTACTTCCTATTAATATCTCTTGGCGTCTAATAGTCCTTCTAGTAGAGCATATCGTCCTTCTGAGTCTGTCGCCCCCTGCTTGTCTCCTGGAAAGCGACCCCCGACCGGAGCCAAATCAGCGTTCCCCATGCAAACACTGAATATGTAGTGGCACAGAAGGTGCCCCGCCAGAGTCTTTTGAGTCTGTCTAGTTTCCCCATGATGGGATGAGTTTCCTGAAGTAGAGCTATCTGTGCCTGTTGGCGCTTGCTATACCCATGGACGGCATAGCGTTTCTGTGCCTTGTGTATTCCACTGACATTTAGGGTGAGGAATTTAATGTCTGCTATGGAAGCCATGGGGTGGGGGGGTTACATCCATGTAAAGGGGGGGAAGGAGATCAGGGGTCGTCCTATAAGGATAGCCTACTCCCCGCAATTGGTCTATGAAAGTTGTTCTTTGTGGCTGCCCATTATATGTGAATAGGGGTTTTGGGGTGGGAATAGGTGGGGAGACAAAAAGACCTGCAATGGAAGTGAGTCTCAATACTGGAGATCTGCTGCAAAGGGCAGCACATTCAAACGTGTTCGAGTATGAACGCTTTAGTGTATTGTGAGTGGTGGCTAGTGTGCGACCCTGGGGTTCATGTGGTGGGAAGCTCACGTTAGGATCATAGGTGATCGGTGTAGACCCTGGTTACTGGTGACGTTGGTGACTTAGATAGGCTGTATATGCGAGGTCCTGAGGCCATATCAGTTAACTCCTTGGACGCTCATGACGAGCTCAGCTCGTCATGATGTACACCTCCATACACTCATGACGAGCTGAGCTCGTCATGAACAATGGGAATCAAGCAATATCAGCACAGGAGGAAAATAACACTAGCATCGATGTGGTTAAGGTGCCATAGTGGCCGAAAGATCAAGGAAAGGCTGTGAAAACGTTTACCAACTTCAATCAAATGAGAGTGTCTGCTGTTTGTGGGATAACCAGGGGAAGGAGGGGTTATTCAGTCCGCACCCGAGGTGCTCGAGTCTATGGGGTCTTTGGGCGTGAAGATGTTGAGCCTTCATCCTTATCTGAGACCATCGAGCCTGCTCCCAATTCAGCTGCCGCCTGGAGGGCCTTCCGTCATTCTGCGATTATTAGTTCCAGGTCTGGAGATTTCATGATGTTGCCGAGTGACTGGGATCCAGTTCATTGTTGGGTGTTCTTTCCATGCTGGTGTTAGTTCCGGGGTACATGTGCTCGAGACTTCCGATTGTCGTTGAGACTCAGAGTGACTTGCAGATGTAGTTCCGCCCAGTTTATTGCTTCTCTTAGATCTGTGAAAAAGATTGTGGTTTCTTTGTGTATTATGTTGAGGCAAGAAGGGGAACAGTAGCGAGTATTGTACTCTTTTTTGGCTGAGGAGTCGCTTTAATTCCAAGAAGGACGATCTTTGGTGTTGTACTGCCTTTGAGTAGTCGGGGGGAAAACAGACCGTGTTTGTCTTCCGCTGTGATAGGGCAATTGTTTCTGGCGGTATGCAGTATTGAGTATCTGACCCAGAAATGGAGGAATTTGACAAGCAGTGGTCATGGGAGGGAGCCCGGTGGTGGCGCTGCGCTGGCACCCCATGCGCCACTTCGACTGAAAAGAAGGCAGTCAGTTCCATGGTCGGTGTAAACGACTTGAGCCGGGTTTCTGTATAATTGACAGGGGTTGTTCCTTGTACTCTTTCTAGTAGGTTCAACACTCGGAGATTGCTCTGTCTGAATCGTCCTTCCAAGTCATCTGTTTTCCCTTCCAGCAGTGTAAGCTGGGCCTGGAGTTCTCGTATCGTTTCTTGTGGTGCCTTTGCCAAAGGTTGCAGCGAAAGAAAGGGCCTTTTCTTCGTCCACTACTTTGTCCGCCAGCTTGCAATGATCCTCTTGTAAGAGATTTAGATTTGTGGAAATGCTCCGAAGCGGTCCTCCATAGTGACCCGTGAATGTTCAATGGGCGCTAACACTCTGTCAAGTTTGTCCGACACAGAGGCAGTGACGAAGGGTTCCATTGTCATGCCATTGTCTTCCATGGCTGGGAACTTATTTCGGGTTGGGATGTTGAGATCCCACGTTGGTGCGCGGTTTGTATGTTTCTTCTCGTGCCTTACGTTGGTGCATGGGCATTGTTGGTTCCCTTCAGAGACGATAGATTGTTGTCCCCCTCCTCATATATCCAAAGGTGGTTGCCTTCAGGTGTAGTGCTAAGGGGGGGTGAAGGTGCTCTCTGGTACTCCCTCCGTGTCTCGCGCAGGGACTTGAGTATCCCCCTTGGGCGCGTGAGTTCAAGGACAAGGGGTTGCTGGTGCAGTGGCCAACTTTCTCTGTGGCCGTCTGTGGCTGCAATCTTGGGATCAGGCACCTTGAAATGTATTTACTGGTGTTCTCGCCCAGATCGAGTTTTCTCCGCACTGTAGCATTGCCTGCACTGCCTCAGGATCGGTAGGGGTATCCTGTGGTGTTCTCCTGGCTGTTTTTCAAGCCCCACCGATGTGGATGTGAGGTGATTGTCGGCCCGCGTTCGGAGCCTCAGGTAAGCGCGTCCACCATTGTGGCCAAGTTAGCCACACCCACGGTAGAGTAACTTGATATGCAGCTGTATGTAGATGGTGTTCAGAGTAGAAGAGAAACCAGCGCAACAATAGGTAACTACAGTTAGTTTTCCCTGCAACTCAAGACCAGCCCTTCCGAGATCTCCAGGTCCATACAGGATGTGTGGCTCCAATGAAGGTTTCCTCTTTGAATTCTAGGACTTGTAGTCTTTTTTATTTTATTATAAAACAGGACTTACAAGTCTCAGAATTCAAAGATAAAACCTGAACAGGAGCAACATACCTGGACCTGGGAAACTGGGCAGCTATGCAAGACACATCTGAAAATAAAATATACAGTGAATCTGAATGGCTCAGGAATCGTTTGTAATACTGTAAGTTGACAAGCTCAAATACTAGGTGCTCAAAAGATAACTATTGTCGGTACACACTGAGAAATTTGTAATATTAATTACCTGACCTGTCTTCCGATGTCCTTTAATACCTTTAACCTTTCAATATCGAGCCAAAGTAACCAATGGTTCTCCCCTGAAGTTCCTTTCAGAAAGGACTTGAACTTTTCAAATAGTTTTCTGCTGCGTATGTTATTTGGACTGTGACTGAGTTGCCACCCAACTCCACATTCTGCGTCTTCAATTTCAGAATCAGAGCTCATACCGTCTTCCTCAGCATCTGCTTCAGAAGATGTGGAGCTTATCGTTGAAGCTGCACTGGATGGTAAACTTTGAATGATCACCTCAGACAAATTGTAAATATCCACTCCATCATCAGTGGCCACAGGAGGCTCTCCAGTTAGCATTGCAACTGCATTTTTAATCAGACGGTCAATATAAAAAGCTGCAAACTCCTCCAAGGACCCAAACACTGGAACTCTATGTTCATTGTTGTCTGTGTCACAAGTAACTTCCAGATAAACTCGATTAGTGGATGGTGATGGGCAGGTAGCAACGGAAGCAGAATATTCCTCTTTATCTTTTCTTTTTTGAACATCTGCAGCTCCTGCTGTAAGACTGGCATTTTGCATTGGAATTCCTGCATGCAATCAGAAACAATCATTGTAACGGACTCAGAAAAAAAGGACTGGTACACATGGCTATTATAAGGACATTCAATGAATAAAAAGGCGACCTAGGCAATCCAAAGTACCTGGAAGCATGACTTTACCAATCACAAGTCTTAAGAACGTAATCTCCTACCTTGAACATTTCTAGGTAGACCAGACACCTCTCCATATTGCTGGTAATGGTGCTGAAAGTTAGCATAGGTCACATATAAGTAATGTGTTAAATCCTTTCTTTAATTTACAGGTCTTCGCAGCAAGAATCCCTACACATAATAACATATGTACTATGCATCCTTTGCATTATTCAAATCCTCCAATTCACACATTCCAGCCAATTAAGTATGCAGCAAAGAGCTGCATTCCAGTCAATTAAGTATGCAGCAAAGAGCTAAACCTAAGACTGAACCTAAGAACAACTTGCCCCTTAACCTCAATCATATTATCAACTTCCTACTGCTGTAGCAGAAATGAAACTGGAACTTTATTTTTACCTCTTCATCACCTTCTTGGACTTATAATAGCTTCCAAAGACTGCTTTGTAAGTGTGTTATGACATGTTAGGAAACAATTATCATTTACTTTAATAGTTCTTCTTTATGTGTTTCATATTCATACAGAATAGAAAATTATTTTTTTGAAATGTAAAGATTAACATGAAACAATTTTTACATTAAAAAAGGAAAACACGCATTCACAACTTTTCGCAGGAATCAGAACTGTGCATTCTTCAAACCAGAGAGCAAAAGGTTGCTCAAAATGCCCTACTTGTAAATTCTATTTGGAGCTATGAAGTAGGTCACTGCCTCTTCTCTGACAAAAAGAAGTCAGTTTGACTTAGATATGACTTTGATTATCCATAATGGAGATCTATCATTGTAGGGAAGTAGACTTTCCCTTATTGTCATATGAAAGTAACAGGTGGTAGGCAAGGGGGCTTTAAAATCTCACCACTGGGAAAGTGAAAAGAAGGAACTAATGAAGGGACTAATGAATGTATTAAAATTTCCCAGTGAGGGTTTCTGTCCCTCCAGAGAACCCACGCTCTAATCAGATGTAGTGAGTAATGACTGCAGAAAGAGTAAGTAGACTTCTAGGGCAACAGATTTCTGCAACAAGAAAGTTGACTAGGAATACTACAGAAGGTCCCTCCTCGTCAGGGGAATACGCATTTAGTCTAGCAAGTAAGGGTCCATTTATGTACATTTAAGTAGAGCATCACCTAGTTTAACAAAGTATCTACAGATAGGCTGGTTGCAAATTGCTGTGCTAAAGATAGCCTATGCAACAAAAAGCTGTCTGTATAATCTGGTAACTTCAGATATAATTTGAGTGCTGGTTTTTCTGTCCTGTCTTTGATATGTTTATTTTGCTGGGTGAATGAAGTTAAAAAGAAAAAAGAAAAGCTACCAATACATTTAAATAAAAATCCCACATAATGATGAAAAGAGAAGAATGTACCCAACTACGAAAGACCAAAAACATTATATCAAGTCAGTGAAATTGAATCGCTTTAGTTCTCCTACACCAGCGGGGATCCAAAGGAGGCCCAGAAGTACTGGACTTTGAGATTATGCTTATAATATATGTACACTTAGTGATTCTAGATGGCCATCATTTATATAGCAAGTGATATCCTGAAAACCTGTCAAGGGTTTCAGCCCTCTTGGCCTACCTTAGACCATCACAGCATGCAGTCCATGACATTGTCAAGTTTCTTTCCTGGTTGACGGAGACAGGTGCAACTCCTCCAGGAGCCATAGTGCCACTCTGTACTTGAAAGTAAGGTGTCAAGTGTCTCCGTAAAATGGTCCCAGTTAGGAGGCAAAAACCACAAAGAGCAAAGAAACTCATTGGTAATGTGCATTTATTGATTGAAGATGATGACTTCTGCAGAATAAGATTAGCAAGGTACCACATCCTCCCTTACATGAGGACAAAGAGAAGAGCCCCACAGCACTTGACTGCCAGAAGAAATCCAAAGATAGTCTGGCTGTAAAGGAGCAATATCAGGGACAAAAGTAGTAGCAGGGTGTGTGGTGAATGCAGCAATAAATAGGTTTAGGTTTAGGGATTTATAGAGCGCATGGCTACCCTTAGGCATCCCAGCGCTAAGTAAGAAGCAAGATAGGGGGTTTCAGCAGATATTTCAGGGGAGCAGCCATGTTTTAGTCTCTTTTTGAGGGTTGTGTTGTTCTCAATCGTCTGCAGCTCTGGGTCCATACTGTTCCATAGCTTGGGAACCAGGTGTTTGAATGACCTTCCACCCCATCTGGATCTCTTGATTCTTGAGGTGTTCATCAGGAACTTTGATCTTGACCAAAGATGCTGGTGTGGAGAGTACTGGGAGATCAGGTCTCGTACTAGCGCTGGCCTTTCTCTTGCTGGCCTTTCTCTTGCATAGCTCTGAGCGCCAGACAGAGGGATTTGAATTTAATCCTGGCACTGACCGTAAGCCAGTGTAGATCCCCGAGGGAGGCCCTTACTGACTGGTGTTTGGGTATTTTAAGGAGTAGTCGGGCTGCCGCGTTCTGAACTGTTTGCAACCTGTCTGTGATACATTTGGGGGAACCAAGATATAATGTGTTCCCGTAGTCAAGTCTTGACACCACGAAGGATTGAAACACTGTCTTTCTTGATTTTTCTGGAAGCAGGCCCAATATTTTCCTAATCATTCGAAGCATCCCAAAGCAGATGTTCGACCAGTTTTTTTGATTGGGTCTCCACCGTTAGATTCTGGTCCAGCCACATTCCTAAGTTTTTTATACAGGTTTTGGGTGGGGGGAACCCCATTTTGTTGGCCAGGGGATCTCTGAGTGTGGGCTGAAGTTACTGCCTAGGTTCATGAGCTCTATTTTATCCCCATTTAGTTCAAGGCTTCACTCTGCCATCCAGGACCAGATTTGTTCCAGGCAAGGGGCAAGATGCCTGTGGTCCGAGTTGATGGATTCTGAGATTGATACCACTAGTTGTAAGTCATCAGCATATGACACGATTGAGAGGCCGAAATCCTGTACTATATGGGCCAGTGGGCTCAAGTAAATATTAAAGAGGGTTGGGCTCAGGGAGGGTCCTTGAGGAGACCCCGATGTGGCTGCAAGGGTGTCTGAGAAGATTCCAGCCTCCATGCATTGGAATGTTCTCCTGTTCCGGAAGAAGGCTAGCCATTTGTTGGCTATGCCGTTGATTCCAATGTCCGTGAGTCTGCTTATCAGTACCGCGTGATCAACTGTATCGAATGAGGCGCTGAGATCCAGGAGCACAAGTGCTGCGGCTCTTCCCTGATCTAGGGTGGCTTTTAGTTTTTCGGTGACAAGTAGGGCTGATTCCTTGCTTTGTCTTGGTCGGAATCCCATCTGTGTTTGGTATATGATTATATTGTCCTTCAGAAATTGTGAAACTGTCTTATTCACATGTTTTTCCGCGATTTTGCCCAAGATGGGTAGCAGTGAGATCGGACGGTAGTTTGCCAGTGAGGCGGGGTCGAGTTGTTTTTTTTTAAGAAGGGGTTTCACAATGGCATGTTTCCACTCTTTGGGTACTGTGCCACTTTTGAGGAATAAGGAGAGGAGGTGGGAGAGTTGGGTAGGAATACTTTTCCCCCCTTGCCAAGAATGTGCTGGGGTGCTGGGTCTAAAGGTGATCCTGATTTTATGTTTACTAACAGGGCGCCAACCTGATCCTCGCTCAGTCTGGGGAAAGAATACAGAGCCTGGAGGTGCGGGTGTTGGCAGTTCTGTGGTCTTGTGACGTTCTATGGAGGATGTGGGGGCTTTGGTGGATGTAGCAGTCAGGCTTGTGTTGGTGTGTAGTGAGTTGTAGATTTTTTCCACCTGACTCTTGAAGAATGAGGCTAGCTCATCCCGCCCCTTCCACGCTGGACCTACAAAACAGCGTCTTGCGGCCCCGCTTCGCGGGAGCCGCTCGAGGAGGAGAGTTGTTGTTTCCTGGGCCATTGCTGTATTGCGGGACTGCGAGGACCAGCAGCCCTCTACTGCTGACGCTGGTGCCTCTTCCCGCCCCTTCCACGCTGGACCTACAAAACAGCCAACGCGGCCCCCGCTTCGCGGGAGCCGCTCGAGGAGGCGAGTTGTTGTTTCCTGGGCCACTGCTGTATTGCGGGACTGCGAAGACCAGCAGCCCTCTACTGCTGACGCTGGTGCCTCTTCCAAGCCGGACCTACAAAACAGCGCCTCGCGGCCCCCGCTCGAGGAGGAGAGTTGTTGTTTCCTGGGCCATTGCTGTATTGCGGGACTGCGAGGACCAGCAGCCCTCTACTGCTGACGCTGGTTCTTCTTCCCGCCCCTCCCACACGTTCTATATTTTGAATACCACTCCCCGCACCGGGCGAAGCCCGGGCCAAGGGCGGACCCGTTTGAGCCGGTTAGAGACCGAAGGAGACCGGGCCGGGCTACTCCCCTTGGTCTTTGTAAGCACGCCCGGTTAAGACTTGACTCCTACGACAGCTAAAAGGATCTTTGCAAATTATATGCGCGGGTTGTGCCTGTATTGGAAGATGTTGGGGCTCAACTTAAGCAACCCCATTCCCCAGACTGGTGTAATAAGAATCTTGGTCTACATGGGGATTTAACAAGCTCACTGGCTGAGATGTTCAACCCCCGAGTGACCAAGAGGATCCCCAGGGGTAACAAAACATCTTGGTACAATGCAGCATGTAGGAAGGCAAAAGCGGAGTTACTCCTGGCCTTGAAGCAAAACAACAACAAGACACACATCCAAGCCAGGAGATCAGAATATAAGCACATAACTAAATTTGCCAAAATGGAATGGGATGAAGACAAATGGGTCAATTTAACTACCTCCCTCGCGACCAGAGATTCACACAAATTCTGGTCAATCGTAAATACTGGGTCGGGCCAACCTATTTCGGCTGCAAAACCCAACATAGCAGCCGAAGCTTGGGAGGATCACTTTCGGGCTTTATATGCAATGGAGAATGGTGGGATAGCTGGGGATCAAGTAGGGTTGAGCTTGGACCCCATCCAGCAGTGTGAGGCGATTGAGTTCACCACGGATGAGGTATGCATCGCAATATCCAAGCTCCCGGCTGCTAAAGCCCCGGGGTTTGGATAAACTCGAGGGTTACCTCTTCAAACATGAACCGGTGATCTGGGCTCCGTACCTGGCAACTATCTTCAATGTAATACTGAGAGGAATGGCAATACCCAGTACTGGCTGGGCGCAGAGATTGTCCCCATATTTAAGAAGGGTTCTCCTCTGCTCCCAGCCAACTACAGGCCTATCGGCCTTATTGACGTTCCGCAGAATATTTTTGCGAGGTTGATTTTGGGGCAGATACAAGATTGGATGGATGATCATTCAATTTTGAGTCCTCTCCAGGTGGGGTTCAGGAAAAATACATCTACGATGGACCAAATTTTCCGCTTAAACCTACTGTTTTGGAAAACTGTAACAATAGAGGGTGGCTCGCTATACACGGTTTTCGTGGATTTGCGCGCCGCCTTCGACTTGGTCCCACGAAGTAAACTCTGGACAGTTCTTCGTGAGCTGGCTATTCCATCACAACTCCTGAATATTCTGATGAGGCTCCACGAGAAAAACTATGCAAGGGTCAGGTATGGGAAGAGCGGACAGTTGTCTTCTAGATTCCCCGTTGACAGGGGGGTAAGGCAGGGGTGTGTTTTGGCACCCACCCTGTTTTGCCTCTATGTCAACGGTGTAATCGCCCACCTAAATGCCATACCAAATACTGACTCACCGAGGTTGGCTGGCAGAAGGGTGCCTGCGATCATGTTCGCAGACGACACGCTTCTGCTTTCCAAGTCCCCAATGGGAATCCAACGTGTGTTAGATGCGTTTGAGGCATTTTATGTGGAACGGGGTTTGGAAATAAATGCTCTAAAAACAAAATGTATGATTTTTAACCCCCCCGACAACTACTCGTCCTGCCCCCAAGTATAGGGCCCACAAGATTGGAGAGGGTCCAGTTTTTCGAGTATCTAGGGGTAACCATGGATGAGAATATGACTTGGTTGCCCCAACAAATTAAATCACAGCTTAAACTGGCCCAACTCACAGGGGCAATCCTGAAGTTCTAAAATACTTCTACCTATAAACCGATTGGCCCACCTGTGGAAATATACAAAATGCAGGCAAGGGGGGGCGGTCATCTATGGTGGCGAACTTTGGGGTTACTCATGTAGACCAGAGATCACCAACACTGAGAATACATTTTTAAGACAACTTACGGCGTTGCCGCCAAGTACCCCACTTTTACCTCTACGGCTTGACTTAGGCATTAGATCTATAGAAGAGGAACTGGCCCTCAAACCATTAAGATTTTGGCGGAGATTATGGATAACACCTGAGTTACATAATTATAGGCAGGAGCTTCAGGAAATTTTAACATTACCAAATTTAGGGAAAATTCGGCACATTACCAATTAGAGCCCTTACTAGTCAGTGATCTCCATCCATACCAAACAATTGTCCAGGATGTAGCTGCGGGTCTGAAGATGAACTACACATATTGTTTTTTTGCCTAGCCTACAAAAAGTCTAGAAAGTACTGGATTATACCTGAATGCAAAAACATGGGATTTACTAAGTGTGTGCAGGCTTACAGAATATTCAAAACAGAGTCATCTCGATGTATTGTATTTGCTGTAGCAAACATTTTAACAGCCATGTGCTTTAAGCGTAGGTTCCTAATACCACCACCATAAAAAGTACCCATATGTTCAAATGGCAAATTGATCTTTACAGATGAGTAGTTTTCTACACTGCACTTCTGAGACCTTGCTCAATAATTTGTAGGGTGCTTTTTAGATCAATGTATCTCTGTTTTGTAGATTATGATGTTTTTAAATTAATATCATGTTCAATTTCTAAATGTAATTTTCTCTGTATTTTGTGTACATCTTTTATGGCTATGGAATTGCCGAAATAAAGATTTATGAATGAGCTAGCTCATTGTATCTCTCTTTTGAGCCTTAAGGCATGTTAGCACCTGGGCCGATTGTGGAGAGAGACTGGACTCTTTTAAAAAGTTCATTTGAGGAGTTGGAGGAGTTCTCAATTTTTTCTCAAAGTAGGCCACTTGAGCGTTCCTGATTTTCTTGTGGTATTGCTTAATGGCTGATTTGTAGGCTAATCTGCGCTCAGGGTCATAGGTTTTTCTCCAACTTTGTTCAAGCTTTTTACAAGTATTGTTTGGTGTGACCAGCTCAGAAATAAAGCAAGAAGATCTGTTAGTGTTTTTTGCTTTTATTGGGTCTGGCTTACTGAAATTAGGTCTATGGATCCTTTTATCCAAGATGACCAATTTTTATCGGCTTCTACTAGATCTATGGACCTGACTTGGCCCATTGCTTCCTAGGATTGGGCTTATATTTTTTAGTTCTGTGAGATTGGGTTTTAGGAACCGGATAGGGACGAGGGAGAGGTCTGTCCATGGCATTCGGATGGGGTCGAGTGTTTCCAGTCTGGGGTCGTTTGAAAAGATAGGGGCCAGAATGTGGCCTTTTTCGTGAGTGGGCAGATGTACAAGCTGAGTAAGCTGTACTGAGTCTAGGTTGGCTAGGCATCTCGTTGTTGAGGGGTTAGCGTGTTTGTCCAAGTGGATGTTTAAGTCCGCTAGTACAGTGTTGGCGCTTTTCTCGATTATCAGACTAGCTAGAATGTCTGGGGTGGCCTCCAGGAACTGTGTACATGTCCCTAGTGGCCTATAGATAAGGCATCCTGAGAAGGAGCATTCATGAGTGAGGGACAGTCTGAAAGTGAGCGCCTCACACTTCTCTATGTTTAGGGGGTGATGGCACAGGCAAGATGCGATTTGCAAATAAAAGCGATGCCACCTCCTATCGCATCTTCGCTGTCGTGGCGATAATTTCAAAGCCCTGGGGGAGGGCATTTACAAAGTCTGGGCTTGAACGGTCACGTAGCCAGGTTTCCGTCAAGAATAGGGCCTCAAGCTCTTCCTCCTCTATTAGGAGCTTAATCTCTATTGCATGTTTTGGGGGCGATCTACAGTTGATTAGTCCCATCTTCCAGTGGTTAAAGTAGTCTAACTTTTCTCCTGTGACCTTTCTCTGTAGACGCTTGGTATTGCCTGTGAATCCACAGACTGGACACGTCAGGGGATTGTTCGTACTCATAGAGTGCAGGCAGGTGTGGTGGACACCTGTATTCAGTGCCTGGAGTTCTGTTTTTGTGTATGTATACCTTTTTGGAGGGTCCCGGGTGGTGTGAGCTGGGTTCTTGGACCCTGGACCCGGGCAGGCATGGACGGGCACAGAAGTGCTTGCCTTAGGCGCTCCTTCGGCGTGCCAGCGACGCAACCGCTGCACGTCGGCGCCACCCCGCTCTTACATGCAGATCCTGGAAGTGCCTTTGACTCAGACTAGACCGCCAACTCTGAAAATGGTGTCTGTCTGTTAGCCTCCCGGAAGGTTTTTCCGGCGTGATGTTCTCCCTCCACTCAATCAGCTACCAAGCTGCGGTGGACCGGGGAGAGTCAGGTGAGCAACTCAGGAGGTATTTGCAGAAAGTTTATGTGCAACAGTTTAAAAACGAAATATGTGCATCTTATAACACATGTGACAAAGAAGGTTCCTTATTAATTGCAAGTGCAGCGAGCGCTAGCAGCGATGCAGGTCATTGAGTGAAGGTTAAAAAGAAGTTTCAGGGCAGCACAAGTGAATCCAGCCGCTTCAGCGCGCTAATCTGCCGAAAATACCTATCTTGGCCTAATAAAGGAAACAACTGCATTTAAAAACAGCCATCATTCTTAAATGCCTCCTTTATATGCAGTTCAATCAGGATCTGACACTATGGAGAAGACTTAACTCCATCTTGAATTGGGAACATCAGCCAGTAACCACTAGACAGACTGCCAATCTGGAATTTCTTCCCAACATGTGGTTTCAATGAGGTATATGAAAAATAATCCTAACCACAACAATGCTGACAAAGTCTAGGTCTAGCAGACGCCCAGCTGCACGCCAAGTGTGGATTTGAGTGTAGGACTTCCTATCTATATGGTAAGGGGTCGTATTGTTCTCAAAACTTGTCGGCTCAGGTATACTCGCTGTGTAGATGTAACAGTTAACACTCCAGTTCTACAAGATTTGAAGGTCAGTTGGAATGCCACAAGATATTTTGAGGTCAGCAGTTCATCAAGAGAACAAAACTCTAGAAAGAAAGAAAGTTTTCTAAGTGCTAACAAAACCTTACATCAGCTGTGAAGAAATGCCTTCATAACAGGCATAGTGAGCAAATTTCTTAGCTTGGGACTGCTATGTTAATGATTTATACTTCTTGGCTGGTCAAGTGGTCAATTCTATTCTGAATGCATTAGATAGTGAATATTTTCCATTGGAAGATCTAATAGACACTGACAGGACGGTGCCTCTTCAACTGTATTTTTGAAGATTTCAAGACCGGACGATAGGTATGTTTAGATGAACATAGCTCATAAAATTAGAGGCCACAGTGCAAAACCCAGTGACGTCAGACTGCGGTGGAAGATGTTTTCTCCTAATGTGAAGAGAAGGTTTCGTCTACATATCAGCCTCCAATAAGATTACATAGAAAGGAAAAGACACTCTCGATAGTACTACTGTAGGTGCCACATTTGAGTAATGAGAGTTAATTAGCTTCCAAGATCACATCTATAGGGATTAACTTGAGGATCAGTTGGCAGAAGGAGCCGTTCTTCCGGCCGTGGCTACTACCGGTCCTTCACGTCCTCCAGAGGCAGAGGAGCTTCAGGCAGAGGTTTCTACCCTTCCAACCGCCAGTTCTACCCACAAAGAGGCAGAGGTTTCCACAACAGAGGTTTCTCCTCCTGTGGAACTTCCAACAGCAACCCTCCAAGTAAGTATTCCTCTCTCTTCTTCCCCCCGCAAGGTCGGGGGAAGACTCAAACACTTTTACCACGTTTGGAAATCTTTAACTCAAGACCCATGGGCTCTCGAGACAGTTCAGGGTTTCAAAATAGACTTTTTAGATCTCCCCTGTCAAACATACACGCCCAAACCTTTGATTCTTTCAGAGGATCATCAGGAGATCGTCAAGGAGGAAATCTCCTCTATGCTTCAAAAAGGTGGTATTATCGAAGTGCCATGGTCTTTAAAGAAATTCGTCAGCACGCTCTTCTTGGTCTAAAAGAAGGAAAAAGGCTGTAGACCAGTTATAAACCTACGAGAAGTAAACAAGTATCTAATCTACAGACACTTCAAAATGGAGGGCATTCACCTCCTCAGAGACCTCCTCCTTCAAGGAGACTGGCTGGTCAAGCTAGATCTAAAAGACGCCTATGTTACCATCCCTATGGCAGAAGAACACCAGCCCTTCCTACAATTCATCTGGGACAAGAAAACAAGTTACTTACCTGTAACTTTAGTTCCCCAGTATTGGTAACTTTCATAGATTCCCATGCTTTGTATCATTCCCCGTCGTCGGAATGGGAGTCTCGGTAACAAAAAAACCATAGCTGTAGGTACAAAAGACAAGGACAAAAGGCCTAGGCCTCATTCCCTTTTGTAGCATATCACCCTCTTTGTGTTAAAGAGACCAAACTTTGGCCATCAGCCAATCAGAAGTGCCTCACCCCTTAGAACCTTCCTGAAGGAACCTCAGAGCCACAGATTTTCGTAGCCGTTGTGTACTTAGACACCATATCTGTTGTAGGCTGAGCTTTCCTCGGGGAGGCGGGTGGGCGCATGGGAATCTATGAAAGTTACCAATACTGGGGAACTAAAGTTACAGGTAAGTAACTTGTTTTCTTACCCCAGTATTGGAACTTTCTTAGATTCCCATGCTTTGTATCAGAGTAGCAAGCAGTTGGCAAGATAATCACAGTTTGCATCATAAATTATAGCAATAGGCAACATGACCTAAGAAACAAAATGTGAAAGACGGAAGGTGGGAAAGAAAGGAAAGCTCACCATCAGTGGAAGAGGTTCCTCAGGACAGCCTGTCCTACTGCCGCATCATCTTGTTGCAGAGATTCCAAGCAGTAATGCTTGGTAAAGGTGTGAACGCTGCTCCAGGTAGCAGCTCTGCAAATATCCTTAATCTGCACCCCCGCAAAGAGGGCTGTCAAAGAAGCCACAGATCTTGTGGAATGTGCTCGGATCTTTCCAGTCAGAGGTTTTCCTGCAGCCTTGTGACAATGTAGAATGGAACTTGTGATCCATCTCGAAACACCCTGTTTGGATAGCGGAAGGCCCTTACCAGGACCCCCAAAGGCTATAAATAGTTGTGAAGATTTTCGAAAACTTTAGTACGTTCTAAATAGAATTTCAAGCATCGCTGCACATTCAACGAATGCAATGCTCTTTCTGCTGGCGTAGAAGGTTGAGGAAAGAACGCCCTCAGAACGACCGGTTCATTCAAGTGGAAATCCGAGGGAACCTTTGACATGAACCTAGGATTAGTTCTCATGATCACAGTGTTTCTCTTGAATTGAAGGAAAGGCTCTTGGATGGTCAAAGCCTGTAATTCTCCAACACGCCTAGCCGACGTGAGAGCAAGGAGGAGAGCCAATTTCCACGAAAGATATTTCATGTCAGAACGATGGACTGGTTCAAATGGACCTTTCATGAGTTGAGAAAGGACCAGATTCAAATGCCATGTAGGAGGGGGCGGTCTCACCGGTGGATAGACCCTGAACAAGCCCTTAAGAAATTGCTTGATAATCCTGGAAGAATGTAGTTATGGCCTGGGACCCAAGGTATCCAGGACTCTAGTACGCACTACTACAAATTCAAATTCTCCAATAATACTTTTAAATCAATTTATATCAAATTATTCATGCAAAAGCATCAATTGTTTCCAACAAATTTTTTGTCATGATTTAGTTCATAAGTAACAATTCACATTTCCTATTATGTTCAATCACATTAAAATGATAAGCACGATAAAAAACAATTACAAGGATCAACAAAAAACCCAATGCATTTCGGGGCTTGAGCCCCTTCGTCAGGGGTTTGGTGAAGGAGAAAAGAAAAGGAGAAAAGAAGAAAAGGAAACTCAGTTAGTTTTAATGTCTAGAAGGACACTGTTATATTCATATTTACACTCCTCAACATATCTTACCACTGATTGTAGGGTTACACGACTCCTTGTTTATGCAAAATTGCTTATGCATGAGTGCGCTGTCTACAAAAGAAATATCTCTTTAATACCTATTCAGTTGAAATAAACATACATCTCTATTAGGTTGACTGACCTAAAGATTAATTTACCTCTATAGTCTTTGCCGACCGGGGAACTGTAAGAAAAATATATTGATACACTCGTTACGAGCTACATAGATTAAAGAAAAACCTGCATCGCAGCGGGTTACATTGCTCACCTGTATCGAGCATTACCAGTGTTTGAGGTGGGAAACCTGCATGGAGTGAAAGAATACCGTTGCTAAATGAGCTAGGCTCGACTTATTGCGAGTTTAAATTAACATGACACTGGATTACAGTAAACGGTGAGTACCTGAGCGGTTCTTCAGCCGGTTAACAGGATTTCCAAAGTTTGTGTTCCGCTGTGGGTACAAGGAACGCATTTTAGAAAAGACTATTACGGGTTTAAAGCTACGCGGGTTGTAATATGCTTGGAAAAAACAGAGCTTACCGATTTGGTGACAGTGTCTCGTTGCGTACAGGGTCCCGGTTTGAATACGCGGGTCACCGCGAACCTAGTTATAAGTCCTTCTTTAGTTGCCAGTGTGTTAGACGACGGAGTGTTCCTAGTGGGGGTTTAGGCGGGCGCCATTGTTAAGAGGTGAATTTCGACTCCTAAGCCCTAGGAGTGGCTTCTTACTCGATAAGTTTATTTTAATAATTCGTACTGATGGTTTTATGAATAGGCTCTTGAAGAATAAGAATAAAGAAAGCAAAAATAGAAAGAAACGAAAGACTAGTGAGTTTAGGAAATTATAAATCAAACCTGATGTCAACATACATTACCATGAAAACATCCTGCCTATTTACAATCTTGCAATTAAAAAAATCTCAGAAATTTCAGTGTCACATTAGTGTAACCTTTCTAAACTATATGTATACATGTAATCTGATTGTGTTTAAAGTGTATTGTTGAGTATACATTTGTATCACGCTGGGTTAGAATCCTCTGGGGCTCCTATTTCGAAGCTAATTATAAAAAGCAAATCATGTCCATTTTATCATTAAGCCCATATGGGGTCAAGGTTTGTAATTTCCGTATCCAGAAGGCTTCTCTTTGGAGAAGGATCTTTGCATTGTCCTGGCCTAATCGTTGGGGTACTAGTTCAATGATTTGAAATCTCAGCTGGGCTATGGTGTGTCCTGCGTCCATCCAATGTTTCGCCAAAGGTGACGCGCTGTTTTTATTACGTATCCGGCTTTTGTGTTCCGACAGTCGTAGTTTGAGTTTCTGTCTGTTTTCCCAACATACAGTAGCCCGCATGGGCATTTGATTGAATAAACCACATGTTCAGAATTGCAGCTGGTTGTATGTCTCAGTGGGATTTTCTCACCTATCCGTGGGTGCAGTAATGTGCTCCCAAGTATAACATTATTGCAGTTTTTGCAATTAAAGCACCGTATTGTGCCTTTGTGTATTTCCTGTTGTTGAATATTTAACTCCTCCCTTTGTGGTTTACTGATCATTTCTTTCAAATTCTGAGCTCGTTTATAAGCAAATAATGGCTTGTCTCTGAACAACGATCCAAAATCTTTTTCGACTTGAAGAATCTCCCATCTTTTTTTAATTATTCTCTTAATGTCTCTGGAAGCTGTGGAGTACTTTGATACGAAAACCATTCTTTTGCTATCACCTTTTGGTTTTTTCTGCAAAAGTTCAGTTCTTGGAATTGTTTTGATTTTTTCGATCTGTGCCTCCAGCAACTTTCTGGGGTATCCCCTGTCCAAATATTTTTGCTTTTGTTCATCTAAACTTTTTTCGCATTTTGTGTTGTCTGATGATATTCGCTTAATTCTCATAAATTGCGATACTGGTAGATTATTGATCAAACTTGCTGGGTGAAAACTGCCGTATAGCAAAGCTGTATTTTTGTCAGTGGGTTTTTTGCAGAGTCTTGTTTGTATTGTGTTATCCACTAACTCTACCATGACATCCAGAAATGGTAATGATGTTGTACTGATGTTGTGAGTGAATTGGATTCTTGGATTAGCTAAGTTCAAACTCTTGATGTTTTGCAGTAATTCCGAAGTAGACCGCTTCCAAATAATAAAGATGTCGTCAATGTACTGTTTATAGTACCCCATTCCTTCTTGCCAAGTACAATCATTGAGAATATAATCCAATTCGAACTTTGCCATAAAGATATTAGCGTAGATACAAGCGCCTGGAATTCCCATTGCTGTTCCAGTAAGTTGGGTAAAGATGAAATAACTGTTTTCCAAGCAAAATTCTAACAGTTGCAGAATCAAATATTTTTGCTCAACTGGTTTATCTGTTCTCAATAGGGCCCATTCCATGGCTTCCAGTCCCTGTTTGTGAGGGATTGATGTATATAAAGACGTCACGTCTATAGTGCACAATGTCAGAATCGTATCCTCTTCACTTGTGATGGTTGCAATGCTTCTTAGGAAGTCAGATGTATCTTCCAAATAGGTCGGCCAATTCCTAATGAACGGTTGCATCTGTGCATCAATATAAATTCCTATATTCTAACACAACCAGACGCTACCTGAGGCAAATTTACCCCAGAAGACCACGGATATACTTTCTCCCGAAAGTACATAAGAACTTGAAAGAACCCCCGATTAGAGCTATAGTATCTGGGTGTTCATCAATATTTGAAAGTATAGGAATTTATATTGATGCACAGATGCAACCGTTCATTAGGAATTGGCCGACCTATTTGGAAGATACATCTGACTTCCTAAGAAGCATTGCAACCATCACAAGTGAAGAGGATACGATTCTGACATTGTGCACTATAGACGTGACGTCTTTATATACATCAATCCCTCACAAACAGGGACTGGAAGCCATGGAATGGGCCCGATTGAGAACAGATAAACCAGTTAAGCAAAAATATTTGATTCTGCAACTGTTAGAATTTTGCTTGGAAAACAGTTATTTCATGTGGCTCAATGAATTCTTTACCCAACTTACTGGAACAGCAATGGGATTTCCAGGCGCTTGTATCTACGCTAATATCTTTATGGCAAAGTTCGAATTGGATTATATTCTCAATGATTGTACTTGGCAAGAAGGAATGGTGTACTATAAACGGTACATTGACGACATCTTTATTGTTTGGAAGCGGTCTACTTCGGAATTACTGCAAAACATCAAGAGTTTGAACTTAGCTAATCCAATAATCCAATTCACTCACAACATCAGTACAACATCATTACCATTTCTGGATGTCATGGTAGAGTTAGTGGATAACACAATACAAACGAGACTCTACAAAAAACCCACTGACAAAATTACAGCTTTGCTATACGGCAGTTTTCACCCAGCAAGTTTGATCAATAATCTACCAGTATCGCAATTTATGAGAATTAAGCGAATATCATCAGACAACACAAAATGCGAAAAAAGTTTAGATGAACAAAAGCAAAAATATTTGGACAGGGGATACCCCAGAAAGTTGCTGGAGGCACAGATCGAAAAAATCAAAACAATTCCAAGAACTGAACTTTTGCAGAAAAAAACAAAAGTTGATAGCAAAAGGATGGTTTTCGTATCAAAGTACTCAACAGCTTCCAGAGACATTAAGAGAATAATTCAAAAAAGATGGGAGATTCTTCAAGTCGAAAAAGATTTTGGATCGTTGTTCAGAGACCAGCCATTATTTGCTTATAAACGAGCTCAGAATTTGAAAGAAATGATCAGTAAACCACAAAGGGAGGAGTTAAATATTCAACAACAGGAAATACACAAAGGCACAATACGGTGCTTTAATTGCAAAAACTGCAATAATGTTATACTTGGGAGCACATTACTGCACCCACGGACAGGTGAGAAAATCCCACTGAGACATACAACCCGCTGCAATTCTGAACATGTGGTTTATTCAATTAAATGCCCATGCGGGCTACTGTATGTTGGGAAAACAAACAGGAAACTCCAACTACGACTGTCGGAACACAAAAGCCGGATACGTAATAAAATCAGCACGTCACCTTTGGCGAAACATTGGATGGACGCAGGACACACCATAGCCCAGCTGAGATTTCAAATCATCGAACTAGTACCCCAACGATTAGGCCAGGACAATGCAAAGATCCTTCTCCAAAGAGAAGCCTTCTGGATACGGAAATTACAAACCTTGACCCCATATGGGCTTAATGATAAAATGGACATGATTTGCTTTTTATAATTAGCTTCGAAATAGGAGCCCCCGAGGATTCTAACCCAGCGTGATACAAATGTATACTCAACAATACACTTTAAACACAATCAGATTACATGTATACATATAGTTTAGAAAGGTTACACTAATGTGACACTGACATTTCTGAGATTTTTTTAATTGCAAGATTGTAAAAAGGCAGGATGTTTTCATGGTAATGTATGTTGACATCAGGTTTGATTTATAATTTCCTAAACTCACTAGTCTTTCGTTTCTTTCTATTTTTGCTTTCTTTATTCTTATTCTTCAAGAGCCTATTCATAAAACCATCAGTACGATTTATTAAAATAAACTTATCAAGTAAGAAGCCACTCCTAGGGCTTAGGAGTCGAAATTCACCTCTTAACAATGGCACCCGCCTAAACTCCCACTAGGAATAGTCCGTCGTCTAACACACTGGCAACTAAAGAAGGACTTATAACTAGGTTCGCGGTGACCCGCGTATTCAAACCGGGACCCTGTACGCAACGAGACACTGTCTCCAAATCGGTAAGCTCTGTTTTTTCCAAGCATATTACAACCCGCGTAGCTTTAAACCCGTAATAGTCTTTTCTAAAATGCGTTCCTTGTACCCACAGCGGAACACAAACTTTGGAAATCCTGTTAACCGGCTGAAGAACCGCTCAGGTACTCACCGTTTACTGTAATTCAGTGTCATGTTAATTTAAACTCGCAATAAGTCGAGCCTAGCTCATTTAGCACCGGTATTCTTTCACTCCATGCAGGTTTCCCACCTCAAACACTGGTAATGCTCGATACAGGTGAGCAATGTAACCCGCTGCGAAGCAGGTTTTATTTTCTTTAATCTATGTAGCTCGTAACGAGTGTATCAATATATTTTTCTTACAGTTCCCCGGTCGGCAAAGACTATAGAGGTAAATTAATCTTTAGGTCAGTCAACCTAATAGAGATTTATGTTTATTTCAACTGAATAGGTATTAAAGAGATATTTCTTTTGTAGACAGCGCACTCATGCATAAGCAATTTTGCATAAACAAGGAGTCGTGTAACCCTACAATCAGTGGTAAGATATGTTGAGGAGTGTAAATATGAATAAAACAGTGTCCTTCTAGACATTAAAAGTAACTGAGTTTCCTTTTCTTCTTTTCTTTTCTCCTTCACCAGACCCCTGACGAAGGGGCTCAAGCCCCGAAATGCATTTGGTTTTTTGTTGATCCTTGTAATTGTTTTTTATCGTGCTTATCATTTTAATGTGATTGAACATAATAGGAAATGTGAATTGTTACTTATGAACTAAATCATGACAAAAAATTTGTTGGAAACAATTGATGCTTTTGCATGAATAATTTGATATAAATTGATTTAAAAGTATTATTGGAGAATTTGAATTTGTAGTAGTGAGTACTAGAGTCCTGGATACCTTGGGTCCCAGGCCATAACTACATTTGATCACTAGTGAGCAGACACTAATCTAGTACAGCACACTTATCGCACAAACATATAAAGCAAGAGTGATTTCGAGTGCAATTCCCGTATTCATTCATTTGATAATCCTGGAAGACCACAAGGAAGGACCGGATCCTGTCCTTCTGAACCTTGACAAAGCAGCCAAATGGACCTTAATTGATGAATGAGCTAGTCCCGACTTAGCCAAGGACAGCAGATAAGGTAGGATCTGATGAGGCTTGGAATTGAAAGGATCAATGCTTTCTTTCTTACACCAACAACAAAATCTTTTCCACTTAAGGCGGTAAGTCCTGTTCGTTGAAGGAGCCCTTGCCTGGGATAGAACCTCCTTAATCTCTCTTGACAAGGGCAGGTTCATAAACTCTCGCTGCTCAGGAGCCATGCAGTCAGGTGTAACGACTGTGGATCTGGGTGCCAAATTTGTCCGTCGGACATCGTGAGAAGATCCGGCAGAATCCTCAAAGGAAAGGGAGGAGCTATCGACAACAGATGGAGCTCCGTGTACCAGAACTGCCTCGGCCAAGCCGGGGCTATCAGGATTATCCTGCACGGCTCCACCTTGATTTTCCTGATAAGTCGTGGTATCAGAGGAATGGGAGGAAAAGCGTAGACAAATGTCCTCGACCATGCTATCGAAAGCGCACTCCCCAGTAAACCTTGATGGTGAAGCCTGCTTGCGTAAGACCGGCATTTTTTGTTGCTCGGAGTGGCAAAGAGATCGATCTCCGGTCTGCCCCACTGGCTGAAGATCTCTTCCAAAACTGTCTGATTCAATTCCCACTCGTGGCTGACTGAGGGTGACCTGCTCAGCCTGTCGGTGTTTTCGTTGAGGATCCCTGGTAAGTGTTCTGCCTTCAGTGATATCCTCTGGAGGATCGCCCATTCCCAGATGTGTTGAGCTTCTTGGGACAAAGGACGAGATCTGGTTCCTCCGTCCTTGTTCACATAGTGCATGGCCGTGGTGTTGTCCGTCCTGATAAGCACTTGCAAACCTTCTAGGCGAGGATGAAAAGCTTGCAGAGCCAGTCTTATCGCCCTTAGTTCTAAAAGGTTGATGTGGAGATTTATCTCCTGGGGCGACCAATGCCCGCTGACATGCAAGTCTTGCATCACTGCTCCCCAACCCTCCAACGACGCGTCCGTTGTCACTACATGTGGGGACGGGTCGCTTACGAAGGATAGACCTTGGGACAAGTGGTTTTGATCTGTCCACCATAAGGTTGCGTCTTTCATCCTCGGAGTGACCGTCACTATGTCCTTGAATGAACCGTGGACCTGTCGCCACTGGTTGTCCAGCTCTTCCTGCAGAGGACGCATTCTGAGTCTGCAATGGGAAATCAGAGGAATGCACAATGAAATCACCCCCAGTAGGGATTTGTATCGGCGTACAGAAAGACACCTTCTTGCCCGTAAGTCCCGAGCCAAGGTCTGTAATTTTTCCCTCCTTTCCAGAGTAGGGAAGGCTCTTGAGAGGTTTGAATCCAAGAGGGCCCCTAGGAAGCGAGCCTTCTTTGACGGGACCAGAGAGGACTTCTCGTTGTTTAGAGTGAGGCCTAGATTCTGGAACAGATTCGTACAAGCGTGAACTGCCTCCAGCGCTGCCTCTCTGGACGGAGCTTTCAGCAACCAGTCGTCCAGGTAGGGGAAGACTTGGAAATGGTTCCTTCGCAGGAAAGCTGCTACTGGCGCCAGCACCTTTGTGAAAATTCTCGGGGCTGACCGGAGTCCAAAGGGTAAAACCCTGAATTGAAAATGGCTCTTGGCTACTGTGAATCGCAGAAACCTTCTGTGTGCTGGGTGGATCGGAACATGGAAATATGCATCCTCAAGATCGAGCGTGGCCATGAAATCTCCCGGATTGATGAGCTTTAAGATGTCCTGGAGAGAGACCATCCGGAAAGACAGGGAGATGAGATAGGGGTTTAGCTCCCTGATGTCTAAAATGGGGCGCCATTTTTCTAGCGTTTTCCTCACCAGGAAGAACCTGGAATAAAATCCTTGTCCCCTTTGGTTTGAGGGAACCGGCTCTATCGCTCGCTTCCGGAGCATCTGTAGGACTTCGAGCCGCAGGAGACGCTGATGTTTCGATGGAATGGCTGCCGGGGGCTTGGGTGGAGGGACTTGCGTGAATTCCAAAGTATGCCCTTTCCGAATGATGTTGAGCACCCAACGGTCTGATGTTATTTTGGACCAGTTTCGAAGGTATTTGGTGACCCTGCCTCCAACTGATGATTTCTTGAAGTAGGGTCCAGTAGGAAGAGCCAGGAGGCCGCTATTGGCGCTTGGACGAGTCCCGTCCTCGTCCAGCCTGTTTTCCCTTGTTGTAAGGCCTGGAGTAGTTTGTCGACTGGCCCTGGAGCTGTTGATAGGGCTGCTGGTATTGCTGGGAACCTGAGCCCGTGGAGGAGTAGCGCTGTTGTTTGAAGGACCCTCTATAGGTACCACCTCTGCCTCTGGCTCCTTTAAAGGGAGACTTGCGGTATTGAAGGGTTCCTAAGGACCTGGCAGTCTCTGTATCCTTCTTTATGTCTTGAAGGGTATCATCGATGAGTTTCCCAAACAATGCCCCACCATCAAAAGGAAGATCGAGGACCTTGTTCTGGATCTCAGGCCGGAACCAAGTCGCTTTGAGCCATCCTTGGCGGCGGAGGACTGCCGCCCCAGGCAGGGATCGAAACGCTGTGGTTGCAATATCCATTGCACAGTCAATGATTTCCATTGAAGTCGCTTCTCCCTCCTGCAGGATCTTCTTTGCTTCAGATGTAGACTCCAGAGGCAACTGGTCAATGTACGGGGCGATATCGCACCAAAGCTGGCGGTCATATCTCCCCAAGATTGCCAGGGTATTAGCGGCCCGTTCTAGTAAACTCGCCATGGAAGAGAACCTCTTCCCCGCATTGTCCAATCTCCGCCCTTCTTTGTCCGGTGGAGCAGTTAAGGGAGCAGAGGGGTTACGAGATTTTCTCTGCGCTGCCTGCGAGATAACGGAGTCTGGTCTTGGATGACCCGTCAAGGCTGCGGGACCCTCATCGGGTGCCTTGTATATCTTGTCCAGACGCGGTGGCACAGGGACCACCGACACCGGGTTCTTCATGGCCTTAAGGCCCTCCTTCCACAAATGATCACAATAGGGATGGACCTTGTCGATTTCCTAAAAGGCTCCTTGAAATCGTATAGAAAACAATCAGTAGAAACCTTAGGCATGGCCAATTTGATTCTGGCCAACGCCCTCTCCATTAACTGATGAAAACCCCCGATATCTACTGGCGGGGAATCCGCCGATGGTGGGACTGGTGAAGCAGGATCCGCAATGATATATTCGTCATATTCAGTATTCGGAATAGAGTCATGATCCGACTGCTGGTCCTCATCCGAGGAATCGACGTCTTGCAGTCCGGAGGAATCTTGTTGGAAGGATGTCTGAGGCTGAGGTGAAATTTGAGCCTGTAAAGATGGCGTCACTGGTGCGGGCGAAAATACTGCCGTTGTAGCAGCTGCCGGGATATGAAGTGGCCTATTCGCCCTAGATTTATAGTCTTGCAGCATGCTATGCAATTCTTGGAGAAAAGAAGATGGCACCATCACCATATCTTGGCCCGAATGATGTTGGGACTGGGCCGTTTGATTTTGACCACTCTCCTCCTGGACGTATTCGCCCTCAGAGTCCGTCTCCTGGCACTTGACCAGAAGTTGGGAGGGACTATTGGCATAACTGTAAGCGTCCTGGTCCTCATCCTCTGACTCCCCTTCTTGAAAAAGCATAGTTGGTGGAAGGGGGGATACACTCCTCGGAGAAGTCATCTCCGGCGTGATTCTCGTCACAGAAATGGTAATCCTTTTCTCAGAGGATAATATCGTCGGTTCCGTCGTCGACGGCTGTACATGCGTCGAGGAGATCGGGGTCGTCGAAGTCGTCGACGAGAAAACTGTGGGCACACCAGCCGACGTCATTGTCAGAGTCGTCAGAGTCGATGCCCTCGACACCACCGTCGGCGTCGTCACCATCGTCGTCGGTGACACTGTAACCTTAGTCGTCGGCGTCTTCGTCGTCGACGCCTTCGTCGGCAGAGTCTTCGTCGGCGGCGAAATCTTCGTCGGCGACGTCATCGTCGCCTCCTCTGTCGACGCTGACGTACCTGCCGTCGACGGTACCTTCGTCGACGAAACTCCCGTCGAACCCACAGTCGATGATATCAACTTCGAAGTCAATTTTTTCGTCGATGGAACCTCTGCCGTCGACGTCTTCGTTGTCGAGGACTTAGAGCTCCTCTCAGAAGATTGAGAAGAAGGTTTTTTGAAGGCTGAGGCAGTCTTCTCACCTTTTGAAGGCGTAACAGGTCCTACTTTCTCCTTTTCACTTGAGTGAGGAGATTTGCTGTGACCTAGGCTGTCAGACTCACTGGGGGTCTTTTTAGAGGCCTAAGAAGGTCTTTCCACAGAAGGGGAAGGAGAACCCCTACCCCTCTTCACTGACCTTCTTGATGAAGACATGGACGCTGCATCCTCACTGTCACTGGAGACAGTATCCTTTCTGGCCTTCAGCTTCTGGAGCCATGTCAAGAGTCTACCCTCACGGTCCCGGAGGGTCTTGGTTGAAAAAGTGCGACGGATCTTGCAGTCAGCAGCCTGGTGGTCAGGATAGAGGCAATAAATGCAGTCTTTTTGCCTATCCTCCACAAAAAGCCTTTTCTTGCCACAGGTGGAACAAGGCTTGAAAAGGGCTTTGTTCTTCTCCATTTCACTCATCCTGGAAGGTAGTAGTAATCCTGAAGAGAATCAAAAGATTCTGAAGAAAATATCCAAAGTAATTCCTAGAAAAATAGAAGTTGAGCAGAGCTCACAGGAGACTCCCTAAGCACAACGTGCGGTAGAAAATCTGAGGCTCTGAGGTTCCTACAGGAAGGTTCTAAGGGGTGAGGCACTTCTGATTGGCTGATGGCCAAAGTTTGGTCTCTTTTACACAAAGAGGGTGATATGCTACAAAAGGGAATGAGGCCTAGGCCTTTTTTCCTTGTCTTTTGTACCTACAGCTATGGTATTTTTGTTACCGAGACTCCCATTCCCACGACGGGGAATGATACAAAGCATGGGAATCTATGAAAGTTCCAATACTGGGGTAATCACCTCTTTCAATTTCAGGCCCTCCCATTTGGGCTGTCATCCGCCCCTTGGTGCTTCACCAAGATCATGAGAACTATTGTTTCTCTCCTGAGAGAAAGAGACAATCGTCTAATTATCTATCTAGACAATATACTTATCATGTCCCAACTTCACTCTCAACTTTTGAAAGACCTCAAGACCACCATGAATCTCAGAGAGTCTTGGATTCATTATAAATCGGGAAAAATCCATTCTTACCCCCTCAAAATCTCTAGAAATCCTCGGGTGCACCCTAGATACCTCAAAATGCCTCCTTCTTCCCAACAAGAAGATCGCCAAAATTCTGAAAGAGGTTTGTTCTAAAACAACAATCTCTTACACTTAGAAAATTAGCCAGACTTCTGGGCTTACTTTCTTCCTCTATTCAAGCCATCTTTCCGGGACCACTGAATTACTGTGCCCTCCAGAGAGTAAAAGCCAAGCCCTCAGTTCTGGTCTTTGGTAAGGAGACCTTGTAACTCCAGATCAACAGGCCAAGTCAGAACTCTCTTGGTGGCTGGACAAATTGGATGCATGGAATGGAAGAGCCATCTTTAGCTCAACTCCGGATTTCGTCTTGGAGTCAGACGCCAGCCTTCATGGTTGGGGGGCCTACGTCCATTTCTCTAATTCTCCGGCAGCGGCTGGCTCGTGCGTGTCAGTTACATCGCGCTGGCCAGCTGTTGCCAGAGATCACCGTCATCGATCAGCTGTTTCTATTTCAAAACAAATAAGCCTATTTCTAACTTTTTTAAACCCCAATTTCTAGTCTTCTAACTAGCTTATTAGGAAAGAGCAAGCTACTCCTAGGAGCAAATTGGCTTGGGGAGCAAGCTACCCCCCGCAACCCCTTCCATTCATTTGCCCAACATTAACCAAATAAAATTTTTAAAAAATTAATTAAAAGAAAAATAATAATTAAAAAATATATATATTAAAATAATAAAATAAAGGGGAGCTTAATTATATATATAAATATTTAAATTAAAATGATTTCATTCAATTTAATAAGATTTTTAATACTTACTTACCTTTCTCACCTGCAGTCCTCTACTATAAAAACTGTCATGTCTGACATGGGATCAAACGATGCTATCGCCAGCTCCCCTAGTCATACAAATGACTCCTTTAAAATCTTACTGCAAAAGGAAATGAGGTCCTGCATGATGGACACGCTCAAGGAAGTTATGTCATCCAAGAGACCCCTTCTTCATGATCATGATGACACCCCTCCCCGTGATCCTCAACTCGTACATTCCAAGAGCAGTAAGAAATCCAAACACTGCGAAGGCACTATGAGAGGTTGTGGAACCTCAATTGACATGGGAGGTCCCAGCAGCTCGTACTTGTTGGGAGGCCCCCGCGCCTCAAAAGATACAGGTGTCCCTCGCGACACAAATAGGATAGGTGTCCGTTGGGCACAAACTTGGTGGGTGTCCCTAGCGACACAAATTTTAATAGTGCCCATGATGACGCAGGTACCGATTCTGATGAAGAAGTCTTCAACAATCCATATGATGAGTTTGTCCTCGATTTGGACGATCAAGATCTTAATGATCTAGACTTTAACAACCAGTTTGAGCTTGACTCTTCCCCCTTCGCTAAGGACGCTATCCTCAACCCTTTGGGTGGTGAAATGTTTCCCCCCCTCAACATCTCCCACCCCAATAGTTCCAAATGGTTTCCCCAAGATCATGTCTCTAAGTTCATCACCAGATGGATCAGAAACTCTCTTGAGAGAGAAACACGTAACACTCTCAGGTCTGAATGCCCGAGGCCCTCTATTGAAGACAAGGTCTGTCAGACCCCTAATCTCGACCCTGATCTTATCAAATTTTTGTTTAAAATAGGTAAAGACCCTAGGAAGGGCCTCGAAAGAGCACTCAAAAACTGCCAAGATCGTCTCCTCGATATTCTCGACCCCTTTACCAAGATTTTAGACTCCAACTCCCCTCTTGACACCAACCTGATTAGAGGTTGGAGCCAAAGGGCAATCGTCTTACTTGGCAACGCTAACTCTAGCCACAACATTGAAAGGAGAAAGACAATCCTCAATAAAATAAATCCAAAACTGGGTGACCTGGCCGAAAAGGAACCTTCACAAAACCCCAGAGGCCTCTTCTTCGGCGAGGACATGATAAAATCAATAGGGAAGTATGTTTCCACCTTTACTGCCTTAGACAAGGTCCAGAGCAATATGAGGCGCATCTTCAATGGTAATGTTTTTGGACAGGCTGGAAGAAGGGGCCGTTCTTTAGGCGGTGGCTAATATCGGCCCTTCACATTCTCCAGAGGCAGAGGAGCTTCAGGCAGAGGTTTCTACCCTTCCGACCGCCAGTTCTACCCACAAAGAGGCAGAGGTTCCCGCAACAGAGGTTTCTCCCTCCATGGGACTCCCAACAGCAACCCTCCAAGTAAGTCTTTCTCTCTCTTCTAGACCCGTGGGTTCTCGAGACAGATCAGGGTTTCAAAATAGACTTTGTAGATCTCCCCTGTCAAACACACACACACACAAACCTTTGTTTCTTTCAAAATGAATCAGTTTGAATCGTGCATTACACGACACCTTCCGAGTAAGGGTCCCTATTCGTTTACGTTGTCCCGGGTCTAGGGTGACCCCGAGATCCGCTTCCCATGCCGCCCAAGATGGGGATATCGGAGGGGCCGAGTCACACCTCATAGCCGTATATAACAGCGTAATCAGCCGTAATCAGCCGTCGCCCCCCGCCACAGGACAGAAGGATATTCAGAGTGTGGGACACCTGGGGCGCCTCCGGATACTGTGGCCAGGTCGCCCTTGCCATTTCCTGAAGGGCTCTATAATGGAGATACTGTCCCCCAGTGAGTCCAAAGCCCTCCGTAGCCCTCTCTAGGGTCACGAAAGAGTCGTCCGGATATAGGTCCGCCAGAGTCTCACAACCGCCCTCACGCCATTCCTGGAACGACATGTGTTCCTCCAGCAATGTCACCAGCACCAAAATCCACACCGGTAGCTCCCTATGTAAGGGGGCCCGCCTCAACACCCTCTCCACAAGTCGTTGCCAGATTCCCGCAGTGTGTCGAACTACATACGGCAGGGATTTGTCCGCTCCCCTGTCCCGCATCAGAGCCACCTCTAGCGTCCTCTCATCCGCCCTGCCCGCTAGGAGTTGCAACTCCCAATTATCTGTACCCGCGTGGCTGGCAGAAGTTGGGCCGCATAATAATAGAAATCGAACCTCGGGGCCTCCAGACCCCCCTCCTCCCAGCGTCGGACTACTGCGTGCAATGCAACCCTGCTGCGCCTGCCCGCCCAGAGCAAGGAGGTGAGCAGCGTATTAAACTTGCTAAATATACGAGGGGGAGCGGGCACAGGGTATTCTGTAGGACGTATAACACCCTCGACAACATCACCATCTTTGAAACGGCTAGTCTCCCCATTAGGGAGAGTGGGAGCGTATTCCAAAAGGACACGGACTGCTGCAGGGAACTAAGCACTCGTTCAGCGTTACGGGCCAGCAACTGCTCATCGGACATGGCCACTTGGATTCCCAGGTATCGGAAGGCCTCCAGTTCCCACCTCCGCCCCAGGTGTGGGAAATCCAGTCTGGGGTCCTCGCCACAGCCCGCCAGGGGAAAGATCAAGGACTTCCCAGTTTAAGGCACAGCCCAGAAGCTGCACCAAAACGATCTAAGTGTTGCAACAGGAGCGGCAGCGATGGCGTGGCTTGGGCGCCGATGGCGATGGTCGCCTGAGAGCTCGGCTCCGGGACTAAGCCCGGGATTATCCTGAAAATCGGAGGCTGCGGGGCACCCCAGACCCCGCATTCTGCTGAGCGTGCCGACGGCAACCTGCCGGAGCCCCTGGTGGAGCTTGGACAAGGGTTGCTCCGGAGTAATACCGAAGTTTGCGGAGTTGCGGAGTGCGACCCAACATGGCGCCCGGACTCCTTTGTCCCCCTGGTCGAAACTACTGAGTTGAAGAGGTGCCGCGGGTGTCGACTGGCGCCCGGCTTCGCCATCCCCGGCTGTTCTGGACATTGGACATTTACTGGATTGGACCTTTTGCAACGGATTTGCACTCGGTTGGACGGCCGGACGGGTGCCCACGCACTGGAGGGCACCGGGAGCGGACGCCCTGTGATCCAAGCGGTGGCCCACCTCGCGACTCCGCAACTAGCTACGTCTTCCTGGCCAGTCCACCTACATGGGAGGCGCGACACTCTGGCGCCACAGATCATCCGAGGGAGTTGGTGGCCCTCACCCCGGGGCTATAGTGGGTGAACGGGTCTGCCCGACTCGGCGACGACTGTCTCCGCCCCCTCATCGGTGTCCTTGGACGCCGTGGCGGTGGCGTGAGCCGAAGCGGCGGAGTCTCCACAGGCTCTGGAGAAGGAGGTCGCCCATACCCGAATTGAGGACAAGCACCCGGGAAGGTCGTGATCGACACCTGTACACGGAGACGCCTACTCCGGGACCCTTACGGAGTGCCCCTGGAAGCATGGGGAAACCTAGAGGAGCCAAGGGATCCACCCAGACCACCTCGGACTCTGAAGCCCAGGACAAAGAGGAGCATGGGGACCCAAAAAGTTCTGGTAGCGCGCCGATGCAGCAACAGTTCGACCGTGTCCTAGAGGCGATAGAGGCTACGAGATCGGCCCTCCAACAGGACATTGCTCAGGTGGCGACGAGCCTGGGCCTCCTCAGGGCGGACCATGGCAAACTTTCAGACCGGGTCAAGGAGGTGGAGGGCACGGTGAAAACTTTGGAGTCGGCGCAGCGAACCTTGGCTGCGACGATGAAGGACGCCTTATCCCGAATTGAGACCCTGGAACGGAGGGCGGAGGATGCGGAAGGCCGCAACAGGAGGAACAACATCCGAGTGGTGGGCCTGCCGGAAAAGATCGAGGATGGCGACATGGTGCGATACTTGGAGACCTGGCTCCGAGACACGGTGGTCCTGGAGGGTCTGTCCTCCTTCTACACTCTGGAACGGGCCCACAGAGTCCCAGCACGGCCCCCACAGCAGGGACGTACCCCGAGGCCGGTGGTGGCGCGGTTGCTGCATTTTCGGGACAGGGACTTAATCCTCAATGCCGCCAGGCACAATGGCCCGTTCCAAGTAGCGAACAGTCAGGTGAACATCTTCCCTGATTACACCTACGAGACGCAGCGCAAGCGGTTCTCCTTCCTAGCGGTTAAGCGCGAACTCAGGAGCGAGGGCATTCAGTATTCACTCCTATATCCTGCAAGGCTCCGCATCATTGTCGATGACAAAACCCAGTTCTTCGACACCCCGGAGGAGGTCTGTGACTGGCTCGAACTATACCGGACAGGGAAAGATGGTTTTGGCTCCTCGTCCCAACAGGCAGATGAGCCGGAACAAAGGAGGCGATCCAAGAGGGTCAGGAATCGCCGCGGCCGCACGGGAGGGCCCTCGACTGCGGAGACATCATCGGAACGGAGGGGAGTGCTGGAAGTATTGTCGGAGCTGTCGGGAGCAAGGGATGAAGCCATCGAGGAGGAAGAAAACCCGGGTGCTGAGGGAGCACCATCGGACTCGGAGGATTCAGTGGCAGATAGTACCCATACACCGGTGATCACACTGAAATCGGTGGAGGACCTTCTAGATGGACAAGGGTAACGGGGTATACTGCCTTGTTTTGGGTGGGGGCCCGGCAGGGGGGAGGCGGTTGCCGTCCTTTATTGCTGACAAAGAGGGAGAGAGGGTTGGGGGGCCTCTGCTTTTGCCCCGGAAGGTTTTGGCACTGTTTGGGGCTTGTTATAGTCCTGGTGGCCTGGGCGATGAGGGCCCACTGCCTCCGCCCAGCCCGCACCTGGCCCATAAGGCCTTCCTACGGTGGCGACCGTAGGATTAGTGGGGGTTCTGGGGTTGCTGAAAGACGAGGTTTGGATGGGATCTAGATGGTGCAGTTTGGGTCCTGTTCTGGGGTGGGTGGGGGGGGGTTTGGTTGGTTCTTGGGTGGTTTGGTTTTGGTTGGGGAAAATGGCCGCCATCAGCGCTGGGAGGATTGATGCCTTTTCTTTGTGGGGACCCGGATGGGGGGACCGTGCAAGAACAATCTGGGACAATGGCTGATGTTGCTAACTTGAAATGTGTTACTTGGAACGTGAGGGGGCTTCACACTATGTCCAGGCGCCACAAGGTCCATGCTTATTTAGTGCGTAGGGGAGTGCAAATGGCGCTGCTGCAGGAAACTCATCTGAACAAGGCGGAAGGGGCGGCGCTTCAGCGTAGATGGCGGGGGCAGGTCTTTTCCACGTCGTACTCTGCTTATGCCAGGGGGGCGCTAATATGGATCAGGGCAGGGGTCCCCTTCCAGGTCACGAGGACAGTGTTGGATCCAGAGGGGCGTTTCGTGGCCATCTCAGGCACTCTAGGAGGGAGGGACCTGAACGTTTGCTGTGTATACGCTCCTAATGTAGACCAGACTGCCTTCCTTTCCAGGTTATCGGGCTCGTTGGCCCACTTTTTCGCCGGGCCCCTCCTGTTGGGGGGAGACTTTAACTCCGTAGTGGATGTGGACATAGACCGCTCGCATCCCCCGCTCCCCGATTCCCCGGTCCGTCGCACGGCTAAGGGTCGTCAGGATTGGCAGACCCGCTGGGGTTTGACGGACATTTGGAGGGCGCATCACCCCGCATCTAGGGATTATTCATATTTCTCGAGCCTCCATGAGCTGCATGTCAGACTAGATGGCTTTCTTGGTTCGCCTGAACTGGTTTCGGCAGCGGTCCGATCGGAGTACTTATCGAGGACCATCTCGGACCATAACCCCCTCCTACTGGACCTTCGCTGGTTTCCAGGGACGCCGGCGGTGCCCACCTGGAAGATGCGCCCCGAGATCCTCGAGGACAGTGTCTTCAAGGCGGACTTGGGGGAGAGAATATCGGATTATTTTGCGTCCAACGGCGGCTCCGCGAGTACTAGGGCGTTAGAATGGGACGCTTTTAAGGTAGTGGTGAGGGGCTACTGTATCTCTAAGAAGGTGGGCATGAGGCGCGTCATCCTGGCTGATTTAGACACAGCGGGCCGGGCACTCCGCGAGCTTGAAGTTCGCCGCCCCGGACACCCGGAATTGCAAGCACAAACGGCGGAGGCGAGGGAGAGGGTAGCGGTGGAGGTCGAACGGCTCCGCTGTTTTGATTATAAGGCCTATACGGTCCGGTCTATCGCGGAGGGAGACAGGTCGAGTGCGTTGTTGGCGTGGTTGGCCAACCCTACGCGCCAGTCCCAGACGACGACAAATATGCGTGGGGCAGACGGGACCGAGGTATGCACCCAACCGGAGATTCTTAGTTGCTTCCGGCATTATTATGAATGTTTATACCGCAGTCGCTCCGCACGTGACCCAGACCGGCTTGATAATTATCTTCGCCCACTGGAGCTCCGCACAGTAGAGCAGGAAGTGGCGAAAACTCTGGGTTCCGACATCGACTTGGGGGAGATCCGCGGGGCCATTAAACGGATGGCGAGGAACAAGACCCCGGGCCTAGATGGCCTACCAGTGGAGTTCTATGCAGCTTACGCTGACCTCCTAGCCCCTCGGTTACTGGTGGTCTACAGGGAGGCGAAGAGGCTGGGGCGACTCCCGAGCTCGATGTGTGAAGCGTTGGTGGTTCCTCTCCTCAAACCGGGCCGAGACTCATCCGACCCGGGGTCCTACCGTCCCCTATCAATGTTGACGGTGGACTACAAAATATTGAGCAGCATCTTGGCCTCGAGGCTGCTGGGACATATGAGTTCCCTGGTGCATGAGGACCAGGCCGGTTTCATCCCACGGCGGAACACGACTATGAATATTCGTAGGTTGTTCCGCTTGCTAGGGGAACCATTTGTGGATGCCCCGTCCCCGGTAGTCTTGTCGGTGGACCTGGAGAAGGCTTTTGATAGCCTAGAGTGGGACTACCTCTGCACGGTGTTACGGAGATTCGGCCTCGGGGAGGGATTTGTCAGATGGACCGCGGTTCTTTATGCTTCTGCTTCGGCCAGGGTCCGGGCGGGCCCATTGATTTCATCGCGGTATCCGGTGGAACGAGGCACGCGGCAAGGGTGCTCCTTGTCCCCGCTTCTTTTTGCGCTAGCGGTGGAGCCACTGGCGATGCACCTTCGCTCGGGAGCCCACTATACGGGCTTATGGACGGCTGCGGGCCCGCATTATGTCTCGCTATATGCGGACGACCTGTTGCTCTTCCTAGAGGACCCGGTCGACGCTTTACGGGGAGCGGAATTGGCGCTCACGGAGTTCGGGGAGGTCTCGGGCCTCCGAGTGAATTGGTCTACGACCTGTCTTTTTCCGGTACGCAGGGGTACCCCCACCCCTGCGCTAAGTAGGGAGATTAGATGGGAGCCCGACTGCTTTAAGTACCTTGGGGTATTCGTTTACCACGACCAACCCGACCTCCTAGATGGGAACATTGCCCGCTGCATTCGAGCACTCCGAGGTTGCATGGACTTTTGGGCCACGCTGCCGCTCTCAGTGGCGGGACGTATCGCCCTGCTCAAAATGGTGGCGCTTCCCCGGTTATTGTATTACTTCCGAACTTTGCCGATCTGGGTCCCACCGGCCACGTTTCGTCGCTTACGCTCTATGGTGGTCGGATTCCTCTGGGGAACGGGCCGGCGGCGGGTGGCCCTCAATACCTTGATGAGGCCGAAAGACGAGGGGGGGCTCGCTGTGCCGGACTTCGAGAAGTACTATCTGGCGGCGCAGCTCCAGACCTTCACCCAGGAGATCGCCAGGGAATTCCGGGGCCCGGAAGACGGTAGAGGGACGGGTATGGCCAGGCATGTTCTCTCCTTTATAGCGCTGCGACAACGTTTGGTCTTGCGGGACTTGTCGATGGAGGAGCGGACTGTCCGACTGTGTTGGAATCGGGCTCACGCCCGAGGCCAACTGAGAACACCGTATGCGCCTGAAATACCGTTGGGGATGCTGACGGCCCTCCCCCACGGAGGGGATTGGTCACGTTTGGCGGCCTGGGAGGATTCCGGTTTACAGCTCGTCGGTGATCTATACGAGGACGGAGCGCTCTTGTCCTTTCAGGATCTCATTGACCGCTTCGGGATCTCCCGGGGCGACTTTCTGCTGCACTCGGCCATTGTGCGAGCGATCCAGGCACACTGGAAGAACGGGCAGGAGGAACCCGACTTGTCTCAGGTGTGCCAGTACGTAATGATGTCGGCGGGCACGGTGAAGGCGGTCACTTGCCTCTACGGCAGGTTGATTACCGAGGGATTGGCTCCTCTCACCACTTTGAGGACCCGCTGGGAGGAGGACATTGGTAGGGAGATCCCGGAGACGACCTGGGCCCAGTTGGTGAGACGAGCCTGGAAGGGCACACGTAGCGCCCGTTTCCAACTGGTCCACTATTATGTTCTCCATAGAGCGTACCTGACCCCGGTGAAAATCAGGCGTTATTTTGCCACGGCTTCGGCGGAATGCCCTAGATGCCCGGCTCAGGAGGCGGACCTCCTACACATGTTATGGGCCTGTCCAGGACTGACGTCCTACTGGCAGGAGGTAGCGACGACTCTGGAGGAGGTGACAGGGAGACTCTTATCATTAGATGCGGCGGTGGGGCTCTTGCACTGGTTCCCCCATACCCCCAGGAATAAAATATCCAGTAAATTTATCGACCTGGGGCTCCTCCTTGCTAAGCGAGAGGTGACCAGGAACTGGAAGGCACGAGCTGGTCCGGCAGGCAGCAGATGGCACAGTGAGCTTTTGAAATGGGCGGCGGGAGAGAGCGCGCTGAGATATCAACTGGCTTGGAGGCAGGGTAATGAGAAGGCGCAGGAGGCCGCGTTGGAGTGGGAAATGCTGGTGCAGGCCCTCAGGGATTATTGTGCCCCTAGCGACTCTGAAAGTGAAGAAGCGACTCGCCCCGAGTCCCAATGAACGTCAGCACTGACAGTCCTATTACCTTCCCCGTGGGTCAAATAGCTCCCTGGCGCTGGTGGTGGTGGGGGGGGGGGGGTTTCTCAGTTAGTAGACATTTTGGGGGGGGGGGTTTATTTTGGGGGTTTTAGGCTTGTTTGGAAAAGCAGATGACGGACAGTGTATTATCCGGACCAGCTCCAGCATCCTACTGACCCCCGTTGCATTTCGCCGCCCGACCCCAGGGTTGTGGGCCGGTTGGCTGTGTACAGACTTTACGGAGGGGGGCCAGAGGGCTTTATTCTGTTTATGTTGCTTATGATACAATGCTGGTCGCTACTGTACTGATTTACTGATTCCTGCAATAAAAATATATTTAAAAAAAAAAAAAAAAAAAAAAAACAGGAGCGGCAGCGATTCCCGGGGGGGACTTCAGGTTGAACAACGCGTCATCGGCGTACAGGGAGATCAAGTACACAGTATTCCCCACTTGTATCCCCCAGGGGACCATCTCCGCTTGGAGTGACACCGCCAGGGGCTCAATCGCCAGGGCGAATAGGAGCGGCGACAGGGGACACCCCTAAAGGGTGCCCCTGCCCAATTGCCACTCTTCCGATCGGGCCGCCCTGAGTCTGACCCTAGGCGCGCTGTAGAGGATCTGGATCCAGGCGCAGAAGAGGGGCCCCACCCCAGCCAGCTGAAGCACCTCCGAGAGGTACCCCCAGCTGACAGTGTTGAAAGCTTTAGCCAGGTCTATTGACACCAGGACCTGGGGATCCTCCCGATCACGCACCTCAGGGAGGACATGGTTTAGGCGCCGAAGGTTCATGGCGGTGTTGCGGCCAGGGATGAACCCACACTGGTCTTGATGGACTAAGTGCGCCATATGCGGCGCCAGCCGGGTGGCTAAAATCCTAGTAAGGATTTTCACATCAGTGTTGATTAGGGTGATAGGCCGGTATGCCCCGGGATCACAGCTATCCCCTCCCGGTTTCAGAAGCATGCAAACCTCCCCCTGATGCATGGTGGGTGGGAGTGTGCCACGTTCCAGCGCCTCATGGTAAACCTGTAGGAGAAAAGGGGCAAGAGTATCTGCAAACGCCTGATAAAATTCCGGTGGAAAACCATCTCCACCCGGAGCCTTGGCCATTGGCAGGGCGGCCAGTGCTACTCTGACCTCCTGAAGCGACAAGACGGCGTCCAGTTCCTCAGCATCCTCCCCTGAGAGGGTCTGGAGGGTCAGACCCCGAAGGTATGGCTGATAGGATGCTTCTGTCACCAAGGGGTCCGTGGTATATACTGCCTGCAGAGGAGTGCGGAGAACGGCGAGGAGGTCCGACTCTGAGTGCACCATGTCCCCAGGGGGATTATTTAACGCCACTATCCGTGCTGGAGCGGACTCCCTCTGAAGAATCCAGGCTAGCAGGCGGCCTGACTTGTCCTCCTCCCGGTGGAGGCGCTGGCGATATTGGCCGAGGGTAAACTTATCCAGCCGGGTAAGGATATCATGAACGCCCTCACGGGCCGTCCGCTCAGATTCCAGGTCCGACCCATCCGGTTCCGACAGGGATTGACAGTGGCAGAGGCGATCCTCAGCGCACCTCAGATCTCGGAGCAACTGTCTCCGGACCCCATAAGTCAGGCCCATACATGCGCCCTGTACAACCGCCTTGAGAGCGTCCAATTTGGTCGCATAAGGCAAGTCGCTGTCTCCCCAGTTTAAGTCTAAGTAGTTCTGTAGGGCCGTCTCCACATGTTCCCTACCCTCCTGATCCTGCAGGAGGTCCCCTGGCATCCTCCAAGTCCGCGGGCGGGAGGACTGGTCCACCCATTGTGCTACGCACATCACGGGCGAATGATCAGACAAAAACCGAGCCTGATGGGTGACCGATAAAACAAGGGATGTGTCGAGATTAGCAGCAAGGACTTTATCGAGCCTACTATGTGTGTTGTGTGTCGGAGTGTAACAAGTGTATAGTTTCAGCCCCGGATTACCGAGGCGCCACACATCAACAGCACCCAGGTTATCCATCACATCCCGGAGACGTGCCGTCATCCGCGGTTTCGTGCCCGCACTGGGAGGGTGCCTGTCCAGCATCGGATCCATCACACAGTTAAAGTCCCCAAACCAGAGGAGGGGGGCGTCTAAATCTGAAACAATAAGCTCCTGGAGATTGGAGAAGAAGCTTGGGTCATCCACATTGGGTGCATAGGAATTTAGCAGCAGGAAATCCCTCCCATCCAGCTTGAAGTGCCATGGTCTTTAAAGAAATTAGTCAGCACTCTCTTCTTGGTCCAAAAGAAGGAAAAAGGCTGGAGACCAGTTATAAACCTACGAAAAGTAAACAAGTACCTAGTGTACAGACACTTCAAAATGGAGGGCATTCACCTCCTCAGAGACCTCCTTCTTCAAGGAGACTGGCTGGTCAAGCTAGATCTAAAAGACACCTATTTTACCATCCCTATAGCAGAAGAACACCAGCCCTATCTTCAATTCATCTGGGACAATCACCTCTTTCAATTTCAGGCCCTTCCATTCGGGTTGTCATCCGCCCCTTGGTGCTTCACCAAGATCATGAGAACTATTGTTTCTCTCCTGAGAGAAAGAGGGATTTGTCTAATTATCTATCTAGACGATATCCTTATCATGTCCCAACTTCACTCTCAAATTTGGGAAGACCTCAATGTAGGAAGGTGGATACCTGATTATGGTTGCCCCCAACTTTTTGCCTGGTGTTATGCTGGTTTTCCGACTTAGTTGACCTGGGACCCTGCTATTCAGGGCCCCAGGCCTACTGCTCTCTCTGTAAAATGGATTCCGTGTACCTTAGGTGCATTTACCAATTGGTACTAGGCCCCCTTATCAGACCCTGTAACTCAGGGCATAGGTGTACCCAGGGCCTACCAAGGGCTGCAGCATGTATTATGCCACCCCTGGCTGGCCATCTAAATCTGACACAACTGGCTGCACGACAGCTGGGGCAAGGTGGTGTAATCACCCTTTGCTTTAGATATAGTATACCTATATCTAACCCTAAAATGGACACATAGATTCCTATCAGTCACTCCTATGGCAGGCCTTAACAATCCTGAAGGCAGAGTGCTTGGAATCATGTGAGATGGTGCTCTGGCATGAGCTGAGACCGTTTGCAGCTTGCGGAACCAAGTCCTAATAGCTGTTTCATGATAACGCATACGATATACTCTTAAGTGCATTATAATCCTCGCGGTTATATGCCAACTCTGGTATCCCTTTATCAAAACATGTCGAGTAAGGTGTCATACGAATTGGAATACTAACCCCTCGCCAATTCTGGCGACGGGGTTAGCATTCCACCCTTCTAGAGGGACACAACATGTATGTAACTGTGAACCCCGGTTAAAGTTAACTCGAGTCTCAGCATCACAAAATGGATGCTGCCACCACAGACACAAGTCTGACCTCCTACTGCTGGGAGTCCTTCCATCGAGGAGAGCTTGGACAAAGGGTTTCCTGTCAGGGGCGGTGCTAGCACCATCCCAGACAGGGTTTTGTGTATCCTGGGTAGGCAGGGCTGAATAGGAAGGTGACTGCAAGTGGCACCCCGGTGCTCACTATGCATAGGCCGGCTTGAACCAGTTCCAGGGGCACACCAGCCCCTGAGCTGGGGAAAGTCCGGCAGGGGAGAGGGGTGTAACCACCCCCCTTCCTGGTCCCACCCATGGGCAGGACCTAGTCGCGTACCAGCCCCTTTCTTTAGAATAAAGGTAGGAGCGGGGACCCTTCCAAATTAGATCATCTTTGAATCCTGAAACTACTTTCTACGAAAGGAACTCAAGACTTCTTCTTAAGATTTCTCCCTTGTGACTAAGGAGTAGTCACCCTGCATCAGCGGGCACCAACTAAGTAACCTGCGGTTTGCTGCACGTCCTTCCTCCGGAACCAGACCGACCAGCACGACGAGACCCGGCTTCCCTGGCACCTCTGACCTCTACCTGCATCATCAGCCCAGCTGAGATTCGTGGGTGTGACGAGACCTCGAGGGTCCGGCAATCTTCAGAACTGCACTACACTTATCCAGCACGACCGCCGAGAGATCCTCGAGTGAGTGCTTTGGGGTTTGAGAAGCCCTAACCCTGAGCAGCTCCAGCACTGAAGTCCAGCCCCCCAGCATCCACGAGATCTGCGTGGGGCCCTTCTGCTCTTTGCTGCTCACCGCGTTGTCCAGCTACTTGCCTGCTGGCTTGTAGCCCTCTTGACGACGAACTACGACACTTCCATCGCTGGTCTGGTTGCTCCAGACTGGCCCTTGCTCCCCTCCAACAGAGGAGCACCCCAGACCCTCCTGGTCCACTCCAGACGCCATTTTGAGTCCACCGCGTGGGCTTGCATTTGCCAAGAGTTGTTGCCCCAATCCTGGGTCCAGCATCGCTGACAGCAGATACCTTCGTGGGACAGCTCGCACCTCCATCCTGGTCGCCGACAACGCCTCCTGGTCCGAGAGACTGCAGAGCCCAGCGTCGCCCACTCACCTGGTCGAGGTGACTTCATCCGGTGCCATCCTGGTGCCCATCTAATCACTGGCTAGTGATTCAGAACTTGGTCCCCTCTGCTTACAGGTACTCTCTTCACTGATCCAGTCCTTGGATCAGCCCGGAACATCTTCACTGGTCGCCTGCCAGCAACTTCCACTTCAGGCTCCTGGTTCGTCAACGAAGAAACCCGACGACACTTGAACCCTATGCAGCCGCAGCCCCTGGGCTAGGTAAACCGAGTACCCCGGTGCTCCAGCGTAGACCAACTCTCTAAGTGTCTAGATCCACTTTCGTTTTTGACCTACCTAGTCGGGTTCGCCCGAGAACACTAACTTTTGCATTTACTAGTATCCATAGACTTTGTCCCGCATTACGCGTAAGAGTTCCCACTCTGCACACGACGTCCCTAGGCCTCCTGCTTCTAATCTAAGGGTTCAGCATTGTAGGCCTAGCGTTTCTAAAGTCTATGAGAGTAGTACATACCTGCTAGTAATTTCGCATT